>NW_027094090.1:52592581-53192581 GCF_029207755.1 Chamaea fasciata | reverse complement strand
GTTCTGTCTTCACATCCTTCTCGTGCTTGGCATCTGACACTCTACTGCCAGCCAGATGTCACTCTGCACCTCTTGGGACGCTTTGGCAGTGTGTAGGTCCGCACAACCACCCTATAACTGTGACTCTGTCCATACAAGCCACTGACATAACACCCAAAAGCCTGAAATTTGATTTATATCAATCCGCTCCTTTAAGATTAAGTGCTCTCTATCCCAGCATGAAGGAAGCTGCTCTGTTGGGCTGTTTTACAGAAATAAATACCAGGAACAGGATGCAGGACACCATTAAATTCTCACCCTCAGCCCAATGCAGTCTACATGGAGGTAAGGTTACTCTTCCTTGCTTCAGCAGGGCTGGTCTTGCTAGAGAACTTCACACTAGGCTCTCTCACCCCCTCAGTGCTGACAAGATCCCAGAGAGTGCTAGGGAAGAGCAGTGGTGGGTGGCCACAGTGTGAGAGGAGGAGCATCCCCCAAGGAAGGACAGTGCAGCCCTGAATCCAAACTGCCAAAGTTAATGAAATTGCAAAAAGAATGGAACATTAGGAATCATAGAATTACAGAATGGCCTAGGTTGGAAGGAATCTTAAAGACCACCTTGTTCTGACACCCTGCCACTATCCCAAGTTGCTCACAGCCCTGTCCAACCTGGCCCGGAACACTTCCAAGGATGGGGCAGCCACAGCTTCTCTGCGCAACCTGTGCCAGGACCTCACCACCCTCAGAGGAAAAAATGTCTTCCTCATATCCAATCTAAACCTCTTCTCTGCCCCTTTTGGAGCCACTTCCCCTTGTCCTGTCACTCCAGGCTCTTGACAAGAGTCTCTCTCCATCTTTCCTTAGGATTCCCTTCAAGCCCTGGAAGGTCACAATGAGGTCACCCCAAAGCCTTCTTCTCTCCAGACTGAACAATCCCAATTCCCTCAGCCTTTCCTCCCAGCAGAGCTGCTCCATCCCTCTGATGCCCTTGGTGTCCCTGCTCTGGACTGGCTCTAGCAGCTCCCTGCCCTTCCTGTGCTGTGTTTCTTTGTGTCATGCAGTAAAAAGAAAGGGTCACTCTGATTTCTCTCACATCTTTAGCATCAGTCCCACCTCATAACACTCTTCCACATGAGCAAGTAGAAACAACCTTTTCTGGTACTGAATGTGAGTGTTCAGGAGTTGAAGGAAGGAGAAGGATCACTTACCTCACGATGGCCTTGACTGCAAAACGAACCACAGTGGAGAGCAGGAACAGGGGAGTGACCAGGATGTGGAACAGTGACAGGGATGCAAATGCCTGGGCCGGCTGCAGTGGCTTTTCATTGGTATATGCATAAGTCACAAAGGTCTGTCACATCAGAGAAAGAGCATGTCAGGACAAGGACTCTTGAACAACATGGACAAAGACAGCAGGCAAAATATTTTGTTCAGCTAAGGCTAATAACTACCTCAGTTCACTGGGAACCAGGATAAACTGAAGAGAAAGGTGTGTTCTGTTAAAGCGAAATAGATTTTAAAATCTTGCCAGTGATTTCTAGAGGTGTACACATTGAAGAGTGAAAAAGTTTTCATTATAAAATCCAGCATTTGATTACAGCTTTGTAATTGACTTTAGGGTTTACAGGAAACACTCAACCCAGAAAAAAATCAGTAAGAATCTAAACAAATCTTAGGGTTTTTTTCACAGATGCAGAATTCTTGCAGATGTACAATTCTTGTACATACTCTCAGCATACCCTGCCCTCAAAATTTGGTCTATGAAAGCTCCTTACTGATCAGCATGGCATAGTTCCTCTAGTGCATGAGACTGAGACTTAAATCTGGCTAGAGGACAAACAAAATTTATTCCTCTTTAAACTGCAGTGTACCCTTTCTTGAAAACTTGAATGGAGCCTCATAATGCATTTTGAAACAGGAATAAGTTTTGCTGCTAAAGAGACAAGAAAAGACACTCAAAAGCCCTTTCAAAATGAGCTTTTTAAAATGGGTCTTCTTTCAAGTTGTGACCTTCCTTCCTTCCTTCCTTCTTCCAGCAAAAAAAATCAAGATGTAATGATTTTTCTTTCTTACAATAAAAAAATAATTTTTCTCTTTGGTTTTACCAATCCACCTTCTGGGAATGAAAATTTCCAGGGTCATACTGTCCTAGAGTTAGCAGGGACACCTTAATTCATCCGCTGATTTTATGAAAGATAGATCCCACAGTAACAATCATTAAAAAATGATGCCCTTTCTTCCTTTTTACACCCCCTCCCCCCACTTTCCTCTCCCTTTTTTATAAGGAAAATGGAGAAAAAGCATATCTTACTGCAAGAACAGCTGCTATGGGTATGGCTGCATTCATAAAAACTGGGAAAGGGAAATAAAATAAGCATCAGATTATAGGAAATAAGAAAAAAAACAATTTTAAAGTAAGTATATGACACTAAAATAATCCATTTATTTCCAATTCAAGTAATTAAAACTCCCAAAGTAAAATTATTCTGTAGGAAGAAATTTCCTTCCCTGATAGTCAGAGATCTTAAACACACCAAAATATTATCCATGGAATTCTCTCATTTGTCTACTCTGCTAAACTAGGATAAAAATCATTATGTGCACAAGTAATATGAAACACAACTAAAACATTACTCAACCCTTCTACATTGCAGAAAACACAATTTATACGCAGAAAACATAATTTATCTGTGTTGCGGTCAGAGCTGCCAATATTATCTGGAGCCCCCTCCTTACTATAAAGGAACCCCTAACTATAATGTGACAATGAAAGTAACAGAAAACTTACTGCAAAAAAAAAAAAATCAACAATATGTATTTTATCCTTTTGAATTTCTGTGGTTTGTGTTTATCATGCCTTTTTATTTTAATGACATTACACACAGACAAAAGTGTCACAGGCACGGCTGTATCTCTCTTTAGTTGAAGCCGGGAGGAATGCTGACATGAAAAACAGGATACTTTTCCAAGCACTAAAAACACAGTTACTTACTGGAAAGAGATGTATGAAGTGCAAAGGTTTTGAGGCTGGTGAGCTCTTTCATTCTCGTTTCTTCCACACTTGTACAAAATATGTGCTCCCAGGCATATAGCTTTAATAGCTTAATGCCTTTGAGTATCTCATTGGTTTTCTTTAATCTCTCAGTAGAATAGTCCTTGATTTTAAGAGAAAACCAGGGAAAAAATTAGTAACCATTTGTAGTCTTAATGACAACCCTCTTTTCTCCTCACTTGTGTTGTTAAATTCGTTAAAAAATAATTCTGTTCGTTTGTGATTTTGTACAGGCACCATACTGAGAAAAAGAATATAAAATTTTCTTTGGAGGTCTTAAAATATTTACAAGCATTAGGGGAAATTAAGTGACCCTTTTCTACAAAGAAAAATAACTCAAAACATCCCAACCCTTCAAAGAGAGGGTGAAACCCAGGGAGGTGTGTTAGTAGGTCAGTGCTGTCCATAATAATAGAGAGAAACCTAAATGTGTGTATTTGCTGATGCAAGAATCATTCTGGGATCCAGTTGTGAAAATAAGTGAGATATTTATCAATGTATTTAGCTAATTTCCCCTCATCAGAAAACAGTAATCATAAGTTTTGGTAAAATCATCTGTTCTGGTAAAATCATAATCCAAAAGATGTTATGAGTCAGAGGAAGTCAGAATGGAGCAGCGGGAAAGATTATTTCTGAAATTATGCAAAGATAAGTCCTCTGTTCAATTTGTACAGGTTATAAAAACTGACACAACTCAACAGGACTGAAGTGTGCTGGCAATGAAATCCATGCATCAATATGTTGCTTACTGAATATTAAGACAAAAAGGATATCTAAATATTTCGCAACTTAAACATCAAAGGTTTATTTTAAAAGTTCAAATGTCACAGCAATAAAGTTAAAAATTAGACAAAGGAGCAGGAAACTTTTCTAATTGGTGAGCTAAATGAGGCAGAAAAATAAACTTAAAACACTGAAGAATTTAGATGTGAATAGATAATAATCCAGCAGTGACAACTGATTTTTAGAGAATACCAAAGCTTAGCCTGAGAATCAAAAGTTTCTAGACTTTACAGAGGGAGGTTGTGCACATTCTTTAATACTTTCCTGCTATAATTTATCAGTCATTTGCACTGTTTGTTAACATCCCATGAAATCCAACATCTGCATGTGGGAATAACACCCTTTCATGGAATGGAATTCAGACAAAATTGTGCTAGTTGGATTAAAAATACTCTTTGCAGAGAAGGCAGGTCAAGGCCCACATACTTTTTTGAGATTCTCTTCCGACAAATTGTGAGGAAAGAGGAGACACTGAACCACAGAAAAACAGCCAGGGAGGGACAGTGAAACTGAGGGATGGTCGGCCCAAATGCACACAGTGGTTTTCACTAACTACAAGAACAGAACCCAGAAACCCTGTTCTCATTTCTGGATCACAAATGTCACTGAAATAATTCACTTACAAGAGTGCTCTTCTGAGCTTCAGCCAGCTTGGTGGCTATGAAGTACTGGATGGGAGCTAAGAGCACAATGACAGCAGCCCCAACCAAGGCGCTCACTCCCAGTAGGTTATAGAGGAGGATCACACCCATTATTATCTGTGAAGAGAAAAGCAACACAGGAAAAGAAAAAAAGTAGGTTTCAATATGCCAGAACCATACCAAGAGAAAAATGTTTGTTCTTCTAATAAACACTTGAATGGTTCATAGGAATCAGCTGAGCCCGTACTTCAGGAGGTCACATTTGGAAAGTGTGGGAAATAAACCCAGAAGCCTTTCTTTTTTGACATTAACTAAATAGTTTGTGTTAGTGCCTGGTAGTTCTAATTCCAGACTGGGTTTCCACAAAACTAAAGGAGCACTAAAATGATGGTGCTTGCCCCGAAGCATTTTACAGAGCTCCTGGCCTCAAGTCCTGTTTACACTAGAGCTCCTTACCTCACTCTGGAAGCATTCAGAGGTCTTAGGGCTGTCATGGATCACAGTTGCATTCTGTTGTAGTGTCCCTGTGCAACTGCAGGCAGAGGGACATCACAGACAGGCACTGAAGCACAAAGCAGATGTGCTGGGACTGGCATAAACTGAGCTTGGGCATCAATACCACGCAGCTCTGGAGGAAAATGCTGCCTTAGCCCTGCAAAGGGTTTGGGAACACTTCCCACAGAAGGTTACCTGGGAATGGCTGTGATGTGACTGCTGCTATTCTGGTTCCTGAGTTAATTCAAGCTCTGCCATATAAATATTCCTATTAAAAGCTCCACTTTGTGGTAGAGAGATGTCCTCCATGATAAGAGGGCATACAGAATTAGCTGCATATCTCATACTTCTATCTGTCTTTAAATCTCCCTTCTTATTATACAACATCACAAGTAAGAATCAATGGAGTTTTACATTTTTAAAGCAATATTTAGCTTTTCAGGCTCCTGTCCTGCAAATTACTATACCTAGCCACAGCAATTAGATCACCTGTTCATTTAATAACTTTCAAAGTATTGATAGCAACATTTCCACCACTTCACAGGATGTGAAACAGTGAAATGAAACCCTAATTCTCTATTATTTGTTTCCATATAGCCTTTTTTGCCTTTTTTTCATAAACTATTTCATGACACTCTAAACCCTACGCAACCCATCAGTAGTAGTAATTACTGACTAATAAAGTAGATTACTGATCCAGTTTCAGGAAATTCAGCAAAACAGATCTACTATAAGAGTTGGTTCTACCCATTTTGAATACTCTTTTATGTCAGTGGGATCACTGAAAGGTAAGGACTATGCCAAACACACCCTGAGCTAAAATTCTGAAGAGGCTACAAGAGTCGAAGCTTCACGGAAAATCAGCATGTCTCAGGTCATTAAGTCATGGGCATTGTTGGAGATTTCTTTCAAGCTAAATAATCTCAACCTTTTCTTCCTACAGATATGCCTCCATTTCTTACCCAGCCTTGTTAAGAAGCAGATGTGTTCAGTGGCTAAGTTTGCTTAGATAAGAACTCCTCTGAGCATTGTCACTGTTCATGTCAGTCATGGAACAGGATTCAATTGCTCTGGTCCTGCCACAAAGCCCAGTTACAAGTTGACACTGCAGAAGCAGTGCTTTGTGCAGAGGCCAGGTGGCAAAACAAAAAAGCAATGGATTTGTGTCAAATATGAACGGGAAAAGGATTGCAGGTCCTCATTCTTCGAGTCACAGACTTGGAAATCCTATTTTAAAACCCCTCTCTCTTCACTGGACCTTGGAGAGACACTTTTCCAGACTTGGGCCAAATTTCTGCCTGTTAATCTTAGCAAGAAGTGCAGGTTCCCCTCTGGATTTTGTAGCAGTGTCCCAGACATGCGCTCTCCTCAGGCAGGCTGGAGGATCTCTGAAATCAGGCCCTGGCTTAGATGCTCTACCTGAACAGGCATTGCCCACAGATTGGGGCACAGAAACAAGAACCACATCAACTGGTTGGTTTCTATGGCAACCAAGTTATTGATTTGTCCCAGTGTCATCTCTCCCATGGACAAGTTGGATGTAGAAAGCCTCAGGATCTTATTATATATCATTGCCTGTAAGAAAGGGAGAAAAAATGAAGTTACTAAAATGATGTCGTTATAAAAGAACAGTAGCAGTGGAATGTTTCAAACTGCATCATCAGCCTCTACGTAGGACAGCCCTTCTCCCAGTCTTTCAACTGAGACAGAGAGAGATGAAGACAGAGTGAGAAAAAGCACAAGAGAGAGAACTGACTTTAAAAAACTCCAATTCCTCTTAAAAGGTTTGCTGCTTAACGCACCCCTAAAATAGAACAAAAAATGACAACACAATATCAAAATTTAGGAAATCGGCCAAAGAACCTTTTTTAACAAGCATCTGGTGAGCCTGTTTTTCTGTGACACTGTCTGCCAAACAGATCCTTGTTTCTGATAAGACAGGTAAATTCATGCTGTGAAGTTTGATCAGAGTGGGTATGTGTTCCTTTAGGTTTCTCTCCCTTACCTGGCCATTCCTTTCCATAAAATTTGTAGGAGCTTAAGAGGGTTTGTAATTAATCAGGGCTTACATCTACTGAATTTTAAAGACAAATATTTTGAGCCCAGTTTGCAGTTATGACCAAACATCAAACGCTGCATCTCCAAGGTAGTTTTAAAAATAATTTGTCCTTTTTGACCCATTTTCTTCATGACTAAAGTGTATCCTGTAGAATTAACCAGAAATGCCTGGTGAATTAAATCAGCTGCATATGCTCCTAAAGAGTCCCAATTTTAGTAAGTGGGAGTCACAAGAAGGAGTCACTAAAAGGAAATACCTAGGTGCTCTTTCATCCCCAAGTCTGTACCATCTATCCTGGGAGAATGCAGAAAATGTTTGAAGCAGCTCCATCAACCAGAGAAAGTACAAGAAAAAGAAGCCTCTACGCTGAGATGATATTCCCATGGTCAGTTACATCTGGCAAAACATCAGTTTCCAGCTTTTGCCTGTGGAGTTTGGTCTGTGCAGAGCCCTGCTACAGGCCCCCCACCACGTGCTGGGCTGGAGCTGCTGGCTCCAGTTCATAACAAGGCTCTCACAGAGGGTTAAGGGATGCTGGGGTTACAGACACAGCCCTGCAGATGAATCACTCCCGTCCCATCCCACAGGGCTCTGTGCTAAAGGGCATAAATATCCAGTCACCACTCCCGACGCATGCACAGCGTTCCCATAAAACAAGGACACTGCAGATGACTGTCCACAGTCAGCAGAAGCAAACTCATAATCAAATGAACAAAGCAGGTGCAGAGCCAAAATTACACTGCTGATCTTCATCTATCTGTCATTGTCTGTAAAGCTGTGTTTTTATATCGCATGGGTTTTTTATGGGTGTTAAACTTCCAACAGATTAGAATGATGGGATTAGTTTTTAGCAAAAGGAATTGCTGCCAGCATCTTGCCAGCACTATTTTGTCCAGTTTTCTGTATAAAAGTACAGCACATATTTTCTCTGAAACCATCATTTCAAGTCAGTCTTCAGATAAAGAATGAGACAAATGAAAACACAAAGCTGGAGCGGTTATTAGTGAATCTCCTGGCAGATCTTTGCTCACCAGTAAAGCACCCCGGAGGTTGATGCCAGTCTCTGTAGTCACATAGTAGGAGGCCTGCAGGAATGTCCTCTGCAGAATAAGGGCGAGGAAGAGAAGGACTGCCAAGACATAAACATTCCTGAGGAATTCCTCCGATGAAAGGTAGGAATTTGATGGATCTTTCACCTGAAAATAAAGGAAAAAATTATGCAAGTGCCATAGGAGATGTTGTATATTCCCAAGAAGCTGAAAGCAAGCAAATTTAATAATTTTATTAGAATAAAACATACTGTAGTATTATGGGAAAGTTAAAGAACTCGGATTGCTCGCTGATCTCCATATGAAAATCATTTGGACACAAATTTAAAACTCCACTCCTGTTCCAAAGACTGATGATTGAGATGCTTTAGCAGTTCTAAAATGATTTTGTTTTAGCAGGAAAGGAACAATAGGATCACCATGTCTGCCTTGTCTTTAGTTTCCCCATCAAATTCTGGTGATCTGTAGAATAGAAATGTTACTCAGTAGGAAAAAAAGCTCATTCCACCTAGCCCAAGGACAAGCTGCAAGAAAATATTTTTTATTATATGGGATTAGTTATTTATGTTGCATTTGCATATTATGGAAACAAGTCCTTCCACAAATATAGTCTATGATACCCGTAAATTCTGAAGAACATAAGACATGCCAGTATTCCACATAAAATGAGATTTAAATGTCTCAACGTGGAAGAGAAAAAAGATCTTCTTTAAAGCCCTTTGTTTTCATTTTCTAGTTTTTTTGTGTTCACTGTTCTGCTCTGTTTCAGGCAGAAAAGGAAACAAATGTACCAAAATACTCCAAGGAAGACTGTTCCTTTGGTATTTCCGACCCAGCTGGAAGCAGGATGTACTGGAATTCTTACAGGGAAAAAAAAAAAAAGACAGAAAAAAAGAAGGAAAAAGCCTGTTCTACTGAAATATCCAGCCTGATTCTGAGATGAAAGGAATGGGCAATATAAGAAAGAAAGCCATCCGCCCAAGACTCCTTGGAAAAAGGGTTGCTTAAGTGCATGAATGATGAGATACATATATTTAAAAACTTTTCTCTTAAAGTTCTGCTGCATTTAACTTCCCCTTGTTTTCATAGTAGGGATATCAATAAGAACATAACATTTGTAGGTACCTTTTTAAATGAATATAGAGTTCTGAGGAATTAAGGCAGAATAAGTAGAAAATTAAACATATTCACATTAGTTTGAACTAGAGAGAATTTAAAGGAGAAATGTTTAATAGCAAGAACAACCAAGAGAAAGTTTATCAAAATCCATAAATTAAAGGCAAATGCATTCTGAAATGTATCCAAGAGAAATAGTGACTGTCACCAAGTCAAGTGCTTTCAAGATCTCCAGTGATTCCAATCTTCCCTTTAGCCAATGCTCATTAAAACCTTAAAAAGCCACAAATAAAGCCACTACACTGAAGAGTACAAAAGATAAAGGAAGTAGACAAGGTAGAGATTCTTAAATCTGAGATCCAGGAGTTATTTTCAAGCTTAAATACTTTGTTTGTTCACCATGCAAAAACCTGAAACATTTTTGAAGGCAAAACATGCATTTGCCTTGTAACTCTGTGGCTCAAATCTAGCATGCACTGGTTCAAGGATGATAAAAAGCTTTATTTGATAAGCTATACAATTAAACTCTCCTTCAGTGCAGTGAAAGCCTCAAGCCAAATTGAGACCATCAGTCAAGAAAATGAATGTCAGGAGTGAGCAGCCAAGAAAAAGATATTTGGATAGTGATGGTAGTCAAATACTTTATCTGGAGAGGAAAATGCTATTCCATTACATACCTATCTACTCATTCAGAGATAAAACACTCCAAAACCTGTGTGCAGATGTCTCTCTATCAGAAGACAAATGCAGGAAAATGTCTTTGTCATTTCTTCTCTGCTGTCAGTAAAATAATTTTAACTGTATCTTTTTATTAGTTATTCATAAATTCTTTTCCTTTTTTCTTGATAGAAAAGGTTCTGTATCAGAGGCTTGCTGAGCATTTAGAGGTGATCCCTGAAAGTTCAGTCTCAGTGAAACTTGAAATGAGCACTGATCTGGCATCTCTTGTGCATCTCTAGTATCAAGAACACCATTGAGTAAAGTGGATACCTTTCAATTTCTCAATATGTGCCAACACAGTTCATCACAGCAGCAATCAATACAATTAGCCACAAACAAGGACTAGCTACTCTCAGCCTCCCAGTAAAAAATAAGAGATTTGAGAGAACTCAAAACTGTCAGTGAAGTATAAACTGACAAATGGAGAGGATTTAAGCAAAATTCCCAGGCTGGATGCATCACCGAGACACCAGCAGTGTGTGTCCTGCCTGAAACAAACAAGCACAGTTGAACAGGAGATGAAAAAGTCGTTCCTTCTTCCCAAAACAGCTGGGATGACTCCATCAAGACAGATGGCTGGGGAGCTGGGGGGAGCCTCCACAACCCATGTTCCATTCCTACCCAAGGCTCCCACTGCTCAGGTTTATAACTTGACTGTCTCTCACAACAGAAATACTCAATTTGCTTGAGAGAAACCATGAAATAACAGTGATGACCACAGACCTATCAAAGCATGCAGCCAGTTGTCTTAAATACCTGATATGACTCTAAAATTACTACCAGAGGCTTTCAATCCACATTGTCAGGTTACCTTTTCTGTGGTATTTGTATTGTTGGTTGTATTCTGGAAGCCCTGGACAATTCCAGAGATGCAGAGTGGCCCAGCAAAGCCCAGCAGGTCGGCCAGGTAGCGGAATGTGCTGCTGAGCAGGATCGGCCGTCCAAAAGCGCTGTACATGGCCAACCAAATGGAGGGACTCCGGTTGGGATGGTCCTCCACCTTTTTCTGGAAAACAGAAACGGGTATGCAGTGCATTAAGAGAAGCCTCTCAGGATTTATATGGCAACATTCCTGTCTGGATGCTCAAAAGGTTCCTGAAAGTTGGTGTTGGACCAGGTGAGGCAGCAAATATTGTAATTATCGACAGATTTCAGACATTCTTCATGGCAAATTCCAATTCTGCCTCCCCTTGGTAACTGTGGTTTCTCACCTCTATATCCCACCACTTTCCTCAGCCTGTGAACACAGGAATGCAAGCACAGATTATCATCCTGGCAGGCAGCCATTGTCCCTTGTCACATGTGTGCTGAGGGAAAGGTCTGACCTTTCAGCCCTCTGCTCACATAGGTAATCCCGGTTTCACAAGCTGTAAAGGCTTCTGATTGCAGGAGAAATACATGACAATTACAAGAATATAGTTTAATTTAATTTATCTGGAATTTTTCCATCTTTTGGATGCCTTCCAGGATAACAGACTTCAACCAAACAATGATAACTGTGCTCAAAAAATGAAAGCAGCAGACCAGGATGGGAGGTCAGATTAAGCCAACCAAGGGTCCTTTCTAGCCTTCAGATTTGTGAATATACACAGTATCACAGCTCGTGGCTAAAACACCAACCAGCAGATATGGCTTTGTGTAATCAGAGGAGTTCTGATATGTCTGAGGTCCTTTCAGTTTAACAAAGAAAGAGTTTTACTGGCCAGAGCCGTGCTCTGCAGAGTGCTTCCTTGCACTTCAGGCAGCAGCTTTTGACACTTTAAACAAGCATCTGTCATTTCTCAAGTAGCGCAAATGCCTGCAAGCTGCAAGCCAGGCCCTTTTGAGCATTCACAGAGACATTTTAAGCACAGCCAAGCAACAACCACCCCCTGCCCCAGCAAGTTCACCAAAGAAAAAGCAAACATGCCTGTAACCTGCCTGTCTGCCTCATGTCTTTTATTTCCTTCTTTTCTCAGTTTTTTCCCTTTTATGCCATTTCCACAGTGAGATGAATTACATGCATGGTGCCAAAAATGTGCAGGTGGATCAGGTGGCTGCCAGAGACTGAGCCAGGCCAATGCCAAGGAGCTTACGAAGGAGAAATATGCACCATGGGGTCAGAGCTACCATTTCAGAAAGGGATGAGAATGAAACTGTTTCCTCTGAGGAGGGAAAGAGCACAAAGGCCTGGCTTGAGTTGCCCACACAAAAGGCTCTGAATTTGTGGCCTAATGGGTTTTGAGCTTGAGGGCCCAAAAAGGGTCAATCACTCTCCTCGAATAAATGATTAATAACTTTAACAGCTTGAGAGGAGCTAAGCTAAGTCATTGGGTAAACAGCTGCCATTTTTGGGGAAAAAATAGTTATATTATTCTGGGCATTCAATTAATAGTAAATTTGTTAAGTGGCAATGGTAAATTCTTGTTTCTCTAACAACTTAATAGCCATTTTCACTGTTACTGCAATTCACACATTGGTCATCACTATATGAAATCTGTTTCCTTTTCATTGGAAAAAATACTAATTAAATTATCTAATTTATTGTTAAATTCTGTTTTTTCTTCTTTTTTTAATCAGGACTTCATATTAGCTGAAGCATGTAACATGAAGAGGAAGACCTTTTTCTAATCATAATTTCTTTTTCAGAATGGTCCATAAATATTATGGGCTTGCATAGAATGTTGTGATGTTAATTAACCAGTCTGGGCTACTGTTCTCAGCTGTGCCACTTGATTAGGTTTTCCTTGTCTTTGTCAACTTCCTTTCAAATTTCTGTAATTTTCTCTACCTTGAGCACTCCACAGTTGGAATAAAGGGCAGTGACACAGTGTTTGCTGATAAATCAAGTCACCTGTAAGGTTTGCCTCAATAAAAATAGAAATCTGACTGCTTCCATAGTTCTGGAGCTGGCAGTATAAGCCTGGTGCTGAAGGGCAATTGTCCTATGATTGATAGTTAACACTATCAAACCGTCTATCAACTAACTGCCCCTGTGACTGATAGTTAACACAATTTCAATCATCCTTTTCTTGGCCCTAACAAGTAAGGCCCGTAGTGGGACATGAATAGCACACATAGGAAACTAATGGTCTTGACTTGAAAAATTGATTTTTCTATTAAGTTTCCAGAAGAAAAGCTTTCTATTAACCATCAGGACAAATTATAGAGGATTTTAACATGCTAAAATCATTTTTTGGATATATGGTATGTGATGAACTGATATGTGGTGTGAAACATCTAGACAGCTTCAACAGAAACAAAATCCAAGCAACAACAGAAACGGGATCACCCTCTTTTTTTGGGGGGGGGGGCGGGGGGTGAGGCAGCGGGCAGGGTAAATGGAATTATGTGAGAATTGACACAATTATTTCCATTTTCATAGCATCCAGAAGAGATAGCAAGACAATGTCATGTGAACTATCTCAAAGAAATTTCACAATACAGAGTGTTCAGGGTCATGTTCTGCATCTTTCATCAAGGTGTGAGAAGAAGGGTTTGGGAAGGAAGGGAAGTTTTCTCTCTGCAGGGCTATGGAGCACAGCTGAGATCAGCTATCTGCAGGCACAGGCTGGGGTAACCCCACTTAATCCAGAGGAGGCTGTGAGGCTCCCCTCACCAGTTCCAGGAGATTAGTGTAAAATACACACTTGGCAGCAGAGACAGTGGCATATCACCTCCTCCAGACTTCAGACTACTCTCCAGTCTGAAGAATTTTCCTAATTCTGTGGCTGTTTTCTGGCCGAACCAGGCACAAGCCAATGCATTTCTCCACAGGAATGAACTGCAGGGAGTCCCACTGCCTGGCTCTTTGGATTTGCTTTAGTCATTTGGTTTACTTTAACTTTATCTACAAAATACCAGTTTATTTCAGGGTTGCAGCCTGTTTTTGAATAGTAACACAAATTTTCTAGAGGCTGTGGTAAACTCAAGACTTTAGACAGCTACAGAACACAAAATATCTGATGTTAAGGCAGCATCAGAAATGTAGGTAAGTGTAACTGCATACATAACATTTATGCAAGTGTTTATATGTGCATGACACACACTGAGGGAAGCTCCACACTGAAAGTTTGTGCTCATGCCCATCAGAAATGCACATTTCACTTGCCTTTTGGCATCTGAACTGCATTTTTTTGCAGGCACAGACGGTACCTGCAGACGTGAACGAGCTACAGACAAATGCTGGCACCCAGCTGTCGCGCTTGCCATCAAGAATGACACAGACTCAGGTCCTTGGACCACGTGTGTGCATATCCCTCTTTGGCCTCTTTAAGTAGGGTTTAGGCACCTTAAGGAGCTGGCCTAAGGGATGCACCTCTCCCAGTCTGCTGTGAAAAGCTCAGTTCCAAAAACTCAGTAGCTTTCTGCCCAAATCAGAAGGATCTTAATCTCTGGTCTCTCTAATCCTCAGCTGCAGAAGGAAAAAGAAGCAACCTATATCTATTAAAATATAAACAATTGTACTGATAATTGTTTCATCTCAGAAGGAACAGAAAGCAGACTGGAGCTCCATTAGATGTTGGGAGCAAAGAGCTGCCTAAATGCATGCAGAAGCTTCCCAGAAAAATCCTGCCCTATCCAATGAGTTTTCCCAACCATGGTTTCTGTACTGGGTCTGGCTGGGATGGAGTTAATTTTCTTCATAGAAGCCTGTATGGTTCTGTGTTTGGGATTGGTGACTAAATCTCTGCTAAGACACCAGTGTTTTGGCTATTCTTGATGTGTGGTTTTGGCTATTTCTCTGCCTGGAGAAAAAAAAAAAAAGGTGAAGATGAGTCTTTCCAGCTGAAACGATGGACAGAATGCCTTCCAGTTTCATAAGTAGCTAAGATTTAAACAAATCTTTCACTCTTAAAATCTAGCAAGTGATCAGTCTTGTTGTGGTTTTAGTTTCCATTTGCACTCAGTTTGGCAAGTCTCTGCTGCTATAAATTCACTTAAAACCAAACAGTAACTATTGGATTGGAGCTTCCGACGCCAATGTTTCACCTTGGAACAAACAGTCCTGAGTTAAAAATCCCTAAAATGAGGATTTCATGAAAGCTGAAGAAATTCAAAGTGACACTTTGGCTTTCTAAGGCCAAAGAGTGACAAGGACACCTGTTATTACCTTTTGTTCCTCATAGGCTTCTTTGAGACAGACATAATTTGTCAGTGCTCTCATTGCAATTGGGAGCTTCCCAATGGCCTTCAGGTCCACAGGTTTCTTGTGAGCAGAAATAATGAGAGTGTTCATCCACCAATAAGTTGCCTTTGAGAGCAAATTGACAAATGGCTGCAGGAACCTCACCCCCAGATCCTGCAGATCCTCTGGAGGCTTTACTTTCTGAGGGTTCATGAAAAACACATACCTCTGTAGAGGAGAAAACAGACAAACATGGGCTCAGAAATTATCTTATTGATAGTAATTTTTTAGTAAAAACAATATGCAAGACAACCACAGTCTCAAATTTACTTTTAAAGGAAATTATATGTTGAATTTAAATATAAATTTGTGTGTAAATAGGAGCATTTCCATTTTGACAGATAACTGGCAAACAGTTGAGCAACATGGGATGTGGATACTGTTCTGAAACTTATCACTATTTCCTATCTCAAGCTGAACAATACTAAAAATGAATTCCTGGGAAATAATTTTATTTTAAGTTATCATGGGTAAGAACATATGCTAACTTACAGATTCACTACATAAAGAGTTCATTAACACTAACACAGCACATATTTTACAGATTGCATCCACCTATACCCTCCTCATGGGCACAAATATGAATCTATCTACATAAATATGTGTGCACTTTGTGTGGATAGATGCACACAGGCACACACACACACACCAAGACCAGGGTATATATCAAGGACATACATTTTAAAGAGATTTAAATCACCACTGGTTTCCACAGAATTAAGTCTTTATGGCTAAGCTAAACTTGGGCCTAAACTTGACACAAGCCAGAGTTCCTGGGACTAAGGAGCCATCTTCACCCCCATGATACCACTGATATTTTTCCAGATCCTGAGGAAGAAGCCACATACCCTGACTCGGATGACATTGATCTCCACAGCCATCAGCAGCCCATAGAGGATTACCATGATTCCAGTGATGCAGAAACGCAGCTGAGAAAAAGGCACCCCGTCCTGGCAGTATCTGACAAGCTTGATGGTTTTGGTGACAAACGCCATAATCCAGTAAAGGAATAGGGCTGTAAAACAGGTGCACATCCATAATTTAAAATTAAATTAACAAGTAAGGGTAACTACAGTATTTTAGCTTCCATGGCTTGATACAGTGCAGGCAAAGTGATCCTCTATGTCACCAGCCACTGTTTTCTTTCCTGGGTCACAACCCTTCAAACAGATCCCCAATGCCAGATCTTCGCACAGGTATGAAAGTCCACTGAAGGGGACTTAATTTGAAGGGGAACTTTGTTCTTAAAGTGAAGGGAAAGGCACATAACTTAACAAAAGTCATAATGCCTCTTAGAAAAAGCAGGATGCATCCCAAGTGAGAATATAGAAATGTGCTTGTTTTGAAAAAGAGTTTATGGAATTCAGTGTTATCCTGCATCCTGGCTGGTATCTGTCAGGGGCTTGTTCAGGTGGTTGAGTTATAGGCAATTTGGACAATATACTTGCATGGAAAATTATTCTGCAATGTCTGACCATCTCCTGACTGAGAGAGCAGATAGGATGATCTCAGAATCAGCTGCAAAAGATGTTGAGAAAGAGCCTCTGCACAGGAGAGCTTGTGGTCAGATCACTATACAAAGTGGCCTTTTGAAATAGCAGACAAGTTTTTCCTCAAAATTATCAGCAGTGTTAAAAAATACCTAAAAGATTGAGATAGAAATGCAACAGGTGTGCAAGGCTTTCTCTTTTGTACTAATTTTAAAAGCAGTTTTCAGTACCTTATGAAAGGTGCAGTAACTCCTATGATACTACCAGTTGCAAGAGTAGAGAGTTATTCCTCTCTGTTTTAATATTCTCACACATTCCACCATCCTCCTCAACCTACACAAGCTGACTTTGGCTAAAATACAGGGATTTGTAAGAATACATAAATCTTAGACTTACCCAGCAGTAACTTCGGAAAGTTGGATGTTTCAATGTTATGGTAATACACTATGGATACAGTGGCAGCCACAAATCCCATTATAGCTGGTAGAAAGAGATGCAGGTGGCGAGATTTCATTTGTCTGAAAATAAATAGAGTATAAATTAGTGAATTTGGTGCCTTTTTTTCACCATTGTGTGAAACCATAGGTGTTCTGCTAATCTGTTGAGGAGGACAAACATTAATTTCTTAGAGACAAAAGATTTTTGTCCTCATGAGTGCTTAACTTTGATCAATATTTGCTTGTCATTATAGCTTGAGAGAAGAAACAATGCCAAGAACAATGGCTTCACCTTTATCCCATTAAAACCTGGACAGTTCAAGAAAGGATCTATTAACTTTTTGGGGAAAACCTCACTATGCCTTACTAGCCAGCCCATCAGACATTAACACTGTTCATTAACAAATGCAATTAGCGTGGTTATCCACCAAACTCTGCCCCTTACGTGTCAGAAACAATCCCCTCTGCTATTTCACACACGTGCACAAAGAGCAGGGTGAATGTCAGGATCCATCGCAGGTTGTGCCCGGGGAAGTGCAGCCAGGTATTGTGGTGAATCTGCACTTTGGAGCTCTGGCTTCCCCAGCCTGGGAAATGATAAAAAGGAAAAAGAAAGGTTATCTCACAGCCAGTCAGTGACTGATCTGGTTATCAATTTTCTGAGCCACACTTACATGCAATCTATACAAACCCCGTACAAGACTACAAGGGCTGTTGTTACTAAAAAGATGACCCAGGAGTGTGTCAGTTGCCCTATAATTTCAATCAAACCCTGAAGACAATGAGACAACACTTTTTCCAAATTACAATCAAAGAAAAGTCATTCCTGGCCAAAAAAAAAGATAAGGAAACAACAACAAAAAAACCACCCCAAGTGGCACCCTGAGACAACAGGGACCGACAGATCTGAAGTTTGGCGTCCTCACATCTTTCACAGTAATGGAAAAGAGTGGCAAAAATTTCCAACTGATATAAAAGTTTCATCCTCAAATGAGGCCTCAAAGAGATGCATTGACCTGAAACAGGTAACATTTATTACCTGTTTCAGGCCTGGTTGGGAGCACAGTCTGAGTGGAGGCTGAAAGGTGACTTCACGGCTTCTCTCCTTCAGGCGCAGCCCAGCCTCGTAAGCCTCTGCATTCCTGGCCCTTCAGAGCTCCCAACACAGTGCCCGGACTCAAATTAATCAGCAAATTAAACTTGAAGCCTATTTCCATGTCATCGCCTCAGATGCCACCTGCCCTTTCCAGGCATGATCCTTTCTGAGGCCAGCAACCCACGTGACACCGAGGATCTGAGGGAGGTGACAGGGCTGGGGAAGCTGAGGCCTGACCACGGGTTGGCTTCTCATGGTGGCGAGCCTTGGCGTCTCTCTCTTCCCACACAGCTACAGGGCCGTCCTCAGTAAACCCAAAAGTCCCTCTTGCTGTATATACCCCTCTTCCCAAAGCCCGTACAGAATCCCAACGACAGCACGTTTTGGGCAAGCAAAGAAACCAAACAGAAGGAAACAAAACTAACTCAGTTTAGAACCCAGGATGTGTTTTTGCTGCACAAGGATGCAGCATCTCATCGTGCTTAGAGGTTCATCAGGTGACTCAGGAACACATAAACCAAAACCTAGGTTTATTCATTCTTGGAAACTGTCAGCATTTCACCATTTCATCCTTGTTTAAGACACAAAATACTGCAAGAACAAATTATTCCCTCTTCTCCATAGCTATCTCAAGCATTTTCTATAGTTCTCTAAGGCTTTCCTAATCTAATGCGGTTTTCTTTGACCTTGCTCCTGTCTTTGTCTTTCCTGAGCTGCTTTTCATTTTTTCTTTGCCCATACATCTGCACAAACACAGCTCATCACCAAATTTCTGCTTTGGAGTCAGTCTATACCGTAAATTCCAGCTGGCTTTTAATGCTCTGTTCAACAACTATTTGTCCTGATAATTAGCATACAAAATATTAAACAAAGAATTACATACTTACATAAGTAACATACAATTTAAAATACTATATTTTTTCCTAACATTGTTACGAAATAGAGGGAATTTTCAGCAGCTGCAATACTATTTCAAAATTATTTGGCTAATACCTCTAAAAAAATCAAAGCAGCACTTGATGTTAGAGTGCTCTAAAATATTACCTCTGCCTTCAGACTTTGCATTGTACTTCCATCAAATGCTTCCACACAAAGCCCTGTGCTTCAACAATGACTTGCATCTCACCTCAAAGGAAGAGTCAGCACTGAGGTAAAAATCCAGCACTTTTGGAAAGAGCTTCCATAACCCTGGAGTTTCTTTCTAGTCTTCATAAATTGTTAGAATTTGTTTCAAATTCTCTTGCTTAATTTTTTAATTAGTTTTTAGTCACTGGCTCATGTCACAGTTAGGTGCAGAGTATCTTAACCCACAGATTCTTGTAGCGTTTTATTCAACCACTTTGGAGTCTTTTTAGCATGATGAAAACCCTTAAATCTCATGTTCAAATACAGTCCCAAATTCAAATCTTCCTTGTGGAAGAAACGCATTTCCATCTACGCATGCAACACCAGGAAGGTACCATGGAAGAACTGACATGGTATTTCTCATGAAGTTGTCAGGAGAATATTTATACTTTTGATGGTTATTCAAGTCTCCTAATCTCCTATGATCAGTTAGAATGGCACTGTTTGACCTCTCTGGAAAAGTATTAAATAGTATTTATTTCACCACTGCAAATTAATTGGGATAAAAAGACAACTTGTTGTCTTTTAAAGGAAAAAAAAATCATTAGAATACTAGCTTAGATGGGTTTTTTTACAAGACTAGGTTGGTTAGAACCCCTCCACTGTCCTAAATTCCTCAAGAGGGATTTATCATTTCTTATTTTTTATTCCTGCTGGAGAAAAAAAAAATTTGTTTACAGATGTTGGCAAAAGAAGAAATTATTCTATTTTAAATATTACCTACACATGTCCTAGCCTTAGATCCAAGGTGAACATGTTGGATCTTCTCTGTAATTCATGTAACTTCAAGGAAATTCAGACCCACTGCCCTAAGTCGTCTAATATCTAATAACAAAGGCTGCAAGTTGACAGTTTAAAATCTGAAGAAAATTTTGCAGAGAGAAGTTTCATAGCATTTGGATCTGATCTGTCTGATTCTCACCCATCTCTTCATGCTGATTAGTTCAGATTTAAATCTAAAATTCCCACATCTCAGCGACTTGGCCTCACATCCTCTGGGTGAAGCCATTCTGCCTCTTCTTTTTCAGAATTCATAAATACAAAGCATCCAATGGTTTCACCAAGCCCATACAAACATGACTGAGTATTAACACATGCTCGAGTGTTTGTGGGATGGCAGAGTTCCATGAAATAACTCACCAATGAACAAAATTGGGAAGGTGATAAAGAGCAGGAAGACATGAGGGACCAAGTTGAGGGCATCCACAAAGCAGACATTCCTGAGGACACCAGCACTGATGTTGTAGGCTGAGGCATTGTCATTACCACAAAATGCGAGTCTCATCTCTTCCAGAGGGTCCGGCTACTACAGAAATGAGAGAAATGTTGACTACCAAGAGTGCTAACATTGCCTCTGGCTAAAGACAAAATAAATATAATAAAGAGACCAGGAAGGAGCACACTGAAGAACCCATAGAGAATAACACAGTTGTATTTTGAAAATTATTTTGGGCTATGTCAAATACAAACACACTAGAAAGCTCTATTTATATGGCATTAGTATTATTTATATTTTGATAATATTGTTTGTATTTAGCTGCATTCATTATTTAAGTGCTATTTTTAAATACATTTTGCTATAATTTCTAGTGCTCATTATAGGCACAAACACTATGCTGCAAAATCTCTGTGAGAATATAAAGAAAGAAAGTAGAAGATTTGAAAAATAAGTATTTCCATTTCTCATAACAAACCCAAATGGACATAAGTTGACCTGTGTGTTGCGGTTTTTTGTTTCTTTGGTGAGCCGACGCTGTCTGTGCAGTATCTCCAACAATTAGTTGCACTGCATTCCCAGTGCAAGCTTGGAACTTTTGGTATTTGTGATCTGGCAGCTTTGAACTCACTGATATTTTGTATTTCTTCATTGTCACATAGAACAATGGCCACACAGATGAGACATTATGGATAAATGACAAACTATTAACCAAAACAGGTGGCAATGAAGACTGCCTAGGCAGTAAGTCAGCATTTATGTTTGATCCTGAAAACCCTTAAACACATGCTTAGACTCATCCCAGCAGTCTGACTTCCATGATTTCTTGTGAGATTATCTTTGTACACCAAGATAAACTCCTGCGTTCCTGCTCGCAGAGCATGGGCCACAGATCAACCCAGAGGTATGGCCAGGTTCTGGCTTAAATCAACCTGTGCATCATTTATGTTTTCAGTCTTCTTTATAAGAAGATGAAACAGAAACTGCAAACAAAGTCTTTCCTTGCTCATTTCTTTGCCTGAGACTTACACAGAGCAGCACAGTGCTGTAGAATAAGTTGTGGACACTCATTTATCCATACCTTTTCCTTTTGTCAAATTTTACATGCTGAAGTGGAATATATTTAATTCAGCAAAACATCTGTCTGCAAGAACATTGGCATTTATAGGTTTTGCAGAATCAGAACAAGATAGGATGGAGAAAATGTATGAATGCAGTTTAGAAACAAAAAAAAAAGTCAGTTGAATGGGGAGAAAAAGGTTTCCTTCTTTCCTCAAATAGTTCAGATTATTTCTGTAAGATGTTTAAACAAGGTACTCATAAGAAGGTAAGCATAAACTACACAAGTAGTCCCTCAGAGACAGAATAAACATGCAGATCTTCAAAAAAATACAGAATTCAAAGAAGCATTTTGAACCTCTGCTAAACCCCCTGTTAGCTTTTAACCAAGTTCTTTCTGAATCTGAAAAGCGCAACCCATATCAAAACACATCAGTGAAGAGGAGTTTCTTTGAAAAGAGTGTGATAAATGTGCTCCCTTTCCCAAATATATCAGCAGTTTATGACTGAGATTTACCAGACGTTAAGCATAACTCGCATTCATGTACTCACTGTGAGGCAAAAGCTGAGGGTCAACCGACTCAAACTTCAGTAACCACCATCTGTTAACAGTCCATGTGCTGTAACACAATTTGATGGAGATTTTGGTCCATTCTCTATAATGAATAGAGTGATATGACCACTATCATTCTATAATTTTATTTTTATACCAAAAGACATTCATAAGTGCATAAGGCTAGTAACAAAAAATAAACATTCTGTTAATGTGGGATCTGTCTGAATATATCAAGGAGTTATTAGCAAAACAAATAAGGAACTTTAAAAAAAACTACACAGAGGTTGCTTGGGTTTAATTTGTGAAAGCTTGACATTAAGAGAAACATAATGATAATAGTAATCTCTTGAAAATCAGAAGTGCTGTTTCCTCATTTTTATCGAAGGTCAGAAGTCCAAGGGAGTTCTGCTGGGAATTTTCCTCCCTTTCCCACAAGGATGACTCTCTTCTGAGGCAGCATAAGATGCTGTTGTGGTCTAGTGGTTAGAGTGGTACTGAAAGTCAGGAGAATCCTGGGTTCAGATGAGCACTGAATCATTGACTCCCTGTGTAGCTTTTGGCTTCTAGTCAAAAATCAATCTGGGAGAAAGGATGAAAACCACATCCAAGGGAAGCTATGGGAACTGTTGTTTGTTTCCCATTTTTTCTGGAAGGGAAATAGAATAGAGGCAGCAAATATTTGAGTGAAGGACTATTAACTGCAGGAAGAGTGTTTTCTCCTAACGAGGGACCACCATCAGTTTGCAGAGGTTCCTTATCACACCTCAAACAATAGTCACTAAAAGCTCTCATGCAAAATGCACCTTTGAAGAATCACATCTGAATCTTCACAAGAATCTGTGGTGTGCCTAGTTTTGTGTTGAGTATGTCCAGTAACACTCTTAAAATCAATTGTCCTTTGCACATTGCCAGGGCTGAGAAAAGAACGTGGTCCTATTAGTTAATACTGATATCTAGAGACACTGCCCATCACACTGGTAATATTTTATATTTTTCAAGAGAAGGTAAGGGCAGTCTACTCACAATACTATTGTTCATTAAAAAAAAAAGGGGGGGGGGAAGTAGAATTTAATTGCCTTCTCTTAAAAAGAGAGAGAAAATCAAGCCTAAGTTGGTCAGTTTTAAAAATTCCCAGAAAACAAAAAAGATTACATGGCAAATGAGATAGGGTAACTGACAATAAATTCCTAAGATTTTTGATCAGAAAACTTCATCATGAATCAGTTTATCCAGTGACCATGCTCATTAAACTCCCACAGGCTTAAAATCTAACAAAATATTCTGATCAGTGTTGTGATGCTGTGCTGCCCCAAAATGCCAAATCATCAAATATACAACTTCCCTGTTCAGCAGCACTTAGCTCAGGACACATATCCAGTACAGTTTGGCACTGATAGGAAATGGAGGAGATAAGAACTGTGGAAACATTAATAGTCCAGTGATTCTTCTCTCCTCCCTTCCCTTCTTTCTTCCACCCATTTTTCCATCTCCACTGTGCTGGGAACGAGCTGTGGCTGGAAATGGACGACTCATGTTCTGCATCTGTTGGCATATCCCAAATTTTGTAACACTTTCTGCTGCTGGCAGTTCTCTGGATCTTCAAGAATGGTGTATGAAAACATCAGCACTACCTTAGAGCTCTGAGAAATAATGTCATCTCCAGTTGCCTTGTGGGGAGACAGGATCCACTCCATCTTTCCCTTCCCATCCATTTCTGCTTCAGAAGGCAGATCCCACACACCCCCCACAGTTTTGTGACTCAAGCTGCTGGACCTTGCTTTTTTTTTGGAGAACTTTGGTACAGAGGAGACTCTGCAGGTGGAGAGATGCACGGAACCATCACCCCCTGGAATAAAGCATGTAAAGTACTTCCTGCCTCTTGGCTCAAGTTTCCTAGATAAGGGAAATATAGTGGATGAAGTTTTGCTGATATCAAAGGGATGATGCTTTGCATTTACAGACAATGCCTTTTGGTTTGAAGCTGAAATTAGTCATTACTTTCTGCAGCATCAGGGCATGCCTCCAGAAGCTCCATTTCATTAGCCCCAAAGTTTAACAAGCTGTATTCTTCTCCAAAGAAGGACAGAAAGAAAAGCCCCTAAGGCAGAAGAACAAATCCTTGATTTCTCTAGGCAGTACAGGGCATTTTCCAATAATGTTTTTGCAGCTCCACTAAAAATAATGCGAGTTGGACCATGACAAGTTTTCAGATGTGATCTCTCATCCAAGAAAACAGTGCAGCCTTCAATCTTTTTCAAATAAAAATATGATAATATGACAGCAAAATTTCTTGTACCCACGCTCAGATCCCATGCTTGGAAAGTTCAGTGTAGCTACAGAAGGACACATTTTTTGGCCTGCAAACAGTGTAAAGCTTCAGACTCATTAAAGAGTCAAAGTTGCACTTTTAAACAGCATTTCAGTATTGCAAGTTAGAGTTAAAGAAATCTTTAATAATTCTAGGAATTCTAAAGAGTTTTAAAAGGTCACAGCTACAGCTACTGATTTTTAATGAGTCCTCGTTTTGAAAGCTTTCACTCAGAAAACTGAGCCTGGAAATTAAGACCATTTGAAGATCTTGATTGCAGTTACCCAGTGAAAGAGGGAAAAGGCACCATTTCCTTCTTTCTGTACAACCATAAGATTTCATGAAATGAAACTAAAATGTGAAAATTAAGAACAATGAATTAAAAACAACACCAACAAGAAAAACACCTACAACAAAGCCAAAACATGAAGAATTGAAGAATTGCAGCTGTGCTTATTATTGTAACTCATGGAAAACTGCAGCAGGAAAGGAAGATGGAACACTTCTACAACTGACCACTGATCAATTTTGGTTCCCTAAATGAAAATTACACTATTAAACTATTCTTCCCTTGCTTTTACTCCTCTACGAAGCAAATGCTGTACTTCAGCCAGAACTACATCTGTAGAGAGGGAAAAAGAGGTATCTTGCCCACGTGAGAAAGTGCTGTTTGTTTCTCTCCATGCTGAGCTTTATGCAAGTACATAACTAAATACACAGAAACACTTACTCTGTTTTTCCCACAAAAAGAGAGAGAATGCTGATCACAGAGAACAGCAAAACCTGTAATGCTGAAGAATTTTGAATTAGATCTAAGCAAATCAGAATACACAGCTGACTCAGGTTTTCCCACCATGTGGCCAAAGGTGATTTTCTCCTTCCCAGAGATGAGGAGACAGTTTTTAGGCCACAGCAAGTATGCGAGGAGAGAGCAAGGAGGTAAAACTGGTCTGCAGAGCCACAGGAGGAGAAATTTGAAGAAATTTTTGTGTATCAGGGATGGAAGAGATTAAAGCCTTTAGTGCTCCAACTCAGAGAGGTTATTGCATTCCACAGCAGCAATGCCCCTCCTACACCTGCCAGGACCCTTCCTTGGGAACACTGGAAACAGCCCTGCCTGGAAGGGTACACAGGTGAATTAAGCAGCAAAGCCAGGTGGGTTTATCACCCTCAGCAGTCTGCCTGCCTGCCTTGCTGTGGGCTCACAGTCCAGCAGAGAGCCACACCAACATAGTTCAGTCGCACAATTAACAGTCCTAATCACTGTGGTGATGTCCCCAAGGTAAGAAGCCCTGCTCACATCAAGTTCGACATCAAAGTTGAACTGCTGCAATTTCCCTACTTCAGTTCCCAAGTTGGCTCGTGCAGGACTGCCTCAAGACGTAACAGTGGAGAAATGTCCACCAGCCTCTTAGCAAAACTTTATCTGTGGGTTCTAAAGGAGGGGAGAGCCACTGGAAAGCAAAGGCCTCTTCGTCTCATATGGATTAACCTTTTCTCTAAGCTCATGATCAGATTGGAATCTCTGAAGCTCAAAGCTTCTCTACAGGAAGATGGCTTTGACTGGCAAACAGCAATGTCTGAACAATATGGGAGCAGTCTAACTGCCACTTTGGAAAAAGAATCTGTGTAACCTAAAAGTGAATATTCTGTAGAAAAGAGATGAAGGGGTAGCAAGTTATTTTGAAATTTGCTGATCATCTACATTATGAACCACTTCTCATCAGGTGGTAGCAGCCATTCAGAATAACTGTTGAGGTACTCATAAAGTCACTAAGACAATGTTATTCATAGTCATTACAAAAAATGGCTTTCCCAGAAAAAGTTTCACTTGCTGTTGAATACAGTAGGCCAACAATTTATACTGGGGTAATTGTAAAAACGTGGGTACATCACAATTTGCTTCACTGCTAATTATAGCAGGAATGTTATACTTTATAATAATGTTGCCAAGCATGCTAGGTTTAATCTATCGTGTCAGACATGGAAATGAAGTAATGGGACAAAGATCATCTGATAACAAGCATGTGCCATCTGAGGATACCAGCTACATTCAGCAACCCAGCAGGAGTGCCAAGTGCCAGGTAATTTTTTGTTTTAACACTTGTAGGCTGGAAGGCCTTCGTCTTTCTAAGTTACTCTCAAATTACTCACTTTAAATTCTGTCTTTATGAACTCTACAACTCATCAGAGATTCTGAGAGGTGGTTTTTCCTTCTCCCTTTGAGAATGGCCTGTGCTGAATAGTCAGTATGAGCTAAAGCCATCAGCCAAACTTCACAGAGCAGGGGAATGGAAAGAACAATCAGGAGGATGGGCCCATGTTGGTACCAGTGGAAGGCAAGTTTCAGCTGTCCTTTACATCATTAGGGAATCTGATTCCCCCTTGGTTTACTTTAATGAGGATGTGAACTATCTGAACAGCAGTTCACCCTTCAATGAAATAGCTAAAAACCCCTCATGTCCTTTAAGCATTTAAATTTTTATGCTAAGATCCACATTACTGGCAAGTTGAGACTTCCTGGTTTTAGGCTAAAGTGGACAGACACAGTCATAAGAGAATAAACAGAAAACAGCACAAAAGTGATTCATTAACAAAAATTCCTGTGAAGAAGTGAGAAGTTTTGGGAAGAAAGAAAATAGGTCAAAGTCGTAAACATGGAAATGACAGAACATTGAACCTAAACACTTACAAATCTCATTTTAACAAGCATAAATGGGGATTCTCAGGGCAGTAAGCCAGTTCATGAGATATATTTTCCATAAGAAATTCTGAAGAAGACAATGGAAAAATGGTAGATAATCAAAATTTCCATTAAAATTATGAGAACATCCTCACCAAGTACAAAACTATAAGAATCCTAATTAAAGACATTTTAACTACCTTAAGGGTCTTTTAAAGTGGACTTTAAAATCTTCATATTCAAGAGTTTCATCTTACCTGAAATATCACTCTGATCGTCATGCTCTGCAAGGTACTTATGACTACAAAAAAAAGAGTATAAGTACACTCCTCAGGTGGAGCTTGTTTGGGGGAATAAGAATATTTTGAAAACATTTATTGCAGTAGTTCTGTTGTCCATACTTTAAAAAAAAATGATATAAATTCATAGTTGCACTTCCTAATTAAAATATACCGGTTTACAGAGCATTCTTGTGTCTCAGTTCAGACCAAATTTCGTTTTGGTCTTACATATAATGTGCATTATATGCCCATATATACATATAAACATGTATGTATATACATATGTGTATGCATATAGGTGCAGGGTGAAGAAAATACTCTGAGTTTTACAAAAGTACTTAGTTCTTATCTTCTGAATAAAGCACAAAAGCAAAATTTGTCTTTTCTTCTGGAATTTCCCATAGTAAATTTTAACTGAGGACAAATGATTGATTTATAGCTTTGAATGGAAGGCCTAACTCTGAGGTTTTCGAGAGATTTTAGGTTAGTGCTCTGAATCTTTTCCCTATCTGCTTGTAACCCTTCTAGTTTGCTCTTACTTTCCTGAAAACACTAACCCAACCTATGTGATCTATAATCTTGCAAAGAGTTCTGCTGAGGTAACGGCAGAAAGCACTGTCCCCTTTAAAACCTATTTCATCAAAAAAGACCCGATACAAAATACAATTTTCTTTTTATTCCTTATTTAAGCTGTGACCACCTATGCTCCACAGACCCCTCTTCCTTGCTAAGCACTGCCCCAGCTCCCCTGGGCCTCAGGATGATGAATTACCTCTGGTGCTTGTCAGCATTCGCAGCGCTAACTGCCGTGTGCCACAGCCTGATCCAAACGGTGCTGAAGTCAATGCAAAGAATCTCATTGACTTCGGGAGCCTTCTGGATCAGCCTCCAAACACAGGGAAAATCACAACGGCAGTGGTGCTAAACAGGCTATTGGCACTGCAAAGCATTTCACACAAACATCTGCAGTGGTCTCACACATCTAAATGCATCGCTTGGTTTTTTTTCTTTCTTTTTTTGGAAAGCTTCTCCACACAGTGCGATCCCCAACACCAGCGTGCTACGCTGCCTGCTGTAAAACCTTCGACTTCACATTGCCAAGACAGGACAGTTTAAAAAAAGAAACATAACCCTGTGAACAGCAGCAAAGAAAACATCAGCAGGAGGGGACGGTAAAGGCTGAGAACGCCTGCGAATGGAAAAGGAAAAAGAGATTGGAGTTGTAATCCCAGGAAAGAACGAGGAGCAGCCCTGTCCCACAGATATAAAGGGAAGGAGGAGGAGGAGGTGGTTAGTGGGAGATAATGGGGGGAGGGTCATCGCATGCCCCGTTTGGTTGCTGAATGTTAGATCAAACTCTGCAGCAGCTTACCTTTGTAAACACAACCCCAAATACCAACCCAAAGTGTCACTCGGTTGTGCTATGTGATCAATATCATCCCGATGGCAGGATTTTCCTCCACTTAGTGAAGCCGCTCCAAGCCCTGGAGTGGATTATTTTTAGGCTGGTGATGGGAAGATCAGCTGCTGCCTCCTATCGAGTTTCCAAAGTGCACAAACTCTTCTTGCCTTTCTCATACGCTGAAGGGGGCAGGAAACTGGGAAGAGACAGGCAAGCAAAAAGCACCAATTTTTCGCCTCCTGAAGCTACATTCCCCTGGGATTTCCTCTGCTTGCTTTTATTTTCATTTTTCCCTCTCTGAAGCAGTAAGATTCCAAGAAGCTGCATGTCAGCACATGGACTATTAGCAGATGGCTATTCTGAAGTAATTGATTTAGACAAGGTAGTCTAACTTTTGGCACGCTTGCAGAGATTCAGCTTTTGATTCCTTTGTAATTAATCTTGGATAATTTGAATTTGACAACATAATTTTGCATGTCTTCCACCATATTAAGCAGAAAAGTCTACTCAGATATTTTACTTTACTGGCTTACCTAAGTCCCTCCAGCTCTTCTGCTTAAAATGCAGACCAAATCTCACTTTTTGATCACACAGGTCTGCTTCTTCTGGCTTTTTTTAATACTTGAAATAAAATTCCCAATTTATTTGATGCTCATACCAGGAATATAGTTTTCAATACAATTGCCCTTTTTTACATGGGATAACATTTTTTAGTTACAAAATCCATTGTATTTGTTTACTTAGAGGTAAAGAAGTCCCAAGAGAGCCCACATGTGGTTGGTTGGTTTGTTTGCTCATTTTCTCACAGCTCCATCAAAGAAAGATGAACTAAGATTCGGATTTTTCCATTGTGACAGTTTCACTTGAGCCTTACAACTTGAGGCCATAAATTGCAAAGATCTGGGACTTGTGGTGCAGCACAGGACATGTGTCAGTGCAGGGTGGTTTTGAGCACAGCTTTTGGAATCACAGAATAGCCTGAGCTGGAAGGGATACACAAGGATCATCCAATTCCTCTTCAGTCATTCTGTACTAGAACTGGAGGCCCTTGGGAGAGAATTCTGCTTAGACCTTGCAGAATCCAGGGATTGCATCTAGGTCATTAGAGAGCAAATGGTTTCCAAGGGATTGAGGTCAAAGATGTTTCCATGAATGGGGTTATACAGAGAATGCTGAGCTGAGAATGGATTTGGATGGCTGAGGCCAAACACTGCAGGATTTATCAAAACCTTGGCAAACCCAGACTGCTCCTTTTTCTCTGATATTTCACACCTGACTGTAGTAGGGATAAGAAATCAGAAATCTCTGAGCTAGAGATAATTAGTACTTTTTGTTAGCTCCCATTGATCTGAAATATCAACACAGCTTTACACTTAGACAGATATTAACAGTCCTCCAAGGCATGTGAAATCTTTGACTTGTGCTTACTTTTTTTCCCTTTTATTTCTTCCCTTTTCATATATGAAATGCTTTAGAAAAAAGATTATGGACTGGAAATCTCTGACTTCTGCTACATATCTCTGTTTGTTAAAGAAGATTGCTTTAAAAATAAAAAAGTTATAACCCATCCAATCATCTGAAATTGCCATGTAGTATTTTTGAAATACAATTTCTGACAGAAGTTAGTAACATTTATGGTTACAGTTTTCTTCATCAAAACGTGAGTATTTAGTTCATTGTAATTCAGTTCTGTCTTTTCTACAAAATTGTTTGAACAGGAAGGGAAAAAATAAGGCAAAATGAACATGGAATCAGCCAGCATGTTTCATTTTGCTGTTTCTAAATAGGGCACTTTCATTTCTCTATATGACAAGCTAAAGTGTTTTGAAATGCATTTTGAAAGGATTAGGAAAAATGGAAAGCTCTGAAATGTCAGAACAGTCAGCCCTGATCTGGCATTTTGTATCAGGGCTTTTCGATTTGAGTGAGAGGAGAGGGAAGGGGGAAGGAGGGGGCAAATGGTAATTACAGGAATTCAAAATGTTTCCGGGAATTTTTGGACGTTTAAATGTGTGGAAACAACCCCAGGCCGATCCTCGGGTACCCCCACGTCCAGCACGTCACCGCTTTTCCCCGTCAGCCTCCAGAAGACGAGATCTGGTACCGACATCTCTCCAAGCCGGAGGCGATTCAGCTGCAGAGGTGCCAGCGGTGCGAGACCGAGCCGGGCACCGGAACCGCGGGATCAAACCGGGCGCGGTCCCGCCAGCACCGGGACTGCCGCCCTGGCAGCGGATGCGAGGGGGGGGGGGGGGGGGGGGGGTATGCGGGGAGGGATGTAGGAGGGCTCCGGGGAGGGATGCAAGGAAGGATGCGTGGAGGGATGCGGGAAGGGATACGGTGAAGGATGCAGGGAGAAATGTGGGGAAGGATGCAGGGAGGAATGTGAGGAAGGATGCAGAGAGAAATGTGGGGAAGGATGCAGGGAGGAATGCGGGGAAGGATGCAGGGAGGAATGTGGGGGAGAACGCGTCACCCCTTCGGGCGCCCGCCGCTACTCGAGGCACTCACCGGCGGCGGGGGTCCCTCCGCGGGCTGGTGGCCCCGCGGCCCCGGAGCGAGGAGAGTGCCTGCCCATGGAGGATGGGCAGCTTAAAGGCAGAAGCCGCTTCACCTGATGGCTTTGGAGAGGGAGAGACAGAATGCAAAATATTCTAAGCGGATCTTAACAAAACCGCTGAGTTTTGGCTCCTTCGTTCTGTGAAATCCACAGCCCGGCTGGCACTGATTTCCACACCCTGGTGGGCTTCCATCAGCTTGAGCAGCTGAACCCAAAAGAACCAAAATGGTGGAGGAATAGCATGTGTGGGGAAAGGTTTTAATAAATTAGGACTCAGCAATGTGAGGAAAATGACCTGACAGGTTCTGCAGTGTGGTTATTTGCCACAGGTCCTGGCTGAGCACTCTCCACCTGAATTGTCTTGGTTTATTTAACTCACTAACCAGGAGAGGAAGGGTGGCTGCACTCTGGACACTGTTCACACAACAAGCTGTTCTGGTTTCAGCTGCCAGCAGCTCTCTCTGCTGTTTCCCATATTGTGGGCCAAGCCATAGGTATCCCTCTACTGCATTTATTGCAGTCCAACAGTAACAATCAAGGCACTGGACCATGACGATTTTCCTCTTATTACCCAAACCCAGGGAGATGCCTGCAGGCTCCTTTTCTTTTCCGTTTCTTAGGTGAAGAGCTGAAATCACCATCATTTCATCCACTTGTGGAGGTTGACACTAAAGCAGCTGTTTTGGAGAAAACCTGTCATTGTGCTGAGCTGGATAAATTCCTTGACTGATTTTAAACCATCTTATATAGTTTACACCAGGGCTCTATGCTAACAGAGCAATTAAAAAAAACATTCAGAGTCGATTATATAAGTTATGGACTATCAAGTCTTTATTTTGCTTCTAAATTTGTCACAGTGACAGAATCCCCACAGTGCTGTGTCAGAACTTATGCCACCATATAAAAAGATCAGACTGACACAGCTTTCAAGATTAATTTTACTTACCCTTACAACCCTACTTAAAAAAAAAAAAAAGTTTGCTATATTTCTTTTAATTACACATTGCTCATTTTATCTAAAGAAAAATTAATGGATCTACCAAGAAAATTGTAATGAAGTAGCGAAGATTAAGTTTTTATTTAATTTTTTTTAATGTCATAGAAAATGCAGCCTGGTCTTTGGATAACTTCTTTGTCTGTTTAAAATATTTATTGTTATTAAGCTTGGAAGGGGGAAGCAGTAGAAGCTTAATATTATTTGAAATATTTTCCACAGCTTTTTTTTAAAGTTAGCATGCCTGGTTTCTATGGGGAAAAGTGTTGTGGAAAATATATACAGCAGAATTTCAACAGAGCAATCTAAGTAGCAAAGAACTCTATATGGAGAAGGATGAGAAAATCCCAGACTTCAGAGTTCATCTCTATAAAAGGTGTAGAAAGCCGCAGGCCTTGAACAGCGATTTACAAACCTTCTGATCTTTGAGGGAAAACGGCCCCATGGTGGAGTCAGAGGCACCAAATACAATGTTACCATATGCCTTGATTGCTCTTGATCTTGGCAAAAGTTAGGTCCTGCACACAAAACAAATTTTCAGACCTACAGGTTTACTGGTTCTGTTTGACAAAGGCTGTTTTTGCTAACAAAACAAAACAAACAAACACACAAAAAACATGGGCAACCAAACACACGTGGTTTGCAGTACACTCCTTTTTTTTCCTTCAAAAACCCCACAAAGTCTAAGAGCTATTCCTTTCATATTGAAGGACTTTTCAAGGTTGTAAAGGATAATGCAAGATCTCCACATGCTCTGTGTGTAGAGGAGTGGCACCAAAAATATCAAGCAAACCTTTTGTACTACAACTTAGATTCTACCAAACCCATAGACCCACTTGTACTATAAATTACAATGATATTGTGGATTTTACATGTATGTCTATGTGTGAGGAACTGGGAAAAAGGGGATTGTTTTTAAATATTTACAGAAGCATTAAGGTTGGAAAAGACCTCCAGGGTCATCCAGTCCAACCTGCGACCAATCCCTACCTTGTCACCCAACCCAGAGCACTGAGTGCCATCACATCCGGTTCCTTGGACACCTCCAGGGATGGGGACTCCCTCCTCTGTGCTATATTGGATTTGAATCCTCTAGGCTGACACTGGACAATTCAAACCTTTCTTTTGCATTGCCCAGAACATCTTCATTGTTTCTAACCCAGCAAACCCACCAGCCAGATTTTAAATTCTCTGCAACCAAAACAGAACTAATGTAGGATGATCATTTTCTCCCATTAAACTCAACAAGACACCTACATTGTTCAGTCCCATTTACAAATGCTGACTTTTAGAGACATAGTAGCTAGAAATAAAAATTTTAGGTGTTAATTTCAGAGTGAATGCCTTAAAGGGGCATCAGGTACTAAACACAGAACTCAGCTCACCCAGGATTAAACGGCAGATGCTTGATTGCTTATGTGTCTGCCTGCTACTAGACTGCCTATATAGCACTTGGAGAGAAAAATACATTTTCAGATTATTATTTTCATCCTAAACCAGATATAGAAGATAGTGGGAACTAATTCCACTCTGGATATTACTATCTCACTCCAGGAAAATGACAGTGTCTATATGGTTAAAGTTTTGAATACTTTACCTGTATCTTCTTCTTTTTTCTTCTTTGAAGTATGGAAATAAATTTTCAGCCTGATATGCTTTTTACATGTATATTTAAAAAGGGCAATAACCATGACAAGTGTCTTATAGAGGCCCTCCCTATCCTTTTTACTACACCTCGTAGAAGCCACACAGAATGTCTCCCACATGCCTTTCCAACTCTGATTGTAATTCCACAAGTTTTCCTACTTGAGACCTGCCACATCCTATGCTGGGAAAAATGTATAGCATTAAATCATTAAAACTATTAGAAATCTCTTTGATAGGAAAAGATGAAATTCATTTGCCTATACTAGCCCTGAAATCTGACATCTGTTGCATACAAAATACAGTTCAGGGTTTTTTCTGTTATTTGTTCCATATAGAATACATTCTTTAAAAATCCACTACCATAAGAGGATGTATTTAATCCTTAAGAAGATTCATATCTTTTTTTGCAGGCAAGATATGTAGTGCAGTGCCTCGCTTTAAGAGAAACATTCAACCATAAAGGGTCCCAATCTGCCTTTTATCTAAATCCTCATCCTCCAGTCTCTGAAGCTGCATATCTGTAAGCTAGAAGCTTCTTAACAAATCTCTGTTCAGACTTCTGGGAACAGAAATTCTTCTCAAATTCATTTCCATAAAAAGAACAAACCCCAAATACATTTAAAATCATTGTGATCACACTTTATGTTGTATTTCAGTTAATGATATATCATCCAGGTAATTCAACTGCCACAAATTAAGTGCAGTAGTTGAGGATTTAATACACTCTGCCCTATCCTTTGTGTTATTTACTACCCCTGTATTTAGCACAAAATACTGATGTCCTGGATCTCAAATCTTTTCCTCGTTCTCTTCTACCTGATGTCACCTGCTATCCTTGCTGGAAATCAGGAAATGGTAATGTAAATCTAAAGTCCATTTTATAGCACATGGGACTTTACGAAATCTCACTTTACATGGATTAAAATTGGGAATAAAAATTAATCAAAAGATTGAGATTAGGTTAAAATTACTCTACTCCTTTACAGTAGGATGTGTCAAAGGCCCAGCAGTGGAAGGCAGTGTCTCAGCAGAAAAAAAAAAAAAATGAAAATGGATTTAAAACTTCCTAAATTATCCAGTAATCAGCATACCATAGAAACTTTATGTTCCAAGGAAGGTTGCAGCCACAGATTTGCCCAAAACACTTTCTGAAGCTCCTGGGTAGGCTATATCTGAGGTACTTCTATAATACTCCACCACAGGCCTGTGACGCCAGTCTGACAGGGTTCATATAAATAAAGAAAAAAATGGGATAAATTCTCACAACACAATTGGTCCAGGCCCAAGACAACCACAATACCATATGGTGCAGAAATTATAGAAAATTAAACAGCCTTTGTGGTGAAAACAGCAGTTCCTATGGAACAGTAGTAGCAAAACATCTCCCTGAAGTGCACAATGCTTCCAGGCAGACTCTTGGCAGACAGCATAAGATTTATTAATGTGATTTCAAGGACATTTACATCAAGTTTGCTGTAATAAAGCAAAAGGTCTGAGAAATGTAAAAGGGACTTAAACAGACTTTCATCATTGTTCACTCTCTGTTTTACATCTTGTCCCTGTAGCAGTCAAGAGAGCAGCATATCATTTCAAGTGGCCCAATGTGTTCTTTTGCATTTTTGCATATGAAATGCTGGCAAACTGAGACAATCTGGACACCATCAAAATAATATGACCAAATCCACTCTAGCCAAACCTTCACTTTGTGAGTTGGTATGTAAATGGACTGCACTCAGCTGTTCTGATGAACTGATTCTTCCCTCCTCCCACTTATCTCAGGAGGACCCCGCTGGTCTATGTGCACTGCGTGTAACGTGTTAAGCATTGTCACTCTAGCTGCAGTTAAAAATTAACCCCACCTGTACAATCCAGACCCAAATCTGGTCTGCAGATGCATCAACAGTTGTTCATCCAGCAGTTGCTTCAAATTACAGGGATTTATGTGAGCCAGCTTGCAGCAACTGACTGCAGGATGGGGCTGAGGGATGTCTGAGAGCTGTTGAACATAACTGGGTTTAAATTCGAACCATAAGGCAACAGCCACCAGTGGTAAGAATCATACACGGATGATATGTTGTGAACATATAAACAGAATAAATTATATCTACAGGAAGTCAAATTCCCATTTCTCTCTTCAGAAAATTCTAGATGGAAATACGAGTCAATATATCCAATACTCATTTCATACTTTGTAGGGTGCCCTGAGCAGCTGATGTGCTTGTGCACTCTTCTGTTTAGACTAAAAAACCACAACAAACTCACTTTGTCTGTTGCTATGGCAATACTATGTTGTAGGAAAAAAGTAGCTAATGCTACTTGTGATTCATGTTGTTCCACAGAACTGAGAAAGAAACAGTGAGAAAAAGTGAAGGGAAAAGAAAGGAGACACGCTTTAGGGGATGTCTCTGGAAATATTTGTGTCTTTCAGGGAAAATACAGCTGCACATCCTTCTTACCTTCATTGAGCAGACCCTTTGTAGGTAGCTTCATCTGAACTGGATATCTGGATAAATCATCACTCAGTCCAGGTAGCTGATGTTTAATTAAACTGGTTCAATGCTAGTTGATAGGAAAACCACAACTAAAAGAATTGGTTGGAATTTTATTTTGAAAAGCTTTTGCTATTATGTCTTACTCATTAAAAAAAAAAAAAAGAAATTCAGTGTATTTCTGTTATGTATTTAGTTTTTACTTACAAAAACCAGTATTTTTCTTATTTCTACTTTTTTCACCCTCTTTTATTTCCTATGTACCTTTAGAAGCAAAACACTGAGGAAGAAACTGGAAAATCTTATTTTTCTGATGTTTTTAGGGTCCATAGTACCTTGTATTTGTAGAGATGACAATTATGATAACATTGTGAAAACTCTTAGATGTGAAAAATTTATCTTTCTTTTTCCTATGACATTTGTTTCAGCATTTTCAAAATGCCAAATCCAAGGTTCCATATCTCGAAAATTTGAACCTGTCTTCTTAAGAAGCAGTGTTCCTATTGAAGCTGGGAGGAGATGCAGATTCCTGAGGAAACTTCCAGAGCTAAAAAGAGAAATATGAATTGAAGTAATAGAAGATGGGGAATATATGGAGCAATGCAGTTATTCAATGTATGAAACATTTTATTATGTCTGGGGAACCCAATGAAGTGGGATTCTGATAAATAAGCTGAAATGCTATTTTCTAGTAAATAATTTACCACAGTTTCTGGACACAATTTGAACAATAAAAACCAAGATTCTTGTTTAGAAAGCTTCCTCTCCTGCAAATATGCATTTCAGCTTTCACCAAGAAAATTTACAAGGGTAGAGTAGTTCTCTTATCAGACCATTCTGTTTTGATATCAGATATCACCAGTAAAAGTGCCACTACAATTTCGAAACAACCTCCTTTGCACTCTCAGTTTGAAGCATTCAACTCTGGTACCTGAACAAGGTGTACCAGTATCCAGGCATCTTCCATCTACATATGGAGCTGTGAGTAGAGTGACACAGGGGGACGTTCTTCCTCCCTACTAAAAGCTCGTGTTTTCAGACCAACAGGTGTCATTCCCCCTGAGGTCTAAGAAACACATCATTAAAGACAGAAAGTTACTGGTTAGAGCTTCTGGATTCCTTGATAAGGGCTAATGTAAACACACACAGGAGGCAAATCAGCCTGAAATTTAACCAGGAGACAAAAATAATTGATGGAATTGTTGTGTGCTTGTGTTCGGTGTGGCTGTGGTCAGTGCCATGAGGAGCTCTGGCTCCAGAACAGCACACCCTTGAAGCCACCTGCACTTTCCGCTTCAGTACGACTAAGCCAGCCTAAGAAAAATATTTCCTTGTCAAAGATATATATTTAGATAGTTTACACAGTTGGTGAGGGCAAAAGGAGATGTCATGCATTTCAAACACTCTAAGAGGTAAGAGATCTAACTGGCACCATTTGCAGTACAGGTCTTTGCAAGTGCTGCACTGTCAATAGTTACTAAATTTTTCCAGGAGTCCTTTCCTTTAAGACAAGGCAGAGGTGTGATGTCTGATTGTGATTTAGAGTGTGATGTGAGGTTACATAATAGCACAGTTTGAGATTTGAGTCCCCCATTACCAAAATTTCCTAGGCTGGTTTCATTTTGAAAAAGTGACAAAAAACTTGCAAAGGCAAGGATAAGGATATTGTAATATGGAAGATGATAAAATTACTAGATAATGTCTGTCTCTAAAAAGTTGAGCTCTCTGTGTCCCACTCTTTTGCAAAGAAAAAAGCTGAAGGTACACGAGTTACTCAATGTCATTTTAGTCACCTCTTGGCCCAAAATGGTCATCTCAGCCCCCTGTTTCCCCTCAGGAGGCAGTTCAATCAAAACTGCGTGATTGAAGCTGATCACCACAGATCAGAGTGAAATCAATCAAAATTACATGACTGAAACTGCTTAAAACCAAAACCAACTATAAAATCATTTAATAGTACAGATATTTTGAATGTTCAGTGCCTTCATTAAAATACTAATCCAATTTCTTACTCCACAGTCAGCACATTACTACTTTTGGGTAGGGTTAATTTAACGAAAAATAAGAATTTATCAAAGATGTCCTATGGCCTCTACAAATACATATTTAATTAGTTGCTTTCCCAGCAGCAATTACAAGTGAAATGTGGTGTCTGGAAAGTCCAAAATGAGCATTTGCTCACTGCTGAGTTGGACTGTGAGAAAACCATCTTCCAAAACTTTCCATCATAATGACACAGGAAGATTGTACGTGCAGACCTGAGCTCTGCAATACTCTCAGCAGCTGCGTTGAGGCGAGCGAGCCTAAGGAAACGTGACACAAGATATCTGAGAAGACAGCCAGGCCCACGGGGGCACAAGAGCTCCGGGAACTCTCTGGCTCTACCGCCCATTGCACAAGCCATGGAGAGTGGGAAGTGGATTTCCCAACAGCCTGAATTACAAAGGTGGGATCAGGAGACCCTGATCTCTGCCTGATCTTTTGTACAGCCTTCTGCAGTTCACATGTTCATAGAGAAATTATGAAGAGGATTATTTATCCAACCCTGTAAATTTCTGCTCGGCCTCCGCACGTGATTCTGTCCTGGGCCAGCTCTGTGGGTCACAGCTAGCCATGAGACTGGACACAGGAACTGGGCCAAAAAACAACTCCTCACTTATTTGCTTCCCATCCAGCTTGAGGCCTAGACACAGGGAGGGTGTTTACTTTGAAAGGAAGAGGAGTAACATGTGTGCACAAGGGACTCATCTCTCTTAAAGGGAAATCACCGCTGCTCTAGACCTGAAAGGATAGGAATTCCGACTCAACATAGCCATAAAAGAAAGAAAAAATATAGTAATTAGAAACTACAAGCAGTAATAGCATAATGGCAACAGCAGAAGCTATTCTTTGTGCAACAATCTTAGGTAACTGTCTAGAAATCTGTATACAGTAAAAATAGTGATTTTGCTGAATTCTCTGTGGACATATTTTGACACCACTGTTATAGTAAGATGGGCAATTCATTTTACCTCTGTTGATTACTCTCTCAGTTGATTATTACTTGTTGCTTTGCCACATGGTGTTCATGCTGCTATAATAATGGCACTAGATGGTCCTGGTCCCACCAGCTGCCAAAATGACATATGAACACTCCTTTGAGTTGCTAATTCTGACTTACTCAGGGTTACACCAGGCTGTGCTACAACAGCAGTTTCAGAAGGCATAGCAGACTATGAGCTGTATGAATCTATAATTAAACCTACTGCCTTAGACAGACAGAGGTATAAATTGCTCTAGACTAGGCAGAAATAAAGCGCTGTTGTGATTAGGCCACAATTTCAAGTTGTGGATCTCTCTCCTACTGAGAGGCAATACACAAAGCTTTGCACTTGGCAGACCAAAACCATTAGCAGCAGCCAGGGATGTTCAGTGTCAGGCAGAAAAGGAGGCACTATATACACATTCCTGTGCTTCAAGTGAAAGATTTTGTTAATATGTAAAATAAACATGCATTTCATAAATAGTTTTGACATATATTGTGGGCAAACTGCTGCAGCAGACTGAGGATGTTTATGCACTCAGCCAGCTTAATGACCCAGTGTACAGATAAAATGAGTGAGCTGGCTGCTAAAGTGTCAGAGATTTGCAACAAGAAATATATTAAGAGTGTCATGAACACAGGATGAATGGAAACACATGTATGTGAAAGCAGCAGATGAGAAAGCAGAACAAGAGGGAAAAGAATAGCCTGTACTGGTAATGAAAAACACAATTCCCTTGACACTGTTCCCAGAACATTGTTCTCAGCAGTAAAATCAAGTCATGTGATGTTTAGGGCAAGCCCAAAAGGCCTGCACTGAAGCCCACAGGACAAGATGACTTCACAGCAGAAGGTGCTCCAGCATCCTCACAACAGGATGGCAACAAGGCTGCAGCCTTTTCTTCCCCCATTGGCCACTTGGAAAAACAGATAGAAATTTCAAGCAAACAAATTAAAATGGGCAAAATTAGCAGCTTTTCCAAAGGTTTATGGAGGCTGAAGTAAGCAGGAACCTGAAACAACAGACTGCTTTATAACAAACACTGACTCCTAAAGGTTATCAAAGATCCATCAAAAACCCAACTGTTGTCAATCAAGATTAACACCAGAGAAATGATGAGCACATGACAGACAGTGTCCTTTGCTATCTGTGTTGCACACAAGTGATCCTTGCTTGGCGGACACACATGGAGGCTTGCAGCTGTGATACGGGACTGTGAGTGAGTGAAATATTTGAGGAAATGTTAGTGCATTACATCAACTTACACAGAGATTTTATAAATAGGTTAAAAGTTCTCTTTCTCCAAGATCTAAGATTTTGTTACGTTGATTTTTTTTCTTTTTTTTTTTTTAATATTTCCATGTCCCTTGATGTCTTCACCCTTAGCATTTCTAACAGCTTGCCTGAACATGCCATGATGTCACACATGCTTATAACTTGTCTTAAAGAAGCCATTGATATGACAAAGATTTTTTCTTGCAGAAATCTTTTACTTGTGTGATAATAAATATCAGTTCCCCTCTCAGTTTCTACTTGAAGAGCTCCATTTCCCTCAAGAGTTCTTCACAGTTTTATAATAAGAAGGAAAACTAGGCAGGATTTTTAGTCTTTGGCTTTACTGGCTGTTAAAAAAAAATCTTTACCAGAGTTTTTTGGGATTGATTTAGAATCCCATAGGCTAGTTGACAGAGAAAAGATATAAGAACAATAGGGTACAAAAATTTCATTTGTTCATGCATGGGATAGAGATTTACTTAAAAAAAAAAAAAAAAAAAAAAAAAAAAAAAGACCCACAAAATGCTGAACCATGAAATTCCCTGACACTGTAAGAAAATACATACAAGTTGGAATAACAACAGTGAAAAGCCATTAACTACAGAAAGAAAACATCATTCCTGTACTAAGACCCTTAAGTAGGATGGAATTATTGAAGGTTTTAGGGAGGATCAAGATTAAATCATACTGCTAAAGTTTTTTTTTAAAAAAACAATCAAGGTAACAAAGATATTTCTAAGTCTGAATTCAGGGCAGATTTTTTTCTGCTTGCAGATCTGGCTAAAATCTTAACCACGTCCATGCAATTAGGACAAACTAACCTGGCATCTGAAAAAGCTGAGTGTTTGGGGATACCCAGCACTGTTAAAATTCATTTTCCAGCTGGGGAAAGCTGTTGATGTCCCCTCTCTGAGGGCAATCCAAAGTTAAGTTGCATTCAAATGTTCTCTCCAGGTGCTTTCTGAAAGATATTTGAACTGTAAACTTTGACTGCATAAAGAACCTGAGGTACTCAGGCTTCCAGCTCATTGCTCATTTGGACACCTGGATTTATGCAGGATGAATCTAAGTTATGGTATCAAAAATAATGTGTACATGTAAAAGTCTGCAACACTGCCTTGATTTACCAAGATGTTTGGATCCTTTTATAGCAAAAATAAAACACTTTTGTTACTGCAAAAATCCATAATTATTTTATATCCAGGCAGGTAATGTCTACACTATTTGTCAAATAATACAATAGTCTTGGTAATACTAATAATAGTAATAGTAATAATAATAATACTTAATCAGTTTTAAATTACTCTTAAATATTCATATTTTCATTCTGATTTTTTCTGTGTCCATGAGATTGCCAAAAGGAACACAGTCCATCCAGCAGGCACTGAATTAAACATTGTGCATTTCAATCTGCTGTAGCAAAGTAGTTTGCCCCACTTCATTTCTGTGGAAAGTCCAAGAAATACACCAGGTCAAGCATAAACTCTGAGCAATCATCTTCCTTCCTGCCTGCTTTTAAGAAATTTCAAACCCTTGAACACTTCCTTGACCTTTTTTATCAACATGGTAACATTTATTCCCCTAACTCTCAAGTATGGACAAGCTGTATTAACCCAAGACCTGCATGAAGCTTCCAATAACAGGAATGGGTAATTTGATAGATTTTACCAGGCTCATTTCCTGTTTCTTTTACACTGGTTTGACTTCAGCATAACTGCAGGGATTTCACTGGAGCTATCCATGGTTCAAGAAAGGAGATTTGGAATTCTGAACTTTCTATTGCTGCAGAGAGGTCTAGAAAGAGTACACCCAAATTCACCCTGAAAGTGTATCCCAGAAATCCCCACTACATGCTTCCATTGAGCCTTTCTTACCTGTTTCCATACCATTCATTAAATTAGGTATGTCCTAGGAAAAGACACAACCCTGCGGCTGGGCCCACCTGCACTGCTACTTGTGGAGCCCAAATTAGACTCACACACACAAAATTGAATCCCAGACCCAGCTGGGCCAACAGCAGTTTGACCATTGTTTTTTTAAAGCATTTGGCTTTGACCCACACTCCACAAGGCTCCAGTGTGAGCTTCAGAGAATCGCTGTGACATGCTTTTCCTGTCCTTTCACAACACAAAGTGTGGATGTCAGAAAGGGCAGAGCAGATCTTGAGACTGGCAGTTTGGAAGGGCAGGGTTAATCCCAGGCCAGGCAGTTCAGAGGGTGTTGGCACGAAAGCAGATCCCAAGCCATCATAACTGAGAGGTTTCTTATCCAGCCATGCCTGACACATGTTAATAGCAGCTCCACACTGCAGAAAATTTCCCTAATTAATCAGCTAAGTTCAGCGATGTGCTCCTTGATAGTTAGATTATAACCTCTGAGCATTAACCGCTTAGCACACACCTACTGAACACCTCTGTGCTTGTCTAATTGCTCTTACATATCAACATGAATGAATGAATGGACTTCTTTCTTCAGAAAAACAATAATCTGAGAGTTTATACCAACTGAGCGTTGGCCAGAAAGGAAACACACGGATTTTACTATTCCCAATGGAGTCATATGGCATGGAACATATTTTTAAAATAGATTTATTCCCACTAATTTTACTTCTATACCAGCATTTTCTTGAAATGATCCAGCTTGGCTCTTCTTGTTCAGGGACAGTCGGGAATGACAGGATGAGGATATTAGTGAGGGGAAAGGAACCTGTGCAGGTTCCAAGACCTTGTCCACACCATGGGATGTGGGAATGAGTCCTGCACTAGCTGGTGGTGATGGAGGAGATGAAAACCCGTCCTCCACACTGGGAAACCTGTGCCTGCAGGCCACTTTCATGTGCCCTCAACCAGGGTACATGTTCCAAAGATGAGGAAAGCATTATATTCCTTGTTCTGTTCTTCACTTCTCTATTATTAGAGTAGCAAGTGTTCTTATCTCCCTGGGTGCTGTGGCCCACACAGTCCCTCCAGGAGCAAGACAAAGAAAGGAGTTAGGATGTATTTAGGTGAGTAATGTGTGCTCAGAGCTGAGTTTCATCCTTCGATACTGGAGCAGGCAGCTGATGAAACCTCTGAACCAGGAAGAGTTACTGAGACTAGAAAGCATAAAATGCTCCCTGGGTCAAAAACAGGGAGAAAGGAACGGCCTGGGGACTAACCCCTCTGTCTGCTCTGGCAAGCAGTGCCACGCAGCAACAGTTTAGGTTGCTGGAATCTCAGTTCAGAAATGCACTCTTGACCTGAACTAAAATATTGACACAGATGCATTTGAACCATTAGCTGAACACATGATCCTGGAAAAATAAAGCTGGAATAAATAATCAAAAAGTTTTGATGAGCACATAAAATAAAGCAGTTAACAGTCAATAAAAATTTACAGAGAATGAGTAAAACCAGTATAATTTCAAGCTACAAACGCAGACCAGTGGCTAGGAGGAGATGGAGTAGATGCTCTATATCATAAGCTCAGTGACACACTCAATATCTTTCACATAAATACACTACAGGAATGTGGTTTTCATGAAATTATTTAAATGTGGGGACAGGGCTGGTTGCTGCAGGAATGACTGCAGGAAACTTCCTTGGGGCACACACAACCAGACGCAAAGGCAGAGGGTTGGAAGTATCTGGCTCTGCCCCATCTCTTGCAGAAACAAACCTTAGGTCAGAGCCAACCACTGGCTGAATTATGTCAATGCTACACAAGAAAAGGTAAGTTATAGAGGTGTCTAAATGAGGTATGTGAAGCAGTAATCCTTCTGCTTCACTCCCTTGCAATACCCTGTTTAATTCTGAGCACTACATTATAGGCAGTCCAGAGGAGAATACCAGTGATGACGGGAAGTCTGGAAGATCTGAACCAGAAGACTGAACTCACGGGTCTGATCCTGAAAAGGAAAAGTCTGAGCTGAGATGGGGCCTGTTTTCAAATAGGCACATGCCTGCTGAATCTAATCTCCAGATGTGCTTTGGATAAGACACGAATGAATGGACACACATTACAGAAAAGAAGATTTAGTAAAGATTAGGAAAACCTTTGCTATCATACAAATCTCTATATTGCCTGGACAGGTTATCCAGTTTACATCTCTGATAGTCTTTAGGACTGGGTTACATACATGTCTATGAAAAAGGACAGAAGTATTTAAGATGTTTGTTTGAGGAGTGTTTCAGCCCTGTGAATGAAAGATTTGTTTTTGATATGAAAAGAAAAAAAAATTAAGTAAGTTTTAATTATTCACAGACCTGTAAATATATTCTTACTAGCTGAACCCCATCTAGTATGGCATCTATGGTGTGTGCCAGATGTCTTAATGTCATTTCTCTGTAAATGAAAGTTGAACACAGACCCAGCTCCCTGCTTGGGATATTGCTAGACTGTGAGAAGAGAACTGAACTGTCTTATGTAGCTGAAGTATTATTATTAATAAATCCTAAAATTTTCACAATGTGGTGAACCAAATTACTGGTGGTTTTATTTTCCTCACTGTGGTCAAGAATGGGCTGTCCAGGCAGGTGGTGGGGTCAGGAAACCACTGGATACGGTACTTAATGCCATGGTCTCATTGATGTGGTGGTGTTCCGTCAAAGTTTGGACTCAATAATTATGGAGGTTTTTTCCAACTTGGTCTGTTGTGGGCACTGCAAACTCTGACAGAAGCATAGGGCTAAATGTGTGGGAGTTAGGATGTGGCAAAGGCTTAAAATCCTACAGTTTAAAAAAAAAATAATAGTAAGTACATGGAAAGTGACCTGCAGGAATCACATTCCTCAAAACCTTATGGCTACTAATTTCATCTTATTAAAAAATAAGGAGACCTGAAAGGTGCTGCCTTGATCTGCAGAGTAGAAGAGCAAGCTCTCATATCTCTGCTGGGTCTCTTGGAACACTTCAGAAAGAATAAAAAAATAAAAAAAAAAATTTAAAAAAAAACAGTATTAATATTCTTTTTAAATGCCTCCCTATTGATGAATCTAAGTGGGAATGTTTAGTTTGGCAGTGATGGATAAGGTCCTTCTGTTCCACAACACATCTTGAATAACCAGAGGATATCAGTGATCCACATGTGGTACATTTTCACTACGGACACAGGACTTCGATCCTGAGTCTCGAGGAGTGACTTTGTGACTTCTTCAACAGCCTCTACTTTCCACTTTCTAAACGATAGTAAATCCCAAATTCCCATGCAGCCTTAGGTCAGCAGTGGATTACTTTATTTTGCCCATTCGGTTTCCATAAGATAGCTGGGATAGCAACACCCTGTGGTTTTATGCTCTAATACATTTTTAGGAAGTGGAAAGGAGAAGCAAGGAGCGCGTTCCAGCTCCGCTTCCCACCACGAGGCCCCATGTGGCTGCTCTGCCCTCTGCCGGGGCTGCTCAAGAGGGAAGGGAATGACGCTGGAGAAACCCTTGGAATTCGGGAACAGAAGAAAACCCGGAATTGCTCGGCACGGTGCCTGGGCTTGGGCAGGCGCACTCAGCTCCCGGGGCTCCGCAGATGAGCCCCTCCCGTTTAGCCATATCCTGTGTGCCCACAGGATGGCAGCCACATCTTACTAACATCCACAAAGAGCTGCAGAACCACAAAATCGTCACGGTGACCTCTGGAGATCACCCTGTCCAACCCCCTGCCCAGGCAGGGTCACCTGGAGCAGGTGACACAAGAGTGTGTCCAGGTGGGGTTGGAATGTCTCCAGAGACGGAGACTCTACGCCCTCCCTGGGCAGCTGTTCCAGGGCTCTGCCACCCTCAGTCTACAGAAATTCTTCCTCTTCCTGAGCTTTCTCTGTTTAGTTTATGGCCAGTGCTCTTCATCCTGTCACTGGAAAGGGTCTGGCACCATCCTTTTGGCACCCTTTGAGACATTTACATGCATTAATGAGATTCCCTCACACACCGCAGAGGTCTGTCCATCCATCCATCCATCTGAAATAAATGGGCCAGGAGACCAGCTCCTTTTTAAAGGCCTTTATTAAGGTCACTTCTAGGTGGGGGCCCGAGGGGTCTCGCACACCACCGCTGCTCCCGATGGACGACACAGAGGAGGATGTGTTCAGCTTTCCCGCCCGGCAGGGCTGGGGCTTCCGTCCTCAAGAGAGTCCCTGGGAAGACACTGTTGGCTCCATGTCTGGGGGTGTCAGTCTGGTCAAGTGCTGTTGAAGTCGGCTCTAGTTAGTGGTGTGAGGTTTCTCGCTGTTTTGCCGGGTCAGAGTCGTTGTTTTCAGTCCTCAGTTTTATGCCGGCACGTTGCTTTTGGGGTCTAGACGGCACTGGGTATCTCTCATTTACGCAGGGCTTATGCGCAAGTTCTCCTGGGAGCAGCATGAAGGGGACCCGACGGAAACTGACAGAAAGGAGTACAGGGAATGGAATGGGGGGTAAGGGATCGGGGTAAAAGGGGTAAAAGTGAACAAGTCTTTAACCTATTTAACAATATTCAACAATTAAGACAGTAAACTTGGAACAGTAACTTTGAACGATCACAACCTTAACTAAGAGGTCGTACTTTAAGGGTTTTATTTTTCACCCATCCATCCATCCGTCCATCCATCCATCCATCCATCCATCCATGAAAGCAGGCACAAAGGCTCTGCGGGGTACCTTGTGCCAAAAGAGCACCCTCTCCTCCCTAAAGGGCGGATGATCACCCGAACCGCACCCCCGCCCCTCAAGCCCCCCAAATGCGCGTCCCTCGCGGTCCCCTCAGCGTCTCCCCGCCGCGCTCCCCACACGCATGCGGGGCAGCGCAGGACTACATTTCCCGGCATGCCCCGGGGTCGAGCCGTAAGCGTGGCAGGGCGCGGCTGGAGAGGAGCGGAGGGGGACAGGGACAGAGGCACAGACACGGCCATGGATGCGAGCGAGGGGCGGCCGCAGGCCCACCTGGCCGCACTCGTGCTGGCGCGGGGCGGCAGCAAGGGCATCCCGCTGAAGAACATCAAGCTGCTGGCGGGGGTGCCGCTCATCGGCTGGGTGCTGCGCGCCGCCATCGACGCCGGTGTCTTCCAGAGGTGCGCATGCGCTGCTTCCCCTTCACCCCACCTTCGCCTCCCCTTCCCTTGGCGGGTTCTGGCTCGGGATGGACGTGCTGAGGGACCTGGCCTAGGGAGGGATTGCGGGAAGCCGCCACTTCGTCAAGAGGGTCTTAGGCATGACTGTCAGTGTCTGCAGGGAGGGCTCAGAGCAGGGACCAGGCTCTGCTCCGTGCGGCTCAGCAATGGAACAGGAGAAACGTCAGGAGCTGGGCAGGAACTAATGCCCGGGAAGTTCCACCTGGGAAGTTCCACATGAGGAAGAACTTCTTTGCTGGAACAGGCTGCCCTGAGAGGGTGTGGCGTCTCCCTCGGTGGAGATACCCAGAAACTGCCTGGATACAACCTGCTCCAGGTGACCCTGCTGGAGCAGGGTGGGAGCAGATGACCCGCTGTGGTCTCTTCCAGCCTACCCCCGCTGTGACTCTGCCAGTGGGGCAGGATTGATCCTCTCGTAAGACGAGGGGGTGCAGTTACTGTGGCACCAGGTTACGGGTCAGGCAAGGCAAGCACCCCGTCAAGAACTCAGCTGTCCCATCCTACTGAGGGTGGGCAGCAGAGGAATGAAGGACTAGATTCTTACAACACAGTAATTTGAAATTAAAGTTGTTCTGATGTGTGGTTGGGTGGCCACTAGCCCGTGATTGCCAGTATGTATTGATGGATTTACTTTATTAAGATATCTGCATTAAATGGGACTGCCAGGCTGGAGAGGATCTTCTGTGAACTGCTGAAGCACAGGATGACTTTGGTTTGTGGTCATCTGGGTACTCAGGACAGCGTGCACTGAGCTTGGAATCTCCTAAGGATGGAGACCCCACAACCCATCTGTACTTTCACTACACTCACCCAGAAAAATCTTCCTTATTTGCTCTCTACCTGCCCAGCAGTGAAGACAGCAGTGAAATCACCTCCTTGCTGAGATGTCTCTTTCAGCATCTTTTGGCATATGTATGGCCCAGTCATTGTGCTGGCTCCTGCTGAGCTTGCTCCCGTTTTCCTTTTTGGTACCAGGGAGCCTACAGCTGGACACAGCACATCAGAAGCAGTCTCACTCAAAGTCGCGTTGAAGGAAATAGGCTTGTGTGCCCATTTGACACAGAAGAAAAGCTCAGTTTGTGACCAAGTGCCTGAAACTTCAGTAGCAATAATTAGAGCTAGATAGAAACACGTGTGTTGTTGGTGTTGAGAATAGAAGCATTACAGATTTTTCTGCAGGAGCAAGACTGAGGATCTTCTACACATTTGCTGATAATTAAAGCCATAGGGGTGTGTAGCACACTTAGGGGCAGGTTCCCTGTGCAAACCTGCTGCATAATGCACAGGGCAAGTCAAGTAGAAATGTAGCCCAGCCCAGATCCAGAGCACTCTGTATCTCGTAGCTGCTCCATCATTATTTAGCCTGGATAACCTTCCTTGCTGTATCTGAAAAGTAGAGGATGCAGCAGTCTGTTTTATTTTTAATAAAGAAACAGACAAGAACACTTCTGACTGAGGTTACTGATTATTTCTTAATGATTGTGAATCTGTATTGCTGAATGACCTGCTGTGGTTTCTGTTTGGCATCTGAATTTTCCCAACAGGAAACCAGTCAGGGTTGTGCAGCCTGACTTTGAGGCAGGTGCGGTAGGGGGACATGCATCAGGTTTGCCTGGTCACCTTTGGAACAGCTGTGCAGCGTACCTGTTACACAACACAACTGTGGTAGTTGAATAGGGAGTGTGAATTTAAGTTCACCATCCCAAAGCAGTTTCTGGAGAACACCTCTTGTGTGTTTGTTTTCATGGGTGTGACTTAACATTGCTGTCGCTGTCACACATATTTTTCTTCTGATGATCCCACAATGTCTTTGGGGGAAGAAATGTAACTGCAGCACCTTTTGCTGTGGACAGTGCATTGAGAATGCCAGCATTGCTGAGAGAGGACGGGTGACATTTCATAGCTTTTGTTTTTACACCTCTCATTCTTTTTTGTCACAACAATGACAGCAGTGGCTTCACAGTTGTGCAGTGTTTGTCATCACATGATACTCAGAATTAGCCCTTCCTTTTGTAAATGTTTATTTTCCCTGAATGATTGCAATCTTGCTTTACCAGTACTGGAAGTTTTCTGTGCCAAAACATATGGAACTTGAACAGCTCCTTCTCTGGGTTTGTATGGAGCCAAATTAACACATTTTAACATACTTGCAGCATAAGCTAATCTTTTAACTTTGTGGCAGTCTTACTTGTTATAAACTAAACTGATATATACTTCTGAATGCCACATCCAACATATTCACAATTCATTGATCTGTTAACATGCCTAACAAATTCTTTGTGCTGACATTGGCGTTTTCTGGTAACACTTCTAAATTTTATGTTGCTTAAGCTTCCTGCTTGGAATGCAAATCAGAATTCGGATTTTACACTCTGCTGAATGTGCATGTTTTATCCCCATTGTTAAAAGCTGCTTGTTGGACTGACTGGGATAGTTTTATTAACACAAATACAAGAACTAGTTCCATTCATTGCAAGGTGTAGTATAGACATAAACAAGCTGGGGGTTTTTTTCAGGTTAAATAACAACAGGCAAGTCAACAATGGTGGGATTAATTCTTTGCATTAATTTCTGTCACTATCTGCCAACAGCATATGGGTTTCCACAGACCACGATGAGATCGAGAAGGTTGCAAAGCAGTTTGGTGCTCAGGTCCATCGCAGGAGCCCTGAAGTCTCTCAAGACTCCTCAACTTCTCTAGAAGCCATCACAGAGTTTCTCAATCATCACCAGGGTAAATCAGGGATTAAATATACTGAGCTTTTATATTGTAGCCCCAGAGGGATGATGCACTTATTATTTAGAAGAATAAGTAAAGCATTGAATAAATAAAAGCTAGGAAGTTTCTGCGTTGTTGTTGTTGTGTGGTACCTACTTATACCACACTTTGCAGTTGTGTTACTAAACACATGAATTGTTTCATAAATGTCTCTTTGTTTTCCTTTAGAGGTTGATATTGTAGGAAATATTCAGGCAACATCTCCCTGTTTACATCCCAGTGACCTTATAAAAGTGGCAGATATGATCCAGAAGGAGGGGTTTGATTCTGTCTTCTCTGTTGTGAGGCGGCATCAATTCAGATGGAGTGAGGTAAAGAAAGGAGGTAATATTTAGATGTATCTGGTTACAGTTAACTTATTTTTTTTCCTCAAATTCTTGCTTTTCATACCTATGCTATTTTAGGAAGCGATGTCTGAGGCATGGCCCGAGTTCTCTCTGAGAGATTTGAGATGGCTTAGAAATTCCTTCCAAGCACTGGTGTCTTGATATTACTGAGCATTGCTCCGCCTTTCTTTAACTGTTTTGTAGAAATCAAAATTATATTAGCTTTTCTAGGCTGAAGATACAGTTTAAAAAAACCCTTATATGTTAACTTCTTCCTAGTGGGTATTCGTGTGTATTCAGACATGACACTGAGGTCCTAACTAGAAAACTGTTTGTTCTTGCTATGCAGTAGCTAGCAAATGACCAGTAATGTGAGATAAAATCTTGGTGAGGATGGGATGGCAATCTCTTGGCCTGGAGACTTAGGCTTTGTTTCATCCTGATAGTTTGGCTGCTGACTTATGTCACGTTGCAAAATCCCTTTTGAGTCACGAGGGCTGAACTCAGGTTGGTTAGCTTATCCAGAAGAATGTGACTGTTTTTTTCCAGAAAAAATATGCCTCTCAGCTACAGTGGCTAAGATGATCAAAGACTGAAATTTTACAAATAAAGATTGTACCTTGGTTTAGCTATAAAGCACCTTTTGTCCTGGTACAAAGAGCTGTTCTACACATTATGTGTGTTGACTTTGTTTTTGTGGTTAAAGCAGAATTTTTTTTCATTTTTTAAAAATGGTTATTTCAGGTATTCTCACACTGGAGTTTTGGGTTGTGGTTTTGGGGGGGTTTTTTTGAAGGAGAGGTACTCAGGCATTACATGTATTCTGTTGAGAAATAAATTGCTTCAGATCAATTTTTTTTTGTGAGTTTAGAAGGCATCATGCTGTAAAAGAGCATATGCAATAAATGAGGCTTGATCTGAGAGATAAGTTGGAATAAAAGTTAAGCCTTTGTTTAGAATAAACACTTGAACGTTGTCATTGTTCCTCATAAGAAGAGAAATAAGTGACTCTTTATTTGTGCAGTATAAGAGGAGTATCAAAAGCATGGGTGGCAATTTCAGGATTCTGTGGATTGCAGTTTAGGAAGCCACATGCACATCTTGAGATGCTGGAAGGGGCAAATGTGAAAGAATAAACCTCACGTGGAGGTGTGGCATCCTGAAGCAGTTGTGTGCCATAGGCAGATTGTTAAATAAAGCCTCGAGGCCTACCTAAAAAACCTAGTAATTCTTCAGCATAAAATGACATCCAAACTTTTTTAATGTGGTTAGAGATAAGGAACCATTCAGCTGCAACGACTGAGGAGAACTGGAAACACATTGTGCCAACATGAGCAGCTTAAGGACAAATGCAAATGGCCTTTCGGGCGTGTTTCAGGTGACAGTGATTCACAGCAGCATTATACAATAGTTTTTCCTCTTTTTATTTTTCCATACAGTTTTAGAGTACTGGTTATGCTGAAAGAATTTCATGGGGTTTTTTTGTTTTTTTTCTGCGTGATTCCATTGCTCCTTCTGCATTAAGGTTTAATATTGATAGACTCTGAAAGAGAAAGGTGTCTCTCTCTGACTGGAAGTGTTCACTTCAGTGAACACAAAGCTTTAGTTGGTTATGAAACACAAGCTATGTGTATATCTGCTAAAGCCTCAGGATGTTTTGGGTGTTTGAGAATGCCCTCTAACTTTCTCATGGTTACTGGATCATGAGATCTGGTGAATTTTAGCTGCTTTATGCATCTGGATTGAAGGGACTTAAGGACAAAAGTCTCTGGTCCCTGATTCGGTTTCTGCTGCATTGGTAATAATACATTCAAATAGTCATTGGTAATAATATGGGATCTTTTGGGATGGTGTTTGTGCAGACAGCTGTTTACTTGTGCATGCTGATTAAACTACTTATGAAGAGTTAACGCATATCCTTAAATAGGATGTATTTTGGGGAAGTGCCAAGATATTTTCACAGGCAAAAATTATTCACATATGCTCTTTTTTCACCTTCCAAATTTCAGGCTGGTCCTTTCAGGTATCAGAGTGCATTCAGGCATTCCCGTGTGCACTAGAAGTTGGAGTACAGGAAGAGTATTTCTTTCACATAGGCAAGGACAGTCTGGAAGAATGTCCTTCCTACTCCTTGTCGGAACCAGTTTTGAAGCAAATAACTTCCTGGGTTTTTGTTGGTTTTGTTTATTTGGTTTGGGGTTATTTTCTAAAGTGGTAATGGAAGAATTCCTATTCCACTGCTAGGCATACAGAGTAGTCCTCCAGTTTATCCACAGTTCCAAGAAAGAGAAGCAATTCAGTGAATCCCCAGAGAAGCTGTGGATTCTGCATCCCTGGAAGTGTTCCAGGCCAGGTTGGATGGGGCTCTGAGCAACCTGGGATAGTGAAAGGTGTCCCTGCCCATGGCAAGGGGTTGGAACTGGATCATTTTTAAGGTCCCTTCTAAGCCAAACCAGTGTGTGATTCTTCATAAATTTAAGCAACAAGAGGCAATAATGAGAGAAGTTGGTGACTGACTTATACCCTAATTTTTCAACAGCAAGTTATTTAGAAAGTTAAGTCACTCTGAACAGGAATTTTGTAAAGCTTATTTTGTCTTTTTTTTTTTTTCTCTGTTAACAGAAAACAAGATGACAGAACCCCAAAACCTGAATCCAGCAAAGCGATACCGGAGGCAAGACTGGCCTGGGGAGCTCTATGAAAATGGCTCATTTTATTTTGCCAAGAGACATCTGATTGAAAAAGGTTACTTGCAGGTTAGTGCTTCTGGTTTTTCATGCTCTTCAGAATAATACATCTACTCTTGCTGTAGAGGGCTTTGAATTCAAAACTCACTTTTGATTTCTGATGCAGTCAGTGTGAAATAACAGCCCTCTGACCTCAGAACAGTTTGCTAATTATTTGTAACTTAGCAGGGCTAGTTATAGCTTAAGCAGTTCGTTACAGCATCCTCCACAGCAAATGAATTTATGCAAATAAGTGTATTATATAGCTATAACCCTAAACCAATACAATACTGAGTTGAGTTTTGCATGAGGTCACCAGTGTATCTTAGAATTCATTTTAGTGCCACTAAGGGTGTGAAACTGAATTTCATGAAGTGTCAGAGCCTTGTCATAATCTGTAAATCTCTATTTTCAGCCAGTTTAATCTTATGCCAATTTTGTACTGGAACTGACAGCCTTTTCCTGATGTTTACATCCCAATGTAGTGATGCACCATAGCACTGGGGTGTGGTAGATATTTTTCCATTGGAAATTAAGTAACAGTAAGCAAACAATAATCATAGTCTTCCTAAGCAAATGCTGAAGGTATTACTATTTTGCCAATTAAATATCTATTGAAATTAGTGTGATGTAATTGATATAATGGATAACATCTTGCACAGTTTCTGTAGTTGAAAAATGGAAATAGTTATTAACCCTGCAGAGGGTTCCTTCAAATGGTTCTGTGTCACTGGCAAAAGCATAATTGATGCTTCACTTTTATATAAGCCATGGTGGCCACTGTGTAACCAGGCACTTGGCTTTCATTACATGGTGCTAAATTGTAGAGTTTTGTGTTTGTGTTGACCCAAGCAGAGTATTTGAGTGTGTTTCATTTCCTTCAGGGTGGTAAAATGGCCTACTATGAAATGCGTGCAGAGCACAGTGTGGATATTGACATAGACATTGACTGGCCTATTGCAGAGCAGAGAGTGTTGAGGTAAAAGCACTTCTTATTCCCTTATTTCTTGGATGCTGCTTGTTTCAGAGTGTGGTCATGTGAATTCATAATGTATGGAACGTAAGCAATGGAGATCAGAGATAATTGGGCAGCTTTATTTCTGCCCAGCATTTTTTCCTGTCTCTGTTGACATCGACTGAATTGCCTTTGCTACATGGTGGGGTTTTGGTAGTTTGGTTTTTTCCTTAAAGCTCAGCTTGGTGAAGAATGTAAGCCCCACTGTACCTCAGCAATGTGTTAGCATCATCTCTGGCTTTCCCAGCTGAGATGCCCCAGACTTCCATGCTCCAGACCACTATAACTGATGCCCAGGAATAGGAGTGTTTGTGGAGAGGGCATGAGCTGATTCCACCTCACCAGCCATCTTTTCTTTGCAGCTGCTCTAAGGAAATAACGGGTGGGAATGGAGTATATTTTCTTCTTACTTTTTCATCCTAATTTTTAAATGGATGACATAAATGAGCTGGTTTTTGGATGGTTCTGTTTGCCTCTTTGAAGAGGGACAATATAGTTGGAGAGTGGCGGTGATGATGAGAAAAAACATTAGAAAAGAAGAATTTCAAAGCTGATTCTTCTTTCTGAAGGTTACAGTTGTATGGGAAATATTTGGGATTTTGGAGTGTGCAAAAACTCCCATCCTAAAAAGATAATTTCTTTGTCCAGCTTTGGATATTTTGGCAAAGAGCCACTAAAAGAGGTGAAGCTCTTGGTTTGCAGTATTGATGGATGCCTGACCAATGGTCGCATTTACGTGACAGAAGATCACAAGGAAATGGTCTCCTATGATTACAGAGATATTGTTGGCCTTGATCTGTTAAAGAAAAGAGGAATCCAGGTAAGTGCTGTTCTGAAGAGTGAGCCTTCATATCTCATGTAACCTGCACGTTAAAGACTCTAAAAAATTATATTCTTGCAGCATAGAAGTTGAAGCTTTTTCACAGTACTTGTGATCAAGCAGCATAATATACTGGTTGTGACAAATTTATCCTCAGAGCACTCACAGGAAAATAAGTGTTTTGAGAAAGTTCTCAATCACAGTAATTACAGCATCTTTCTCCATTTCACAGAATCATAGAATGGCCTGGGCTGGCCTTAAAAATCATCTTGTTCCAATCCCACCTTCCACTATCCCAGGTTGTTCAGAGCGCCATCCAACCTGGCCTGGAACACTTCCAGGGATGGGGCAGCCACAGCTCCTCGGGGCAGCCTGTGCCAGGGCCTCACCACCCTCACAGGGAGCAATTTCTTCCTCATATCCAATTTAAACCTGCCCTCTCTCAGTGTGAAGCCATTGCCCCTTGTCCTGTCGCTCCAGGCCCTTGTCAAGAGTCTCCATCTTTCCTGTGGGCTCCCTTCAGGTACTGGAAGGCTGCACTTAAGTCACCCCAGAGCCCTCTCCTGTGAAATGGAGTAGATGTTTTTTCAGCAGTCCCTCAGCTTCATTTTCTGGGATACCAGAGGGGTAGGAAGCTTGTAATCACGGTTTTGTTGCCTGTGGAAGCCCATTTCCATACCTTCTTTGACTTGGAATGTTTCATTAAAAACCTCTAGGTCTGTGCTGCACTTCATTTATTCCTAGTATATGTTGCTGAAACAATCCTGCCTTGTGCTCCACTTCTCTTCATTCTGTACTTAAAATCAGTGCCAAGCATTTGTTTGTATTTAAAAGCAGTTAGGGAAGATAAGCTTGTCTACATCTTCAACAGAAAACCTGAAGGATTTGCATCTGATATTTCTAAAAAACCCTGCTGCAATTATCTTCTGGATTTAGCTTACCTTGTGCATCGTTCCTGAAACTTTGAATTTGGAATGGACTTCCAGAGATAAATGTGCTGTGCTGCCTCAATCTTTGTGGTGTTGGCTTGATGCTCTGAAATGCTGGTATAAAGTTACGTTATTCAGTAGGGAGGCCAAGGAAAAAACTTCCTGTTCTACTTTGGCAAATATTTCAGAAATCTTTCTTGGGAATTCTCTCATTCCACACTGTGATTTAACTAGATCATACTGCACTAGATAATCACTATGCCACCATACTGTGATATTTAGTATGTTATTTAGTACATGTTGCATTTAAAAAGACAAATGTAAATGATTTTTGAGCATCAGGGAGGGCTGCAGAAAGTTATTTCACTTTTCTAAAGGAACCTCAAGACTCTGTGTGGTTTTGGATGCTAATCACTTCTGCTCTGAGTTTTGAAAATCAATCATTCAATGTTTTCTGGTACCTGAGAGAGCTTCTACAAGCAAAACTGCTCTTTGTCTGCAATAGTAAATCAACTTATATGTTGTATTTCTTTGGATGTAGAACTTACTTTAATTTTATTTTGATAGGTTCGACTCATCTCTGACAGAGATTGTTCAAAAACACTGTCAGCCATGCAGCTGGGATGTGTAGCAAAAGACAACGTAACAAATAAACTACAGGTTCTGAAGGATTGGCAGGAAGACATGGGTTTGAGCTGGAAAGAGGTGGCTTACTTAGGTCAGTTCCTTTTCTTCTGGTTTATTTAATTTAAATTCTATAGACAAATAGAATCTTTGTACTGCTGCTGAGCTTCAAACCACCTTTCTCTTTGTAAATACACTGAATTTAATGGGATTGCTGTGCACATTGCAGCACACAATGACCAAAAGCAGGTATCTTAAAGGCCTGTTAGGGTACAAACTAAATGTTACAGACATTGATTAATCTGTGCAATTTGGTAAGGGAAGTCTTCACTGTTTTTCCAGTAGGATATAGGAAAACTGTTTTTAGGAAACATTTTGATATCAAAATGTTGATAAGCATACCCTTAGAGCTGACAATTTTGAACTGATTCTAGTTCATTTCAAAGGGATATTCTGTAGATTATGTTCTGAAATGGTAATCAGAAATGGACAGAATTAGAGCTGAAAGCCATGTGGTTCTGTGCTGAACTGTATTTCAGTGACAGGTTAAGTGTGGAGTCCTGCCAATGCTTATTCAGCTGCTCACATAATTTTACTGCTCTTTAAAAGTACCATTCTCTTGCCTAAAGATTGTGAAGTGTGATCAGCAGTTGCATGGATCACCAAGATTTTCTAACAACTGACTTGCATGTACAAAGTGCTGTTGAGCTGCTGAGGTGAACATTGTGACCAAAAAAAACCACCACAAATTTCAAAAATCAGATCAATGAGTACACAGAAAAACACTGAGAAAAATACTGATTCTTTCCCTTCTGTGATATTTGGCCTTGCCTGTCATCTTCCTCCCTAGGAAATGAGGAGTCTGATGTGGAGTGCCTGAAGCAGGCAGGCATGAGTGGTGTGCCTGCTGATGCCTGTGCTGCTGCTCAGAAGGCTGCTGGTTACATCTGTAAGAGCAGAGGTGGCTGTGGAGCTGTGAGGGAGTTTGCAGAACACATATTCCTGCTCTTAGAGAAAGTGAACTCTGCGAGGAAGCAACTGAAAGAAATCAGCTCAGCAAGGAAACAAATGGGGAGAAATGAGAACAGCATGAAAGGAAATAAGGAACTGATGGAAAAAGAATAACGCCATTGGTCAATCCTGCTTTTCTTCCTCAGTACATCCATATCCCTAAGGAATGCTTACTTCTCAAATTTTACAGCACAGTAGAGTTAAGAGTGTCTCCCTCTAATTCCAGGTCCCATATTCATGATTATATGCTGAAAATATGATCATATCCATGATGATTTTAAAAGCTATTTAAGTGCAATGGGAGGAGTGCTACAAAAGAGAGTTCCCTCTAAATCTACTCTTAATCATCACACCTCTCCTACAGGAATGATGCATCTTTATTTCATAATCTGAATGTTTTCAGGGATCAATGATTTTGCATGACTTGAAGATTTGTAATTCAGGCTTAAGAACCCCTAAACTTCTGTCAGTTTTGCTCCTGTGGTTTGCATTTCTTTTATCAAATGCATGGTGGTGTGGTTGTGTGATTTCATTTTACAGGCTTTGTCCTTAGCAAGGAAGAGTTTTAACGTATGCTGGAGAGGTCAGGTGGCACTTTAGCATGTGTTCAGTTTTAAGCTCATAAATAATTAAATTGCTTATGGAATTGTGCCTCTTGGAATCTATTTATTTGGGGGTTATTGAAAGGGCTTAAATTAATATTTTGCCAATTTTGGAGTTAAATTTCCCATCGTCTTTGAGATCTTTGCAGAAACTCAGTTTCTTTTTCTGAAGACTTTATTTCATCCTCAAATGAGTTAAAGCCAAAAAAAAGTCTTTAAGATTATTGTATAGAAAAGTAGCTGCTGCTTAAAAAAAAAAAAAAAACAAAAACACCAAAGCGTAGTTGCTGTGGGTTTATATAAAATACATACACAGACTACTTTTAGCATCTTAAATCTGGTTTATATGCTTGTATTTATTGAAAATAGGATTTGTATTGTACATTACAAATACAATAGTATATATCAGAGTCGAGTTCTGGTTTGGGTTATGCTAAAAAATAAAAATACTCATGGTACACAGGCAGTTACAAATGAGGTAAATGATAATGGCTTGTCTTTTTCTTTTGTTTCTCTGCTAAATATTGTATAAATAGCTATACTCCCAGTGTATCACCTGGTATATTGGCCTCTGATAAATTTTGTGTTTACTTCCTTTCACAAAGCAAAATATTGAACTGAATTATTTACTGCCTATCTACTGTTAACAGATAAATTGTTTACTGTACTAGTCAGCTCTAAGTCACATAGGTTTAAGTGACTCCTGTCTTGGGTTGCAGTGCAAGATGTATTCTATTCCCACCTGTTGAAACTGGTTGAAGAGGTGTTTTTTTGTCTCATAACTCTGGGGCGGAGGGGACAGGTGTCTTTCTGTTAATCAGCCAGCTGTTAAAACCAGGTGGAGCAATGTTCCTTATCTCTTCCATGACCCATCCTCCCTCCAGGGGATATCTGTTGTTAATGGGCCATTAAGGCTCACTGCATGACTGATAAAATTACATCATCCCATTGTGAGATGCTCCACCCACTGGGAGGAGCCGAGCATTCCTACCAGGATAAAACCTGAGATTCAGAACCACAGGACAGCCTGCTTTCCACTGGATTCCAGAGGAAGACTGGGCCCATCTTGCCATCACTGGACCCTTCTACAGGATCATCTCTACTCCAACAGAACCACATCTGTCACTCCAGGAGGACTTAGTTGGACTGCTACCAACACCCTGACCAACAGGGTGTCAGGTTGTGTTCTGACTCCATCAGTGGTTTTTTTCTTCTTTTTTTTTTTCTTTTTTTTTGTTAATTTGCTTTTTTGTACCACTACATTTTTAATATCCCTAGTAAAGAACTGTTATTCTTATTCCCATATCTTTGCCTGAAAGCCCCCTTAATTTCAAAATTATAGTTATTCATAGGGAGGAGGTTTACATTCTCCATTCCAAGGGAAGCTCCAGCTTTTCCCTGGCAGACACCTGTCTTTCCAAACTAACACACTCCTTTCAGTCACATTTTAGGGTTCTGTGCTGGATAAATCCCATGGACTTCGACAAGAGGAGAGCTGTATTTTGGACATCAATGTTTTCACTTTGATGAATTCTTGTTTAGAAGAACATGGCATAATCTTATATTGGGAAGAATATGAAGGATAAAAAGAGCTCTAGAGACCGTTTACCAAAAAAAGATACGAGATGTGCAGGATCTGCTGCCTGGAAGGTTCAGATTTGTATTGCCCACTCTGTAGTGGAAAGCCTAATTACAGAGTAGGAAGAGGGATGCCTTAATTACTTCTCTTGATTTTATAGAAGAGCCTCAATCACATGAAGGATTTAGGGAGTCATAGAGGCAGAGACAGTGAGAGTAACTGTCACCTTAGAGATGAAATCCCAAGTCCCAGGAAAGGTTTGAATGTGTAGAATATTTTTCCAAGTCCTGTTCCAGTACGTGTGAATCACAACTGCCTTTGATTAGAGGGGCATTACTCATTCAGAGTAGTTTTCAGTGGTCAGTTTTGTTGTTCTACGCTAATTTTGAGATCATCTTTTGGCCATGTTGAGCACTTGGGGGTTTTTTTGCTTTAATTAACCTAGGATATTCCAAAGAAGATCTTAGGTAATGTGGGCTGTTCTGTCATGATTATGCTAAATGGAAAAAAAGGAAAATTGTGTAAATATTTGTAATTAGCTATTATGAAAAAATTGCTGATTACCTCAAATTTTAAATAAACAGCTTTCTCTAGTCTTTTAAGCAGAGAATGGTTATGGGCTGCCTTGTGGTGAGTTTCTGTACTGCAAATCATACACTCCCAAGTTCATGCACCACACAAATGATTTATGATGACGAAGGTGGACAGATTTAATGCCCAGAGTAATCACAGACACACCTTCACCTACTTCTGACTCCATTTATTTATTTTTATCTGCTCTTCTATTCAATTTATCTTCCTCTCCAGTTCCTGTTCGATGATGTAACAAGTTCTGACCTTAAGTCATTTCAAATCAATATGAATCAAATATATCACAGCCTTTTGAAGTCAGAGATATGTTTTAATACTGTCTGCTTTCAAGGTTTTAGGGCTTTTAAACCCTGAGCACACATTTTAGATAACTACTTTGCCAGAGCCCGTGTGGGGGAGGGTTTTTGGGTTTAATTTTTTTTTTTTCTGTTAGTGTGGTCTTAAAACACGATTTACTTTTCCCAGAAACAAATCTAAATGAGTCTAGTTCCACCCAGCAGGACCAATCATCCTAATTGTTACCATTACAAGAGCAGTAATGCTGTACAGAAGAAAAGCACCATTATGTGTGAACCTGATGCATAAATGGGTTAGAAAAACTTATCAGCAATACACTTGTCTGAAAAATCTTTGGATGGTGGGTTTGTTTCTCTTGTTCTGGGACAGGTTGGCCTATCCCCATTTCTGATTCTAGATATGTTTTTGGATGTGGCTCTGGTTTGACAGAGCATTCCCCCTGCTCTGGGGGAAGCATGAAAGAGAAGGAGCAGTGAGCAATGTGAAGGTAATGATACCAAAATACCAATCGGGTTAGTAAAGAGTGGGGCTGGTGAAACTGAGGAGATATATATAAAAAAACATGAGCTTAACTGAAAAATAATCCTAATATCATATGTATTAAAATATCCATTTTCACAGAGCAGTTATAATTCAGAAAAGTATCTAGTGGTTTGAAGTGTGTGCTAGCAGTTGAAAAGGCAGGAATTATTAGAAAAAGAATATATAGCAAATACGATAAAAATAAATAATCCACTGTATAATTCAGTAGTTTGTGTGTATCTTGAATACTGCATGTTTTGTTTAGTTTGTGTTGAAAAGGCTGTAGCATTCCAAAGGTTTGTGAGAGGATAAAATGGGTGATGGAAGAAAGGAATCAGGTTCAGTGGTAGCAGTAGCCAAATCAGAATTCTTCACTTTGGAAGAAGGATTTTTCACTTTGGACTGAAGGGAGTTGTGTTAAAATATCTGTAAAATTAAGGACAGAAAGCCATGGGAAGACCACTGAAGAAGCTAGCAGTGACCAAAATCAGGTGCCTGAGGAATATAAATTTACCATGTTGTATTGGGTGGTGCTTTCCAGTTTTTCTGTGGCCTCAGCACATTTGCAACTCATGGATTTCCAAAGTTGGACATGGTTTACAGACATTTAACAAACCTCTGAACACTTAAAACAGGCTTTCGCCACGTGTTTCACGAGTCTGACACATGATACAATTCTGGTTCTGAACCTTGTGTTCTTCGTCCTATTTCTTGTGTAGGAAATACGCAACAGGAGTTTAATTTTATTTCACCATATGTGTTAGTGGTTCATTCCACGTCAGTGTGTAGCGCTGACACAGTGAGCAGCGGGACATGACATTACTGTTATCAATAGAAGTAATCTAATCTTAAAAAATTAAGGGAAATAGGGCAAAAGTACACATGCAATTGTGTAAGAGTACAGGTAAATTGGATGAATCAGTGGTCATTATTACCTGTTGTTAGAGATACTCAGAGTAAATTGCTGTGAAAGTTCTTGGCCAAAACATACTCAGACTCTGGAGAACATTCTGGAAAGTACCACGTTTTTTCTGATTGTTCACATGCTTTGCAGACAAGTTTCTGGCCTAAATTGAAATACATCTGGACTAGTTACGACTACTCTTACATTAAACATGGTGATAGTCTCTCCAGGGATGTAACTTTTAACTGAGGCTATAATTGCACACCTGTTCATGGCTAGTACAGTCCATGTAGGATTTTGTTTTTACTGTCCCACCTTTTTCTCTCCTGGTTATACTTTGTCCACAGCAGTTCAGTCTCAAGTTGGGAGGAGGTGGGTCACCACTCACTGATCCTTCTAAGCAGTGAGGCCCAGCAGAAGTGTTTCTATGCATTAGCTAAAGCTAATAGAATAATGGTCTAAAAAGCTTGAAAATGGGATGAAGTACCTCCGAATCACAGAATAAGCCGAGTTAGAAGGGACCCATCAGGATCAGTCCAGTTCCTGGCATTGCACAGACACCCCAACAATCCCACCCTGACCTGGGAGTGTTGTCGAAACACTTCTGGAGCTCTGGCGGCCTTGGGGCTGTGGCCATTCCCTGGGGAGCCTGTTCAGTGTCCCAGCACCCTCTGGGGGAAGAACCTTTTCTGATATCCACCCTAAACCTCCCCTGACACAGCTCCAGCCGTTCCCTCAGGTCCTGTCCCTGGTCACACAGCAGAGCTCAGGGCCTGCCCCTCCTCTTCCCCTCATGAGGAAGCTGCAGAACTGCTGTGAGGTATCCCCTCAGTCTCCTCCATCTGAACACACCCAAGTGGCCGCTCCTCATTTCCCTCACAGCCTTTACCTGATTTGGACAAAAGTAAAACACTCCCATTCATTTCACTTAATGAACTTTACGTTTTCCTGAATGTATTTCTTGTGGTCTACTTTTGGATTAATTCCATTCTCTGAATGCTGCCTCTTCAAGGACCTGGAGCTACACTTGTCCCCAGCTGGAGTCTGAACAGATTTTGTGGGTAGTAGTTCTGATAACTCGCAAACAGGCCCTGCTCCTGACTCGCCACATCAGTATATCAACACTTAGAGCACTTTGTTCCAAGGAAGCACACATTTGATTCATTAGGGAAGTCGAGAGGTTTCAGGGGATTTTGGGGTAAAATTTGAGGCTGTGCATGGCAATGTGGAGAGCAAACTGGACCTGTGCCTTACAGTGCCTCTGTACTGCTGTCTGTGCTGAGGACCACGGGAATTCAAGCCTGGGCTGTTCCAATTAGGCTGCTGTCATTGGTGTTAGAGGTTGGACGGCACAGAGACACCTGGCCTAGCCCTGTTTCATTCACCTACTGATTAAGTCCAGATGGGGTTGTTTTTTTTGTTGTTTTTTTTTTGTTTTTTTTTTTTTAATTTAACCAGTAGGCCATGCTGTAAACTGATTAATTCCTCATCCCCCTGAAGCAACTAGGAAACTAACTGTACTTCGAGCAGCATTGTTACCTCCCTGGCTGATGAGTAAGTTTAAGTAGTTTACCAAGCTTACGTTGATCCACACGGCAAGTCCTCATCCTGTCCCTTCACACACAGTTCCACACTGTGAGTATGATGTTGATGCAAACAATCCTTTTTGTGTGTGCATACAATGTGGGGTGCAAATGCTTCTTACAGCAGTCTTAGTACAGCTAAACTCGTTTGCAATCCTCATTTCCCCAAGGATCCTCTGGCTTTTTTCCCATACTCAAAGGGCCAGAAAAAAGAAGTCTCTAAGTAAAATGTTCAATTATTTTCATTAGCTGATCTCTTGCCACTTATTAATTGTAGAAGAATGACACCTGAAAGGAGGGCAACAGTGGCATTTTGGGGGAAGAGTGATTGATTTTAATGTCAGAAGTGCAAAGTAACACATCAAATGGTTATTTGCATAGAGCAGGGCATCATCTCCCTCAGGTTGTGTTGAATTGGTAAATGGTAAAGGACTGCACACAGCGTTTTCTTCTGCTCTCCTCAGCACCATAACTTCTGTGTCATTGTGCAGGTGCAAAATCAGCAGGTGTTGATGCCAGCTTGCACAAAGCAGGTATGAAATGAAAGGGCTGCCTGGCCAGTGTGAGGTGTGTGGCTGGAGGGAAATCAGTGTTGATGAAACAAGGCTGTACCTCAGAAACAATGCACTCAGAGGAGGAGCTTCCCTCACACACAGGAACTGTGCTCTGCCTTGGAACTGTGTGGTTGGGTAGAACAGTCCCTGGGGTGTGGACACAGATGGCTGATTCTTGGAAAATCTGTTTTATCAGGGCAGAGTAAATAAATATGTGCTGTTTGGATTAAGCTGTCTCTGAGTTGTGGTTTGGTTCTGTTGCTCAAGGAGTGGGAAGTAAAATAGTTCCTATCAAAACACTGGAAACAGGAATTTCGCAGGAAGAAAATCAAATGGAAAATAGACACATTTACAGTTGCCCAACACGTGGTGCTGAAATTTATTTGGATTTGTATCAGTTGCATTTAAAACACAAAGACTGTCTGGTACCTAATCCACAAATAAGTCTTGTCAAAGAACTATATACTGTTTTAAAAATAAAAAAAGGAAATATTTTTGTAAACAGGCTTCACACCTTCAAATGCTGCAGTTTTCAACTTAATTATCAATAACAATGTCCAGTAAAATAGGCACTTCCAATTCATGCTGTATCACAGAACGAGCAAGTCTGGGGTGAAATTTCTGGTCGTTTTCTTTTGATGTGTTTTTAGATTTCTTATCTATTTAGTTTCTTGAAAGTTTGTTTTTTGTTTTTCTCTTCTTGAGTAAAATTCCTAATTCATGTTTATGAAGTCTATTCATACCCCCTTGGAGCAAAGAAAATAAATAATGAAGTAGATTTGGTTGTCAGTGGGTCTGACACCTGGCTCTGCGAAACTGTGTACACCTGCCCTCTGAGAACTGAGTTCAGCTCTGGCACTGTGTCAGAACTTTCCTGTTCTCAAAAACCCCATGTTTACAATCCTTCCAGCTGGAAGCGCTCTAAACTGATGGGAGCACCCATTCAGAACTTTCCACCAATTGGTCTGTGCATGTTTGTTGATAAGTGGATATTGCTCTTCACTCAGAATTCATAGATGAAATTGTCTGCCATCTTGCTGAGTTTCATTTTCTCATTAAATATCTCCTGAAACCTAATATTCTGCTTTGGAGTGAAGTAGTTCTTCCAATCACCAACAGCACCTAGGAAAGCAGGAACAGAAAGAATGGTGAAGTGAGCAATATGTGGAGTATTATGATTTGAAAACAAGCCTGGTTTTGTTAATGTTGCAGATGGCACAGGTATTAATATACTCTTAACCACAGTCATTGTGGTTAAGAATATATTAATTGAATTGTTCTGGTGTGACTCTGGGCACCCTATGCCAGGGCCTCCCCACCCTCACAGGGAACAATTTCTTCCTAATATCCAATCGAGACACCTCCTCTCTGTCAGTGGGAAGCCATTGCCCCTTGTCCTGTCACCCCAGGTCCCTGTAAAGAGTCTCTCTACTACATGGTCTTGTAAACACTCTAAAAAAATCATAGATTCATAAAACAGGTTGGGTGGGAAGGGATCTTTACAGTTAATTGTAGTCACCGTCTAAAATTATTAAATGAGTGGTAGCCCAAAAGCCACTGACAAAAGAAGATTCCTAGAAAGGGACCCTAGAATGGCCTGACAAATGAATCCCATCCTCACACCTGCTCCGAAGCTCTAGGAATTTTTATGGATGAGATGTCCAGCTATGTAAGTGGGCAGTTAAATACTTCTGGGTGGTCATGGACACTGTAATCAGAAAAGTGTTTCAACTGTTACCCCATTCAGGCAAAAAGGAAATCGTCCTTTAAACTGGTACATTTTTATGAGCCAATGTTTACAGTTTCCACGCATGAGCACGCTCTAAAGACCCCACATCCCAAACCTGACTAAAGTATTCATCCCATTTTCTGATTAAAATAGCATTAAGTCACAAAGGACAGGAAAAGAGAGCCCAAAGCCTAATATACACATATACATCTTCTGTAAACTGGCTAAACTAGCTAAATGTCTGGGATTTGCATAGGAACTACTTTGATGTGAAAATGTTGGGATTTTTCAAAATTTTCATCATATCTTTATCAAAGTTCACTGAGTTTGACAAATGTATTTCATTTTTATGTTTCTTTTTTATTGACAGATTGTATGTTGTCATTTGTTTCTGCCGACTGGTAAAACCATCGTGAATTAACGGAAGGTAACATTTCTCTGTTTATTAACTGAAACAACTCTTAAATTGTCAATTGCTGTTCAAAAATTAACTAAATCAAAATTATCAAAATCCCTGTAAAAACGGTGGGTTTGATTTACCTGTAAGCCAAACCTGCGGAATCTTCTGAAACACCAGAAGCAAGAAAACACTCCTGAGGGTATTTTAAAATCACATCTGAGCTAAGAACTGTGAAAATTTTTCCAGGGTCTGGAAGTTACCTATGACCATCCTGTTGTTGTTGTTGTTGTTGTTGTTGCCAGCATATTCCTTGCTCAGGAATATTTCAGTAAGATAAGGGGTGATAAGAGCAGTCTCATTCAGAAGGATTGTGTCTGGCTCTTTCTTATTCTAGTCAACTGAGTGACCTTGGCAGGTGGATATCAGAGACGTGTTGTAAAACACAGAGGTGGTCAACTTTTAGATAAAAAAAAAGACAGATAAAGAGGAATGCTGGGTGAACCTTTCCTTTTGGCTCAACAGCTATCATGGAGCAATATTAATCAGGCTGTTGTTCAGGCTTCTCTGTGCTTCTCTAGTACAAGTCTGAATTTGCAGCCAGAGAAGTTCGGAAGTGATTTTTAAGAAGGCTTCAGATCGAAGAAACCTGTCATCACTTCCCAGGGCTGACCCAAAGACTCCAGGAAAGACCTTCACTGCGGTCTTTGTCTGGATTTCCACTCCTTCTGCTGTGTTAGGCGCAAAGGAATTTACCTTTTCGGAAAATCAGCTTCCTGTTGGATGTCAGAGCACACACGGTGTGATTGGGATCACTGTTCTCCTTTTCTGTGTCATTCTTCATCTCTGAGAACGAGGACTTCTTGCAGATGTCTTGGATATCGTTGTCACTGACATTTAAACTCAAGAACAAAGCAATTTCCTTTACAGCCTTAGGGAGATCCTGAGGTATAAGAAAAATACAGCTTTTATGTTTCTGGGCTGATTATCAGACTTTTAGCTGATTTGAAAATTATCCCTTTTATTTATCCCATAATGAATTTGTCACACATTTATTTGCTTTCAAGCAAAGTTAAATATGTCATTGGATTGTGCAAATAACAGGTACAGTAAACCTGATTCCACTCTTAGCCATACTCACAGAAATTAATAAATACAGAGTGTGTCATATCACACACAGTCACATTGTCAATTTTACCTCCCAGCTCAGATAAAATGTTCTCCTGTCTCTCAGAATGATTTCCCTGGAAACAGAGGAATACTCAAAGCCCAGCTCCAAGTAGCTTATTTCATTGGACATGCTATATCTAGAGATCTAACAAGTAACTCAGAATCCAAAATGGTTTGTTTATATTCCTAGTAGTTTGATTTTTTTTCTCCCCCAAAAATGAACAAAGCTATTTTCATGGAGACACTAGAAAGTATTTTCTATTCATCTAAAAAGTCATTCTCTGAAAGGTAGGGTATGTTGATAATTTACTTTTTCAAGAATAGCAATTTTTCTCCTACCCCTCCAACCTCTAATTTTCTTTTTTATTGGGAACACAAGTCTCAAATATGAGTAGTTCTGTTGTCTTACATCACTTTTTGAAAATTTCACCTGAAATGTCAGACATAGAAAATTAATGTGTGGCCCTCAATAGATGTCCTTGGTTGGTTTTTCCATAGAATAAAAAAAAAGAGGAACTTAAAATTCTGTCTGAGCCTGAGGAAAATTGTCTGAGTCCCATTCCTGTGTCTAAGAAATGCAACTCTCACAAGATTTGATATTTATATAACTTGTGTAGTCAGAATCATTTAATTAATTCAAGATTCCATGCAAGTGAAAAATATGCCCGAATATATGTGTTCACATTTCCCTTCTTTCTCCTTTTTCATTATAACTTCCTCTTTGATGTTTTAATGTTGCTAATTTACAAGTAATGCCTTCTGCACCAAGAGCAGAGAGCATATTTACCTTCTTCATGTCTTCATAGAACAAAAAGAGGATATTCTTTTCATCTTCATGTTCTGCCCAGCTTAGGAAATGATCAAACCAGGATCCACAGACAACTGAAAGGAAAACCCATGTAAAAGAGATTCAGATAAACTTTATTCAGAAATAACTGTAAAGCTACCTCATGCATTCAGGGGAATGATCCCTTCATAATATGCATCCTGTATTCCTCTAAAACAGAGGCAGTTCTCTGTGTCAAGTGACGCAAATTTATACAAGTAACTTGCAAAGAGGTTTCCATTCTTGTTGGAATTTGTTTTCATACCAGATAATATTCTGAGATATTTTGTAGTGGAAGCAGGCTCCAGATCTAAGGAAAGGCCAATAATGAAGTAAAATGTACCAGCCTAACAAGATCTGAACGTCTCACAGATGACTAACTGCATGTCTGTGGTCACAAAGATATGATCACCTGAGCAGCACATGAAATGAGCAGTCTGGTAAATGGAGCACTCTGTTGTTGCCTCTCTTTCATCCCAGAAGAAGGGAATTTGCATCATTTTTAAATGCTGAAGAAGAATTCCTAAAGAACTCGTGCAAATGCCTCATTCAGCCAGTGACACAGATAAGGGTTTGTAGCTGATTTGTTTTGTCTGAATACCCCATTTGCTGAACCATGGGAACACAGCTAAATTTCAGTTTTCTTTTAAAAACCAAAATTCTGACCTCTCCCTTTCAAAGACGAGACGAAAACCTCTTGCAGGGCAATGAGCAGAGGCCTGAACACAGAAAGCTCAGCCAGCATTCTCCAGAACTGTGACTCTGCTTTATAACCACCACCACCAGAAAATTCTAATCTTGTAATGGGCATCATTTTGGTCACAAATTGTGAGTTGTAATTAAGTATAAATTATAATTAATAGCTATAATTAAGCTTAATGCTCCAGTCTGTAGCCCTCTCCAGCACATAAAGCAGTTTCCAAGTGCAGGGTATATGTGTTCCACAGTGTGCAATTAAATCCTGCTCCCCTGGCCAGCTACTCTGGGGATGTGGACAGTAATAGCACAGCCCTGGTGGCTTCAGGAGAGCCTTGGACACGCCAGCGAATTCATTACAGTTGTCCCTGTGTGTCCTAACACTTGTTTTGACCTGATATTAATTGTGCAAGAGTACTGCAGGATTTGGATCAAGGAGCACAACCTTGAAATATTTTTACTAGGAGAAAAAATTACTACCTTTCCCTCCACATCACCTCTTACCTAAATTTCTCTTGTAAACAAACATAGTTATCCATTTATGTCACACATAAGCACTCAGAAAATTGAAGGTGGCTAATAATTTATGGGGAAATATGAGATGCTTTTAAAATTTAATCACTGTATCACAGAATGCTTCAGATTGGAAGGGACCTTAAAGATCATTTAGTTCCAGCTCCCTGCCATGGGCAGGGACACCTTCCACCAGAGCAGGTTGCTCAGGGCCCCATCCAGCCTGGCCTTGAATAGAATCCTCTTTCCTATTTTTCACTATTGTACATTCACAGTTGATACTAAACAAGCCAAGATTCTGCGAATCACTGAATCATGTGCCTTAGGGTTGCTCTGGAATACCAGATCTGAGCCAAAGCCTGGAGGAGGCAATAAACAAATTGACTCCTGGAGCTCTGATATGAGCCTGTGATGACAGCAGTGGCACTTTTCTTTTGGAATTTTCAAGGTGATCAATCATTATTGCTGTTATCATCACTGTGGTGACACATGTCCTCAAAGGAGTAATAAAACACTAAAAATGGGAGCGGGCAATGTGAACAAGGTCCTGCTGCCGGCTGCTGTCCCACCACTCCTAAAAGTCTTCCTCTTGTCCTTGGTCTTTGGACCCCATTTCTCACACAGCACATCGGGGAGAGTGTGTGCAGAGGGGCTTCAGAAACATGTCCAGGCTCCTTTGTTGAGCTGCCCAGGGCTGTCTGCTAGCCTGGAGAAGACACCAGACCTGCAGTCACAGCTGTCCCTGCAGCCTGGTGACAGTCCCCTCACGTGCTCTGTCACCAGCCATGGCCCTGCTTGCCCAGGGCAGCAAAGAGCAGCAAAAGCCTGCGAAGAGCCGTGATGGAATGATGCTGCTGCTTCTCAGAAGCACTCCTTGCATGGCTGAAGAGAGCATCTTACCATATGCTCGTGTTTTGTTTGGCATTAGGATTTATCCCCACCAACTCCATATGAATAAGGAGTTCAATAAGGAGTTTGCACACAGTTCAAATTTCTTAAGTCTTTCTGTGCATAATAAACTAACATGAACTGCAAAGAGAAAACATTTATCCTTACCATTGCCTTTTAAGAACATGTCAAAGAAAGAAGTCCAGGTGTCTACAGTAGGAAGGTTTGGGTTATCTCTGTAGTAATGAAACATGGAAACTGCAGTGTCTTTTGGATTTCTGCTGATGTAGATCATCTGTAAATGAAGAAAATGTAGTTGTTAGTGATAATATCCTCCCTTCATTTTAGAGGAGCTCTGTGTGAAAATAGAGCATTGTCATGGGCAGTTTGCAGCGTCAAACCCCTTTCCTTTTGCATTCCTCCTTCGGTGACCATGCCATTAAATTAGAGATATGTTTGTCTCTTCTTAATAAGTAGTACATAGTGATTAGTAAAAAATTCCATGTGGACAGAGGTGTGTTTGCTCCAGCTAGGTAATGTTTATGTTACATGAAAGAGCCTGTGTTAAGTTTAACCTTGAGTCAGTACGTTATCTCATATGTCTCACGTAAGAAAACATTTACTAATTAACATTCAAAGGATAGCTCCAAAACATAAACTTTGGCCTTTCATTCAAATCAGCTTTGTCCCAAAAATCTGGATCTGAGTGATCCTGAAATTTTTGATTTTGAATATAAAATCTAAGACCCAGAGCTTATTTTTTAAAGATCTTCCACGAGAGCAATTAGCACGGGAGGAACTGGTTCAGTAGGTGTCCCTGCCCATGGCATGGGGGTTGGAAAAAGATGATCTTTAAGGTCTCTTCCAATCCAGGTGATTCTGTGATTCTATGAACTCAAAACTGCTCTGAACCTGCCTCCCACGTTTCGTTTCTCCTCTGTTTGCCCAATACATTTATGGGCTCTTCAGAAAGCTCCAGCAGGAGGGTCAGAGTACCTTTAATCCCAGAGCAGCCTGTAAGTAGCCAAGATTTTCTAGGACAGTAGGAAATGGGGTCATGAGAACACCCCCATTACTAATGACAGATTTCTGATTGAAAGATGTTGATGTCCTATTTTGTGTGGTGCCTGGTGTAGAAATCACCCCATGGGAGGTTTGGGGCAGGAGCAGAGCCCAGTCCCTAGTCCAAGGCTCTGCTCATGTGCCTTCCACTGCTGGTCAGCTGTGTCTCCACAATTCACAGCAAAACACCTCTAGAAACTGTGAGTCATTCAAAAATTACTAAGGATCAACAGGACAAAATAGATTCCTAGTAGACTTTCTACATACTTTACCGCTTTGATGTAATTTTTGCCTTACCTTGCATTTCTTATTCTTAAAATTTGGAGGCAACATGTTGTAGTCTAGATGTGTTGGGATGATTCTCTTTGATGGAAGTTTATTCAGCTCCTCCAGTCGGGAAATGTCTCCAAATTCAATGGGAGGTGTTACTGTGACTTGAGTCATGTAAAGCTTTGTTATAACTCCTGCAAGCCAGTGAGTGCCTACAGAAGAGTAAATTTAAGAAAACAAAATAAACAACAAAAAAGATTAATATTTATTACTGTGAAATGTGCATTTTTCATATGGAAACACCTTGCTAGAGAATAGGTTATATTTCTAATCCTCCAGATTCAAGAAACTTTACATGACTAAATTATCCCATTGGCTCTAAATATATAAACACTGAAAAGAATTAGGGCTGTATCTGAATTACAATGTAATTCTGAGAGAAATGTTAACATTGGTACCAAAACCATCCCATTAGGCAAACTGCTGTCAGCTGAGAGGTGACTATATCGTTTTATAGTTTATTTTAGAATAACCTGTTTGTTTCGGTTTTTGTTTCCTTACAATAACTTAGGTCTGTATATTTCTGAAAGTACTGATTGAGCTCCCCCTAGGTGTGTGCTCCTCTGTGCAAGAGAGGTGAGTGAAGAGAGGATAAGAAATTAATAAATCTATGGCCAAGAGCCGCACAAATAACCTCATACAGTTCTTTACTTGCTTATAACTGAATGTAGAAAGTCCTCAGAAAAGCTTTCAAGTACAGCTTTTGCTTACAGGTAAGGAATATTTGTTTGCTTTCCAACATGAAAACACCTGAGACTGTTTTCAATTATAGAATCAAAATGTAGAGAAATGACCCATACTTCTTGTAATATGAACATTTACTGACAGAATAATATAGTCACATCATTAAATATCCTTTCCTGTTTCTTTCACACAGACATTTCCCAAGTAGTTTAAGCAGAGAACATGAAACACAAAATCAGACTTCTTGCAATTAACACTGAAAACTAGAACTTACCAGATTTGGGATAGGAAACCAAAAGGACATCATCTTCTCTAGCTTTAAAAGTATCCAAGGATTTTAAAAGTTCTGGAGAAGACCTGGTGGTAAAGGGAATCCCCTTAAATGTGTGTAAGAGCTCTGCCTCACCGGAGTTGGACATGGTTCCTTAAGCTTTGGATTCCTGCAAATCAGATAACAGGGCTAGGAGGAAGATTTAAAAGTCACTTCTTAGTCAGGTGCTTTGAAGTGACAAATTGAGACTGAGCAGTACAAACCTCATGCTTATATACTTTGCCACGATGTCCTATCAGATATTGGGGGTTTTTTCTGGTAGTTGATAAAGGCAACTGAAATATTAGAGCTAACTTAATAAATAACCAAAATTCTGAGTCATGAAAAATGCATCCCAGTTATCATTTATTGGCTCTCCAGATAAAGAAATGAGGTAATGGTCAAAATGTAATTGTGGAAAATAACAAGAATGAACACTACATGGTGCCTTAAAATATGCTTAATATGATTATTCTGTAAGTTACACTTTGTTGGAAACTATTCTTACCTTCCAAGAAAAAAGCTGCATCTTAAAATAATTTTGATTATTAGAGAAACAATGTCTTTGTAAGTAAATTTTTTTTGTTGTTTCATTTTATCAACTATACAATAGCTTAAAATTTCAAAAGTGCAAATTGATTCAAAGTGCTTGAATCTTGTGATGTTAAGGAATCAGTGTTTTGAAGATTTCCTGATTTCAGCCTGAGGAATCCTAAAAACAAAGACAGTTAGAGGTGCAATCATTTTTTAAGATGTTATATGTCTCCAAAAGAAGAGTATAAGCAACAAAAATCCCCAAATGAAAATAGATATTTAAATAGATATATTATGTAGACATTTAACATTGCTTTTAATCCTGTGTGTTTCGTGATTAGAAGTGGTTGAAGATTCTTAAATCTTTCCACAGAATATGCAGATTTATCGATAGAAAAGTCACTTTTAGGAAAGAGACGGTTTTCCATTAATTATCTGTTTGCAAAAGTTTGGGTTGTTTTTTTCTTTAAATTTGGATATCTGGAAATTATCATTAATATTTTTCAAACAACAAGCTTCACTTTTGTTTAATGTGACCTTAAGCAATGTGAATGTATCACAGTAAAATAAATAGCTCAGTTATGAATTGAAATATTTTAGAATGTTTAGGATTTTCAATTTTCCTTTCAATGGCCACAAATTAATTGATTTTTTTTTTTACATTCTTTTCTTCAAAAATCCAGTGGCTTCACTATTCCTATTGAAAGACTCCTCCAACATATTCAGCTGAGGCCCTTAAATATCTTCAACTCAAAAAACCTCCTTGGAAATCTTGGTTTAAAATGAAGCAATGCTTTGGGAATTTTCCATCTTTACCAATGTTCTTTTTTTATCATAAATAACAACTTGGGTTTGGTCAGAGGAGCTGATTCCCAGATGTACTCCCACAAACCCTGGAGAGAAGTTAATAAATAGACATATCCTTCCAATAAACACCTGAGCAGCCCGGGTTGCTCACAAGGAGTAAGGACACTTACCAGCTTCTGTGCTTGCTTATTTCTAATCAAAACTCCAGAAAAGCCACCAATGTAAAATTTGTTCCCCCCCCCCCTTTCCTTTCTCAGCCTCAAAGAGAAGTGATCTCCTCACCGGCTAAGTTGTCCTTAAACAACAGTTTTGCAGTTATCACCTGCAAAACATGCCCCGTGCCGTTAGTAAACTCTGAATTCCACTCATGCAGGGCCAGGTGGGGTTGAAAATCACGGAAAATATGCTCTGGTAAGATATTCCCTATTGCTAAAGAATGAGAGGTGATGGGGAATCTTTCCAGGGAGTCAGTGGGGGTACAAGAAACACTTAAATACTGGCGCTAAGGTAGGAATTAGGGAATCTCTCAGAGGAGCTCAACATATTCCTCCTGCCCCCAGGCTGAACACCTAAGCTACTGCTTCATGCCTTAATGTGTGAATACTTAAAAATCTATCCCTGTCAGCAGATTTCACTTTAGTCACTTCAGGTATACAAACTATGTCCAAAGACATTAAAAAAACCTGTTTCTGTGTTTTTCTGAAGGTGCATATTAATCTGAATACAGAGATTTCCAAGGCTGATTTTGCAAGTCATCATTCCAATTATAGGCATGTAGCACAAGCTAGTAAAACTTTACTGCCCTGACCTGGCAGAGGTAATCTCATTGTAAAATGTTTTACATATTTACCATGCTTATTCTCTTTCATTTCCTCCTGCATTCCTTCTACATTTTTAATCAGTGCATTTGCCTCACCTGACGACTTGGACCTGAATTAATCATTCACAACAAAAATTGCTAAGGTGTAAAACAGAAACAATACAGTAGCCAGAAAAAAATCCAGTTCTTTTAGCTGATTTCAGTTGCTTTTTGAAGTAGGTTATCTTTTAAGTGTGTGTAATGGCAATCCAGGGAAAATGGAACTGAAATTTGTCCTCCCCAAATGCTGCCTATACTTGGAAAATAAGGCTTATCCCTGCAAGGGAAAAGTATCCTGAATTGCAACAATTTAAGGAACAAGAGAATAATCGGCACCTTGCAGGAAAAAGCTATTATTAAAACCATGCTTGCTACATTGCCATAAAATACATTATTATAGCTACACTATACAAGGAGTGCACAGGTTTAAAGAAGTCTATGCCAAACCCTCCATCCAAGTTTGATTTTCTTCTTTATCAATGTGTTTATATATATGTAAACATGTGTATATGGACACACCAGGACTGCAGTACCTACTGCCTGATCTCTGCACCTGGCTCGGAGGAGCTTTTCCCAGTGCCAAGTTCTCCTTGTCCTGGTGTCTGCTATCCATTCTGATGGAGTGCACAAGTTACCAGCAGGTTTCACAGGTATTTGCTTGCTGGGGAGCAGTGCCAAACTTGGATTTTGGGGATCCTTTATTATTCAAGCCAAATGTAGTTGGGCAGCTGGACACTGCTTCAGTTCAGCTCCTCCTGTCTCCATGTCTGACTTATCTTCTCCCATCTATATCCTTGTGAGGTGAGAAATTTCTTTTTTAATGACTTTAAAATTTCACCTGTTCTGTTCCTGCCTCTGCCCTGCAAGCTCCAATTCAGACTCACCATCCTCTTCTCTGCTTGATAAAAGGAAGTACCACGTACCTATCCTTCAGCTGAAGATTTCTCAGCTGAGGCTAATCTGTTCCCCTCCAAACCCCTCTCAGGCAGCACGTTCTAAAAAGATACTGTGATATTGTGGAAATGTGCAGGCAAAGCCACACGTTGTTTGCACAGGTTAAAATTTGGGTATTCATCCACAGGGTTCTGAATGGTTTTAGCTAGCACTCTCAAGCATCAGGTTCCTTCTTTTTTTGGAATGTCCTAAAGCTGTGAAATATTTCAGTGTTGTGGCAATGAATGGAGTGGTAAAACTGACGCGGCCAAGATCTGAAATGCCTCCAGTTCATCATTGTTCCAGGTCTGATAAACCCACATGTCCCTAAATGACAAAGGATTTAACTTCACCTGATGCACCTGGGAGTAGTATAATCCCCTTGAAGGGTCTCAGTGAAATCCCTATTTATTTTAATGTTACACATGACGTGTCTTGTCTAAGTTTATGGCCAGTGGCTATTTAATAGAGACAGCCTGCAAAATGCTGGATGCAGCACGAGTGCTCAGACCATTTGGGCGTTTGGGAAATTAGGGCACCTCAGTGTCTGGATGCTGAGAATTTAGGAACCTCACCCTGGGGGCTTCTGTGTAGTTCTAAAGAAAATCAGTTGCAAGATGGGTGTAGGGCTGCCCACAACACATCAAGACTCTGCCTTAGTGTACTCTGAGCTGGTCCCAGCTATCAGGAAGTGTGACAGCCAAGGCTGTTTTACTGGAATGGGCTGCATTGGATCCCTGTACACTTCCAACAGCAACTCTGTTCCTGGTAGCACCTCCCTGCAGCATCTGAGCGTTCCCAGGGAAGCCTCCCCTCATTAACCTATAGCTCAGCACTAATCAAGAGCTATGAGTTGACAGCTCTGATTTCAGAAGTTTATGACTTCACAGGCTCTGCTATCTGAGGCAGCTGTGCCTGTGCTTAGCTGATGCTCTAGAGGAAGTCAGCCCTGTGTGCTGAGTCATGTTGCGTTTTATGGCAAGGCAGATAATAAAGTTCCCTGGCCTCCCTCCATCCCTCTTAGCACAAGTCAATGCCTGAGGATGTTTTGTGCCACATCCACAGCTGATACAGCTAATCAGAGCTAATCACAACAGTGCCACTGCTGCCAGCAGAGGGTGGCAGGCCAGTGCCACCACTCAGGTCACAGCTATCACTCCAGCTCCTGCCCTGCAGCTACACGTGACGACTCTGGGGCATGAACACACACCGAATAAGGACGTCAAGGGGAGGCAGGGGGACAAGTGGGCAGAAAAGAAAATCAAACGATGATTTTAACCTTTATTGGTCTAAAAATGTGATGTGTGCATGAAGGTGGGCTCAGCCAGGTAAGCCTTCTCCCTTGTCTGCCGGGATGGGGTTGCCTAGGGGCATTTCTGGGCATCCAGGGAGAGAGGACAGGCCATGGAGGCCTGATTTATTTTCTGCTTATCTTTTTTGGCCTATTGACACAGGAATTAATTATAAAAACTAATGAGTCACCCTGCTATTGCTGGTGCACAAGCACTTCAAGTGGCACTAGGAGCTTCATTGGTGGCTTGAAATGCTTTCATCTTGTTTTGATTTGTCAGCGTAACTGGACAGAAATATTTTGAAGTACATACGCAATATTAGGCTAAACTATCCTATGGGGAACCAGAAAAATTCCAGAAAGAAAAGCCTTTTGATATGTGTGTTTTTCAGAGATCTACAACATGTGGAGCATCACTGAACACAGAAAAAAGTCTGATGGCAAATGCTATCCTGTTTGTCCACACACTGCCTTTAAATCCAGCACCCAACTGGACACAGCTACATCTTAAGATTATCCCTGATTTAAAGGTTCTTTAAGGTCTCTCAGTCCCAAGTTATTAGACATGAGCTGTAAAATGCTACAGGAAAATCAGGAGATGATAGAGAGGAACTGGGAAGTACGGGGAAGAGATCTGGCTCCTTTCCAGCACCAGAACAGCTCAATCTTGCCCAAAACAATTAGTCACTCCTGGACAGACAAATTAATTCTGAAGTCCAAAGGGGAAGTTATTTGGCTGGTATTTAAAACAGCTTTCTGTGATTTGTGATGGGAACAGTGAGGAAAACTCCGACCAGATCCAGAATGGATAAGTGAAACACGAGTTTCATATCAGTTTTCTGCCTTTGTGTCATTCAGTGTCTGGGTAATATTTGGCAAAGTTTGTATTTCTTTTCTCTTGTTATGAGTCGGGGTTTCTTTAATATGTTCTTGTGTTACATGAACTCTTTAGGCATAGATGCCTTATACAGGAGAGAGAATTCCTACTGCACACTTGTCCTCTCTGGCAGAGTTGGGATGTAGCTCAGAACAAGGTAAGAACCAATCAGGATTCTCTGCCACACAGTATTTTAGTCTTAATATTGGACAGAGTGAAAAAACCCCATCTTCTTGTGGTTCTAAAGGAAGCTTTTAAAACAGATGTTGTACAGCTGTCCAGCCCTTTTCCTGGGATGGAGCACAGCTCATAACTCCTCCCATCATTGGAGATAGCATTTTGGTTTAGACTAAAAGGTACAAATGGCTCCACAGCCCCTGTAGTCGAATTACAAATCTAACACACCATGTAATTTCATCCAGTTGCATTTGATCAGATACCAACAGCCTGTTGCACACAGCTGTATTTTCCATCTAGTCATATTTGAAGCCTTCATTCAAAAGCACAGGGAAGTCACTTGGGCCATTCCTTTCCTGGTAGCTAATTATTGTCAGTTATACTCTGTGTCTCACTGCTGATTTAGAAAAGAAATTTTTTCCAAATGAGAACAGCCATGAATCAACCTGCTTTGGTTTTTTTCTATGCCTTTCTGGGAGGTGCTGAAATATAAATGGCTTTAAAACCACCATTCATTTTACCTAGATTTTCCATGCACATTAGCATCCTAAGAGAAACTATTACAAGATTTACAACACACTGTGCAGAAGACTCAGTGGGTCCCAGTCTCTTTGGAATTTACTTCCACCATAATTCTTTCAACAAAGGGGGAGGATGACTGTGGATTTGAGCAGCAGAATGCCATGAAGAATGGGCTGCTGGCTGTCCAGCTCCAGGGGCTAAATACCTGCTGCTCTCAAAGACCCCAGGTGTGATCAGGATCCTGCTGGGCAAACATAGCACACAAACCAGGACTGATACAGTCTGCCTGTGCACTTATTTGACAGAATTACCCTGGGACTTTCTGCCTGGAGTGTGTCCAAAGAGGCTGGAGCATGTCCAAAGAAGGACAATTAAACTGGTGAAATCACAAGTCCCATGTGAAGAAGGGAGTAGCCTTTTCTCCTTTATTCTGGAGAAAAGGAAGCTCAGGACGACCTTGGTGCTCTCTGTACACCCATGAAAGGAGGTTGTAACCAGGTGGGAGTCAGTCTCTTCTCCCAGATAGGAAGTGGCAGGACAAGAGGAAGTGGCCTCAAGTTGCAGCAGGGCTGATTTAGATTAGATAATAGGAAAATTTTTTTCATGAAACAACTTGTCAAGTACAAGAACAGGAACAGGTTGTCCAAAGAGGTGGTGGAGTCAGCATGTCTAGAATGTTCAAGAAACACATGGATGTGGCACTTGAGGACATGGTTTACTGGCAAACATGGTGGTGGTGCTGGGTTGATGGTTGGGCTTGATGATGCTAGAGATCCTATCCATGAATCTAGAAACCAGGCTGATTTTAGGCCAGCTCAGCTCCTCTCTGAGTTAACATGCTCATGGTTGTAATCTGCAGATTTAACAGCCCTTTAACAGGTGTCTGAAACTGGGAAGGAACATTAAGTTGAATCAAATCAATTAACTCCTGTCTGGTTATTAGATACTGCTTCCATTTCTTAATCTATATTTATAGAATATATAAATTCATTTAAACACCAAGTCCAGTAGCTATTTTGTGCATTCAGGTTTTTCCCTCAGAAGAGACACCCCAACAATCCCACCCTGTGCATCTCCTGGAGCTCTGGCAGCCTTGGGGCTGTGACCATTCCCTGGGGACCCTGTTCAGTGCCCCAGCACCCTCTGGAGGAAGAACCTTTGCCTGATATCCACCCTAAACCTCCCCTGGCACAGCTCCAGCCATTCCCTCAGGTCCTGTCACTGGTCACCAGAGAGAACAAATCAGTGCCAACTTCAGTAAAATAAATAGAGTTAAAATATTGGTGGGATAACTGCCACTGCAAGATCTTTCTGGGGGTGTGTTAAGTGCAAAATTTCCACCTAAATAAGCAATAAGAGAACAGTCACCCCAAATCTAACCACTGCTCTACCTAGGTCAGTTTTTGTTTCCATTAGCAATTACCTTTTTTTTCTGCAGAGTATACAAGAAAATGCCAAAAGTTCACTGATGCAGAGTGGAGTGTCTTCCCTGCCACCACTAATGAATGATCATTTTCAGCCCTAAAAGTCTTGGGTAAGGCCTCCAACACCTTTGTAAATTTTAGAATAAAATTAAGGAGTAATGTCTTATATGCAACCACATCATAAAAACCATGATGTAACTTAGCTGAGATAATGATCCTTGCTTTACATTATTAAGAAATCAGGATCCAATCCAGATTTACAAGGCTAAAAGCCTTTAAAGACTGCTGGGCCAACATCCACATCACTCTTTAAATTCATGGATCTACATTAGGGCCTTCTAGATGTCATCCAGGTCCTCAGGATTAATATTTCACATTGGCTGTCTCTCTTTTTTCAGCGTTATCTTGCCACAATAAATTGTGTGATTAAAGTGTAATATGGGGTTATCTGTGATTTCTTGTTTTTTATTATTCTACTTGTTGACTCACTGGCTTCCACGCAGACAGCTCCAGAAACTTCCATTTGCAACAGAAACACCAGAAATACCTGCTGAATGCATAATTTCTTCAGATGCACTTTACCCAGCAAATTTCTTCAAAATTCTCTCCTGCTGTCAGCTCGGTAACAATTTCATGAGTTTGGTTGTTTTGGTTTTTTTTTTTTTTTCTGAAGAAATGAAACTGCTTCCGAAGACCAACAGGTTAAATGCAAAATTGAGCTAATTAGTGCCAGCATTACAAATCTGAAATTCCAGTTGCTTTTCACAAAATTGCTCTCAATTTTCTGCATTTTCAGATTCTTATTTCTTAAACTTGTACCATTCTGTTATCATTATTATACAAAGAAAAAGAAAATGGAGCTGGCTGAGAGATAAAAAGAAAAGTTAATGGAAGAGAAAGGACATGCAGTTCAATTCTGCATATTTGATTGCAGTCAAATTCCTAAAATTATCCATAAAATAAAATAAAATAAAATACAGACAGCAGGTATAAATATCAAAATACAGCCTCATATTTCTTCAGGGTTTCAAGTGTATCCAGCATTTTCCCCTCAAATCCTTACACCTAATTAAAAAGATTTCTTCCTTTCTTCTTATCTTGCATGAATGTAACCCTAGGCTCAGTCCTGTGTTTCGTCCTTAGAAAATTGGAAATAATGACAATAATGGAAATAATACTGAATTTATTGGGAGCAGCATGTTTAGGAATGGATGGCAGGATCTGGATTTTTCACTACTATGTCTGACTGATGGAAAAATAGGTGGGTTTTAGGATAGAAAGAAAACTATTAAATGTTAACATCTGCAGTAATGTCACTTTGGCAACAATCGTTGATGGCTGAATATAAAATGAAATAATTATGGGCAAGACTTCTTTAATTTTGTGCAGAAGTCACACACATATATGAAAGATGGCTTTAGAATGGGGAAATGAATATATTCACATATTCACATATTCACATATTCACATATTAATATATTAATATATTAATATATTAATATATTAATATGTGAATATGTGAATATATTAATATATTAATATGTGATTATGTGAATATATTAATATATTAATGTATTAATATATTAATATATGAAATGAATATATGTAAATGTAATCTGGATTTTCTTTTATTCCTAAAATCAGAGAGATGGTCAAATAAATATTTATGATTTGTGCAAACATCTTAGAGAGCTAATTGGTCTATTTCTGTTATTTAAGCTTGTAAAGTGATTTATCCTGATGACAGTGAAGGACTTGGTAGCGAAGGACTTGGTAGCAAAGGTCTGCCCTCATTATCTGGCAGCACAACAAGCAGTGGCTGCAACACACTCATCTGATAAAGATGGATTCAAATCTCCAAGCTAGTTTTCCACATTCCTTTGGTTGCTTTTTAAATGGAATGTGAAAGAGAAGTGCAGCAGAAAAATGGTGTAACCAGCCAGTATCATGCACCTTAATGCAAAATTAATGCTTATTAATTTTTGAGACATAAATCTAAAGGTGTAACTTTTGTGCTGGGCATTTTGCCACTATTTGGCTTTAAGTGAGCAGATAACACTTTGATTGGTTTGAATTAATTTCTAAATAGCCCCTAAGTTATATTTATGGTATTTATTTGGTTAGTGGACAGAGGCCAGTTCTATCATAAAGGCATATTTCTGCTGACCAGCAACAAATAGTATAACAGACATTTCTTCTTTAACAAATATGTAAAATGAAGTGTGGCAAACATTAGGGTCGAATGCAGTTCCTAATCTCTTCATTTCAAGCTCTGGAACGTGATGATCCTGGTTTTAGATAACAATAGAAATACCAAGTAATATGAATAAGAAAGTCAATTTAAAATTCCTAAACATGTGTTTGTCTTCTGAAGCTGAAGAAGTGAAGTTCTCCCTCTGACAGACACTTTTTGCTGCTGTAGAGGCAGATCAGAGCCAGAGGGTTGTTAGAGGATGTAAAATTAGGCACTTCAGGGCTGCTACATCTCTCCTCCTTCACTCAACACCTCTGAAAGTCCTGTGCCCTTTCTCATGTGAGGGAGGGAACACGAGGTGCAAGCCCCAGAGATGTACTAGACAATTCTAACTAGTCTGGAGGTCTTGGAGAGGTGCCCAAGACCCCAAGGCCAAGTCCCTTTGTCTGTTTATAAACGAGCAGGTCCAGAGTCAGTGAGATCTCTGTGGACATCCACAGCACAAGCAGGCTGAGTTTCTCCAGAGAGCAGCTCAGGTGCTGCGGGCAGTGAAAGTGGATCAGCCCGTCCTCTTGTTAGCCAGGAGACCTCCAGATTTCTGATCAGCAGAGAGAGGGAGAAGGATGGTTAAGCCATACCCCCACTTTGGAGAGATGGTTCCATTCCCTTTCTTACATCTGAGACCTTCCCCACCAGTGCATGCAGGATCCCCCTTTCAGATCCACCAGTAGCTTTCCCCTGTCACTCTCCTGTCCACACCAACCTCAACCACACCTCTGCTCTTCTTCCCTCTCTTTCTGGATAGCTGCAATCCTCATAACCCCCAGCTCTTCTTTTTCCTGAACCCTTTGCCAAGAAAAGTACACCAGCACCAATTTGATTATTTAAAACCTACTTCAAGTTTTGCATAATTGAAGGTATGTAGACCTGACAGCATTTATGACCCTCTCAAACAATACTGACAGAGGCAGCCTGTGGCTTCCTTTATCTGGTTTCTACCTATCACTTCAGTATTATCCAAGTGCAATTTAGATTGGATAACACAATGTCGCCCTTTGGACTATTCAAATCATATGAAAAACCTCCCTTCTGAAACCACCTTAAAACATGTTTCTGCACATATTCAGTGTGGGCATTTTGCACAGAGTGTTTCCAGACAGCTTCAGTCTTTTTCTGTGTCACTGTGTTGGTACTGCCCTGAATGTGTAGGGTTAACTATGCAGCAAATGAGAAAATTTTGAATGTCTTAGATTTGGGGATTATTATTAAAACTCCAAAGAATGTGAAACATTGACAAATGCTTTGTTTCATTTTTCAACCTAGAAAAAACCCTAATTTAAATGACACCATTTTCAGCTTTATTCCATAAGCCATTATTAAATAAGCAAACTTCAAGAGAATGAAGGATTTACAACACTTAGAATTGATATTTAAATTGTATTAATGTCATACACTGATAATATAAATGATTGTGCCCCGGGGTACAGGATCATAGGCAGGATGATTTTGTGCTTGAAAAGAACAAGAATGTCTCATATGACTTATGTCTCATACAGAACATAAGTCCTGTATTATCTTCTGGAGGATGCTGCAGCTGCAAGCTAGAAGATCAATCACTTGACTTGTATTAGATTTGGCAGCTATGAATGCTTTTGGAAGCAGAGTCTGGTGGGCTTAGATTGGCATCCTTAGAAGTTAAACATCACACATCAATGTAAGCTTAGGGTAATCGCGCGAGTCAGAATTTACAGGGAACTACGAGAAAAATGTTTCATACTGGGTAAGTGGGTTTATTTGAAAAAGAAGAAAAAAACCAAAGTTAAATACTGAAGAGTAGAAATACCACTATCTACGTTCCTACTTCTTCCATATTAGAGCAAAAGGCACCACAGTGACATCAGACTCAGCAATCCAGATTCCTTGCCCTGGAGAGTTGCTTTGCTATTCATTTTTGTTTATTTGTCTGTTTTCAGGGGGCTCCATTTGTTTTCTTGCTTCTCTGAAATGCAATAAAAGCTTTTTGAAAAGCTGACTGGTGAACTGCAGAGGCATCTTCCAAAGCCTATTGAAATGAAAAAAATAGGCCTCATGTTGATTTGATCCAACAGGAATATAGATCTGCTCCTCCTTTATTTGGAGACCATCCCCTGTAATTCACTGACTCAGGCTGACCAGTCCTTTAAGTGCTCAGTCCAAATAACCTGAATTCTCCTCACACATAATCTGAATAGTGGTCTCCCTTCATCCATCAAGGGCAGGCCTATCTCTGCCTCCAGAAAGAGGATAAATCTCCTTTCCACTGACATCAGTTCAGGCACCAAGAGATGTCCAGCCAGCCACCAGGGTAACTGTCACAGCTCTCTGACAGATTACTGATATAACACCTATTTTAGTCATCAATTATCTTGAATTATTTCTACCTAAATGCCTAATTTCAGCCCTGTCTTGTGCAAAGCTTCCTTCTGAACTAACTTGCATTGGGTTGATGCCATTAGCAAATGAGCCAAATGAGTGCCAGGCCACTTGAATTATGCAGCCTGGCATCCAAAGGCATAAAGGTGGATAAAACAGGCTGCTGGCAGCCCAACACTCTGCACAGCATCATTGCTTCCCAAGGGACCTGTCCCTGAGAAGTGCTTCTCAGAAAGCAGAAGCTCAGCTGAGGGGATTAGATGTGAATGATTCTCCCACTTGAGCCCATCAGGAGAATTCATGGAGGCTGGGCCTTTGCAAACACTTTGTTTGCCATGGTTACTCCCTACAGTAAAGCTTATAGATTTTCCAAGATATCTGCTGTACCCCCTTGAAATATTCCCTGGCTGCCCACACAGCAGATTGTGCGTTGAGGCATTCAGCGAGTGTCAGAGAAGCTGAGAAAATTTCTATTTCCCATCTTCCCATCTCCTGAAGAAACAAAGGTTTTAGCAAGAAAACCACTCAGCATTTAAAGTATTAATTCAGATTCTCTCCTGTGTGAGCCTGAAGCATTTTGCAGGCTGCGGATTTTATACTGGGCTCATGCTCAGGGCTCTCAGGTTCAGTCCTTGATTCAGCAGAAGCTGAATGCCTGTGGCCTTTCCCCTGTTTGCACAGCAGAGGTGACACAGGGATATCAGCACAGAACTTCTCTGTCAAAAGATCTCAAGTCGGAAGGATCAAGTGTTACTCACTTCAAAGCAGTGTTTCATGGCACCTTGTTATGACTTTCTACGGACAAAGTTGAATTTGGGGAGTTAATTTGGGATGTGGATGTTTATTTTCATAACACCAATCAGAACACTTTGAAGTCCTAGCTCTCTTCCCCTTTCCCTACTCCTAATTTTGGAAGGCTGTGTGTATTTTAAATAGACGTTGTACTGATCTGGTAAGACACAGAATAAAACCCTAACAAAACAATCACATGGAGAGAAGAAAAAGGAAAAAGAAAAAAAAAAAACTGGCCTGAAATTGCTTATAAGTGTTTATCATATTTGTAATGCTTTTCAGTGATCAGCCTTCAGTAACCCAAAGGACGATTTTGTCCTTTGTTCTCTTGAAAATTTTTCCAATGTGCAGGAAAGGATGCATGTATTTGGCATAAATCAGTTACGTAAAGATCATTTTTAGCTAAAGCCAGGCCAAGGTGAGAAGAAGCCAAAGCATTTCTGAAAAGCAAACAAGGCAGTTTGCAAACACTTCTTAAGACACAGGTACAAGCAGCCAGACACACCGAGTCCATCTTGCCCAACTTTAGTGTCCACCTAAGGGACACTAAAGCTCCCTCTGTGATAACTAGGAACAGCCTGCAAGGTGTGTACAGAGGACATCCAGCATCCTGGGACTTTGCCCAGGAATGACAAAGGCTTTAAGGATACAGCTCACTTGATTTATAAATGCTATTTTCTCTTTGCTGACCAGGACGGAAACCTGGGGAACAGTTCAGATAAGGACTAAGTTTAGATTACATACTGGGAAGAAATGATTCAGTTTAAAGGGTGGTGAGGCCTTGGCACAGGTTGCCCAGAGCAGCTGTGGCTGCCCCATCCCTGGAAGTGTTCAAGCCCAGGCTGGATGGGGCTCTGAGCATTCCCTACTCCACATGTTTAGTAAGACAGGGCATATCTCTCATCCTAAAGACTCCTGTTTGCACAGCAGAGTAACTGTACTCCATAGTCTCTGATTCCCCATATGGCAACATATTGGTATACACAGATTTTTGGGACATCAGACTTGTTGCACGTCCTTGTTCCCAGAAGGGATGGGACTACCTGTGTAGCCGAGGAGATAGATTACTTTTATCTATTGGTGTAAATACAGAGGGAAAGTCTGCAGTTTGTGCTGTCCAAGAGTCTCAACTATTATCTGCCCAAAAACTCCAAGCCCTCCCGCTATGAGGTCACATAGGATGCCAGCTCTCTGCCTCCTGCTCTTACCCTGCAGAGGAGGGAGGGGTAAATTCAAATCTGTATCCATATGAAATCATGGGAAACTCGGGAGTCTGGTTTAAGATGTTACGAAAGTTCCAGACAGGGTAGTCGCGTCAGACTACAAAGTTACTAATTTTCTTCTCTGCTTAGAAATCTCTGGGAGCAGTTTCCCTGAAGAAGCAAGGTCAGCTTCCTGCTATCAGCAGAGGGGACCTTGACCACTCTGCCTGAAACATCCACATCATAACCCAGATAGGCAAGACAGCGCATTTTCAGTCAATTCCTTTCCTTCAAGAGGCCCTTTACTCTTGGTGTTGTACACCTTGTACAAACAGAATGAAGTAAAGCCCTAAATGTGTGCCCTAAATAGAGGTGGACTGAAGAGGCATCAAGTTTACTGAGAGACAGAACAAGGGATCACAAATCAAGGGGGGCTGTGCTGACCTGTGGGAAATAAACACCAGAGAAATAAACTGTGCTTTTACCTGTTGCCATCTGACACATATAGCTCAACCATAAATAATTAGCTGATGCACCCACTGAACTGCTGTTTTCAGGTCGGAGTTTCTTTCTGTGCTCCCAAGAAAAGCAATATCAGCATTATTTCCCAGACTCATGGATAAAGTTAATCAATTGCATCCCATCATTGTTCCCCTGTATCTTTATTTCTTCATTTCACTAGGTGTGTGGCCCTCCTTCAAGTGTAAGTCTGAATTGCAATAGAAAGCAAAGGAGTGACACCACTGAAGCCTGTAACATGAGCCTGGAAATGTATAGTATATTTTTCCCCTTGTGATGGCCTTCATGGTTGAGCAAGCAGTGAATTTGTACGATCCTGCACTCTGACTTTTCAAGATCCTTGGACACTGGCAAATGCAGTCATTTCAAATTGGCTGGTGGGCTTAAAGCTCAGTTCATTAGTCTCTAGCTATATAAAACTGCACTTTTTTTTTCATTATTTTGCACTAGCTGCTGTCTTGCATTTTTTGGGGACTATGTCAGGCAATTCTAGTTTTTGCTTTCCTGTGTGTTATGTGGCTGAACCAAGGGAATTAGCACATGTGGCACTGCTTCAGTATCCGTCATGGAAGGAAAAAGCTTAATTTCTTCAACAGCCTGTGTTCTCTGCAGTTTTTAGAAGGAACATTTAAAAGCAGGGTTTGCCAAAGCCTGTCTGGTCTCACTCCACAGGATAATTTCATACACTATTTGTCTGCAAGGTTGGCTGAGGGGCAATTTTATTAAAAAGTTCAAGATAAAGCAGAGAAGAAAGGGAAATAAGGCAGAAAGCAAGGGACTGTTCTTATCCTGGCATGTGGAAAAACCCCCCAAAAATTTGATTATGTTGGAGTAGAATGAACTGTCCAGGGAGGTGATTGAATCACTGTGCCGGGAAGTGTTTAAAGAAAGCTTGGACATGGTACTTATTACCATGGTCCGGTTGATAAGGTGGTGATCAGTCACAGGTTGGACTGGATGATCTCAGAAGCCTTTTCCAACCCAAATGATCCTGTGATCCTGTGACTGCTAAACCAGGGCTGATCCAAAGTGCTGGAATTACACCAGGAACTATAATTAGAAGTCAAGACCCTGAATGAAATGATATACAAGTGATGATATATTAGTTAACATCATTGGTTAGTACAGGAAAAATGATGGTGTAGAAAGCAGATGGAGGAGGCCCATGCTCATGGAGACTTAGAAGCAACTGATCAAAATTTAGACCAAAATTTTTCTTCAACAGACCCAAGGTGGGACCTTAATTTACCTGAGCTGGAGGTAGAAGAGATGGGAATTATCTGGTGTAAAGCATGCTATACTGAGCACCATGAACTGGTCAAAAAACTGTGTGAGGGAAAGCAGGACAGGACTGCGACTTTCATGGAATGATTGAAGGTGACTGCCAGAAAATACACTAATCTGGATCCTGAGAATCTACAGGAGGTTGTACAGTTAGAAACTATCTTTAAAGGGCAGTCGGTCACAGGTGTTAGAAGCAAACTCCAGAAAATGGAAGGACCGGAGTGGTGTGACTCAAGAAAATTGTTAGATGAAGCTTGGAAAGCATATTACAACAGGGATAGGGAAAAGGAAATGTGACAGTCTGGAAATGAAAACGAGACACGAGAACCTACTTGGAACTCTAGAGGGTGCTAAGGGACCGCCCAACAGGGCAGGAGAAAGAGGAAGACGAGGCAGAACAAGGGGAAGGGGAGGAGGGGGTGGTCCCATCGTTTTCCCGACAGCGATTAGAGGAAAACCCAAGCGCACTTGGCAAGGAAAAGGGGCGTTGGAAGCGGGAATGCCCGCAGGCTGGGAAGCTGGACCCTGCCTTACAGGCTGTTACACAAGAAGATGAAGATTGAAGGGAAACGGGATTCTACGCCAGCTGAACCCCTGAGGCTGGGGAAAGAAGTCGAATTTTTGGTAAGCACAGGGGCAACTTATTGTGCATTGAATACATGTAAAGGAAAGCTTGGTAAGGATGTGGTAAATGTAAATTGGTAAACTGTAAATTTCAAATTGTTAAACGTAAATTGGTACATGTGGTAAATGTACACAGTGTGGTAAGTATACCTGGTGCTACAGGGAAAAATGAAACTCCATCATTTTTACAGCCCATGAAATTTAAATTAGGAAAGAACTGCACAACTCATCAGTTTCTCTATATGCCTTAATGCCCAGTCCCCTTGCTGGGGAGAGATTTATGGGGAAAATTGGATGCTCAGATAACCTGAGGGGACCTGGGGGTCTTGATGCAGAAGCTGGGAACTTGGAGAAGACCTGTGGGCTATTTCTCCAAACAGTTGGACAACATGAGCAGAGGTTGACAGTAATTGCTTGCAAGCAATTACTGCAGCAGTTCTAGTAATCCAAGAGGCCAGGAAGCTCAGGGCTGGACAGCACATCACTGGTTTTGTCCCTCATATGGTGATATCCATATTAGAGCAAAAGAAGGGGCATTGGCTGTCCCCCGGCAGGATGCTCAGGTACCAAGTTGTGCTCTTGGAACAGGATGATGTGGAGTTGAAGCCATTTTCCTTTATCCCAAGGCAGTGGATGAGGGAGCCCTGACACAGGATTGACCCCAAACCACTGAACAGGTGTATTCCAGCAGAACCAATGAGCAGGAAGAACCAATAGAGAATCCTGAATTAGAATTATTTACAGATGGCAGCAGTTTCATGAAAGATGGAAATAGATGGCAAGATATGCAGTGGTGACTGCCACAGAGGTATTAGAAGCTCAATCTTTACCAATTAATACATCAGCCCAAAAAGCAGAGATAATAGCACTTTCAAAAGCATTGAGCTTGCCAGTGGGCAAAACAGTGAATATTTGGACTCCTCCTAGATATGCATTTGCTGTAATTCATGCCCATGGAGCCACATGGAAGGAAAGAGGACTGCTATCAGCTCAAGGATCACCTATTCAACACAAAGAAGAAATTTTACAACTTTTGAAAGAAGTTAAACAACCCAAAGGAGGTGGCAGTGATGCATTGCAAAGTACATCAATCTGGACAAACTGATGTTAGAGTGGGAAACCAACTGGCAGACAAAGCAGCTCGAGGAGTAGCTGAAAAAGGCACCCTAGAGTCAGTCCCACAAAAAAGAAATTGACATATCTGAATTTAAGCCTAATTCTGACAGTGAGGATCAATGTTTAGAAAATATATTAAAAGCCACTAAGAATCAAGAGAGATGGTGGGTAACAAACAGCCAACCACTTATAGTTCCACTTCCTGTAAGGAGGAAAGTGATGGGAAAAGAACACAACAAATCTCCCAGGGGAATTGAGTCCCTGACTTCTAGTCTCCAAAACTCTGTACTTAGTGTGGGAACAACTGAAATAGAAAAATCTGTACCAGTGCAAAGTCCAAGTTGTTTAAAAAACAATCCCATAAGCAGAAAAAGGCCATCTCCTGGAACAGTTAAAGCCAAGCTTCACAAGCCTTAAAGGGGAGAATGTTGCCAGATGAAGAATTATTTGCACCTGGTGGGTTAATTCAAGGATCATTCTTGAAAAACCACTGGCCTATGGAACTGCGCATTGCTTATTCTTTAGGAAGAACTGGAAAGGAACCAGGCCAGTTGTGCCAACTTTTATCAGTTCACCAGGCAGCCAGATTTGATTTTGGGATCACCAAATACCAAAGGCCACCAAAGAAACCCTCCAGGACAGAAAAACACATCTGCAGAGAGGAGAGAAAATATGTTCATGATTTTGGGGAAATTATTGTCAAATGTATGTTTATTCCAGGAAAATCATGAATATGTGTGTAAAATAAAACCTCTGAATAGGAGCTTTTTCTGTACTCAGCATGGACAATATTCCAGAGGATATCCCCTCATCCATCCAGCCAAATAAAGAATGCTGGCTTCTTAATGCTACATTGGTGTCAAAGAGTTTGTATTTTTACCTATTTTTGGTAACACTGGAAGCACAGTGTTAATAGCAATGCCATAGAAATTGAAGAAGAGTAATCAATAAGTTTCAGTAAGAATTAATTCATATATCCTTTTGGATGGGTCACTGTTTCATGTCACACTGCAACTTTTTCTTTAGGGAATTTTTTGTCACTTTATCTCCTATTTCTCCTGTTGGATCATTCCAGAATCTGAGATTATCATATGACAGAATTTCAGCTAAAATCAAGTGATGATCCATTGAATTATCACACTGATGATAAAAAGCCCTGAAAAACACTGGTAATTTTTATTTCTTTTCCACATGTAATTCCCACCAGTTTCAAAAGCTGTGCATACAGTTCTGCTGGGTCTTTTCCTCTAAGACTTCTATAATACACCAAAGAATTTAGAAGAAGGAGACGAAAAGAATATTGGTCAATCCCTATGTAAATACAATGTCAGTAGGTCATCTTTCTTTCTTTGTTTCTTATTTGTCCATCAGGACTCAGAAACCTCCTTCCTGCAGCCATGGATGGATGGATGGATGGATGGATGGATAAACTACTGCTAAGGCTTGTTTATACTGCACAACTACTTCTATAATTAGAGAATGGCAAATGGGTTTTAGCCAGCCTTGGGAGAATACACTATGTTCATGAATCCATTGGTTCTGCTCTGCAACTCTAAAATGCACCACCAGGGCTAATGATTCACCAGTTTAATGTGAACGGGCTGCGATTGCAACAGGGAGCAACAAGTCTCACTAGCTGCTGTCCTGCCTTTAACAAACATTTATGCACCAGTCCCAGGTGGTTCCCAAACACAAATAGTTACACATTACTGCAGAGCATTTTTTTCTGTCTCAGCTATTCAAAAGAGAAAGATTAGGACAACCCAATTACACGAATGTAATAACACTCTGGATAGCCATGAGCACTAACATAAATTTTAAGCAATTCCACAAGACAGAGAAAATTAATGGGTCGTTGAATGGAGCCTGTGAATATAACCAGCTGTAGGACTAATAGTATCCAGGACAGGAGAATCAACATGTAATCCCTCTGCTATAAAGGATTTAGGGGAACTTGGCTGGCCATGCAGGAAGTTTGGGAGTGGGATCAGTGAGTGAACAGACTGCCAGCTGCAGGAGTGACATAGCAGGACATGACTAGATAAGAGGAATGATGGCAGAGCCTTAAAATAGAGGTGAGGTACAAGAGTTGCTGCATATTTCATATATATATATATATATATATATATATATATATATATATATATATATGCATGCAGGTGCATACATATATGTTGCATATATATATATATATACATATGTCTACATACACACATACTCATATAACTGCATATATGTATATATAATACATAAAATGCTGGATATAGTTATTATATGGCAAACTCTTTCACTTCCAAGTCAGTAGATTGGATTGTCCGAGGTAGGACAATGTGAGTGCAGGGGCAGAAAAGGTACTGGAGGATGGAGAGGAATCTGAACTCCATTTAAACAGGTCAGTAACATGACCTTCAACCCACTCCCCTCAGGGTAGGGGCGGGGAGAGAAATAATTGGGAATGAACAAACTCAGAGACCCTTTCTGCTCATAGAAGGGAAGGGTCAGGCCTGCAGAGATCTCATGATGCCCTTCACTGAACTAGTTAAACATCTAAAGTAAGAACCTGTAGCCACTGCTCTTCTCCTAATCTGACTGGAAGGCTTTAGAAATCCCTTCAAAAGAGGAAGAGAACCAGGCCAAGAGAATAACAAAAAGAGACAGGCAGAAACAATCAGGAATTCCAGTGACAAAAAGGAAAAGAGGGAAAGCAAAAACTTGAAGGGCAGAAAGAGGTTAGAGTAGGAGGAAGAGATTGGATTCAACACAGAGCACAGAAGCTGCTTCTTCTCCTGGCCACTGGACTGGTGAGGATGAACTGAAGTAGAAAGGACAAGAAGAGTCTGAACAGCTTGAGACACGAGGCCACAGAACCACCTTACGGGGATGCATAACTCAGGCATGATCTGCTTTGTTGTAGGGAGTTTCTTATGGGTAAGTCATCTTTGACATTCTTCTTTATGGGATCTCTGCTTGGATATGGAGTTACCTTGGAAAGATGGAGGGCCATTAACAATAATAATTTCCCTGATACTGGAAAGAACTGGACATTTAAAAGGCACAGACAGAGAAGATAATATTTGCTGCTATTCCAGAGATGGTAACTCAGACATTAGAGTACCCAAGGAAAAGGAATGAGAAGGATAGGAGTGCTGGAGGGACAGAGCAGTTTTCAAGCCAGGGTGGGTATCATTTGAAGCAGGGTATTTAAATTCTTAATAAGTTCTTAATATTTGAGCATGGAGAAGGATCTACAGCTGGAGAATGACAGGGCTTGTAGTGAAGAAAGGGGAAGTTGTGGTGACATTAAAGTTAAGAACTAAATAGGATTTTAAGGACTACAGGAAGTTAATATATGAAGCAATGCTGATGGTAAGATTAACTTCAAATCTACAGCAGAATATATGATAGAAACAATGGAAGATAGACAACAAAACGTCTTTACCATAGGAGAACCAGACTCATAATATAAAATATATACAAGATGCAGGTGACAAAGATTTAATTCGCTCTAGCTGTGTCTTTGCTGCTTTTCTCCTTCTAGTTCCTCCAAGTGAGAGGTGAGGAAGGCTGCCTCAACGCTGAACTGTTAAGTATTTGTCAATCTTGCTCTTCATTTGAGAAAACAATGAACAAAGGCAATACTGGACATGGGCATTATGACCTGATGGTTGACATTTTCCAGAAAAATCTTATTTAATTGTTTTTAAAAATCCTATAAAATCACCATTACTTTGAATGTGAACTGTGTCGGTTACTATTTTTATTGATCAGCATACTGATTGTGTGGTACTGCTCCTGCTGCCTATTTGCATTACTGCAATAGTTAAGAGCTTTCTGGTATAATTTCAATTGACCGTGATTATGAATTTAAAATCAAACTTTCCTTGAAAAAATGGTTTGAAATTAACTGCTTTGGTGAATATTACTATCAGTGATGTCATTTGTAAGAATAACCTAAATGATATATTGACAAAAAAAGAAAAAAAAACATACATTAGTGAAGATCTCTAAGGTTTGCAAAGGGAATTGGGTCAAGGATAAATATCAGGACAACAATCAAGATATAAAGCCAACAGAAGGGAAATTCACCTAACAGGAATATTCATGAGGTTGGACAACTGTGTCCTCCACAAAGCACAGTGAGTTTCTCATCATTGTGCCATCTGGAATCTGGACAAGTAAGTGGGGAGCAAGAGGGGAGATGGAGGAGGGTGCCATAGGGATCTTTGCATTTATTTGGTGTTCTGTGGATAACTATTTCTTGTACCCTCTTCTCTTCAGCTGTTCAGGTACAGCATGGGACCATCTGTGGTATATCTGGTAAGATAACATGTTTACTCTAAATATCTGCATCTCTAAACAATTCCAGCAGAAAAGGGTGGGATTAAATGTGACTCGCTCAGGAGTGATGCCACCCCCTCCTTTTCCCTGGCTCTCTCTAGAGCTCTACAAGAGCAAGGCAACCCCTCAGATATCTCACTGTCTTTAACAAAAGGCGACCCACCAGCCTCCTTTTTTATTCCACATATTTAGTCATACGAACACTATTAATAATGTATTCATGGCACAATATGCCTTTTAGAAACCTGATTTTTAAAGTAAGTTCTGGCTGATTTCCTAGTCATTCCCACCAGGATGAGATTAAGAAGGATGGTAGCTGTTGAACATCTAGAAGGCTGAATTAATAAGGATAGTCAGAAGACCGCAAGATCCAATTTTTCCTCTCTGCTTGTCACTCATGACGAGATGTCTGAAGTACCTAGTTCTGGTCCCCTAGTACAAAATAGATGTTGGCACAGAGAGAGAGCCGATAAAAAGAACCAGGTTTCTTCAGCCCAGAGGAACCCAAGGGGTCAAAGTAATTGCAGTTTTCCACTACCTAAGGGGCATCTTGAGAGAAGATAGAGACTTCTCAGAAGTGCTCAGTAGAAGCTCATAAGGTGGCTGACCAAGGTGCAGACAGGAAAAATTTCATTAGACAGGAGAAAAAAATGCTTCCCCTAAGGATGGTGCAGCACTTGAACAGGTGCCTGGAGGGGATGACAAATCTGCATCCCTGCAGTATCTGAGTTTGGATACTGTCCAAATTCAGCTGGACAAACCCCCAGGTGACTTTGTTTAGCTTTGAGGTTTACCATGCTGCAAGCAGCCAGAGACATTAAGAGGTGTCCTGCAGACAAAATCTTTCTGTCCTAATTCTGTGTCCCCTCCTGCTGCAGGCTGGTGCTGGTGATCGGGGGTCTCCTGCTCCTGTGTGGCCTGGTCTCCGTCTGCGTGAGGTGCTGCTTCCAGTGCCATCAGCCAGGGGACGAGTCGGGCCCTCAGCCCTACGAGGTCACCGTCATTGCCTTTGACCACGACAGCACCCTCCAGAGCACCATCACTTGTGAGTTGGCCTTGCCAGATCCTGGGGAATTCAACACCCTGTGTAGTGAGGGGCTGCACCATAAAGTCCAGCTGGTGACATCCCAAGGCTCAGAGAGGGAAGTTCATGGCAGGATGGAGGGAAAGCGACCTCTGTACATGCTACGCACAAAGATGCCCAGCTGTGAGACATGTTTGGGTGGAATCAGGGCAGCTACAGGTTTCAGTGGCATTTCAGGAGAGAGGATTTGTGGGATGCTGCTAGCGGGATTTCACACACGTTCCTTGTAGGGAAGAGTGAAAGACCAGGAAAAGGAAAACCTTGTGACTGTGGGAAGAGAAAAGCCTGTGTCCTGTGGATATCCTTGCCCTCCTCTAATCACACGATGCTTTCAGGATGAGGCAAACAACTTTGCTCTCTTCTCTTCCAGCTCTCCACTCAGTGTTTGGGCCTGCTGCCAGGAGAATTTTGGCCGTGGCACACTCCCACAACGCTGCCCAGGGAACACCTCCTCTCTCCACATCAGACACCCCTCCAGTGTACGAAGAAGCTCTGCACATGAGCAGGTTCACCGTGGCCAAGGCGGGGCAGAAGGTGCCAGGCCTGGATCCAGTGCCGGAGGAAAAGCCGCAGGCACCTGCCGAGGGCCAGAATGCCCAGCCAGCCCTCCCAGGACACTGATGTCTGTTTTTTCTTGACAGCAAATAATACAGGATAGATGCATGCAGAGAATAATTCAGGTGGGCAGGGTTTTAAGAATTTCAGAGTAACTTCCTTAGTCAATTGAGAAAGGGGGAGAAAAAGCAACTAAAATTCCAAACATTTTCAGATCTAGCATAGTCTAATGGCACTTTTGGACACCTCCTTCAGATAATTTGCATTCTCCAAGTCCATTCATTACATGCACACAACACTAGAAACACACTTTGCACAAATAAGCAGGCAGCAGGATCAAGGCGCTGAGCCATTTTGTAGGCTAGTGATCTGCAGGGTGGCTACAGATGCAGTCTCATTCCTCTTGCCTTTAGCCAAAGCTTCTTCAGGATGGCAAAGAGGTCTTCAAACCAGAAAAAAAGAACGACATTTGCAAAGGTCTGTTATGACCCAATATTGACACCAAACTTCTGGAAATTGCCAACCATTTATAGCAAATTAAATTAAAAAATAATGGAAACAATCTGCATGTAAATGAAAGACATAATACATACAGACAGTATGTACAGAGTGTGGCCTGAATGCTCTGCAGGATACATAGAACGAACAGAGTCTGGTTCTGAATGGAATATATAGCAGTTCTGAAATGGTAGTCACATGCTCTTGTATATGAATTAAAAAATATTATATATGTACCAACAGATCAAACAAAGGGAGGAGCAAGAACACAACCTCTGAAATAAAGCTCATTCATATTTTCAATGCATTCATATAGTATCACTTATTAATTCCTAATGTTGCTGTCAAAACCAGATCAGTTGAAGTAACACCACTTAAAGCATGCAAGCCATTTCTCAGACTGAATAATTTGTGAGTCTCTCCTGGTCAATACAAATATGTTGAACCATCCAGAAATATTAATGAAATTGGATGAACATAAGTATGGCTCATCCATAAAACCTTGGACTAGGTAGTCAGGAGAAGGTGAGTGTTGAACTACATCAATGTTGTCTCTACCCTGGATTCAGCACGTGAAAACATTAAAGCAGAACAACATTAAATATCACATGATGATTCATTCAACCATGAATAAATTGCATGTATATGTTCATATTTATATGAAGGCACAGGTAACATCTTTTTGAAATGCCTGCATGGCCCTTCCTGCTGAAGGACCCGGGTTCCCACTTTAGTTAATATGCTGGACTTCTTCCCTGTGAAATACAGAAAATACAGTTATCTTGTAGATAAGAAGAACAAGTACAATATTGGACAAGATCCAACAAAGACTAGGTCCCCAACACGTTTAAGAACCTAGCTGCTGTTGAGATTACAACCATATAATATTTTAGAGAAGGTTGATAAAATAGCTTCAGGGATAGAATAAAGCTAAATTGAAAAACCAGAACACCTTTGATGATGCCCCAGACCTTGACCAGACACAGGAATTTTGCATCTAAAGGAATTTATTGAGATTCTTGATTTTGAGGTCACAAACTTCTTCCCAAATTGTCTAGTCAATTACCTGTATCATTAGCAAGAGATAAACTGGAATGGAATAAGAAGTGACATATAAGTTTATGTCCCTTGTGCTATTACACCTTTCTTCAGTCTTAGAATTGTAGAAGGGTTTGGGTTGGAGGGGACCTTTAAGATCATCGAGTTGCAACCCCCCTGCCATGGGCAGGGACACCTTCTGCTAGACCATGTTGCTCAGAGCCCTGTCCAGCCTGGTCTTGAAATAATGATAATTACAACTGTTTGTGGAACACCTGTTAGAGCGACCTATTTTATCAGCTGCTCTCTGAAGCACTGTTCAGGCCTGGCTTCACCAAGCTGCAGAACATTTCCTGGAAGGCTCTTGTTTACTCCACAGTGAAAGCCTGAAGACAGCAGAGACATTTGAGTCCCCTGAACATGTGTCAAGTGCTGTCAAGCCCAGAAAGTCCCTGGAAGTCTTCACAGTGCTTTCCAGGGGGAACATTTAGCTCATCCTGCCTGCAAACTCTGAGCTGTCCTGGCATTTAACACATGATGTTCACTCTGCTCCACAGGGCAGCAATTCTGTCTAGAAAGCCCAGTAGTCCCCCTGCAGGAGCAGTCATTAAAGCATCTTTCAATTCCTGAAAGCCCTTCCTGCAGCCAGGCTCGGCTCTCTCTTAGAAAGGGGCTCAGGATTGGACAGACAGACTCATTTCCTTCCTGGACCAAATTCCTTTGTCCTTGTGAAACAGTAAATTTCCTAAAGCACAAGTCCAGTTCTGAGGTAAAGCCTTTCCACATGATGTTCCCCGAGCAGTCCCAGTGCTGAGCTGCTCCAGTCCCTTGGCTGCAGGACAAACTTGCCCAGGCCATTGTGCTACAGGAGCCCGCAGCCACACACTTGACACTGGGAATTCAGCCTAGACTGCAGCCAGAGCAGCACCTTTTGAGTGGTTTTTCAGCCCTTCTCTTCTAATGCTAACACCATTGGATCTCTAGGCACATGCATACATTCCTTCCACTAATCAGGATTATTCCACAAATCAAAAAAGAAAAAATCAGCGTATGGTGGGTGGTCCATTGCATTCCTTCTACAAAACAGCATTAACTGCAAAATGGTGTTGTAATTTGCAGTCCCATGAATTGGTCACTTTTCACAACCATTAAATTTATGTATTGGCCACCAATGATTACAATATTCAACAAGTTGTTTTCATGTCAGGGGGTCTCCCCTCCCAAACTCCTAAATTTTTCCAGTTCCTTAGGACACAACCCAAAAGGGAACCCTTTGGGACCCCTTCTCTTGGGAGCTATGAAGGCAGCCCCACTCCCATATTTACTATCTTAAGAAAAAAAAACCTTTTAAAACCTTTAAAACCTTTTACAAACTTTCTATAACCTCTTAAAATCTTTTACAACTTTTTAAAACCTTTCCCAAAACCCAAGCCAGTGAACATTTGAAAAACCTCTGAGCCTCACACTGCAAACTTTCCATTAGTGCAACTTATGGGCAGGAAAAATACCTTCAAATAAAGTACTTCAATTAATGTTGTATTCTTTTTCCCAGAAAGGGCAGAGTAGTCCACTCACCAGACCAGGAAATGGGAAGATCTCCCCAAAAATATTTTGGTGTGCTGACAATTCCTCTGGTCCACTGAGTTGGCACCTCTTTGTCCCAGCTGGGGGTACCAGAAACTGACACCAAAAGCTGGGAAATAAACTCTTCAACCAGTTTGTTAGGGTAGAAAGTCAACACTACTTTATTCAGTGTTAGAGTACATGGGGATAGCTCCACAGAACATGCCAGTTATCAAAACCTTTAACTATTTATACATTTGAGAAAAAAAAAATTAGTGTTCATTGGCTTACAAGCTACGTAGCTCTCTTCAGTAATTAGCAGTCTATCACCTATTGTTATTTATTTATTGCTTTTAATGCTAATTAATCCACATTTTTAGCCTTTTAATTATCTCTTTTTCCCAGACAGAGACAATCTCAGTAATTGTTAGTTTCTCCTTCATCTCCAGTTTCTGTAAGTGTCTTCGTGGTTTATAAATTCTGCATTCTTTGTGTCCCAGTCTCAACAACAAACTTCTCTCTCCAGTCTAAGAGAACTGAAGCACGTCAGTTCCTAAATTTGTAATTTGTTTTTCTAACAGATGGGCATCACACATAGCTTGCCCGTCATCCGTTATCCATTTCATGGATTAAATCTCGTTAAAGCAATTTACCTCCCCACACCGCTGCACAAGCTCCTTATAAAAGAAATATTAACTTGTTTGGTAACAGTGCCACCCTTAGGTTCCCCTGAAACACGGAGTACTTGAGAAAATCCGGTTTTCAGAAGCGTCCCACTGGCCTCACTGTTGTTGTTGCTCCTTTGTTTTCACAGGAACAACGATGCCCCTCCCCAACAGGTCACTCCCAATCACTGGCTGGAACAAAGGGATGGCAAACTCAGCTTTGCAAGTCTGGGGTGTTGTTCTTTACCGCTGCTTTTGATCACACAGCAATTGTGATTGTGTTCCTTAATATCATGACATCGTTTGTATGCCTTTAAGCAACTTTAGTGAAGCTGGGCCATACAAGAAGTATGGCAAGAAAGAGCAGATTTTTTTTTTATGTTAAAAAAAAAAAAAATTGTAGAAAATAGAGCAGCAAGACAGCAGCCCAGCATGGACAATACAGAGTGCTTTCCTAGAGGAAAGGAAAACATTTAGACAATTAGACATTGTTTACTGGGAGTGACTAACCCTGTGCCATCATCCAAGATCAATGTGCCCATACTGGCTCTGAAGGTACTACAGATCCAGTGCCAAGGGAAACTGGTGACCAGTCACAAGGGATATAGGAGAGACACCAGGCAAAGATTGTGCCATGGATGGCAGCGAGCAGATCAGAATCACAAGTGCCTTCGGGTATGCCATCTGTGGTTTAATCACCATCCAGACCTAAAGGGAAAAGAAAAAAGAAAAAAGAAAAAAAAAAAAGAGTCTGTAGAGGCATAAATTACCCAAGGGGGAGGTAATAATGAAATAAGGAAAGATATATCCATGGCAGTCCAGAGTCAAAAGTAGGAGGACTGTATAGTATGGCACAGGCTGCAAACCCTGCCTCCAGATTCTGTGCAAATATTTTTGTCTCCTGCTCCTATGGCTGGAGCATTGGCAACACTTGAGAAATCTCTTGTGGAATGTACTCACATGACCTGCAGACACAGAGTACAGTACGTGCTCAGAGCTGTTCTGACACTCTAGGTTAAGAAAAAATATATTGTTTTGACAGTCTGTGAAGGACCACTTTATGCTGGCAGTCCAGGATAGGAAAATTAGCCAACACCATTTCCAGTTCCTCCCTCTGGCAAACCAATCCAGAACGTGGGGTTTGTCACATGCCCATGGGCTGACATTTTAACAACCCTAAGTCAGATGTTTAGGTGTTTGTCACTGCTTCTGCATGTATCATCTTCCTGCCTGTTTTGCCAGTGACGTTATTGTTATTATTGAAGCTGAAGGAGAGAGCTGGGAATTCAGTGCCTGACAAAGTGGGGAAGCAGGAGGAGCGAGTCTTGGGGCTGGTACATCCAGGGCTGCACCATCAGGGCAGGGAGAGAGTTCTGTCAGAGGATTTGCTGAGAAGTCACCAAGCAATCTGCCCACAGGGCCATGTCTTTGCATCAGAACAGGGAAAAAACCTGGCGCTTCTCTCTGATTTGTCATGAGAAGTTAAAACCAGGTGTCATCTTAGCTCCCTTGGGAGCAGTCCTGGGGATAAAAACAGCAAATCACAGAATAAGAGGAGTTTGAGATCAGTCTGTTTCAATTGCCAGACTATGTTGGTAGCTTAGGTGAAACAGGTTAGAAAACTTCCTCTTTTGTCCTTGAAGAGGCATCACTACAGACCTTCAGTACACCACAGCAACTTCTATGCTGCAGGCAGTTAGGAAGAAAGGAGGCCAAACACAGGCTTTATATAAAAGTTTGATGCCATGAAACCAGAATTTTCCATGGATCTAAACCCTGGGGCTCCTACAATCCTAGCTATTTGCTATGGGACTGCAAAAAATAATGTCTTCCTTCTGACTCACCCCTCTGAGCTCCTCCGACACTATGTGGCAAATATGAGAGAATGTTTACATGGCCTAGGACAGACAGAAAATGTTGATGGTGCTTCCTGTACAAACCTTATGCATACAAACAAAGAAAGCTGGGACCCGCTGGCTGGTGACATTCCCACTGGGGGCTCCTTTATCCTTTAGGAGATTTGGGCATGCACCTGCTGGAACTGACCATTAGCAGGAGGTCACACTACCCCATACTAACCGAAGGTATTTAGTATAAAAAAAGTACCAGTAATAAAAGCTTAGAAAGTAAAGGCCCTGCCAGAGTTTTTGCAGACACACTTCGGCCATCCAAAAATAGGTGTCATGATTCAGGTGAGAAAAACCACACCCCAACACACGTTTTCCTACCCTTGTTCATCCTTAGTCAAGAGACAGGGTTGAATTAGGAAATCTAGGTCTTTTTACCTCTGTCTTTGGTGTGGCCGTGGAGAATCACCTTATGCATCTGACTGTTCCACTCATATTCTACTACAACTAAAACACCTGCACAGATAAAAGATCAGCCTTGGCAAAATTCTGCTTCCTCTGGGTAAAGTCTGCAAAGTAAAAAATAATTGAATACAATCCGTTTCATTGTCCCTAAGGTAGCAGCAATTGATTTTTGTTCTGATTTGAGCGGGCTGAACCATTCATTCATACCTGCTCTTCTGCTGATCAGTGAATAATTGTGAGTCCATCTCCTCCTAGAGGAAAAAAAAAAACCCAGATATTGTATGTGTCAGTTGAGTAACTGGGCCGAAATTGGCTCGCTCTTTTGGCTTGTTTGTAGACAGGTACCTTTAGCGTGTTTGCAACACGCATCTGCTGTGACACATCACACGGCACGGCTTTCTGCCACCGAAATGCTACAAACAAGGCAACAGTCCAGATCCAACAGCCACGGGGACGGTCTGAGAACAAACAATTTGTTGTTGCTGCTGCTGTTACATCTCGCAGCCACAAAGAGCACGGGTCACATTCATTCGGACAAGCGGGGGCATTCAGGCCTCACCCGGGGAACCCCGAGCCGTGTCCCCACAGGGCGCTGGGCACGGAGGGCGCAGCAGCGCGGGTGGATGGGGTGCTGCGGAGGACGGGCGGCGTTTTGCTGCCTTTAAACTAAAAAAAGTTTTTAAACATTTGCTTGTTTTGTTTACATATTGCCGGGCAAGAAATCAATGCGCGAACAGAACGCGCCGAGCTGGAAAGCGACGCGCCCCTCCTTGTCCCCCACCTCTCTCCGTCCCGGGCAGCGCGGCGCCTCCCCGTGACGTCAAAGCGCGGCTCGGCTCGGGGGGCCCCTCCGCGTGACGTCACGGCTCGGCCCGGCGGCGGGGGGCTGCCCGTGACGTCACGGCGGCGCTGTGCCGGGCGGGTCCCCGTGACGCGGCGGCGGGCCGAGCCGGGAGCTGGGCGGGCGGAGCTCTGTGCGCAGCGCCGGCCGGGGCGGAGGCAGCCGCAGCAGCAGCCGCAGCAGCCGCAGCAGCCGCGAGCGGAGGGACAGCCCGGCGCCATGAAGTTCCAATACAAGGAAGACCACCCGTTCGAGTACAGGAAAAAAGAAGGGGAGAAGATCCGGAAGAAATACCCCGACAGAGTCCCCGTGAGTGCGCGCTGCCAGGGCGGCCAAGGCTGCGGGCCCGGGCTCGGCCGCCTTTGTTTTCCGTGCCGGCCGTCGGCTGCTGCTCGCCTTATTTTGAAGGCGAAAGACATGAGTTTAGGACCGATGATCGTGATCTCGCTGATCTGATTCAAATCCCCGGCTGCTTTTCTCCTCGGTGCAAAGCTGGGGCTATTTTTGATGCGGGAAGGGCTGCGGTGTGGGTGGGTGGGTGCGAGTACACCTTTTTCCCTGGGATCCGCAGTAACTCCACGGTGGGAACGCTGCTGGTCTTTTTCTGGCATGCGTGGGGGTGAGTGGAGAAGGAGCTCACCCTTGTTTCTCTGAAAATCGAGATCAGTGAGTGGGTTAAGCGCGTACTCTTCATACTAAACATGGTCCCCATCCGGGTCATCTCATACGTCCCTGTTATTTTTATTGTACTTCAGCTTGGCTTGTCTTTTCGATATAGCCTTGCTCTTTTCTTTTGCATACAGAAGAGGATATACATATATACAGAGGGAAAAAAAATGATACTTCTCAGTCCTTTTGCCCTCCTGTTTAATCATCCTGTGGAGAAAATGTCATTTGGAATGCAAGGTCATCTAGCTAAATTTTGCTTCCTCATTCTTAGGCCCCTTTGGAGTGCCTGTGGGAAACTTCTGGCTTAATAATTCCGAATAGTTACATAAAAAAAAAAAAAGAAATGACGAATCTAATTAAGTGTAGAGTGCTTTTTTCCTTTTTTAATAAACGTTTTGCAAGTATTCTTTTTTTCCATCCCCACTGGAGAGGTCTGCCCTAGATTTACTGCACAAGTGCACTACATTCAAAAAAACTGGGACCCCCTGTAAAACTAATGACAAACAGTTACAGGGGAAACAGTTACACCCCATATTTTCCCTACAGGCTAACTCTTGGGAGTGACCCTCAGATGGACTGGAAAAAGTTTTTGGAAGTCAGTATTTGGGTGCCTTTGTTCTCTCGGCTTTTGGGAGGCCTGGCATAACATGGGTTGAGCATGCAGCAGGTCAACTTGAAGTGTATGGGCCTGGGTATTTATGATGAGGGCTTTGTAGGTCTGGTGTGAGACGAGGTGTAAATTGAGGATTAATGTGGCAGATTGCACAGCAGGCCATGACAAATGTGTCAGGAAGAACCCTGTGGGGAGCCCAGGATGAGGCCCAGTCTGGCAGGAGGGAAAGGAGGTCAGGATAGGGGGGGCATCAGCAGAACTTTGTGAAGAAAACCAGGACCAGAATAACAAGGTGTGTTGGAGGTAAGGGTATTTGGAAATGATGCACGGCAAGGCCCAGATGTGAATTACGAAGGATAGCCTCTTGTCGGAGCTGCATACAAAGAAATGAATGCAGCACTCTGTTCTTCACATCACTTCTGTGTCTGCCCTTCCTGACGGCAGGATCCTTGAGGATGTAATCCTTTTGGCTGCCTACGCTGCAGTGCCGTGATACATCTCAGCATTTTGATGAGATTTTAGTGCCCTGAATTATCACAGTCACCACTCGGCAGCCGCACAAATGTAGGTAGTCTGAATTCTACCCTTAGGATTTTCCTTGTAGGTTTTTTTTTTATGTGTGTGGAGGCTTTAGTGTCTCAGAAGAGATAACCTGCATTATTCAGCAGACTGAATGCAGTTGCCAGTCAGATTAACAGAGTACCTCCATTTCTCCCTTGCCCCTTTGCAGGAGGGAGATGTCTCTTAAGATCTCTTGAATCAGTGGTGATCTGATTTAAATCTTTCCTAAATCTTTCCTAGGGGCTTAGAAGCCCCAACACACACCTCATTCTCATAGGCATGACTTCTTTTCCTTTATTATTCAATGACCAATCCACAATCCCCCTCCTTCCCCCTCAGGTCAGGGTAAGTCACAGCAAGCGGTTTGGAGGCAAGAACTAAAGGTTTCTCCCCACTGCAATTTATTGTGTTAGACACTGCCTTGTTTGACTTTGCTGGTAAAAAATGTGAAAAGTGCTGTTACTGTTCAGGCTGCACCTGTTCAGTGAGATTGTGGTACTGTCCTTCCCTCACAGCATTTACCAGCTGCATCTTTTACAGAAATGCATGTCCTACCTCAAACTGCCTCAAGGAGCTTGAGTGCCTGGTACTAACTTAGGTACTTGAAAGTCTTGAAGTAGTTGAGGTAGCCATGTTTCTATTTTAAAATCAAGCCTGGAAATTTCAGGGGGTTTGGCTGTGTTGGCAACATTCAAATGGAGCACAGGGAAAGATGCCCTAGTTGGTACCTCTCTGGTGTGAGATATTTTGCAGACACTCAGTTGGCTCTAGAAGGATTCAGGTTAGCATAGCACCACGTCCAGGCTAAACGCACCAGGCTCAGGATAACATTTTGTTCTGGGGTTGTGTCTCACTGGTGGGGCAACATCATTTTGCTTCCAAAGTAGGATTAGTCCACAGCAGTTCAGCCTTTTCTCTTACACAACAGCTCTATTTGCTGATTTGGATTGCCAAAGAGCTATGGGAGCATGGAACCCTTAGAAATTAGTCCCGCAGTGTCTCAGATGGAGTGTTTACAATTATGGGGTCTAAGGAAATTAAAAAGTTTAGGAAGTTCAGAAAATCCAGCTTTGGATTTAGTTTAGGTGGTCAGAGTGGTTTCTGCAGAAAAGCAAGCCACATAGGTTGAAACGAGATGTATGTTTTACCAGTTCAAAAACACATATCACAAAAAAAAAAAAAAAAAAAGCCTGCAGTTTTTTTCTGCACAAACACAGTAGTTCCAAAGGTTTCAATGGAAAAGGAGATCTGATCACTTTGGAATACTTCCTGCTTCTTAGGTAAATATTTTGCCTAGCTCTGCTAACAAAATTTATCTTTTAGCAGAAGACCTCTTGGTCTGTTTGACCTTAAAACTGTTGACCTTTGTATTTTTCTGTGTTAGAATAAAAGGAAATTAGTATTTTTTGTCAGGGGTCTCTGTTGGTCCAGTTGCTCAGATGGTAGGCTGGTTTCAATTATTGTATGTTTATATGATTAAGGAAATGTCCATAGCTATGTGAAATATGGATAATAAACTTAAAGGATATGAATTTCAGAGTAGATGATAACTCCTGAAGAACTGGAGATTTTTAAAAAAAGTCCCCAATGAGCTGTATTTTCTCTTTAATTCTTTGCTTCATTCTAGAGCATTTGGTATTGGTGAAAGTAGAAATTGGGATGTGGGACTACTGGGAGTAGGGCTGATTTTGTACAAGGCAGTTTAGAACTGTAACCTGGAAACAGATGAACTTAACTTGAGTTCATGTATTAGCCTCCTGACAGCTTCTTCTCGCAAAATTAACCTGAATTGGGAACATCAAGGTGTCCTAATTTTTTTTTTTTTTTAATCAGCCATTATGGTTTATTTTTATGTCTGTTCTGGACTCTTTTTCACTCACCATGCTTACTGCTGCTGCCCTGGGCTCCCAGCACAGCTATTGGGAGTGATTTTGTCTTCTGTTCTGCTTCTTTAAGTCATCTCACCTGTGTGTTCTTTATGTTGTGTATTTGTTACAGATTAAATACCTAAAGGCCTGGTAGCACCATCAGAGGGTAATATCCTTATCCACTGATGCTTTTTGCACCATTTTGGTTTATGATAATCATCATCTGTTTCTTGCTTTCTCTCTCTCTCTCTCTCTCTCTCTCTCTCTCTCTCTCTCTCTCTCTCTCTCTCTCTCTCTCTCTCTCTTCCAGGTAATCGTGGAAAAAGCACCCAAAGCCAGAGTACCTGACTTAGACAAAAGAAAGTATCTTGTGCCTTCCGACCTCACAGGTAACAATATCTATCTCCTTCCTTCCTGATTTTCAGTGAGAGGGTCTCAGAAGTGCTTTTTACTCTGTGATCAGCACAAGAAAAATATCCAGACAGGCTCAACATCTCGTTTATCTGCTGTCCTTGTTGTATTTATACCTTACAGCCTGCATTACAACATGCAGAATTCTCTGAGATCTTTTGAGGTATCTCACTGGCTTAGGTAGTGTGTCACAGCTGAGTTCTAACCACGACAACAGTGAGCAAATTGTGTATCATGAGCAGTGTCATCATCACCAGTCAATAATGACCTCGCTGCAGAGTTGCCAGAGGCTGTACTCTTGTTGCAGAAAGAGACAAGTTCTTGCAATAGTCCCACCCTTTTCCACCCCTGTGGCTGTAGTCATTGCTGCAAAGTTCTTTTTCTGCATGGTCATGGTGATTTTGAGTGTGATTACGTCTGTTTTTATTTAAGAAAATGAATTAGTTAAAGGAACAGTATTTATTTTTCTTGCAGTATTTAATGGACTGTGAAAAACTTTCTTGTGCAACATAGTTCAAGTAAATAATAAGGATCTTCTTTTTTCAGGAATGGTTTAACCATTTACACCAAGGCTAAATTCTCTAAGTTGTCTTTGATCTGTAGGATTTAAAGGTTAAGCTAGTTAAACATCTTCCCACCAATCCCCTCAGTAGAGCATTTCATACCATAGTAGGTGGAGTGTGGATTTGGAGGGGACATGGCATGAGGTGTGTACCTGAGAAACTGCCAGCTCTGAGTGGATTGGCTGCTGATGTGGTTACAGTCATGAGGTTACTGCTTTCTTCTGTTGTTTTTTTTCCCACCATTGTTCGTTTTCCCCTACTTTTTATATACAGTATGTGACTCCTACCACCAAAAGAAAACATCCATGGTTAGGGTTAAAATACAAAAATAAACAGCAACAACAACAACAACAACAAAAACACCCCTCTCAACATTTCCTTCGGCATCTAAGGCATTTTTTGTCCTCTTCAGTTGGTCAGTTCTACTTCCTAATCCGAAAGCGGATCCACCTGAGGCCAGAAGATGCTTTGTTCTTCTTCGTCAATAACACCATCCCTCCCACCAGTGCTACCATGGGCCAGCTGTATGAGGTAAGCCTGGCCCTTTTCTCTTGCCTTTTGTTGGCAAGAACAATGTCATTGGTTTCAACTTGGTCACAGATGCCTGAACACAGGGCCCCTCTCATCCTAAGCTGTATCCCAACACCTGGTCAGGGGAGTTCCGTGCCCCACTTAGGAGCCTGGGGAGCTTTATCAACTAGTTGTTTGCTAGTTGAAAGGGTTGCGGCAAATAGTTACCCCAGCAGTGATATATTGGTCCTACTACTTTAACAAAGTATTGAAATAAACCACTTCCTTCTCTGAGGAAGGATTGGGGCTGGGGAGGGTGGAGAACATAGGTTTTGCTGTGTATAAAAAAGTGATTACCTTTTAGCCAGTAAAAATAAGTAAAAAGCCAGTAAATGGCCAGTATCACTGGGCATCCATTTGTCTATAAATATTTTCATAGGGAATACTTATTCTTTGTCTAAAATTACTTTTTCATCATTTGTACTGCGTATGTGAGGGTTGTGTAGGATGCTGTGAGCACTTCTGCCCACTGTTTCTACTCAGCAGTGTTATTTGATCAACCTTAAAGGCATATTGGATGCCCGTATTTCTCAGTTCTGTAGCCATTATATCATGGGTGGTTTGCAGCCTGGATTGATTTCTCCTTGATTTCTCCTTCTGCTGGGTGTTTTAATGAAAGAGCTCTGGCCGGGTGCTGTGAGCCTGTCACTTTTTGACAGTAACTGGACACTTCATCAGTCTGTGTACTGATGAAGATAATAAAAGATAACGTAGGCTGGGTGCTTTCCAAATCTGAACACGTCGAAGGAAAGTGTCTGGCTGTCCAGAGCTGAGGTCAGATCTCTGTTGCTGGCATTCTGCAGAATTTTTGTGTCAGTGTAATCACTTAACATCTCAGCTCTACTGCCCTTATCTAAAACAGGACTTAAAAATACAGCCACTTGTCAAAGTGTTCTGAAAAATAAAAATACCATCTAAAAGTGATTTTTGACTTATTAAATCTGTCCAAGTTCGTCTCTCAATCTTAAGACCGTGCCACTACTGAAATACTGGTGAACAGTCAGAGCTGTTTCTGTTCCATGCTTGCAGCACAGCCTGGCTGTGGCTCTTCAAGTAAATTCCCTGTGTACAGAAATGTGTCCTGCCTGTATATAGAAGCAGAGCTGTGGCCAGAGTTCTCTTTGGTCTTGAGAAGCGAAGTCTTCAATTTAAACGCAGAGGAGCAGTGAAAGAGAAGTTATCTGCTCGTTACAGTGATCTCTGAGTTGGGATTTCTCAGTGCAGTGAGTTTCCAGCTTTGGCTCCTCACTTTGTCCCTTTGTCCCTGGCAGGATAACCACGAGGAGGACTATTTTCTCTATGTGGCCTACAGCGATGAGAGCGTCTATGGCAAGTGAGCAGCAGCCCCCCAGGCATGCAGGCTGGATGGACTGATGGAATGGATTGGCAGGGAGGGGGTTGCTGGAGAGGCAGGAGGAGGATGCATGAGAAGAGAAAAAGAGATCTGGAAGTGAACCACCTGCACAATGTCATCAGCTTCCACACATTAATTATAACCATTATTTTTTAAATTGAGGGGAGTCAGGGTAGGGGGACAGGGTGAACTTGAAGATAATAAGAGGTTCCACACTGGGGGTTGGGGAAACTCTACTGTTCACAATTCTTCTCTTGCCACAGCTGGAAGTAGTTAGTGCTGGAGGCTGCTAGACAAGCCAGTGTAGTGAAGCTCCAGGAGAGTGACTGGGCAGGATGGCCATTTTCATGTAACCCTTTCATTTGATGAAGAAGGCATGCTATGTGTTGTACACTGACCTTGTCCTGTCTTGTCCATGGCTCCCATTCAGTGAGCTGTGAAGCCCTTCACTCTGCCCACGCAAGGCTGTCCTGTGCTGACAGTCCTCACTCAGCTGCTACCTGTGAATTGTTCCAGGGTTATTGTGTTTCCCGTCATTTCCATCGGTATTAGAAGGGCTGGTAGCTCTGTCCATCAGTATTAGAAGGGCTTACTCTGAGGGCTGGGAACTCCTTAGCTGTAAGACATGAAGGTGGTGTAAAGGAAGGATTCTTCAATTTTTTTTTTCTCTTGTTGCTTTAATTGCAACTGCTGGGCAGAAAAATGACCCTTTTGTTCTTTTCAGTGTAGTCAACTGAGAAACTCGTAAGCACAGGGCTAGAAAGGACCTCAGGAGCCCTCACCAGCTCTGAGACAGGACTGAGTATCCCAAACATGTTCACTGTGGCTGCTCATCACTGTTCTAACTGAACTTCACTGCAGAAGATCCTGGAGGCTGCTGAGATTGTCTGTTCAGTTCCTAGCTAGCCTACAAGTGAGATTGCTTTTCTTGATACCTAACTTTAGTCACCCTTGCTGTGCATTAAGGCAACTAACTACTAGTGGTCTTGTTTTTGGTGAACACAGAAAATTATCTATCAATGTTGTCCTTGTACCAGTCTTCTGCAGATTTGATGATGGCAGAATTCCTGTGGGTTTAGCCTTCCCTTCCATGTCTGATCCCTGTACAGCCCTTGCACCACGTGCACAAGCGTAAGAAATCAGTCACTGCCACGTGTTTTGCTGGCTTTTTGTGATTGGGTAACAGTGCCTCTCTTTGCCACAAGAGAGGTTCTTTTAGACTTGAAGGGAAAAGGGAATAGATTATCCGTAGATTTTTTTCTTAAATTATTTTATTTTAAGCCAGTGTTGTTCTTAGAAGGGTGCCAGATGGGTGCTGTCCTGTGCAAGCCTTATGCTGTCATGCCAAAGCAGTTTCTTCCCAGTGGCACGAACAGCAGATTTTCCCATTACTGCTATAACTGTGAGGAAGGAATGGGTCTTGGAGACTGAGCTGACTTTCAGGAAAATTCTGGGGTCTTATTTACAAATCAGAGAACTAGGCCTGAATTACTGTAAACATTCCTACATTCAAGAGAGGGACCAAGCGGGAAGAAAAGAGAAGGATGAAGAAAACAGGCGAATTCCAAATTAAGTTGAAGGAGTTTGCTCAGTTTACTTATCTGTAAGGTTAGATCACTGTTCCCTGTATTCCTCAGGAATGAGAAATCAAGATGCTCCTCTGAGTGTGGGGAACAGGAAATCAGGTTTCAGCCTTCTCTGACTGTTGTTACGTGGAGGTGCATGAGGCAGGAGAGCTCTTGGGAGTGTCAAGTGGGAGTTACTGGCAAAACTCTGTGAAGGTCAGGGAAGGCAGCGTGGTGGGGCAGGAGGGTTACTGCCTGTGTGGGGTGGGAAGTACCAGAAGAATGGGGGAGAAGGGAGGAACCACAAAGGATGCAGACAGAGTAGTCAGAACGGGCAGACAGAAAATGAGGGAACAAAGGATGACGTAGGTGGCGTAATATCCCCAGTATTACATCCTGAACTTCAGGTTTGCTGTTCCATCCTGTGTTCATCTGGAATAAGTGTGTTAGGATGAGTTGTACCTGCTGCCAACTTAGATGACTTCAGTTTCTGCCTGCACTGCTCAGTCCTCTCTTTTAGACTCACTCTCCTTGAACTACTAGGCTCTCTTCACATCCTTTCGGTGCAAATCTGCATCAGTCTCTTGTTTTAGGAAGCTCTGAATATTTTGAAGCAGAGAACAGACCCAGGAGGCTTTCTAGGATAAAAGAGAAGACACAGGCAGATGGTGTGCATCTCTCTGCTGCTGTCCCACATGTTCATGCCAAGCACGTGGTTAAGCACACTCAGGGGAGAAAGAGTTGGCATCTGGGGTGCTTGGCTGTGTGTTCAGTCCTCCCCCTCCCGCTGCTGGGTTTATAAATGACACGTGGGACTAATCACAACTGTTTGTTACGTGTAGAGTTTACGATTTAATTTAGTTCTTTTACAGTTTTTTCAACTGAATTGTGCATTTCTGTTTTTGTGCTAGTATTGTACAAGGTAATGATGGTAATTTTTTTGTGTTGGTTAGCTGCAGGTTCTTGTAAAATAAAGTTCAGACTAGAGCTTAATCAACTTATCAATAAAGATGCATTTGAAAATCACAGATTGGTCCAAAATGGGTGACTAGCATTTCTTCCCGATGTGGGCTTGTAAATAAAGGAACTTTGCCAGAACTTTTGCTGCTGCTTTTTCCCACAACCCCAGGTTTACTCTGTTGTGTCTACCAGGACAACTCCCATCTCTCCTATTTTTGGTGGTATTGTCATATACCCACCTAGCTGTGTCTTGCCATGCCACTAATGGGAACTTTAATTGGACCTGGATGATGTGAGAAAGTCTTAAGATGCATAATGACTACACTGATGCATTTTCTGCCATTTTAAGGCCCTGAAGAGTGATGGGGCCTCAGGGGCATCACCAGCCCTGCCTGTCCCTGCCAGGCACCTTGGACCACCTGTCCTGATGCCCGTGACCTAGGATTGTTTGTGTCTGTCCTGGTGCTGTCCCAGTCAGCCCCTCAGGACTGTGGGCACCTGTGCTGGCACTGCTGCAGCAGGGCTGGCCTGCAGCTGCCTCAGCCCTGCACAGCCATGAGCCCATGGAGACCCTGCCCTCAGCCCTGCACAGCCATGAGCCCATGGAGACCCTGCCCTCAGCCATGCCCAGCCATGAGCCCATGGAGACCCTGCCCTCAGCCCTGCCCAGCCATGAGCCCATGGAGACCCTGCCCTCAGCCCCGCACAGCCATGAGCCCATGGAGACCCTGCCCTCAGCCCCGCACAGCCATGAGCCCATGGAGACCCTGCCCTCAGCCGTGCACAGCCATGCGCCCATGGAGACCCTGCCCTCAGCCCCGCACAGCCATGAGCCCATGGAGACCCTGCCCTCAGCCCCGCACAGCCATGAGCCCATGGAGACCCTGCCCTCAGCCCTGCACAGCCATGAGGCCATGGAGACCCTGCCCTCAGCCCTGCACAGCCATGCGCCCATGGAGACCCTGCCCTCAGCCCTGCACAGCCATGAGCCCATGGAGACCCTGCCCTCAGCCCTGCACAGCCATGAGCCCATGGAGACCCTGCCCTCAGCCCTGCACAGCCATGAGCCCATGGAGACCCTGCCCTCAGCCCTGCACAGCCATGAGGCCCTGGCCTGCTGGAGGGATTCCTGCCTCGTCAGCTATGGATAGGGCTTATCACACCTCTGGCTGTGCCCCACTGCCTCTGGTGGGTGCAGAAGGACAGGTCCCATGTGCTGTGCCAGCCATGTCCCTCACGGAGCCACCTGTGTCATCACAGCCAAGGCTGAGGTGGAACTCGCTGTGGGAAGAAGTGGGAGAGGCCCAGGGAGTCCGCCATGCCACAAGGCCCTCTAAAGGTAGGAGAACGAAGATAAGGAAATCTGTGATTCTTTGAAAAGGAAGCCTGAGAGAGTGACAAATGAGGCTGCTTTTCTGTGTGGATATTTATGTGTTGACGGGAAAGGAGTCTTGCTGGGAGCTGGCAAAACCAGCGGGTGCCATTTGTTCAGCACCATGACTCCAAGCCAGGCTCTGGCAGTGCGTGAAGAGGAAAGGGATGCATGCTGTCATCTGGAGAAGCAGTGACAGACGTGCCACCTCCTGCTCCTCCATCCCTCCTTCCATGTCACCTGTGGTTTGTGTGGGTCCCTCTGGCTGAGGGAGCAGGATTGGGCCATGGCAATGCTCCAGAGGGACCCTTGGCTCCAGGCCTGAGCACTGAGAGAGGGAGTTTCTTGGTGTGATAAAGTCAAGAATTACAACAGTGAAATTCACAGGAATAAAACCTGCTATGCTTAATAGCACCTTCTCTTCCCACTGCATACAGAGGGGAACCACTGTGAGAGCTTCTGTTGCTGCTACTGAGGAGAAGCAGTAATTAATCCTGCGTTGGAGACTGCCCATAGCAGCAATTTCTGTGCTCATACCCACCACTGTCACTGAAACAAGCTGCCCCTGTATGGCAGAAGGCTGCTGTGACTGCAGCCTTCTGTAGATGGGCATAGATGCAGCTAAAAGCATACACTATTAGCTGAAATAATTTGAATTTCAGTTTCCGATACAGTGAAGATTTTTCTGTGTGGGTTGTGGTATTGTCTGCTGGCGCAAGTAGAAAAGTGGTATAAAGTCTATCTAAGCAGTCATCTCTCACTCCCACTCTCACCCCTTCCCTTGGAAAACAGTTCCACAGGATGTTTGTACCTGCCATGCTGCCTCGTATGTTTGTATCAGTGCCATTGCTGAGAGGCACTAACACAAAATGTGCAGGCCAGTACATTGGTGAATGTAATTTACCTGGTCGAAATGTGGAATATTAGCTTGTGCTCCAAGGCTATTTTATTTATAACCTTTGTTCATTGGGTTATAGAAATGGCATTAAAGCAAGGCCTGGGGGAAATGATGAGCTCAGCTGGTTTAAAGAGGTTAAATAATTAATACTCTGCCTTGGTTACTATCACTGCACCTGGGATCCTTTCACCAGTCATCCTGATGCTTTCCTTTGAAGAAAATATTTTCCTGGAGCAGAGACTACCCAAGTTAAGAGATCACTTATCTTGAGGCCTTACAACATCACTGTGAAGGACATATATGGACTAATGTAAAAAGTCCAAAATCATGCTAAACTCTGATGTTTTCACTTCCATAAAACAGTCGTGTCTAAGATTAAAGAAACACTGATTAAAACAGAAATAGGACTACCAGAGGGAGAAAGTCCAGCTCATTGTTGTCACTCAGTCTCAGATGAATGCTTCCCCAGGGTGAGGCACAGAGAGTGACTGCAGAGCTTATTACTGGCACGGCACTTGCAGGGACTGACTTGGGGACTGACCCAAGCAGAGCACAGCTGACCACGAACAACAGCTGCCCCAGCACGTGCTGCCAATCTTTAGAAGTTGTTTGTGTTCCTGGAAGCTTGCAGGCATCCCAAAGCGCAGCTCAGGCCTGGATATTGATGTGCTACAGGAATTAGTTAATATTCTACTGAAAATGCTGGATCTTGCAGCACTTTTCTGTAAAGGAAGGGTCTGATTTTGCTCTCTGGCCAATGCCATCTGCATGTTGTATAGGTCTTTGGGAATTAAAATATTGTTAATAAATGCTAAAAACAGTGATACATGGAAGCAGGGGGAGAACATAAAGAGGTCCTATCTTTCAAATGAGGACATTGCTAGAACTGCATTAAGGTTGAATATACTGAATTACTAGCTGAAGGAAAAACTGATCTGATTCATTTTCTGACCACCCTTTATTCCCCCCACATCCAGGAGGAGTCTTTCTCAGAGCTCAGGACCCTGTTTTGGCTTTTTGTGACAACCCTCTCTTTATCACTGGTGCTGCCTCCTGCAGTGTCCACACACCATTCTGAAATCCAGAGAGCTTTCAGGAGGGAGCAGTGCTTGTGCCTCACCAGCCATGAGCCAATGCATATAACCTTTGCAGGTTGCTAGCTTGCGACTTGGCCCCTTTACAATTTTCCACGTAGCAGCAGACCTTTAGGTCAGTAAATGTAAATTCCTACATTAATAAACCCCTGCTGTTTGCAGAGGATATAACTCTCTGCTGTTTACTAAGGCAAAAGCATTCCCATTCAGTGCTCTCAGCACATGTGGCAAGTGTCACAGCTGCCACCAAATCTGCAGACTGTTTCCTTGCTGATGAAAATCTGGCTTTGCTCTCCCAGATATGATCCCTTCTGCTAGTGCTCAGCATTATGGATGCTGTTCCCAAGGGACTGATGGAGCACAGGGGGTGACAAGAGGGTGGCAACTGCCTGCAGTACTTGAGAGTGTTTCCTAATGTGTCAGGGAGATTAGGAGTTCATGGTGTATACACTTGTAGAGAGAGAGTTCTCCTCCTTGGAGTAAACCCTTTACCTTTTCTTTGCCTCTTGTGTCCTGGGGTATCCTGCTATTCCTCCAGTAGCACCTTCCCTTTTCCCAGCAAGATTGTCAGGAATAGAAAGCTTTCCTTACCATTTGATGTCCAGCCACCTCCTCTCTCGGAGATGACAGAAGGCTGAGATGTTCTCTCATGCAGCAGCCATCCCCTCTCTCCGTGACCTGGGGTTCAAAGACATTTTGCAGCCAGTGAGCAGGGCTGAAAATGCCTCACATCCCACATCAATCCCACAGTGAATACACACCTGTGAACACACCACCATGGCCACACACCCAGAAGTGTGGCTACTTCCTGTACCTTATTTTCTGTACATCACACCATGCTCATCCCAAACACACCTGGAACACAAACACATCCACCTTTTCTGCCACACCTCCCACCACAGAGTGGAAATGAATAGTGAAACACAGGGTGGAAAAAATGCATAGAGGAATACACAGTCATCGGCTTCAGGTGGTTACAGAAAACTTGCACGGGTAAAAGGAGGGGAAAAAGAACCTGTAGCCCTCAGAGAAGTCTACAGCCACTAAAGTGCCTCTCGTCTTTGGAGTGCAAAGGATGCCAAGAAAGCACTGTGTCATAGGAAACCCTGTGAAAGAAGGAAGTCCACTACACACAGCCATATTTCAGAGGTGAAGAACCTTGAAATCCCCCTCTTTCTCTACACTGTGCGACTGAAGGTGAAAATTAGAGTCTGAAAAAGCAGGACCCTTCTGACTAGGACTGGATTTTGTTGTGATGAAAAGAGGGAGGAAAAGTATCTTCAGTTTGTGGAGTGCAGATGGAGGTAGTAGCATGGTGGAACAAGGTGTGGGAGGGGAGTGAAGACAGAGGAGTGAGGAGGCTGCAGGATATAGATGAACCTGGCAGAACTGCCTGGGAGGCCCAGCACTGAAGCAACATATTGATTTCCAAGGCAGGTGTGAAAAGGTCTTAAACTAACACCACAGCTTTAACAGAAAAAGCTCCTCCATATTAATGGGTGCTTGCTCCAACAGGCATTCAGGCTGCAGGTACAGGACATCCTAAATGCTTTTGCCTGGTCTCACATAGAAAACTCGTGGCAGGGCAAGGGAGGGAACAGCTCACACAGGGATGACCCTTCTTTTTCTTTAGAGATGTTCTGAGCCCAAGAGCAAAATGAGCATTTAATTGAAGGAGTGGTATATCATTATGCAGATCTGCTGGCAATCAAATAAAGTATTTAGGAAAGAAAACATGGAAAACACTGGGTAAAACCTAAAAGCCTTTTAGAATAAGAGCCAAGGAAAGGCAGGCGCAAAGCTGCAATTCACTATGTAAAATATATATATAATAATGATGGAGGAGGTGGTAATAAAGATTAGAATCTGAAATAAGTATTGCTCCACTTTCCAGTGGTTGTTCACATGTAACATTGGAGTATTTTAGATCTCTCTCAGTGCATTTTTTTCCAAGGAGCATACAGCAGAAAATAAGCAGTGACAGGTCTGATCACATTTCATTAGTTTGCATGTTATTATTTCACACTAAGTTCTATATGCCAGTCTGAGTTCTTTCAGAAATGATCTATTCAGACTCTCAGTGACCCCGTGGGGTAGCTCTTATTGTCTCCAGCCTACTGCTGGGGAAATGGAGGTGCAGACATGTGGCCTGGCTTGCCTGGAGGCCAGACAATGAAACTGAGTTTTAAAAAAAGCCTTGTCTCCCTGATCTCTAGAACTTCTAATAACAAGCCTCTGCTCTTTACACAGCACAGTATGAAATGTGGATTCTGTACATTCATAGATCCTTCATTAATGAAAGAACCCCCTCATTAGCTCTAGGAACACAGCATTGTAACATTTTGATGTTCTGCCATTTGTGGACTGGAAAAGCTCTGATTTCTTTGCCAGAACCAGCAACAATAAGGTAGTTCCTCCTCTTGACATACTGCCAAGGAAACAGTGCTGAATTGTCTTTGAGCAACAGCTCTCTGCAAAGCTCATTGATACATTTATCTGTGCCTTCTTGCTCTGGAACAAAATAGTAATCACAGTACAGGCGGGGGGGGGAGCAGGAAGGTGCATTTTCTTCTTGTCATTCGAGTTTTGTTGAATTTTTGGCAACTTAAAAGTATTTAGCATCTGGCCTCCTATTTTACTATGAACATGTTTCATAAACTTTGCAAATTTTGACTGTTCCAGAAGGCAGAAGGAAGTGGGTATTTGGGCCAATTTCTAAGCTCTTGAAAAATCACAAAGCTGCTAAAGCAGGTTCATATTTCAACATCTTCTTTTCTTGTAATATTCTCATATTTTTCCAGAAAGAAGAAAACATCCACAAGTAGGATATCCCATGTAGAAGGAACTGTAATTTAACATGGTGCACTCACACTTCTCATGATTCAGATGTTGTAGGCCAGTTGCTCCCATAGCTTGGACATTTTCTCTTCTTTCTGCAGTTGGTGTTGCATTGTCCAAACTACAAAATTACAAAAATCTCCTCTGCAAAGAATTCTTGGTCAGAGCCTGCTCTCCAGGGAGGATCTGAACATGCCACCTGGTCTAGCAGCATATGCTTGAACAAGATAATAAGGAAACAATTCCAAAAGGGAAAGTAAGCTGTGCTGGGCAATTCAGAGTGAGGTAGCAACACGAAAAGATTTTAACTCAGTGACTTAAAACCTAAGCTTTGCTTGCTAAGGGAGATGATTTAGTGGGTGGCTGGAAATTTCTAGCTGTGAAACACACACACACACAAATAATCCAACTGAGAACTCCATTTGAGTCTGTGAGTGGTATCAGGGGCAACAACTCTGTATTGAGCAGGGTTTCTGCAGCAAGGCTGCCAGGCTGCCATGTGCAGGAGCTGCCTCACAGGTACTTCCAGACAACTTTGATCTGGATGGTCCAGAAACCTCAGCCTGTCAAAGCCAGTCAGAAGATCCCCAAAAGGGAATGTGACACCCCTGCTCAAACAGATTTAAGAAACAGCAACACCCAGAGCAGGGACATACCTGAGGGACTGTAGTTTGTGGAAAACCCATATCAGACCAGATGAAAATGAGCCAAATGCATGGATTGGCAGAGAGAAACCACTGCATTCCAAACCTCAGCCTCCAGCACCGCCCACCACATCCTTGAAGGGACTGGGAGGGATTGAGTTTAAATCATGGCAAAAACAAGGTAAATTGGGACCAAGAAGGGTGGGACTGGAGTTGGACTGAAATTGAGTTGAGAGGAAGAGGGGGAAAATTATGTTTACCTAAATATTTGTTAAATAGTTTAGTTTGGTTTTCTTGTTTTTTTGTTGGGTTTTTTTTTGGTTTTTTTTTGTTTGTTTGTTTGTTTTTTTTTTGTTTTTTTTCTCAGAGGCCGCGTCAGTAATAAAAATTTGCTCTAGTTAGTGATAAATTCAATTAAATTCTCCAACTCAAGACTGCTTTGGCCATAACAAGTGCCCTCATGCCACCTGGTAAGACTGTCCAACAGCAATCTGGTGGCACAGCTTGTGCATGTACCAGTTCCAACTCAAGTTTAGCCTTCTGTGTGATAGGGTTCCTGCCCTCAGCAACAATTGTTTTATTGCCTAATGGAGGTGGCCAGAAAGTCACCAATTTCTTCATTTTCAGGTTAGTCAAGTCTGCTTTAGATTTCTCCACGTGTTAATTAATGGTCATTTCTGGTGTCACTAATACGTTACAGTGATGTAAGGCTATTAGGAGTTCCTCTGTGTTTCTTTCTGATCTGTACCTGAATTATTTGGAACAGCAAGGAGGTAGTTCAGAGCCTTGGCTGAGCTTTCCCCCAACTGCTGTTTGTGCTTTCCTTGCTTTCCTGAGGATTACCAGATTCAGGTCTCATTTTGTCTGACTGATAATTCTGGGCATGCTGCATCACATGAGAAGCCTAACTCCCATTTCCAAAGGATCTCAAAGCGATCTACAGAGATTGATACTAAAATGATCATCCTACTTATAGAAAGGCAGCTGTTCTTTCAGCTGCAGAAAACAATCACAGATCAACTATCTACAGTGTAGAAAAACCATTAAAACACCAGGGCTCTGAAGAAGGAGAGGGGGGATGCTTTCTGCTGGAACTGGATCAATGCTGGCAGAAACACTGAAGATAACCTGCTCATAAGCATAGTTTGAAGATTATATTATTTCCCAATGGCATGGTTTTGATTGGAAAAATGAAAGATGTAAGCCGTGCGTAATGTGGGAGTTTTGAAAGCAGTAGAAATGAAAGACTAACTTACAAGGAAAGAAGAGAGAAAAATTATATTTGGAGATAGTGTGATTTCTGTGCAGTTTTGTACTGCCTCCTAAAAAGTATATAAAAAGACATGGGTTGAACTAGTCTAACCTAGTGTGAGACAGAAACCCCCCAGTTATTCTGGTTTTCCACCTTCAACAACTCTCATAAGCTTTTTCTAGTAAGAAGTCATGTCTTGGTGAAAGAACTCAAATAACCACTGCTTACATAAGATATTAATTTGTCTGCCTGGTGGGGTGTAGGAGCTGTGAATCTCCAAAGTGTGGACAGAGATTAAAAAGTCATCAGATGGGATAGATTCAATAATGTTCATGCAGGATCCAAGACCACAACATTAAGTAGGATTCACCGCTGTGAAATTTAGACAAAAACTTGTCAATTCTGCCAATATTGTGAAAGTATTTACAGCGTAAAGAATAAAACAGAATAACCATATCCTTCCAGCTGGATGACAATGACAAAGTGACTAATACACTTCTCTGGAGCAAGAAATACGGAGAGCCTTTAAAGGTTAGGAAAGAGCATCAAAGGAGCCTTAAGAACTTACTAAGAACTAGAAAAAAATATTAAGTCCTTGTTTCTGCTTTCACTGGCATTACAGAAAAGCTCCAGTTTGGGTTTTATCAGAGCCTGCTCTGCATCTAAAATCTGAGACAAGATTCTGCTCTAGGCTACATTCCTGGCACTGAGATTGGTAGAGTTGCACAGTAACATCTTGCCTTGTCTGTAAACACCAGCTTAAAATCTCTCTCCTTCTCTGGCATCAAAACAAGTAATTTGATAAAATCAGGTTTCCTTTAAGCAATTGTTTTTCCTGGAGAATGTAACACTAATCAAATGCATTTCATCAAAATACTTGGGAATTTGAAAGAAAGGACAAACAACAAACAGAACAACAAAATTAATTAGAAGGTCTGAGTCAGCTACATGCTTTATTTGATGTCAACTGACAAGACTCTGGTCCAGGAGTAATGAAAGAAAAATTAAAAAGGAATTTAAATCAATTGAAAATATCAAAATGCACGTCTGCAGAAACATTACATTTAATTAGAAGTTTATTTCAAACATATTACTTGCTGCTAGATAATTACTGTTGCAAAGCATATTTTCAAGGTTCAGAGTGCTAGGAACTGCCAGATCTGGCAGCATCTGCTCCTGTAGGAAGTTGATAAGACAGGGTTTTTTTACACACATTATATTTTCTTCTGCTTTCCAAACTAGCTGCATAAAATAGTACCTATTCTTAGAAGTTCTCAGCTGAAAATCAGCTGAAAGTTCCACCCCAAACCACAATAGTAGAATTAATGGATATTTCACCCCTCTAATACCCAAAATGCTGGCAATACAAAGAAAGTCAGATCACAGTGAAAATTTCCCTTCTTCTCCTGTGATTACTGTTACTAAACAAAATAGACTAGACATACAAATTCTTTAAAAAGTGCTGATTATCTAAACTTGTTTTTTCTCCAGTTTATTTTTCCTGACACTGTGTACACAGCAGAACTGCTCTCAAATTGTATAAAATACCATAAGAAAAAGCTTAGTCACTTAACACCCTGAAGGCAACATAGAACAGAAAGCTAACAGGGTTTTCACCAAGACAAAAAGCAAGGCAGATGTATTTAATATTCTCCCTCTGTTTTTCTGATGAGCAGCTCAGCAGTGTACAGTGCCATTAGAAGAAAGCTGTGTTATAATATTTATTTTTTCCTTAAAATGTGTATACACTGGTTTCATTCCATAGCCCAAACAATTTCCCACCTCTCCAGTGCTGTCAGTATAGTTTATAAATCTAGTAGTTGATTATGGAAAAGTCACAAACTTGCAGAAGTGACACAATCCTATTTCTTTCATGCCTCAGACTCTATAGGGAGAATGGGCAAAAATTCCATGTGCAGATAAAAGACTTGTATATTCATGAGGAACTATCATACATAATAATCAGAAGGGTGCTCCTCAGAGGCTGAAACAACACCTCAGATGAGAGGAATTTAAAAGCCAAGGATCCTGCCTGGTTTGCTTTACATTCTGCTAGGAAAAAATACAGAAAACAACAGAATTTACTAAAGTGTTCGGAGCACCTGACCTGGTTTTCTCACATGCTGTGTTGGGTTTTGTAATTCAAAGTGAATAGCTCTTACAATAAAACTAATGAACACAAACCAGTAACTTTTCAAATTGCTTCTGAATGGGTAACAATTTTAAAATAACTAAGGTAGGATGAGAATTAAACATTCTTTAAGATACCTATGAAGAATGCAGGAAAATAATAAGCTACTATTGCATAAATTTAATTAACCTTACATTTTTTTAATACCAGAGGAGTGCTAAAGATGAGATTTTCAGAAATCTTCTTTAGGCAACAACTGTTTTGTCACCTCAAACCTCCTGGGTGTTACACTAGCATCTCAGTTTTGTTGGTAAAAAAACAGCTTTATTTCTGTAACAAACATACTTCTTCCAAGTAATTCTAACAATTTGTTTTGTGACTGCTTAGGGCGATGAACCTAACAACATAATCATCGGTATTTTAAGAAATACTGTCATAAAATACCACCAGATTGTCCCTAAAAAGCCATCAGTTGTCCTGTCATGTAGTCAAGGTGTTGTTGCACAGCACAGGACATTGTGTGATTGTGGCCTACTTGTCACAAAAATTGGAATTATATTTATCTGTCCCCTGAATCCCATGGGAAGAAGTGCTGGATGAGGGGTCTCACAGGACTCACAGGACTTCTTTAGGGAGGGAGCTGTTCTAGAGGAAACTGAGCAGGGGGTGGTGCAGGGCACTTGAACCCTGGCCAAGGTGGGCTTTAGGAAAAAGGGACTGCAAGGTGAAGGGCTGCACTCATTTGGTTACAGAAAAAAGTAAATTTGTCAGTCTTTAATCCCTTGGGGTAGGAAACTGTTCAGTGGCTGTGGCTGTACTTCCTCTGCTGCAGTGTTATTGCAAAGTATTTCAGCCCCTGCTCTCCTGACTGTTCCTGCCACCAGCTTCTTTTTGCCTTTTTACAAATCAACTAATGCACTAAGCAATAATATTGGGGAGGAAAACGGAAAAAGTGACTACTGAAGAAATTGTTAGAAGCAATTCATGTTTATTTTCAGCTCAGCAGGGTAGCAGGTTCACTCTTTCACAGCTGTTAACACAGCAATGTAACACTAGAAGCCGTGCTCCGGTTTTCTCCAGGTACAAACATAAGCCACAGAAGAATTTATGTTAGAAAGGTACTGTGGACATCTTCTGATCACTTGCAAAAACAGGCCAACTTCAAACTTCAGGCTAGCTTTCAGCTTTGGGGCATGTCACCCGTGTCACAAAAGATGGAAATAAACTCAGAGCTTGCATGAGCTCACGGATTACAAGTTCACCTCTCCCTAGGATTTCAAAACAGCAGTGACAGTGCTCAAGTACCTCTGAAAATGACTGAGAGACTCAGAGAAATCTCTCCCCTCCCGTTCTCTACCACTTTGAAGGTTGTCTGTCACTAGGTGAGGGCTGTGAATGTGAACACCACCAGAGTGATCCTGAATGGAGCCAGGAGCAGCACAAAGACCTCCTGTGGCAGCTGCTTTCATTCCTTGCAGTGTGGCAGGTGGCACAGGAGCAAAGGGCACAGCTCCTCTCAGAGAAACTTTACAGGAATCAGGCTTAGCACAGCTCTCCAAAGAATACTTCCTTACACAAGGTCCACAGAGGTCACTGAGCAGATTTCTCACAGATCCATGGGGCAGAGTATTCACAGCTGGAAGCATGGATGGCACCACTCACCAGACCAGCACAATGCTGTACAGGGCTGTTGGAGTTGACCCTATGGGAAACAAAGCACACAAGCAGGGTGACATTGGAGTGGAACCCCACTTAGGCAGGGGGAAGAATATCTCACAGCTTTGGAGGGAAGAGACCTGCTGCAGTTAGACTTCATGAGCTGATGTCAGGAAGGATCCATCCTGGGACACAAGAGGTCTGGCAGTGGCACTTGTGATACCAGGAGCTCAGTGTGAGACTTGCAGTTTGCCAGTCTCACACTGGGCTCTCCATTTCCCATCACTGAAGAGTAAAATATTCTGTTCCACAAGGGATTTTTTGATGTTCTACTAAAAGCATTTGGGACAGAAAGTATAAAGTATCCCAGATAAAAAATCCAGTTAAAATCATCTGTATGGGTATGTGAACCATGGAAGCCTCTGCTTCATCAAGGTTATCCAATCAAGAATTCGTTCAGTGCAAAAGTGCATAATGAGGACAAAATGATGAAACAGAAATACACAGACACAAATATTCAAGAAATAACAAACAAAATTGCAAAGACTAAAAGTCTTCAGCTACTAATTGATGAGCCATCAAAAACTGCAGGCACAGCTTTGGACAGGGGCACCATGGGCTTTGTAACAGACAAGAAAGGTGGAGTGAAAGTGGAGCAGGAGGATTTGAGTACATTCTGTGTGTCTGTGCAAAACTTGTTGAAGAACTTCTAGGGGACGAGGAGGAAAGAGAGTGGATGAGGGAAAGCAAGGGATGGGTCTGAGCCTCTGGGAGCAGCTGAAGATTGCAGGCACAATCACTGTGTCAAAGTCCTTTGCTTGCACGTGTGCCTGTATCCATGTTTGTGTCTCTGGGACACAAAACTGGTGGGACCTAGAGACAGGGATGTAGCAGCTGTGACCATTAGCCTGGGATAGAGGCTCCCAGGTCTGTGTGCACCGTGCTGGGCTCTGGCAGCTGGGCAGGAGGACGCCCTTAGCTGCTAGAGCCCATGGCCACTCTGAACATCCCTTAGCAGCTGTGTTCACTGCTCATTGACTTTTGTCGAATACCATGAGATCTTTCATGTCAGAGGGGGGAAGGATCTCAAGCCTTTTATCTATAAGTACAAAGGAAACACCATACTCACTTTTCATCACTCAGTTTTGAGCCGTCTTCCCCGGTCCAGTCCCCATCAGTGTTCTTCTGCAAACCAATCCAGTGGAATATGGTGTGTGGTACCTGGAAGAAGTTCTAGGAGAGATGGAAAGGCAGAGAGATCAGTAGTCTCAGAGTGATCCAGTCAAGTCCTGGGCTTTGAAAGGTAAAGAAAAAAGAACTGTGTGAGAGAGGACATTATGGAGCCATTTCTGAATGTGATCACCTATCCTCTTCCTTCCTACAGGGATCTGCTTTGTGAGACTCAGCATTTCAGAGTGCCAGGCAGCTTGCCCAGCTGTGGGTTCTGAGGGCTGAACTCATGGCAAACAAAACTCAGCTGAGGCAGGCAGAATGAAGCAAGTTCCTCTTGCAAAGTGTCTAAGGGAAAGCCTTGTCTTTGCCAATGCAGGGAGGTGGTGGGTGGGTCCTAGGAGCCTTTTACACTCTTCCTTCCTCCCAGAGGGAAGGAACTGTCATAACAGTGGGACTTGCTCCCGCTTCATCCTGCCCTTGCCCCTGCAAAGGTACCCACCATTTCACTGGCATTGCTGATCACCAGGAGATGAGCTCCCTGTGCCCGGCAGGATTTCTGGCTGGAATTCCAGTCTTTCTTCTCCTTAGAGATGGAGTAACACTTGCCTCTGTAGGTCACCCACTGCTCAGGGCAGCATGCACATGGACAGCCTGAAAAAGAACCATATATGACTCTTCCCATTCGTAGTCATGCCTAATTCCTTACAAACACATTTCACAAATGCATTCTTTCAGAAAATGATTCTCCCCAGTTACAGTAATGCCATCCCTGGAGCTCTTCTGAGACTGGCAAGGAATCAGAGTCTATGAAGGAATCTGTGAAGGGCGTCCATTTTCCAGACGGAAATAGGTGTCAGAGCAAGTCTTTTTCTAAAGAGAAGAGGTCCACGTTCTTCTTGGGCCAGCAAGCAGATTTAAAGAGCTCTGCTGTGCTCCCTGACAAAGTTCTAAATTCAAATGAAGTATTTTCAGTGAAGGAGATTTATTTACCCTTGGTAATAAAATACCCTGTTATTCCCAGCAATGCCAAGAAGAGGATCCCTAGAATCACTGCAATAATCCAGCAGGTAGTAGATAAAACAGGAGAACCTAACAAGAAGAAAAAGAACAAAAGAACATAAATGTGAGAAAGGTGAGGTTTACTTAATGGGACCAGCTCTAAAAATACAATTCATGTCAAATTGCAGTGTCAGTTTACCTCAAGTCTGCACTCATGCCAGAGTCCAACAGTGTCTGACAGGGTTCTTTTCAATATTCCACACATTGATAATTTAACATTTAATAACAAATTTGCTTATTTGAAGACATGTGATGTTTCATGAAATTCTGATTTAGCAGAATCAACCACAGCTATGTGTTGGAAGCACAAAACAAGTGCAAACTAACAGAATGTAGCAATTTCAATACAGGCATGAACCACAATACAAATGTGATTCTCACTGGCAGAATTCATGATATGCTCACCATTGCAACGCTGGCTGGCACCAGGAAGAAATATGTATCAGGCTGAGCAAAATATATACTGCCACATGGTGGTCTGGTTAACTTAGAAAGACATTCACACTCTTTGGATTAACTCATGAACAAAAATTTACACAGCCAGCTGATATAATCAGCTGATCCGCCCAACTGATACAAATGTTAATCAAAAAAATTCAGTCACTGCATACTTCATCAGTACATTGCACTTTCCTTTGAGACTCCTTCCCTTGAGATTCACCTCATTATAGGGGCTTGTTGATCAGTCACAACTGAGGTTTCCATCTGAAGGAAAGTCCAAATACCATGAGTGTTTTGATATAGCATTGACAGAAATTCTTAGATCATTCTGTTGGAGCTGCAAGTCTCCAACTTTAACCTACCTTGAACTGCCCATCCCTCCCAATCTCAAACAGCAGGATAGAAAGGAAAAAACTTTAGCATACAAATGCAAATCTCTAATTCAGACATGAAATCTGCTAGACTGCTTATTTACTAATGCATGTATCTTTTCAATTATTAACAGACTTACCTTTGTTCTTGGTGTCCCCGTTCTCCTCTGCTCTTTGCCTTCTCTGTTTCTTGGCAGTTTTGTGTTTCACATTCAGATAGATGGGCTCCTTTTTATCCCCGTCACATGCTTTTAAGTGTTGCTTTTTTTTACTTTCTTTTACTTGGAATTTAGAAGTCCCATCTGCCACAAAGCCTGGACTTGGATTTCCCTGAGGGTCAGTTGAGCTTTCCTCACAGTATTTTGAAAGCATTTCTAATGACAGAGCATATTATTAGCAGAAGAGTAATATACAAGGAATGATGTCATACATCAGCTTTTTGAACACGAAATGGTTTAAGCAATGACAATAGCTCACAAAGGTTGATCTTTTGTGATTAAGTTGCTGCTCTGATGGATGCTCCATAAAGCATTGTTAGACAGGGAAACTTGCTTTGACAGAGGAGTGAAGTCATCTAGCATTCTTCACATCATATAAATAAGCAATTTAGGCTTGACCAAGATGAAAAAGGTGAGGAATTAAATTTCTTCACATAGCAAATGGGTAATTCTAGTGGGATAATTTACAGATTGCATTTCTCTCTTTCACTGCAAGCACCGTCAATGAAAGCAATGCAGGCACATTTGTTCCATATCAACATCCTTAATTATACCAATTTATTTATATCAACAACACAGCAAAACATGAGAGTTTGAGAATTGGGACAAGAAAATTGAGGTGAGGTTACCTTAACTCCACAGGAGGAAGCTGAAATGTAACATTAGAACGGGTGGTGCCTCTGTCCTACTCTCCATAAGTGACTCTGCAGGGTGACAAAGCAACCATTACCATCTGGTTGAAACAGGGCAACTGCAACATGAGAAATAAGTATTGTGGTGACCCACACAGGAAACTTGAATTCTTCCACTCCAGAGCAAAGCTCTACCATTTCAGACTTGTAGTGACAACCATGGCAACCGGTTCCTGCCATAGTTGCACCAAACTCTGTTTGAGCTGTTTTTATTGTCCCATTCATGGAACAAGAGAATGCATTGAAAAGGTTCAACCTGTAGAATCTATTACTAAAATCATATGTTCGTACTGCCAGTCCTTTTCCACAACAACAATTTCACTGACCTGTCCAACAGTATCAGCCTTTCCACTCAACCCTTTGATTTGTGTAGAAAAAAGTTGCTCACCTTTGCTTAAGGATAGGCCAGGACTTCACACAGAAAACAGAAAGTGTCGTACCTTCAGAACAGGAGACTGAACGAATCATTAGTTTTGTTAATGCTGAGAATAATTAAAAATCTGAAAATATTATTTTATTAAAATTTGTGTAATTACTTTTACCTTATAGGCTACCAGGAACATACATGTTTAATTTTAAAACATAAATATTTTCTATCCCTTTTCTTAGTTTCCTTTCCCTTCTTTTTCTTCTTATACTCCATTTATTTTTAAGAACACAGAGAAGAACTGGTCAGGGATGTAAAGGCTGGCAGTAATCATGAGATGCTGGAGTCCCTGAAAAGAAGGGGGAAATACAAAAACAAAATCACAATCAAGTCTGGACTTTAGGAGAACAGACTTTGGTCTGCTCAGGAGTCTGTGTTCACAGGAGAAATCCATGGCAGAGTCCTGTAGAGAGCCTCAGGGTGGGACTGGTTTTCAAGCATCAGCTCCTCTGAACTCAACAATGGTCTGTCCCAAAAAATCCAGATACAAAACAAAGGTGGCAGCAAATGTCTTCAAGAAGACAGGGAACTACAGGACAGTCAGCCTGACTCAGGAACTGACATTTTAAAACAAATCTTTACAAGAAACCTTTGGCAACTGAAAGGGAATCCTTGGGCTTGGACAGGTTCCTCTGTCTTGTGCTGTGTTGTATAATGAGGTCTAAAGGAGATTTTTTTACAGCCTCCACATCCAAAGATCTCCTCCCTCACTCCATTTTGTGTGGTGTGTGGTTTAAGGAGCTGACAGGTCCATGCCAACTTCAGGGACAGTCCTGTGGGAGCGAGCTGCAGGATGCTGTTGGCCCATTTTCATAGAATAATTCTGTGGCTTTTGAGATTTCCAACTCATCCAGACAGGGTAGTGATTCAGGGGGCAAAACAAGCTAGTACAGTTCCTCATAGAATCAACTGTGTACACAGCAGAAATCACACAAAGGATGAACACTGATTGAACAAAGAACTTTAGCCCTGTTTTACAAGTTTGTGGCTCCTTGTTGATTTTTGATATAAACATCAGACTTCTCCCACTTGCCAGCAAGCTGGATCTGAATTCTGCCCCTACATCCCTCATTTCTTCACTGTGCTGCTGCAGCTGGCTGTATATTCTATCGAAAAATTTAAATACAGAATGCCTCAATAAGATCAATAAAATCAATAATTCAGTGTAAGAGATTAAGTAATTACACTTATTAAACCTAACTCATCAAACTAAATGCTCTTCTCCAGCTTGGAGCTGGAATACATTTGTTCCAAAAATACACATTTAAAAAAATATACTTTGATCGCAGATAATTCAACTTGTATCTAGCTCCTCTTTTTTTTTTTTCTTCTCACAAATGATAAACCACAGTAAATTCGCACCTTGAAAAGATAACACCAGCTCACAGGAAATGCTTTTTTTCTGAGGAAATTAATTTAAACCAGGCAGAAAGCATCAGCTTGTCCTGAAGACAGGCTGAGGTCAAGAGCTGAGAGCTGCAGCTCAGCTGTGGACATGCTATTGGTGTTGTGAAAAAAGTAACAACTGACCACGACCAGACTCAGGCATAAATATTTCATTGCTCTCATTCCTGTTGCAATGATTCAGGCAGAAAGTTAAGAAAGATTCCTCCAGTGGCAACAGCTCTGCTGCAGTCTTTCCACATCAAAATATTCTCTTCTTACCCACCCAAGCCTCATCTTTCACCTCCAAGTACTGCAAGGCCATATGGGAGTTGAGCACATCCACTTCATGACAGTCACCCAACCAAGGTCCATTTAAATAAGCCACAGAGACACAGACCTGGTGCACATAAAACAACAGAGGGAGAATTTTCCACATAATATCAGAAGATGGATGTGAAATTCTGTGTTGTTTTATTTCTGAAACTGTTCTACATGAAAAGGTGAGCAAAATTAAATGTAAAATCGAGACAGGCAATCTGTCATCCCTTCATTATTCATCTTTGGTTTAACATCAGGATGAAGAACAATTCCACTCGGTGTTCCTTGTGGATCCCTTCCAACTCCATAGGCATTCTAAGACTCGGTGATTCTATGAAGTAAAATGCCCCTTGCAGAAATGGGGGCTGTTTAAAAACAAGGCAAGAGGAAAAACCCAGTTCACCTCCTCCTTTTATCATAGACAGAAGGACCTGTTAAACCATCCAAAAATATAAGAGTAACATCAAACTAATGTGAAAAAAAAGCAGCCTTTTAATGTGTCTTGGAGAGTTGGTGGGATGTTTGTGAAAACCACAGCCATCACCAAAAATGCAATTCTGTGAACACAGGAAAGCAAGAGTACTGCAGTACTTCTTTTCTGTGTGGCTGAATGGGAATCCTTTGCAACAGGCCCACTGTAGCACTAAGAAGATTTTGGAGTTCAAAGATTCTTAAAAAGGTCATATTGTTCATATGTGGTTCCAGAAAATTCCAAGCATGGTGAAGCCAAATCACACCAGGAGTATTTAGTATCCCTGCCTCCTGTCTGTTGTCACTTTTTGGACCACTTTTCTCACTCTCTGCCTGCTCTGGACAGGATTTCCTCATCCTAAGGAGATCTATTGGATCTAATTCAGTCTCTTACTGAAAAGGTGATCAGATGCCTGAAGAAGACAGGTAGAAGAGAGAAACATTTATGCACAATGAAAGATAAGCTACACTTGAGAAGAACAGAGAAACAATCCACCAGAAACTAACTAAATTATGCAGATGGCCCTGTCATCTTTGAGAAAATTAGATATAATAATTAAAAGTCAATATTTTTGATGGGAACAAAATATTCTAATTAAACAACTAAAACAAAGTCTATCACTAAAAACTGAAAAGCCATGATTCTCCACAAAACAACTGTGAAAAATTTCCACCAAGTCCTCAGTGGGTTCACTAAGGAGGAATTCATGCATGAGTCTACATTGATCCTAAAATGGAGACTGCCATGTGGAAAAGATTTCTATATAAACTACTTTAAAAAGCAGGAGAGCAGTTAAACTAGGGTAACTTCACATGTACAATTACATTTATGCCACTATAAAAATTATTCTAACTTAGATTCAGTCACTTCCAAACCAACATAAGTTAAGGGAGAAGACAAATCAGAGTAAGAATGCTTACATTCTTAGAATGAAAAAGGCCACTTTATTGAAGGGAAATGAAATTACATCTTATCAGACAGCAGGAGAAGGCCCTTCTGTGGGCAAATTCATAAGCAGGGTCTTGGCACAGATTTGCTTGCAGAGGAAACCAAAGATTTTTGTTAGAGGCTGTGAGAAGCTCAACATCTGAATTCCCATGGATTTCCTTGATCAGAACTTTCACAACAGAAATAAAATATGAGCATTTGTGTAAAGCAGAGCATTGCTTTCTGTGCTCTGAGAACAGTGCTGCATTTGTTACCTTTATGCTCTCTGTTTAACAAGGTTCCCTGTGCATTATTTGTCAGGTCTGCAGCAGCACTGAGGATGTTTTCACAGCTCTGGGATTGTATTACCGGCCACACGCCCACCTTTCACAGGCAAGACCTTTCTGAATATCCCACTCTTGAGTGGGGGGTTTGAACCAATCAAATGCATTTTAAAATGAGTGGTTTATTCACCAAAGATAATGTGAATTTGACCTAATTTACCAGGTAGCTTTTAACCTGTTTTCAAGTGAGGGAGAGAGAAGAGGATGTCATTATTTTATCATTTGGAAAAGAAGGTATCTCAGTTCTCCAGATCAGATTTACACCAATTGATTTATAAAGATCCAGGTGGCAATCAGCCAACACCATAGGAAAAGTCAGAGAGCTGAGTGCTCCCTCTTGAATGGACCTCACAATGTCCCAGTCTATAGTGCTGACATACATACTGTATGAATTCACTTGACATTTATTTATGGAAGGAAACATCACTTCCTACAAAGCCTAAGTGACATAGAAAAAAAAAAAAACAATTTAATTTGTGTCATTTTGCATTAAAAATAGAAAACTTCTTACCGTTGTCTTTGGAAGAACACCAACAAGTTTTGATGAAAACCAGAATAGAAAGAGCCATGCTAAGTGGGAGGATGCTGAGTGAACACTGAATCCACTCTTCACACAAAATGGTAAAATTATTCCTTTAATGTGCATTTAGTCTATTTTCACAAGGACCTTTAATGCTCAAAGTGCCAAAATAATAAGAAAAACAAAAACCTAAGATACTATCATCTTTAGAAACCACAAAGAGACGTGAGAAAATTTGTTTCAGACTGATTCTGCTTCTTTTTAAATGAAACCAAAATAGCCATAATTTACAGTGCCTCTAGTTTGTTACAAAGTCTGCATGTCCATTAAAATCAATGACCAAACCCAAATTTCAGGTGAGTTTTAGAGTACTCACCTGACCTGCACAGAAAGCACACTCTCCATGAAGATGTATGACATATGTGTAACAGCTTCTGCATCCACAGACATGAAGGGTTTTGCTTGGTTTTGTTTCTGTTGTTGTTGGGCAAGGAGGCATGGGAATTGTTTGTTTATGGGTTTATGTGTTTGTATACAGTGCCCATGCTCCCATGGGAAGCTACAGTATAAAGCACTGGAGAAATCCCAGATATTTATTGAATGCCACCCCAGCACATTCCCCAGGACATCACCTTTTTTAAATACCTAACTGATGCATTTTCTTGGGACAGAAAAGATGGAGGAAAATTTCCAGAAACCTCACGGTGGGTTGACTCTGGCTGAATGGCAGGTGCCCATCCAGCCACTCTATAATTTCCTTTTCTTAACTGGACAGGGGAGAGACAATATAAGAAAGGGCCCCCAGGTCAAGATGAGGACAGTGAGAGATTGTTCACCAATTACTGTTACAGGCAAAACAGACTCAAGTTGGGAAAAAAATTAGTTTATTGCTAATCAAATTATGAAGTATAATGAGAAATAAAATCAAATATCAAAACACACCTTCCTCCACCCCTCTGTTCTTCCCAAGCTCAGCTTCACTCCCAATTTCTCTAACTCTTTTCATCCAACAGGGAGAATGGGGGCTGTGGTCAGTTCATCTCACATTGTTTTTGCTGCTTCTTCCTCCTCCTCAGGGAGAGGACTCCTCACACTCTTTCCCTGCTCCAGGGTGGGGTCCCTCCAAAGGAGACTAGGTCCTTCAGGAATTTCTCCAACATGAGTTCTTCCCACGGGTTGTTTTTCATGAAGTGCTCCACCATGAGTCCCTTTCCATGAGGTGCAGTCCTTCTCCCATGAGGGCTCCTCTCCCCACAGATTCTACCAGCACCCCACTCCAGCACCGGCTTCGCTTGGAGTCACAGCCTCCTTCAGACATCCTCCTGCTCTGGCATGGGCACCTCCAGGGGCTGCAGATGGATCTCTGCACTCCCCTGCCCTCCAGGGGCTGCACCACGGAATCTCAGCTCTGGAGCCTGGAGCAGCTCCTGCCCCTCCTTCTGCCCTGCCCTGGGTATTTGCAGAGCTGTTCCTCTCACAATCATACTCCTCTCTTTCACCTGCTCTTGTGCTGTACCTTTTACACTTTCTTAAATATGTAATCAGAGAGGTGCTACCAGTGTTGTGGAAGGGCTCAGCCTTGACCAGCAGCAGGTCCATTGTGGAGCTAGGGGAAGCTTCTGGCATCTTCTTACAGAAGTCACCTCTGCAGTCCACCCCATCACCAAAACCTTGCCACACAAACCCAACACTCCTTTAAGTCAAGTTTCTCATTACATTTTCTACAGCTTCCCAAACACACTACTCCCAAACGACCACTGGCAGAATGATACCAACAGGCTGATTTAACAATAATGGTAACAGTTTCTTGTGTCTGGCATGGAGGAGAGATTTTATAGATGTTTGAAGAACAAAGGGATCCCCTCCAACGTACACACCTCGTTCTGGGCTTGCAAAATATTTAGAAAGGGAAAACCCTGAGACTTCTTTCTCTTTTACCAAAATATGAAAGGACCCTTCAGAGGATCGTGTATTCCCTCACCAGGCTGTGCACATCAACACCAGCAACATCAGCATAGAGTTCAGGCACCACTGGCTCTGGCACCTGCAGCACTGTGTGCCCATTGCTGGTCTTCATAGCTGCTTTCAGGGAGCACAAGAGGTCTGCTGGAGAAGGCCGGTGAGCTGCACACCACTGCCAGCAGGACTTCATGATGCAGTACCTGTAAACGATGAAATTATGTCTTCATGCAAAGAAATGTACCTTAGATCTTCCCTGTGGATACTTTGTTCATTTCAGACAATATCCTATAACTCTGAGGAGAAAAATCATTCCCCAGCAGTGCTGCACCTTGCAAGGAAGCAGCAGAGCAACAGAATGCAAGGGCACTTAAGGAAACAGAAATAAGTGTCATTTCCAAGAGATGGAAACAGAAATAAGTGTTATTCTCAAGAGGACAGAAAGGTTTTGGCCACAGAGGTTTTATGCACTAGAACCCAATAAGGAGATGTGGCAGACACAAATCTCAGCTAACAGGTTACTCTCAGTATAGTGTAGACTTAGAAATCTTGTGTAAAATCTCATTTTCTGTGTCTCACTTCCATTTAGCTCTGCCAACCTCATGTTCAACTGTCCATGAAGCAAGTGACTTACATGGCTTGCTGGCAGCTTGAGGGCTGCTTCATAATGTTCTGTTTCTGCAGGTATGATAAGATGTCAGAAGGTGGCACCTCAGGATACGGTGCAGCACCTGAAACAAAGGCAAAAGGAGCAATGGTAGAAAACTCTATGGCAATGGTTGCAGAGAGCAGCTTCTGTGCAAGACTGCCTTCCTTCCCTAGCAAAATCTGGTTTTTCTCCTACCACAATTCACAGTAACAGAAGGTCTAAAAGGAGTTGACAAGACTTTGCAAATTGGAAAAAAACAGGGTGCTTAATTAAATGGCCCAACTTTACATTCTAAAATTCGAGGGTTTGGGTCTCATTAATTTGCTGCTTCCTTACTTTTTTTATTAGCATTAAATCTTCTTACCTAATGTAATCATTTCATACAGTAGAATTCCAAAAGACCATCTGCAAGAAAAGAAAACAAAGCAATGTTGTTTGCTGGCTTAAATACATAAAAACAACTAGGCATGGCCTGCAGACAGGAGAAAGTATGAGCGGTAAAAGTGGAGCGTTATGCTGAAATGAGATCTGCCTTCCTGTGAGCTTCAGGACATGGAATTAAGCATGAAGGAGTGAAAGAGACAGGTCTGACAGACAGGTGAAATTTTACTCCCAAAATGAAGCCATACATGTCTGCCTTGATGGTAGGGGGTTTGCTCAGGAGCCTCTCTGGTGCCTGCCACTTGACAGGCACTTTCCGTGTGACTGAGCTGGCACCATGTGCGTGAGTTTCATAGGCCAGGCCCAAACCACAGAGCTTAGCAGTGAAGTTTTGATGAAGAAGGACATTCCTGGCAGCAATGTCACCATGGAACAAGTTCTTTTCTTCCAGATAAGCCTGGGAAATTGGAAAAGAAAGAAAACAAAATGTTTTTAAAAGGAAATTTAATTTATACAGATTTTCACTGAGTTTCACTGATGCTTGTTTTCAACACTGTGGAGCAGAGACATGTGCTCACCAACATAATGGAAGCATATTTTAACTAAACTTTTATTCTCAGTGCTTAGGCCAAGAAGATTTAACGCACCATGCAAACTTGTGTTGCAATCAAGCAAGAAGGAAAAAATGCAGCCAATGTCAGCAGACTTACCAGAGCTGCTGCAACCTGCTGTCCAACCTCATATACCTGCCTCTCAGTGAGGTCATAAGGGACACCATCCATTGCCATTACATCCTAGAGACAAAATAAGACACCTTGGTTCAGACACATGCAGTAGGATAGTGGGAGATGTTTCCTTCTAATATATCTAATCTTATGCTCCTCCTTCTCACAATTGCTCATAAATTGACTGAAATGTAAGAGGATGTGGATGGGTGATGCTGATGGTGTGTTGAGTAAGACCAGTACACTAGAGACAACTGGTGGGCAAACTGACACGGGGGGAAAAACTTACTAGATTAGAAAGAAATCGTCAGAATGACAGTGAAGAACAACAATCCACACAGGTGAATGAAAGATACATTATATATTAGAATGATGAGTAGAAAAGCACGTTTCTAACATATGAACTGGGTACCTGGTATGAGACTAACAGTCCATCTCTCCTACCACCCTGCCTGTAACAGTAAGAGAGATGAGAGAGAAAGTAAGGTAAGCACACAATGTTCTTCCTGTGCCATTTTATAGCCCACATTCTATTTAAAAACTTCCTGAGATGGTTAAGCTTTCAACATGTTCAGTAACCTTTGAAAGGTTACCTTCCATAACGGCCCTCATATGAAGTGTCAGTATCCACAGCATTCAGTGGTAAGACATTCCATTAGTCAACTCCTCACTTCCTGAAGAACCAGCTCCATTTGTTTATTTTGAACATGACATGTACTAGCTTTATTTGCTACCACCTGGACCTTCTGCTGAACAGGACAGGAAGCAATTCTGTATTTAGAGTTTCGGATGTAGGAGAGTGATGAATTTACACAGTAACAGCAGAGTTTTGTCTTCATGCCTTTTGCAACAAGGAGTCATAGAATCACAGTATATGCTGAGTTGGAAGGGACCCACAAGGACCACTGAGTCCAACTCCTGGCCCTGCACACAGGACATCCCAGCAATCCTACCCTGCCCCTAATAGTATTGTCCCAACACTCCTGTAGCTCTGACAGCCTTGGAGTTGTGACCATTCCCTGGAGCGTCTGGTCACTGCCCAACCACCCTCTGGCAGAAGAATATCTTCCTGCTATCCAATCCAAACCTCCCCTGATATTTGGCCTCTTTTTAGCTTAACATTTAGAGTTAATATTTTCAATGGGCTGCATATTTTCATACTATCAGACCTCATCCCATCAGATTTTACCTCTCATCAACAATGGACAGACATGAAACCATCATTCACAAATGTGAAACTTCTTCCTGTGCATTACTTTATTTTTAACTATGGTGAATTTCATCTGTTCTCTTTATTGACAAGTCTCTCAATCTTGAAAGATCCTTCTGCAATTCCTTTGGGTCAGCCCTTGCCACTACTAGCTGGAATCATCAGCAAGTGTCATCATGTCACTGTCATCCCATTTTTAGGTTATTAATACATGCAATGAACAGCACCATGTCCTAGATAGCTGACCTCCCTTCAGTGCAAGTACCAACCTTTCATTCTTATATTCCATTTCCTGTCTTTTACCAATTAGTTATCATCCCATGACCTTCCCCCTGTGTTGTAACTGCTCTGCTTTCTTAAAAGCATTTGGAGTTAGACATGATTTAAAACTTCAGAAATTCAGGTGGCTGTATGAATTCATTCTAATTCCAGTGCCTGCAATGCCCTTCAATGGTCTGCAAAGTAAGACCTGTGTAGAACTTCTTTGGGGCATGGAAATAGTTTTGACTGTTATAAAGGGATGCATGGAGAGATGGAAAAATCATTTATGACTTAGGGATAGACATGCACCTAAGGAATTTAAGAAGCTATTCCGTCACCACTTCTTTCGACTCACCTTCCGACATGTCCACAGAAATGTCAGCAGGTCACCAAGAGACACATCTTCCATGATCATATAAAGTGGGAACTGGTCTACACAACATCCAACCAATTCAACCAAGTTCTCATGATGGCCAAGATTTTGATGAAATTTAATCCTTCCCAAGAAATCCTTTACTTTCTGGGGACTAGCTGGGTCTGACAGAACAGAAGAAAACAAAACAACAACAAATAGAAGCAGCAAAGAACAGGTTGACAGCTAAAATCAATATGCTCAGCAATCTTTAATCCTACCAAGACATTCCTCCAAGAACATCTTGAACTTACTATACTGAACATAGCCTGTTCTTGCCCAGTACTGACGGCAGCTCTCTGCCCATGTCTGGGATACAGAAACTGTACCAAAGTGGATCCTGACCACAGGATCCTTACCTTGCAAGGCTTTCAATACCACAGTCTTAGTCTTCCCAGAGCTCCCAGCTTCCAACTGTGCCCTGTAGATGCTCCCATAGGCACCAAGTTTTATCAGCTGCAAGGTGTCTGGTAAGAGTTTCTCTCGTGGTATCTCTAATTCTTTCAGAGTCAAGGATGCAGAATTTAGCAGGCTCTCCACAGATCTCTCACTCAGCTGGATGTAGCAGTTCTCTGTTGAGCAGGGCTCCTGCTGATTCTTTTTTGTCACTAACAAAAGCATAAAAGCCAGACAGATGAACTCCTGTAATAGGTGGCAGTGCTCATCCTTCTATGCTTTTTAATTTTTGCACCACAGTGTTTTGGAAATCAGGGCAAAGTAAGGAACTGTTATTGTATCTCACTTATCCTGGCCCTTGAAGATGGGGAAAGAATATATCTCCATTCTATTTGACAAAAAGAACCAGTCTAGAAATTTCTCCCATACTTAACTACATATAGATATGTATAGATCTTTATAGATAAGGCACAATTGGACTTCATTCCCATGTGCTCAAACAATGAACATTTTCTTTTATTACCAGTTCTCAATTATTTCCCTTAATATAGGCTCAAGCGGCTGTTTCCCTCTACATACCCAAAATTAGTTCAGAACTGTATTTTCATTCCCATACAGACACACACGTACCAACAAACCTTTCCCAACCCTCTCACCAGTCCCTATTCTACCTCATGTTGCCTCCACAGGAAGAGGGAGTATAGAAAATGGATTATATAGAAAATGGCAGTGCAGAAAATGGATTAACTGGGTGTAATCTACATCAAAATTACTATAATTCATAACTACCCCAGTAAAACTCTCCTTGCAGCAGCCTCCAGGAGGAGGCTTTGCAGCTCTTGTAATGTTACCACAGCATGTTAAACAGCCTACATGGCATGATGCTTTAGATTTTCTCAGATCCATCTACACTACAGCTTCCACTACTGCTGCTGAAAAATGGAGTAAATCAGTGTTCCAAATTCTTCTAATGTTTACTGGATTGCTGAATACCACTCAGGATCCTCATAAATGGTTTTGCCTAACAGCTCAAGCGATGGGGAAATGGAATTAGCTTCTGGCCACTTAAACCAATACTCTTTCCCCTGGTTGAAAAGCTTTTCTTTTACCTTGGGCTCCAGCTGGTGCTGATTGCTCCTGCTTTGCTCGCAGGCCACGGCAGTGGAGCCAAAGGATCACAGTGAGCACAATGACAAAAAGCCCCACCAGGAGCGCTGGGACAACAATCACTTCTGTTTGATGTTCACGCACAACTGTCAGCAGAGAAAGAAAATGGAAAACCAAGGAATAAGCAGCATACTGGTTCTGTATAACCATGGAGCAACAAACCATTTCAGTAATTTTCAACCCCAAAAGCCTGTGTTCCATCCTCTGGAACAGCTGAACACTGTTAGTGCTGCCACCTTATTTTTCAAAGGTGCTGAGTACCTAAACTGCGTGAAATCACTAAGACTCCCACACCTAAGGTCACTTATATGGAGGCCAGGAATTGTAGCCATTTGAAGTACCACCCACCAGTGAAACAGAAACAGCACTGCCAGCAGGACCGCAGGGAGATGGGATGGGCTGGATATTGCTATGTCATCAAGTGCAATTACAGCTCCAGCTCCTTCCAGTAAAATTACACAGAGCATTTTAAAGGAAACTGGGTGTGATCACCTTTGGAATTTGACTGGAAGACAGTGCAATTAGCAAGGTTTGTGAAGGTAACTATCTTTCTCATGTCCCCAGATCTGGAGGTGGTCGAGACCATTTTTTCAGTTCCCGAAGATGACAGAAAGTCACAAAATCATAAAACCCATAAAACTGGTCCTTTGGAAGCTGCAGGGAATCTTTAAAGATTGCTGTACACCTCATTCGAGGTACGAAGTCTCTAACATGGCTGAAATTATGTGAGAATAATCCCGCAAGAGAGGCTTCATCCCCACAAACATTTCTCCCCTGAAACACAATGCAGGGAAAGCTCCATCAAATCTTTCTATGTGGGCTTGGATGAAGGTGGAGGAGAAGAAAGGGCTTGGCACACTTTTTATTGAAGCTGGCCTTCCTGGCCAGCATGTGAAACCTTATTAAAGGAATGTGTGAGTCCTACCACATAGCTTGTCACTGCTATTGCACTCCAGCAGCATCCGTGAGAATCTTCTCACATCCCCTGCCATGTTAGGTTACGAGCAAGCAGGTCTCCAACCCTCACTTCCTGCATAGACATAAAGAAAAATAACAAAACTTATTAGGAGAAAGCATGATGATGAAGCAACAAGTGAAGTGAATAGGAGGCTTTCTACCCCTTACAATCAGTGGCTGCACGAAGCAGCACTGGGATTGGAAGGCTAAGAGAACAACACAGGACATCCACTATCACATCCTATGGATGATGAACTGCATGACCAGAGAGAATTTAGGGTTAAGCTTGTTTTACTGTGCTTCACAAGCAAATGAGGATCCCTAGGCCAAATGGCTGGCATATGTACAAAAGTCCATAAATACAAACTTAATTCTATTTAAAGAACATCTAATACACTCCTAGCTAACACATTTTTTAGATGCCAGAATGGCTCAGCATTTTATCTTCCGGTCCATTACAAGTGAACAGATCAGCAGCATGCATAGAAAATGTCATTCTTGACTACAGTCCTTGCCACAACTCCTACTGTTGCTGTACAAGGACAAGGAGAAAAAAGTGTTGTCATTAGGGCTCTCTGGTACCGACTTCTGAGCACTGCCAAATCCGTGGGTATTCTGAAGGACAACACCTGCAAGTCTTCCACATTTGTAGCTGAAAATACAGAGCCTGTACAAGCATGCACCTTGTTTAGTCACTGCTTCTTATAAACATTGCTAAAAGTTAAGACTTAACAGCTTTGCAAACAGTATTATCTAGAACATTTTATAGGAATTGTGACTTTTATCCTGTAAGCACCTACTTTGTTTTCAGCTATGAGTTTTAGGCAATTAACCTCAATGGCAAATATAGGACATTGATTTTGTGGAATTTGGGGATGAAATATTTAACAGTTTGTTCTCATGCTTAAAATTAATGAGTGAAGTTATTCTTTACCAGTTGCACAATAGAGGCAGCAGAGAGAGGAAAATGGAATATATCTGTGCCTTAAGGTATCACAAAAAGTCTGTTTCCTTTTTTAATTTGATTTCATTCTTAATGTCCTAGCAGATTTACCTGGTTCCGAGGTATGGCTACACCAGGAATCCAGTCAGAGGAGTAGTAACACAGCAAAAATACCAAGTTTTTCAGGTACACCCTGAAAGCAAGCACACTAAAACAACCCACCTCAGCTCTAACACACACTTACACACAAATACACAGGACCAGTCCTGGCTTCTTTCATTCTCAGGTACACAGACTTCAGGACCATTAGCCAGCAATCATATTGTATAATCTAAGTCACAAACAGTCCAAGCTCCATCCTAAAACTTGCTAATGGCTTTGTACAGGTGCTTACCAGAAATGCACACTGACATTTAAACACCATGCACGCACAGGCACACAAAAGCACACACTCCCCAATTTGTGCTTACAGAGAGAGCAGCAAAGAGCCATGGAAAAAGCCCTGACACAGCAGCCAGGTCTACACTGGTCTGTAAAAAAAATTCCTCCCTACTCTTTATGTACCTCCCAGCAGTGATGCCAGTGGGTGGCACTCATGTTTTCCATCCATACTTAGGGCAGAACCATGGGATCCAGGAATAAAAACAATGGCAGTCATTGGCACTTTATTTGCCCTGGCACTCCCATGTGCTGCAATTGCTTATGGAGGTGTTATGACCGGAAAAGTTTGATTGCAGAAGCCCATTTACATTCTATGTCTCTATCCTCTAGCAATACTCAGCAAGCAGCAAAAGAAGTTTTGCTCAGTAAGGTAATTCTGAAGTGCCTTTCAGTGCTACTTTTCAGGCCAAGACCAAATAAATTCCTGTTCTGTTCTAGGCTGTTTCTGCAACTTACTTGTCTAACAGTAACATCATTGCAGTTCTCACATTCCTCTCCTCACAAGGAGAATGGTAACTCAGAAATCCACAGAACTCACATTGTACATTTAATATTTTTTGCAGTGGGAGACACATGAAAGTTACGTGGAACTAACATGTTCATGTGCAAACTCCACATGGAGCAGGAGTACTGACAGTGCCCAACTACTTATTTTATTAGATCAAGACATTTTTCCAGTACCAAGACAGGATAAAGGAAACAAAAATATCTCAAAAGGTTCAAAATCTGTACCTCAGTGGCATTCTGATTTTTCTTGCTTGTGTGTTAACACTGTACCAAGATCAGTGCTGTCTAGATCATGTGCACACATACACTGTGCTACTTCAATTTAGAATTTACATTAGAGAATTTGTGCAATTTCAACTAAATGTCAGCTTATTTATTCCACTGGATTTTTAAATATTCTTTTGCACAGACTGAATTCCACTCATTGGAATTCACAGAATCATAAAGGTTGGAAAAGACCCTTAAAATCATCAAGTCCAACAGTCAGCCCAGCACCACCACCATGATCACCACTAAACCATATCCTTATGTGCCACATCCACAGTTTTTTTGTACATTTCCAGGGATGGTGACTCCACCAACTTCACTGGGCAGCCTATCCCAATGTTTAATGACTCACAGGAAAGAATTTTTTCCTAATCTAATATAATCATCCCCTGACACAACTTGAGGCTGTTTCCTCTTGTCCTGTCCCTTGTTCCCTGGGAGCAGAGCACGACTCCTCCCTGGCTGTCCATTCCTGTCAGGGAGTTCTGCAGAGCCAGAAGGTCCCCCCTGAGCCTCCTTTTCTCCAGGCTGAGCCCCCACAGCTCCCTCAGCCCCTCCTGGTGCTCCAGCCCCTTCCCCAACTCCGTTCCCTTCCCTGGACATGCTCCAGCCCCTCAATGTCTTTCCTGCCCTGAGGTTCCCAGCGCTGCCCCAGGATGTGAGGTGTGGCCCCAGCAGTGTCCAGCACAGGGGACGGTCACTGCCCTGGCCCTGCTGCCACACCATGGCTGGCACAGCCCAGGTGCCTTTGGCCTCTTGCCCACCTGGGCTCCTGTCCAGCCACTGTGCCCAGCACCCCCAGGGCCTTTCCCAGCTTTCCAGCCCCTCTGCCCCAGACTGGAGCTGCAGGGGGTTGGTGTGGCCCAGGGGCAGAAGCCAGGACCTGGCCTTGTTGAACCCAACACAATTGTCATAAGCCCATGGATCCAGTCTGTCTGGATCCCTCTGCAGAGCCTTCTGACCCTCAACCTGAACTCAAATCCTGATGTCAAAGCTGAATATACAGTGAAGACCACAGTACCCAAAAACAGAAGAAGCAGCTGCTCTTAGACAATGGGAAATACAAGGCAAAACCTCAGCAGAAGTTAAACTACAATCACCAGCATGTGCAAACTGCTCCTAGCAGACTACTTGGTGCGCTGCACATGACACAGCAATTCCACAGCCTGGCAGCAGTGACAGGTTAATTAGCCCCCATTCTACACCAACACTGCTCCTCTGTGCACATTTGCCAACAGGATGAACACTTGGAGAAAGGTGGCATTTTGTTTCCAGCCATGTTTGCTTGCCAGGCTGTTTTTGCTGCCCTGGCAATTTAGACAAAGCACAGAGGGCAAGAGAGGGACATGAAGAATCAGCTAGAAGGTGGCAGCTGTGGGAGCGGCTTAAACCAGTTCAGGGAGACCAAATACTGAATGTGAATGTAGCTGAGCTGAATTAAGTGCTCACCGATGCCAAAAGAAGGGATTATCTTCTCTCTCTGCTGTCTTCTCATTGGTTGTTTTGCTCTCAGTTGTGCAACTGATCACATGGTGAACTGATTCAAACCACTAACCTAGCAGGAAAAATCCACTGCTTTTTTTGCCATGGTGATTTCCTGCCATTTTAGTGGTCGGTATTAGTCAGGGGTGAATGGCTAATTCATCTAAAGCTGCACTGTGAAACCACACCCTGTGTCAGCACAGATCCACAAGCACTGTGTGCCAGCAAAAGCCTTACTGTGATTTTTCCAGTCCCCTGTCATTCATTCTCACGTGGATACTGTCTCCTTAGCAATAGCAGAAGCATTCACATGGCAATGTGGTAAACTGAACCAGGAAGGTCATCTGCCCTAAAATAATCAATCCTCTCTGATATTTATGGCCTTAAAGTTCTCATCAACCTCAAATTATGTTATTTAAAGTGCCAGGACTAAGATTTAAGAAGCCTTAGGAGTGACAAACTTTGTGGTGAAGACTGAAAAGAAAGAAATATCAAGACTTAACATGCCCATGGAAAATAAGGGAACAGACAGCTTGGATACTGCCCACACAGAAGCTGCCTGCTGCTTGCTCCTGCCATGTTAAAGAGAGTAAGTTGTCCATAGTCACAGCAAATATACAGTTTTGCCCCGAATATGTCTAATTTGTGAGCTACCAGCAGTTCCCATCATCAGTGCAAACCTGTAAATCTTTGTGTAATGATTAGCTAAAGAATAACTGCCTGACTGATAAAAGACAAATCCTTAAACATTATGTCTTCTACTTAATTTCTTGCAGTGGCAGAACCTTGCTCTCCAGCTTTTCCAGTTACCATTTCACTGGTGCTTTTATTCTTTCCCTCCTCTTTTATCTGACCTTTGAACATGGTCAACAGTCAAGGCTTTGGCAAATGATCTGCACAAGCACGCTGTGCTGGCTGTGCACCAGGAAGGGAGAGGAGCTACCAGGGAATTGCAGGAACCAAAACAGCAGGAAACCACCAGATGTGGGCAGTTATAGACATTGAATGTGAGAGAAGAGGGAGAAATAAAGCACTATTGTAAAGCAAACAGTGAAAAAGAGATTTTTTTTTTTCCCCTGCCATGTCCACCGTTTACTAAAAGCAGCATCCACACAAATAAAAAACTAGCCTGGCAGGTTTCAGCCATGCATTTGTTAGACTGTATAGCCTGTCTCTTCTGCATGCAGAAGACCTTAGTGACTTTCCAACAGCCTGGCAGACCATGACATCTTTGCAAGGTTTTCCTGGCCCGTGGAGTCATCTCTCACTGCAAGGCACCTGTGGGTTACCAAGCCCTGTGCAGAATGGGCAATTCTGACCAGCGACACCAGAGACACTTCTGTCCTTGTAAACAAGGATTAAAAATAATATCCTATGACTTGCTGTAACACTGTCTCAGCTATAAAGATTCAGTAGTACAACTCACTTTTGAAACAGCTGGTAGCTGTAACACCCTGTGAGAAAACAAAGTGTTTCAAAAATCACATACAGAGACACAAGATTTTCTCTTGGTCCAAAATTAGAAGCAATACTTGAATATCAAACCTAGGCTAGCTGCTACAGAAGGATATTAAGGAAGTGGAAGAAAATTAGGCTGACCACTTTTGAAGAGCTAGACCATAGAGAAAACATCAAATAATGAGGCCCATGCTGCTATTTGAGCAGGTGGTTACTTAGAGGAAACTTGGCTCCTTTTCAGTATAGCAGAAAAACAGGCAAAGTCAACAGTCACTACTGCACTGAGAAATGAGTCAGGAGGACTCAGTGCTGCTGTGCTTTTATGCTAAAAATGTTAGTTCCAACTGGCACCATTTCAGTGGAGATATGCAAGTTCTTACAGTGCTAGGTTTTGCTTAAACTCAGATAATCTACAAAAATTAATTTATTTGTGCTGCATAAGGAAATCTAAGTACAGAAGTGTGAAATGATACAGAACCTGAATGGGGACAAAGACAAAGATATTTTTTCTAATGCAGACATGGCCTACTATAGCTTCTGGAAAATTTACATATACCTTGAACATTCCCACTGAACGGAGGCCACCAAAAGTAATTCCTCACAGGTAATCTGAAGAAGAAGTTGAAGTGATAAAAAACCCCAAGGAATACATTAAGCTGAAGCCCTTAATGAGCAGGCTATTAAAAGTCTAGAGGCCAAACTTTCAACAGTAAACTATCACCTATGGCTTCCTTTTATGAAAGCAAAATCATATCTTACTTTTGAAAATGTCTCCCAGCTGACTGAGCTCTGATTTTGCTGGTAGCTGACTATATTAAGCCTGTATCAAACCCAGCACAAATACAGAAATTCTAAAAAACTGTGACAGCAAAAGCTATGACAGAACATGAGAAGAATGTAGGATTTTTGTTTCAAAGGACCACGCATCCATATAGCTCTTGTTGTGAAAAACTACTGTGTGATAAAAATACTGCATGACATCACATTGCTACTTAATGGTTTAAGAAATCCAACAGAGATCTGCTTTCATGAATTCACAGCCACCTTAAGCTGCGTAGGCAACTTTAGTTTCAGTTTTCCCAGTTGTGGACACTTCTTGGTGGATTTAACACAGATTTGTGTTTGTAATTTCATCAGTAGCTCATGCACACACAGGTAAATACAGGAAAACCTAGATATCTGCACCACTTTGGGTTAGAGTTCACTGCCTTACAATCAATGGTAAATTAGTAAAATGGTAATTAATTCAGCCCTAGGCATGTATTACTTAACTAAAGACTGGACATATTTATACACACAAGCATAACATCACCCAGTTTCAGTGAACTGAGACTAATTTTATACAAAACTTAATTACTTTGTTAATTTCTTTCTCTTTAAAAAATGCCTGTAAGCTATTTCATTCAAATCAGCCAGTGGGTAGAGGACATCCCTCTTTTATTTTCTTCTCAAACCCCAATACCATTATGATCACAGAAATGACTGTAAGTAGCTTCACTACAAGCAGTAAGTACATGCACATTTGTACATGCATGCATACACAGATATACAGTACAGCTATCTTCTAATGCAGGTCACATTTATGTTAATAAAAGTCTTTTAAGAAATAAATACTCATGGGCTGATCTTCCAGAAGTGCTTTCTCTCACTTACCCGAATGATACCACTTTCCTTGCCCTACGGTTGTCTTTTCCTGAAGCTCTCCTGCTACCAGATCCCAGTTTGTGAGGCCACTCCCAGTAATGCTGATGATTACCTTGGTATGGTTTTAATTCTTATGACTAAGTTCCTCCTCACTGATTTTTTTACTCCAGTCCCGCCCAGCTTCGGTTCTTTGCCTCTCTGCCTCCTCAGCTGTCTCCCCAGGGATGTCCAACACACAGCTGACAGGAAGGCACACACTTGCAGAACGGGTCTGCCTGGCTTCCACACAGCAGCTGCTCATGGGCTGACTGCAGAGCCCTCGGGCAGGCACCTGCAGTGGAGTTTGAAAGGCACACCAACACAGATCAAGAGGGACAGGTTATGTAATAAACAGAATTCATACACTTCCGGTTACAGGTTCACATTTAGAATGAATGGGCTCTTGGAACAGAAAATCTGTACAGAACCCCCAGGACTCCAGAGGCTGAAAAAGCGTTCCACTGGGAACACAGTCTGCAAATGAGGGATAAGATAGAAGATTAATAATATCAAAACATGCTACAGCAGACAGCAGAAACATAGGGTTTTTCACAATCTGCCTTTCCCCCTGGTGTCCTTCCTGTTCGGGCTCTCCGTGCATTCTGACAGAACTTTGCAAAGTTTAGCTTTCCTCTGCCCTGTCCTCACACCACTCTGAGCTCCCCAATCACAGCAGACAATATTCCTGAACTTCCCTGTGACCTTTTCCTGCCATGATGCCCTTGGGGTCTCCATTGTGCTCTGCTTGTGTCCTCAGCAGCCCTGGGGTGTAATCTTCACTGTACCTCAGCATTTTACTTCTGGGGACTTTCTTCCCAACCAATCCATGCACACAAGTCCCATCTGTTGGCCTGCCCTCCCCTATCACTGATAAATCCTTTGTTAAGAGTTTCAGATTCCTGAGTCCTGGTTATATGAGTCGACACAAGATTATTTGCTTAGCTACTTCATAGGAGTGAGAGGCAGTTGCATTTCAAGAGTAAACAATATGAGACCTACTTCTTGTTGAGAGACAAACTTCATTTCACAGTCAGCAACTCAAGGCAGGTGGCTTGGGGAAGATGCGGTAGATGATGTGATCTCTGCTGTTTTAGCCAAACTCATCTACTCCTGGTTAACATTTTGTCACTGCATGTATGTTGTTGTGGGGCAAATTTTAGTTGTACCTAAATCAATACCTTTAGATATCAAAAGACAACAGTTAATTTAAGAGAGACTTCTCCTTAGCATTATTCTTCCAGATGGCATTTACCCATGCATGCAAAACGGTGAAAACCAGGAGTTTTTCACTGCTTGACTCTCTACAGACACTGGCAGGAGTGGGCAAAATAGTATCAGCAAAATAGTCCTGTGATATGGATTTTTATCCCCTGGGAAACCAGGAGAAACATCTTCCAGACTGAAAATTTTCTTGAATTAGAAAGATTCTACATTTTACATTAAGATTCTACACCTTGAATTAGATTTCTATTATAAAGATACTACAGCTGCAGAAGGTAGGCTTAGACTCTGGTTTCAGCTTTCCTCTCATTCTGGTACTAACTTGTATTGACTCTCTGCAGTGTTTTCTCCACTAAGGAGGATGGGATCTGTCTTACATCTCATTCTCCATTAAATGGTAGGTAAAATGCAAATAACAGTTCCTCATTTAAATGAGTTCCTTACTGAAATGAGTTACATTCCACAGGCACCTTCCTCAAGGGCACCTGGAAGAAAACCTATTCAGATATTCCTGTTTGAAAATATGACAACTGAAAATCTTCCTCCTTCTTTCAGTTTCTACACCTCCCCACTGTGGAAGAGAGTGTGAAAGGCAAAGGGTTAAATATTCAGGGTAGAGCATATGCAAAAACAGCAATGGCTGCAGCTTTTAATTTCCCCCTCCAGTCTCTGTTGTGCTCCCAGTCTGACTGGTTGGATAAGATATTTCAATGGTTCAGAGTTCAGGCTTCAGCCTATACAATCCTTCTCATTCATCAACAAGCCCATCCCCCTGTTTATGACAGAAGTAATTTATTGTCCTGTGAAAAACAGACTTTTCCTGCTATGTCCTGTATGTGCATCCACAAAGAAAACATTGCCTGTTGAACACCCTCTATCCTTCTCTGCTTTTTCCTTATGATTAAGCACACTGAAAGGCAGCAGACTGGCAGTTTTAACATCACCATCTTCTTCATCTCCAAGACAGCTGCAGCACACCTAGAAACCATGCTAACCACACACAGCTGCAGTACCATAGCCTCAAGATGGGTTCCGGGACTAAGCAGTAAACTTCTTATTTTCACATTCTAATATAAGACTTAAAACTGTGGCTTACAGCTGATAGACTGTGACTCATCTTTTAGTCAACTTAAGCCCACAGAGGTGTAGAAACTCAGAAGGTGAGGGGCTAACATGTAAGTCTCAAAGAATAGCAGCCAGACAGCTGCAGAGCCAACCAAGGATGGTTGGTAACAGCACACTGTGAGAAAGAACAAGATGTGGCTGGGGAAGGGGCCATGCAGAGGAAGGGCAGCACTTTTCTGGGACAAACACCCTTGATGCAGTTTCTGCAGATAAGCACATGGCACAACACAGAAATTATCTAAATGTTAAAGAAAACCTCCCATCATTATCCCAAGTGTCTGCTCTGCCTCATGAGCTTTGCCTCTCAAGGTAGTAGGTTTTCTTAATCAAGAAAAATTACAAACCTATTTTTTAATGGCAATTCTATTGTAATTTTCAGTTCAGCCTAGTAGTATTTGTTTTTAAAAATTTCCAAAGGTAGCACCATATGAAAAGAAATAAAGTAGAAAACTGAAATGACCTAAAGATTAGGCATCAATCTTCATCAGCCAGCTGAAGGTCCGGTAATTTGCTAGCACTTCCTCTATTCAGGGATTTTACTCAGCTGCATTTGAACCCCTGCAAAACTTTAGCAACACAACACTCTGTGATAAAGTTGCATTCATGCAACTTAGGTGAATAAAAACCTGATTTTATTTTGAAGATGAATTCTCATCTTCAAACCAGCTACTCAGTCAGCAGTGAAATGAGGGGTGATTGCAAGAGATGAGCAAGACTGCTGCATAAGAAGAACACTAATACACCAAATACTTTAAAAACAGGCCTCAGTTTGTGTTTGTAAGGATGAAGAGGGGTAACAACAGACAGCCCAAACGATTCAAAGTTTGGATATTGATGTGGAATGGGACGTGACTTGGAGCACGGACAATTCAGAAATGGGGCTTGATTCTCACTCTGCTATAAAACAGGTAATTCCTATCTATTAACTCTTGACAATCTTTTAGTCTTGTTGCTCTTTCTCCAGAAAAATTCTAACATGATTTTGCCTAGTCCTGCAAACACCTTTTCCAGCCCCCCCCCCCTTTTTTTTTTTTTTTTTTTTTTAATGATGCAAAGATTGTAAAATCACAGAACAGTTTGGGAAGGGACCTTCAAAGACCATGCAGTTCCAACCCCCCCTGCCGTGGGGGGAAGACACTTCTTTCCACTACTTCATACAGTCTGACCCTGAACACTTCCAGGGATGGGCATCCACGACTTTCTCAAGGCAACCTGTTCCACCTTCTCACCACCCTCACTGGTAAGTATTCTTTCCTTATACCCAATATAAGCCTACTCTCTTTAGCTATGAACCTGCTGCTCGTTGTGCTGTCATTGCCGGCCCTGGTCTGACGTCTCCCTCCATCCTGCAAGCAGGGAGAGACTCCCAGAGAAAAGCAGCAGAAGCAGCACTCAGCTTTCATACTTAGGGGTTCAGATGTACCTTCTGCGTTACTTTCAGGCAAGCTCCTGAAACCCCAGAGGCCATCTGGCGCGGCCGCTCTCGCCACGACATCAGCTGCGGCGGCGGGCCGTGCCCGGGGGCGGTGCGGGGCAGGGCTGGCGGCGGAGGGCGGCCCGTGCTGCAGGCGGGGCCGTGGGCAGGGAGGCTGTGACCGGCTCTGCTCGGCCCCCGGGGCCGGCCATCGGGCCGCGCATCGCGTGCCCTGGTGGCCAAGGAGGGTCGCGGCATCTCGGCTTGTGTCAGGAATGGTGTGGCCGGCAGGAGCAGGGGGGTCATTCTTCTCCTGCGCTCGGCACTGGTGAGGCCACACCTGCAGTGCTGCGTCCAGTTCTGGCCCCTCAGTTCAGGAAGGATGTTGAGACGCTTGAGCGTGTCCAGAGGAGGCAGCGAGGCTGGTGAGGGACTTGGAGCACAAATCCTGTGAGGAACGACTGAGGGAGCTGGGGGTGTTTAGCCTGGAGAAGGAGAGACTCCCTGGAAAGTGGCTGTAGCCAGGTGGTGGTTGGTCTCTTTCTCCAGGAAGCAACTGACAGAACGGGAGGACACAGTGTCAAGCTGCGCCATGATGGATATTTGGAAAAAGTTCTTTACGGCAAGAGTGATAAAGTACTGGAATGGTCTGCCCGGGAGGTGGTGGAACCACCATCCCTGGATGTGTTTAAAAAAAGACTGGATGTGGCACTCGATGCCATGGTTTAGTTGAGGTGTTAGCACATGAGTTGGACTCGATGATCTTGAAAGTTTCTTCCAGCCCAGTGATTCTGTGATGCCGCAGAGACCGCTGCGGCGGCGCCGGAAACGAGGGGCAGGCAGGACACGGAGCCGGGACACGGTGCCAGGTCACAGCCGCAGCCCAGCGCCTCGGAAAGCCAACCGCGCCGCTCCCCGGGCCGCCGAACTCTCCCAGGCGCTCGTTTTCGTGAAACACGGAATCAAGCGAGCTCGCGAGCGCGGGGAACACGCGGGCGGGAGGGGCGGGCACGGCCGCCGGGCCGTGTTTGGTGTCCCGTTGCCGCCTGCTCTGTCTGTGAGGGCGAGCGGCGGCGGCGGCGGCGGCGGCGGCGGCGGCGGCGGCGGCGCCCCGGGGTGGCGGCCCCGGCGGCGGCCGCAGGGTGCCCATGGTGTGGGGCAGCACCGGGGCTTGGGCTCTCCAAGGGCTCCGGGGCAAGGGGGCTGCCCCGTTAACATCAGTTTTACTTCGTTGTATGAAGTGACACTTGGAACACCCAGCGTCTGAGGTTTGGCACCGGATTAAAAGGCTGTAAAGCCATTACAAACCACACGTTGCGTTCCTTCCGTACATATCGGCAATAAAACTCGGAAAACGTACCCACTGAGTCTGAGAAATCATAGGATAAAAACTATGCGGTGTGATGTATAAAGTCACTACACTGAAGCTCTTCTGTCTCTTTCTTTACAGTTCCGTCCCATCCATTGGTGGTTTTCAGAAAAGGAAATTAAAGGCAATACTTTGTGTCACATTTTCGATGAACACTGAGGTTCTAAAACTCTATTTTTGCCCCAAGTCTTTTTACATCCTAGAATTTCACTCCCTACAGCTTAGCAGAGGTTTAGGGAATGATAATCACTTATCTGCCTCTGTAGTGACAAAACTTAGTGTTTATACTAAACCACGCTGGAGCCTGCAATTGTGAAATAAATACTGGTTACAAATGAGGCTTTTACAACTAACTTTGAAAATGAAGTTGCCCTGGGTCAGAGTATCTGGAAGAGAAGCTGGAAGACAACTGTAACAGGGTAATAAAGTTTGCTCGTGAAGGGTGTGACTCAATGATCTTTTATTACTGATACCAAAAATCTTTATTTTGCACAAGCACAGCATATTTGAGCTATTTTTTTTCTACTTAATTTCAAAATGAATCACAAATAATATGCAACATACATATGATGACCAGTAACCTGAAGGTCAGATTCTTGCTGATTTCACATGTAAATCTAAAATGTATATTTTAAAAAAAATAAAATGCTTTTATTTTTTATTGCAATGTTACTTTGTCTCAACTCTGAAAATCAACTCACTTTTGAGTAGAATAAAGTAGGAAAATCCTGGTTTCCTTATAGATGGCTGAATCAGAGTCTCAGGAAGGAAACTATGATAACAGGGGAAACAAGGTGCAGGACTTCAAAACAGATATGGAGGAAATTCTGGAGAAAATGGAAGAACTAACAGGTACAGGTCTTTATTAAGAATGATACGGATTTTTTGTACTAAAGACACTGAGGATTTTTTATATTTATTTTGTAAGCTTCTGTGTGATAGAAATGTAATTAAAACAATCACCATCAACTAGTGCCCTCGTGTTGTTAATTGTGAAAAAGCATCCAAATAATTTAGGTGGTTCAGATGGCTCAGAATTTAAAATCAATAGGTGATGGGTGCTTAGTTCAGTGTTGGTTAAAAACAGAAATACTACTAAGGTGTTTAATGTACAATTATTAAAATGTATAAAATGAGACTTAATGCTGAAAAATGGGTACATATCACCTCTCAGGTGAGTGTACATAGTGAATTCTTGGTAAAATAAAAGGGAAAGTACGTAAGTGTAGGTAAGTACATAAGTTTAGTACATAAGTGCTAAAATGATTTGCTCAGCTTTAGCAGATGCTCATCATTTCAAAATCTGTCTCATTTAATTAAGTGATTATTTCAAGATCAATTTCACTACTTAAGTTGTCCTTAAAATATTTAATCTCTTTGTTGCAGTCTCCATGATCTTACCTTCCTCTCCTTACAGAAGCTGTAACTGGTCTGAAAGGAGGAATTCCTTATATAATATTCACATATTTTAAAACAGTCTCTTGACCCTTTCCATTTGGTTACCTGTTTTGTTGTCATTTTTAGGTGAAGTGTTCATTCCCATTTCATAATTTACATCAGTGTCCTTCTATTACGAACTATTTTGAGACATTTATAAAGAAGTAATACTGAACAGTCTATTTAATCTTGAGTTTTACTATAGGCAGTTTCCATTTTATTTTCCATCCTTCTCTGAGATCTGAACTGATAATAATTCATTTTAGTAATTGAATTTATTTATTGAATCAGCCATTGCTTTTTCCTGGCCAAAATATAATACCTGTTGTGTTTGCAGTGCATGCAGCCTGGATGGCCTATGGCTGCATACCCACCCAGACCAGCCCAGACCTGCACAACGCCATGCAGTACTTGGAAGATGCCTTCCTGATATGCAAAGAGAAGATGGAGAAGAAATGGCAGGAGGTGCTAATGGAATCTAGAGGTGAAGGGCAAAACGAGTAAATTGAATTCAGTCATGCTGGCAGAATGACATTCCTTGGAAAATAACTTAGGTCCTTTTTTCTCTCAGCTGTGGAGGTTTCAGAGGCATTGTGGGAAATGGATTGGCTTTCCTCTTGCTAAGAACTACTTATTTGTGAATGTTTGTGGAAGTATTTTAATTAGATTACCCATATAGCTTTGTATAGGTGAGGGTAAAAGGCAGCAATGTGTGTATTTGCACAATGCCCATCAGTAATCCCTGCAGTGTTTGTACACGCAATTGACACACCCTCTGTTCCTTTTCGCTGGAAGATCATACTCACTCCATGGTCAATTTAACTGGAATTCTTTGAGACCTGAACAAACTGGGGGGATGGGGAGCAGGGGTACTGTAGAAGACCATCACAGTGGCATTGCACCAGCCCATGCCTTTCAAAGACAAGAGGAAGAATTGCTTATTTTCTCAAATGCAACACAGGTGAAATCCTAGATTTGCAGATAGATTGCAGTGGTTTTATTTAGGATAATAAAATAGGTGTTCAATTACATAGTTTTATTATTTAGATAGATCATCTATAGTTGATTCATCTTCTTCCATTAGATTTTTAACCATTTCTTTGAATTGGTTTCACCAGAAAGATTGTTCCTCTCAAACCATCTGAAGGTGGCACGAAATAAATTTTTTTTTACCATTATAGACTGCAGTACGTGTGGTGGCATTGCTGCAGAAACCAAACTAGCATGGTATAAAACATGCTTCTCTCCATATGTTCTTACTGTGCAACATTAGAAAAGGACAAAAAAAAAACCAAACCTTTTTTAGTCAGAATAATAGCGCCTTGTGTCTTTTGATTATACATAAGTGAGTAATTTATCAGAGATGGAAGTCACTGCAATAAGTTTTAAGGATCTTTCCTGTTATTAAAATCAGTCTCTTTTAACCAGAAAGTAAGCACGATGTAGCAAGTAAGAGCATCTCCATCTCCTGTGAAGAGGTAATTTAATTATTTAAATCACATCTAAATGATCCCTGAAAGTCTGCTAGTTTTTAGGCTGTGTATTTCTTTGAGATTGGTTAATCTAAATTCAGACAGAATGTTAATCCACTGAAGTAAAAAGTATGTAGCAAATTTGACTTTGTTTTCTGCCTTTTTTTACGGCACCAAGTATTTCAAGAGGTACAAATGGTAAGAACACACTTTGAACTCTACACTTGACTTTCCCGTGGGTAGGTCTTAACTTCTCCCCAGGATTTTCTTCCCAGTTATGTGATGATTACAAGAGGAAAGTTAGGGATAGGCATCAGTGCTTATTCCTACAAAAACTATACAGCAAGATAGTTATTCTTTTGCTATTTTTTCCCTTTATTTATTTATTGGGTTATTACTCACCATCTACCCTATTTCAGCCCCCCCTAGAGCTTGCAGCAGATCCCAGACAGCCCACACTGTCACACCTTCATTTCCTGTCACAGGGGTGCGTCTATGAGTTTCCAGAAAAAATTAAGTGGAGTAACAGCCCCATCTAGTGCTCACATAACTGTACCAGTAAACTGGATTGCTGACATCTCTGAACTCCCCAGCACCCATTTTCTGTGATGGGAAGTGTCAGCAGTTCTGTGGTGTGCAACACTGCAATGCTTTTACCAGCCATGGCACAGCAAAATTTACTGCTCTTAGGTATGAACTGCACCTGTTGGCAAGTCAAGAGGCTGAGGCCCAAGAGTAACATGTCAGAGTCCAGGGCATTCCTCTGGATGCCCTGGGAGACCACAGACCTGAGCAAGAGGGTTTGAGATCTGTGCAGGGGGGTTGGAGACCCTGGCACAGAGGTCAGGAGGACACTCCCTTAGACTTCAGTCCATGGGAACGGCTTCCAACATTGAGGGAAAAATTACAAGCCACAAAGGTGTGAAAAAAGTAGTTTAGTATAGGATAAAAAATTATGTAGTTTTGAGTTTTAGAATATAGGTAGCTGGGGGATAAGATGGAGAATTTAGGGTGTTGCCCTTAGTTCTTCCTTCTTCTCCCCTGGCCTCCATCTTTTGGTGATGGTGGCACAAAGTAGTTTAAGGAGATTGGATTAGAGTTGACCATTTTAGTATAGGTGATAGGTATTGGAATTTAAGTGTAAACAGGTGACACGTAACTTTCTGTGTAAAGGGACTGCGACATCCCACTGTGGGGGGAGTCATCTCGTGTTCTAGCTGCTGTTCAGATCTCAGTTGGGCACAGAGAACATTTTAAGATATGAAATAATCAACAACACGAAATATCAAGAAAACTAGACCTTGAAGACTCTGCTTCTTTCTTGCGACCTGGCTCGGGGCTTTCAGAGGGAAAAAGACTTTTTAACATCTTTAAGCTCGGATGCGGAGACCAAACCTGACAGTAACATATCCAAGAGCCATCAAGTGGAGCCATAAATATTTTCAATATTCTGTTTTAGAGTTTCCATGGACAATTTCTTATCAAGAAACAGATAAGACTCATTCAGAGCCTCCTGTATAATTCTAATGCTTGAAACTCTGCTCTTCTCTCCAGTATAAAAGGGGACTGAAATGGGAGTATTTCACATATCCACTAAGGTGTCCTGACCTCATCAGAACACATCTTAGAGCTCTATTTAGAATATTTATTTAATTTACTACTACTGCCTTCCACTTCTTTATTATAGCCCCAATTCAGATTATCTCCGCAAGGCTCAAGAATCCATATGAGCTGTTTTATGTTTTAGCATATTTTCAAAATTTTAGTCCAGATTCTTGCAGCAGTTTTTCCTGGAACTGAATCTGTAACACCTCTATTTACACATACTATTAAAATAGTGGGTTTTTTTCTGAACAAAAACTGTATCACATAGGCACTACTGGCATGAAAGTGGCAGTGAATAATTGATTAATTCTATGGACCTTTGTGGTCCTACTCACGTCACCATTTACAAGTCAAAACTTACAGCCAAACATGGAAGAATAATGTATTTTGACATCAGTCAGGAAATATAATGAAGCTCTGAGTCTTTCCTATTACATTTTAAAACCTTAAGATATTAATTACTCATCAGCTGGTAGTATTAAGTCATCAGGATCCATTTTCTGCTCAGTGCACCACTGTCCTGCTCTAAGACTCAAAATTCAATCATAGCAGCCTTGCTCCATTTTTGCAAACAGCACAAAATAGAAAGTTCAAGCTACCACTTACTTGATATGACCTCCAAAATCTTCTCATACCCTCTACACCTGAGGAAGGATCCCACTGCAACTTGGCTCATGCAGATGCTTTTCCCTACAACTCTGAGCATTTCAGAGCATGGACTTTCTCTCGACAGAATCACAGTGGTGCTGAAGACTCCTTGGTTCTCCAAAAAGCCAAACTAGCAGAAAGCAGAATGATGTCTAAGGCCATGGCTCTGAAACCAGGATCTGCCAAGAGGCTCTCTAAAAAAGACACAACAAATAGAGTCAGACATCCACAGCTGACTTCACAGCCCTTACAGCCAATGATGGAGCACAGGTTTTATTTCCAAAGTTTTTTTCCAACAGAGTGTTTTACTTCCAAGGCACTTGTTCCACCTGTGTAGTTCTCCCATGGCAGCAGCACTGCCCAAGACAGAAGCTTACAGTGCACCTATCTCTCTAGACTGTGAATGCCTTGTATTGCAATTATGATCAAATGAAGCAAACTAGCAGAAAGGAAGGCCTACAAAACTATCTTCTTCCTTTCTTTATCCTCCTCAAAAGCCACAGGGAATGTTTTTGCAGAACTTTAGCTACACTGCAAATTCAAAATCCATGGAGCTACATGTCTTTTTAAGAAACCAAACCAACACAACACAAACTAAGCTCTCATCTGAAGTTCTTCTTGAGGCAAAAATCTCTTCTTCTTGTAAATAAGACCCATAGTCTTATTTACACGTACACAAGCACCAGCTGTCAGGAGAAATGACCCTCATTATTGAGCACCAGGTTTATATTTTTTCCAAGCAAATTCAACCAACAAGAGCATAAGTGGCCTAGCAAAGGAACAATTTATGCACAACCCAAGACATCTAAAATGTAATTTTAGTAAGTGCTTTAAACTTTGCTAGAGTTAAGCTTATATTTTCATAACCAGGGAATTAAGGGATGAAGTAGGTTATGGCAGTCACTGGCTTCTGGTTTTATACAAACATTCTTACTAAAGGCAGAACAGAAATAACAAATAAAACTCAATGCTAGGACATTACTTGTATCTGTTCCTCACTTTTGCTGTTCATGAAAAATTAAATAAATAAATAAAAAGAAAGAAAAAAAAGTTGCTAGTTAGGTACTTTTGTTAACCTGATTCCATCTGACCTACATTTTTGCAGAGATTAAGAAAATTCTCTTTAGCCTGTCAAATCTCTCAAGGAGAAAACACCTATTAAAGGCAGTTCAAGTAGTTCTTATGACAAGTTCTGCAGTAATATTTCATTATTTATGAATATCTTGCATCTGCTTGGTATAGTGAAATTATTAACTTCTCTCCAATGTGCCTGCACATTTAATTTAGTTTGTAACAAAATTTAAGCCTAAAAAGATTTATCCTGCTTAAGAATTTTTAAAAGGTACCATTACTTATATTTTCATCACCTTAATGCATTTTATTTTGTGTCAAAACAGACATTTCTTTGTCATCCAAATAAACCAAGTCAATTTACTTCACGACTCATAAACAGGTTCCTAATCCCTCACAAATCAGTCAGCTGTAAGCAGTGCAACTCAGGCACCACTAAGTCTTTTCCCACCCTCCTCCCCAAGGCAAAGGCAACAGGGTGCAAGCCCAGAAGCTGGAAGCAAAGGGCATTCAAGTGTAATCATGCCCTGCACACTCTGCTTAATTCCTGAAGAGTAACAGGAATATTTGTTTGAGAAACAAACATACTTATCCAAGGTTTGGCTAACAACAACTGCAAGACAGGAGCATGAGAAACGCTGGACTGAACAATGAAGGACACAAGATATGCACCCATATTTCAACAGCTGGAAGCAGACTGATAACACCTGGCAGACAGCCAAGTTTTAGGGAGGAATATTAAAAAACCACTGATATAAGACAGCTCAGTACTTTGCTCATTAACACAAGATGGTACAGGTACAGAGATTTTACTGGTTTGAAGTAAAGAGTAGAGAAGCCAGCCAAACATCATTCAGAACAGAAGTTTGGATAAAGTGGTAGTTACTAGACCAGTGTCCTTCTTGAGCAGTCTCAAAACTTGGATTCGACTGTTTACAGAACACAAAAGCCTAGGCAAACAGATGAGGAAAAAACATTCAAGGAACTCACTCTACATCCCCCAAACTCCTGCCATGAGACAGTAACAGGAAAACTTAACCATTAAACATCACTAGAGTCAGAGGAACAGAGGGAACACTGTGAGTTATAGCTCTGCTTTGTGATTTCTTTGCAGAAGTTGTTTTGTATTCAAGTATATCCACCTAACCATGCTCAGGTATCATCCAGCAAGACACACCGAAGAGGCAGCTCTCTTTCACATAAAAATGCTGAAGCAACAAGATTAAAATAATGTATTTTTTAAAAGAAAACATGAATAAACACATTAAGCCGATTTTTTGGTAGTTGAAATCACTTTTATTTGTGAGGAACGTCACCCATGCTGCACAGTTTCAAATAGATCTTAACAAGGAACGCGGTAGTTTGTCCTCCCCATGTCCTGCAGTGAACAGGACTGGCACAGAAAAAAAAACTCACACTTGGGAGGTTTAGCACCAGCATCCAATAAAAAAAGCATTTTATTTCAATTTTAGTTCTTTGGTAGTTTTTTTTTTCCCTTTTCAGTTTGATACCAAAAGAAAAATTGAAAAAACAATACTAGCAAAACAGTGAAATTCTAGGGAAAAAAACCCCAAAAAACAAAAAGCCCCACAGTTGCTGTTGAAACTAGGGAGGTTGTTCTTTCTGAATCTCGCTCTCTTTCTCTCTTCATACATCTATCTCGTAGGCGTTCCCTGGATCTCAGCTGCTGGTAAATTTTCTTTTACATTTTAGTATTTCAAATCTTTGCTTTCGTCATCACTGTTGACAATTTATTGCTTGTGTGTTTCTTTGGTGTTACTTTTGAGTTGTACTTTAGGACACCTGTTGAAGAGCCAAATGTTAAAAAAAATGCAGTTTAAGTTTTACTTTCTCAATAAATAGACAAGGTGTCAAAGGAAAAGTGTTCTCACAGGCAGAATAAGCACAACTGGCTTATCCTGTCCATAACAAGGATCTTCCTAAAATAAAACTACTCATCAGCAGATGCTATTACTATACAGACTAGAGAGCTTCCTGGAGAAAAAGGAATCAATTATAAAGCAAAACTTACTTTGTGACAAATACAGAGGCAGAGGGGAGAAAGAAGAGAAAAGCAGCATCTTGGTTTGCCTCTGCAGCAGTCTAAGAACTTATCACAAATATGAAGCGATACATAAGGGAATGTGGCCAGAATCCTAGAAGCATACACACTCTGCTTCCATTGGGAAACAGGAACTGTCCATATTCCTTACCTGAGCGATGGTTAAGGTGCCTGGGGAGCCGGACATTACTCAGCACCACTCTGCTCTGTCACTGGAGCAGGATTTTCAGCAGGTGTTTCAGTTGCCTTTGTCTGAGACACAACAAACTCTTATTATAGGCAAAGGCTGACCTCCACACCCTTCCTCTCTTCAGTGCTACAGCCAGCATAATGCAGGTTTTAAAACCATCAAGAAAAATGAATCTCCAGAAAATACAAAATTTTAGTGTATTTCCTGTAATTGAGTATTACACGGCAGATTCTGTCAAGGGAACACCTGAAGTAGACACTGAATGAGAAAACCTTCTCTCATTAAAGTAGAATCTGTGTTTGCAAACAGTTTCCCGAAATTATCTGGTTCAAAAAGCTCAGGAAATGGATATAGAGCTTTCAAATCCATCCCTCATGCTACATACAGAGTTAAGGTTTGTGGAAGCAGGAAAACACAACTGTTTCCACTTCAAAAATAGTTATTATAGTATGACCCCAATTAAGAACCATCCAGAAGCAATCCCTATCCCATCGCTGGTTCCTTTTAAGATAAGGTGCTTATTCTCCAAGAGGTTCAGAAGAAGCAGGCAAGGAAATCAGTGCATCAGATTTGGTCACAGACTTAACCAGCACATGAACACATTTATTAAAAACTCACACAGGGCAGAAGGTCTTGGGCATTCGCCCCATTAAAACCTCTGCTACATAGTATCATAGAATAATTTGTGTTGGAAGGGGACCTTGAAGATTGCCACATTTCAACCCTCTGCCACAGGCAGGGACATCTACTATCCCAGCTTGCTCAGAGCCCCATCCAGCCCAGCCTTGAACTCCTGCAGGGATGGGGCAGCCACAGCTGCTCTGGGCAACCTGTGCCAGGGCATCCCCATCCTCACAGGGAAAAAAAAATTTCCTCATATCCAACCTAAACCTTCTCTCTTTCAATTTTAACTCATTGCCCCTTGTAACAGGCGTGTCTCATCTTTCCCTTCAGGCACTGCAAGGCCACAATGAGGTCACCCCAAAGCCTTCTCTTCCCCAGGCTGAACCATCCCAATGCCCCCAGCCTTTCCTCCCGGGAGAGGTGCTGGTGGCTGTGAGCAGCGTGCTGTCTGTACCTCTTTGCCCTCCTGTGCCGGAGCGCTGGCTGGGCGCGGCCGGCGCCGGTAGTTGTAGGGGCGCCTGTAGCCGCGGCGCAGCGGCTGCTGGCTCATGGCATTGGCCTCGTGGTGGTTCTCCTTGTTCTCAGCCTCTCCAGCCGCCGGGGCAGGGCGTGGGCGAGGGGGCCCTCTGAGAGGGGCACAAAGAGGTGTTAAGTATGAAATAAGCCCAAGAACGGTGAAACTACAGTAATTTTAGCTCAGCAAAACCTCCCATAACCAAGTATCCTCCTCAACAGTTTAGAGTGCTAGCAAACCATCTCTTCAGGATTTGGCTGGCATGTGGTTGGAAAGGAAAGAAAGGAAAGTGGGTGTCTCTTCACTGCTGAAGCTACATCACCATATTCTGCTGTCTATCCTGCAATGAAGATGCAGTTAGCCCCTTTGAATTGCTGGCTAGCAGAAGAAACAAGCCAGTAGTGGCCACACAGGCTGATTGGGCTGAGTTGGCTTTGGCACGGCTACATAACAGCTCAGTCCTATTCCTAATTAATGGTGCAGTCCTTGCAATCCTCCTCACTTTTACCTGCAACCTTGGACCTTTTTTCTTTGCCTCATGTTGCCCCTCTTAACCAATTAGGAAAAGAACTTTTCACAGGTGAGCTGGACCTCATTAACACTAAGCTATCAAGTCCACGTTCTTGATTTATACAAGAGCATTCCACCTTATTTCTAGTATAAACAGTGTTTATAAACTGCCAAAACACAGCCAAAATCCAGTTTCCATTAACTAATCCACAGCTACCTAGTCCCAAAGGAACTAACAAAAGAGGCAGTGTCACTAGATTTAGTGCTTGTAAAGAAAAGCAACACCTGTGAACTCAAACAGAAGCATTGTGCACTGATAGGATATATCATTCCTCTCATAGGAAAATTGCATCAGAAAAATCACAAGTTTCCGTTAGTCATGGACAAGTTACTCAGCCTGTGATTCAACTATATGACGTGCAAAAGCCTCACTGGACTTGCTATGGTGCTATCTCTGACTGCCCAAAACTAATGAAGACTTTCAGGAATTAAATTTATTCAGCTTGGATGCCAACAAGCAGCAAGCATCAGTAGTATCCCATTTCCCACAGTCCTAGATAAAAGAGCCAAATTGAACATGAATATTCATAAAGAGCAAAGCTCAAAGTAGAGGTGGAAGGCTTGTGGCTTTAGACCCAGATTCCAAAAGGATGGATCCATTGTGCATGAAGCAGGCAAGCCATTACAATCAAGAACAATCTTGTTATCCCTATCAAATTCAGCTTGTTGCTGCTCTGGCATTGTTATTCACCTCTTACTTTTTGTTTTTGAACAGACATGCACATGAAAAAATGGGGATTACATCATTTTCATAGTTCATCTCTGAATTCAGTGCTGAAATTTGACTTCATAATCTACTTGATAGACAAGGACAATATGATGAGGGGCAACTGAGTGAGTGGCAGACAAACCAGCTCCTTGAGGACCTTTAAAGGTAATTTCTTCAACCCCCTTCAACTAGATCAAGTTGCTCAGGGCCCCATCCAACCTGACATTGTAAGGGGCATCAACCACCTCTGTGGGCACCCTGTTTCAGTGTTTATCACACTCACAGTCAAAAAAGTTTTCCTTCTATTTATTCTAAATCTCTTTTAGTTTAAAACCATTACCCCTCATGCTAACACAACAGGTCCTGCTAAAAAGTTTATCCCCATTTTTCTTATAAGCCCCATTCAAGTACTGGGCAGTCACCCCCCTGAGCCTGCTGGCCATGCTGCTTCTGCTGCAGCCCAGGATATCGGTGGCTTTCTGGACTGCAACTCTACATTTACCAACTCAGACACAGTTTTCACCCACCAGCACTCCCAGAAGGGTTCCAGATCAAGGATTTGGTTCATTACTTGTCCAGGAAAGTGCAAGTGTTCAGCTGAGAGGATATGGACACTGCAACTCACTTCAATATGCCGCCCAGTTGTGAGAAGTAATGGGATGCTAAGAATTCTTTGCCCTTTCTGGGCCATTATCATTCTGAACATACAAGCACATGAAACAAATTTCTCCAAGTAATTAAAATGCTTCTCACTGTCCCTACCATTTGCATATGTGTTCCCACACTTGGAAGCATGTATAGAACACAAAAACATCTGAGGAACACAGCAGAGGAACTGCACAGACCTGCGATAGCGGGGACGGTAGGTAGGATTCCTGTGCACTTGCTGAAGTTGTCCTCCTTCTGTGACCCCATCCTTGATTTCTCCCTCACCACCCTGCTACCAAAAGAAAACAGAAGTGTTGTATTTGACAGACAGTATATTAACCATAACCCTGAACTCAGGGTTATGAGTTATAGATCAGTACAGATACATAACTCATAACCATATATTCATATATTACATTATTATATATACTCATATAGTAGCAATATATCAGTACAGAAATCCCAGCATATTGGGTGAAAAGAAGCAGTAGATTCTCAAAAGGCTTAAATTTGGGCAAAGTTAAGATGAGGACAAAACAAGAGCCATCGGTGCTACTCCTGCTCCTCACAGACTAAGAAGGTGTTCTTAGAAGCATTCTCTCTGATGCATATTAAGTGCATTTCACTACATGAAGTGCACTGTAAGGGGTACATGTTATGGAGAGGCAGCTATTGATCAAGACTATTCTGTATTTGGAAAGCTAACAAGACATCACACAGAAACTTGCCACAGACCACTTCACATTCTACACAAAGCCCATTGCAAAGGGAACCCCACAAAAACATCAAGAGATTTTAAGATACAAAAACTGTATTACCTCACATCAAACACTCTTTCTACATAGTCCTTTCAGTCTTTCAGAGATGCAGTGGTTATCTTTCCCCTTCAGTTGTTGATTGATAAAGCTGCAGGTTGGTGTTTTTTCTGGTTTGATTTTTGTTTGTGGTTTGAGTTTTAAATGCCAGCCATCAGTAATGTCTGTTTTATAAAACATTACATGACTTACGGTTCCTTGTGTACTATACTTCCCTTTAAAAGAAGGAATTTAACAAGATATCTAGGAAGAGAAGTGCATCTTCTGCATCTGCTCCAGTAGGAAGCAAAAGCTGTAGCCTCCTGACAGCCCTAGTAGTCTACCTTAAGTTTCACAGTTATCCTTCCCATTCTGCACAGCTATTTTAATCACTATGACCATACACAATTGAAAACCCCACAATCATCTGTGACGCTCTCTCATGTATAAAACTGATCAGGATAACTAAATATTCAAAGGAACTAGGATAGATAGTAGGAACAGATAACATTTGACAGCAGTCAAGGTATAATTGACAGACTCAGAATTCAAAAAAATAACTCTTCTCAGTTTATGACAGCTTTACAGTACTTTTCCACTTTGCAATACCAATCTGTTCTGGTTTTCTCAAGATGCCTTGTACACCATAAGTTGAAAGCTTATTAGACCTATGTTGGATGGTCAGAAGTGCCCCAGACAGTCAGGTGAGAAACAGGCCTGCCAGTATTGTGTATGGCAGTAGCAACCCAGGGAAATTGCACTCACACTCCGAGGTGGGCCCCGGCGTCGGCCAAAGTAGCCTCGTCGGTAGCGGCGCCGGTCTGCAGCATAGCGGCTGCCTTCCACGGGGACTCCATCTGGACCAGTGACATTCGCTGCTTCTGCACCCTAAAAGGACAAAAGAAAGGCAGCCAGGGTGGTATGAGAGAAGAACAACTAGCTACAAGGAGAAGATGAAACAGGAAAGAGGCTTTTTTGCATAAATTCCAAGCTCCAGTGATTCCTTTCTCCTGCACATGGCAAAAGGGAGTTCGTTATTCCTAACCCCTTAACCAAGGGATATCATCATGAGTTAAGATACTGAATTCCTATCCAATGGGCTGAGTTCAGAGGAGGAAGCAAGAAGGAACTGACTGAAACAAAAATAACCCTCAAAAAATGTTCAGGAAAGTAGAAGCATAAGGAAATTGAAAGTTCTTACAGTTATTAAGCTACCAGACTCCAAGAAAAATTGTTCAGGGCAGTACAGGCCTCAGTTATAATTACTAGGCAGGCTGTAGGCTTCAAATGTTCTCTTAAGTAACAACTGCAGATTCTAGAAGCACTAGGATACAGTTTCCTTGTAATTTTGATACATATCTAGAAATATGCCTTAATGAAGCCTTTAAAAAACAATTTCCCCCAGAAAAGCTGCATGAATGCCACCAATCCAGTGACTAACACATCAGACAGAAACACCAGAGACACAGCTAAAGCTGTGTGTGATGTTATCTCTGTTGGACCACACCCTGAGGCTCCATGATCTCTCACCTTCTCTCCCTCGACCACATCAAATTCTACTGTCTCTCCATCGCCAACGCTGCGCAGGTACTTCCGTGGATTGTTTTTCTTTATCGCCGTCTTAAAAGGAAGATGCATTAAAATGTATCATTCTATGTTACTTATCTTACACATTCATAGCCCCACAGATGAGGGAAGGGCAGTATTTGTCTGCTACAATTCCAACTCTACACACCAGAGCAGTGACCACACTAAGGTATTTCAAATAAACTCTCTTATTTCACAGGCCCATCAATACTCAGTTCAAGGTCTCCTCTTTTCTCACTATTTATGAGTTTATAAATCAGCTGTTGCCCCAGGATCTGCTCTGTCCAGCACACTGAATACAGAAATTATTACAAATCTCTGTATGGACAGAGTTCATACTCAATGCTTGAGCTCCTCCAAGCTGTACCAAGGCAGCCCTAGCAGCAAGTGTGACTCCTGCCTTCAGTCATTAGGAGAGCTGTAGACCATCTAAACAGAATTCAAGACCCAGAGCATTTTTGTGGAAGCATTAACTATATGGTATCATGGCAAGTCATAGTAACTAGAAAAAAATTACTGTAACCCTGGTGTAACAAATTAGCATTTTATCTAAGCACTGTAAATAAGACCCCAAATATTAGGTGAGTCTGTGGTGACACAGGAATAGTACCAGAACAGACAAATGCAATCTTAGCCATCTCCTGGACAGAAAGCCCATTATTATTATTATTCATAGCTATTATTATTACAATAATAGCTATGAATAATAATACTATTATTGTTATATAAAAATAACAACATGGGTTTGGATCAAAGCCAGTTGTGTACCTCCTCAGCCTCACAAGAAACACTCAAACCTCCTGGAGCAATTTTCAGTCTGTCAGCTACAAACATCTTGCTTGTACTCTGTGGAGTATTTCTAGGACTCCACAAAAGGTTGTTAGCAAGGCAAGCAAGTCTGTTCATTAGGCAAGGCTTCACAAACTGAAGATGCCAGGGAGAAAAGACCAAGACATGCCTTGTTACAAGCTAATCCAGTAGCTATTTTCTTACTGAAAGATTATTATCTTGCATTAGATTATTAAAGACCAATTCACATTAAGTTCCCTGATGCGGGAATCTTTAGTTAGCAGGAAGGAGGGAGGTGCAGAGCCAGCAGACAGAAACACACATAGAAACACAGGGCAGAAATCCGGCTTAAGAAATGGGATGTACGGCAGGAACATAAGTCAGCTTTCCTATCTGTCTGCAGTTCAAGGAAAACTGCAGAATGACCATCAGTGGAGCTGTTACCTTTGCATAACAACAATATTTAGTCAACAACAGCCCCAAAATGTTTCCAAAGGAAGGGACAATTTATTCCATTTAAAGCTTATCTTGACCAGTCTAGGAAACCAATTTTCCTTGCTGCTGAATACAATCTCCTTTGTGTTTCAGGCAAGAGACTAGCATGTCCTTCTAGCCATACCTTTCCCTATATCCTGCAGCATCCCTGAACAGCCTGAGGAAGGATGCAAGACTGTACATACTATTACTATCAAACAAAAACATCCCAGGTGTTTGGGGTTTTTTAATACAGAAACAGAATGAGCTGGTCAAGGCAATTCCTTTGGGAATTACTTTAGTAAGCAGAGACTCCACAATTATCTCAAACAACTTTGTTTGCTTTCTGCTGATTTTTTAGTGTAACTGTCCCATTTCTAAAAACCAGACAGAAGTGTTTGCTTTTCCAGAAATGTTATATACTAGTACTAAAACCCTTAATCTGCAGCAAAGTCAATGATTTTGTACTATTTGTACTGGAACAACTGACTAAAACTTGTAAGACTTGTGCTTTGCATGTGATAGAGATGTCAATAAGCTGTATTTCACACTCCTTCCCTGTGCAGAAGAAGAAAGGACTAACAAATTTCTTTTCAGCAGTGGGTACACTTAAGAATGATGAAGCTCCTCAAATACCCTTCAAAAAGCATAATGGAAGATAAAAGCAACAGTATTCCACATGTTCTGTTCCCAGCTCTATGGGCAGAAACTTAAGAACCCAGATCTGCAATTGCCAACAGGAGGTAGAGGCTGCAGTAGGCTGGAGCTTGTTTTATAAAGGCAACCAGGACAACTTCGAGTAAATCCTAGAAATCCAAGCAGAAACTCTACAGCTTTACTACTTCAGCTGCAGATACACATCGCTGAAATAAGCTTCTAACAAGCTTAAGCCCTAAGCTTGATGAAAAGACTTTTACTCTGGGTATCCAGAGGGGAGAGAGCATTATTCTCCCTGTTACTGTTTACCAGCATCCTGCAGGCTCCAGCTTCTCTGATTCAGAAGACAGATGTTTCATATTAACAGACAACACTCAACAACAAAGCCTTTCCTTTCCCAGTGGAATGCTGATGCACAGGCAGCCAGAAGAGCCTCCAGAGCTAGTTCAGGTTCTTCTTTCAAAGAGTTCTTTCCATATGCTCATAACACATCATCAGGACATCCAGCATTGTTGCAGTAACAGCCAAAATTTGTTACACTGATTCCAGGTGCAGGTAGTTCAAGCTGTGCATGATTGACACAATCCAGTGAAGTGAAGAGAGAGATTAACTCTTCCTCACAGCTCGTTGATTTAAACTCTACCTAATTAAATGTAACTGCTCTGGCTGCTGACATTTTTCCTGTTTTTAAATTGCAAGACACACTGCAGCCCAGGAGGCAGATGAATCCCTTCTGCTCACAGCACCTGTAGCTGACTGACACAGCGCCCTGGACAGCACCTTGCACCAACCAACCAGACAGGGATGCAAGGTGAAGAACTGTCCTTCCCAAAAACACTGCCTGGGGCCCCTGCAAGACAAAGGGTTAACTCAAAGCAAGCCATGCATGCCCTAAAAAGAAAAGCATTTTAATCTGTACTAGTTATAAATAGCATCCAATAGCCAGACACCAAGCACTAACCCCCATTCCAATCATGAGATCAGCCCCGTTCCCTGCAGATGCATGCAGGGGAGGCAGGGAGAAGCTGTATCTATTCAACCAGGTCAGCCTTATTCTGAAGGGATTAGGAATGTAATCCAGCCCCTCCCAGGCACGAGGGAGGGGTAAAGCAGGCACTATCAGTGCAGAGGGAGCTTGAAGCAGGATGCTTGCTCACAGCATGGAATTGCCTCCCTTGTCAGAGAGCCCCATCAGGAGCTCTGGCCAGAACGTCCCAGGATCTGGGAGTGAGCACATCCGTCTACAGGATGAGGAACATCCAACTGCAGCCAAGCCAAAGCAGCACCAGAAACATCTATTCTGCCATGCTGGCCTTCCAAGAGGCTTAATTTGATGCAGGCCTGCACATGATGTGGTGTTTCTGAAACAAAGCCAGTTTTGCTCATCCCAAAAGGACTTCAGCCACAGGAGATGGGAAATACCCACCCCTCTCCACACACGCCCACCAGTTTACATTTAGGGGAATAATGTTGCATTAGCTGTGTCGTCAGCACAACAGCCATTTTCCAGGATATTGTCTCACAAGTATCAAGGAAACCTCATTTGTCTTTAAGGCAGTGCTGCCTATCCAAGACACGTTTCTCTTCCAAAACCGTTCTCACCCTCCTTTGGACAAAATCCCACCAGACCACAGATGGGTCAGCATGTCCACAGCACAGGCTGCCAAGGAAGAAAAATGACCATCAAAAATCAGTATATGCATTGACAGCTCCTGCTCTCAAGCCCACCAGCTGAACCAGGAACAGGTACTGTACAGACTTCCAAACATCACTTTCTGTCGTAACAGGCACTAGATTTATCCCTTCCAGCTTCAGATAATGGGTGTACACCCTATGACCCAGAGAAACAGTTACCACTGTTACCACAGTTACCACTATTTAGTCATCAAGACACAAGAACTAAACTAACTCTCAGTGTTGACTCATCAGCTAAAGACATATGCACATATCCTCATTTTCAGTGACCAACTCTGGGAACAAACTTCCTGGTTACATTTGATAGAAATACTGTCACTTAACCAACAGAGAAAGTTGATGCTTTCAAAGATCACATGAGCCTGCAGACATTTTATATGGGACAAACTCTAGGGGCAAGATTGCAGTTTCTGGTGAATGATGTAAAACCAGATCTAAGCCAACTAATCAGTTGACATCAGCATGAAGACAGCATCCTCTGTCTTGTCATTATTTGCCTGCAACCTGAGAGTCACAGTATAAACTTAGAACAGTCTCCTGACAAATCAAGGAAAGCTAGCCAACAAGCCTCTGGGCCAGCTCTCTCTGCTTGGGCACACAGCCTTTCTCCTCTTCTGCCTAAGAGCAGCTGTCTGGTGCAGAGACAGCTGATGGCAACCCAGGCTGGTCAAGAGCCAAACTAGATCACTTTCTCTCCAATACCAGGGAGGGCAGACAGAACAGACCTGCAAGTGAAGAGGGTAGGAAGACACAAAAGACACAAGGAGCATAAGGAAATAGGGGGAAGGACAGACAACAGTAGCAAGATATTCACAGAGGAGTCATCTCACCAAGGGGAGACAACCAAACAAAAACCTCACCAAAAAAACAACTTTAATGTTCAAATTAGAGGAGACAAAAAAGGGTTAAGAAGGGTTAAAATATCTAGCCCTTCACAGAGAAGGAAAATAACCTAATAACTCTCCCTGAAAATTTCAATATACACATCCACTCAAGTTACATGCAGAAAATACTCTGAGAAGCTAGGACAAGGATGGGTAGCTATTGCAGGAAGCTGCATTAGAAACCTATCACAGTACACATCTCTAAGCACAATTACTGCTGCCTTACCTGATGAACAAACACATCTTCTTTGGTATCATTTCTGTGAAAAGAAAGTGAGAAGTCATCAGAGTTCAGACTAAAGAGACTTAACTAGAAATTCCTGGCTTTTCAAGTGAAACCCTCTTTCTCTCATCTTGTAGCACATGCCCTGAATTCCATCCATTCTGTCTAAGCCTATGCTACCAAAACCCTGCTCTGAACTTCTATGGTCATTTGCTTGAGAACAGAAAAGATTCCAGGGCCCTCAAAAGCGTGAGAGGACAGGGGAGGTTCTCTGTAATCTTCTGGCAAACATTCAGTGTTTTCTTTTTATGCAGGGCAGAGTTGATGACTGGACTGCTTGTTTTTCACTACTCTAACTCCCGAAAAACACTTCCAGAGGGACTGCAACTTGAGCTGCTACCACAGAGGTCAAACAAGACTACCAACAGGACTGGCCACAGCTGTTAACAGAGATCTCCTTTCAGTGAAACTCAAAGCAACCAGGCACAAGAGGTGTTAAGAGAGTCCACAGCAGGAGGACCCAGACATGAATGTGAGGTTTTCTGGATTAGGCCACAGTTCAGGCTTCCACATGCAAAACAGAAAGATAAGTCTGAGACCTTGAATCTGTGTTCCCATACAATAAAAAAGAGCCTAAGCCCTGCCATCTGTTCACTCAATTCCTTCTCAGCAAACAGAACAGGTGGGTCAAAGAGTTTGTGAAGATAATGAATAATCCCAAATTGGTTGTCCTGGATTGAAATAACAATAGACTTCATGTTAGGAAGAAAGCTAACAAGTTATTACAACACAACCAGGTGAAGGCTCTTACATCAACTGCTAGTACAGATTTTAAGAGGACTTCCTAATTAAAACTTTTCTTCTAAGCTTATGAAACACTGGATAATAACCTCCAGAGACTAATACCACACCACTACTGGCTTCAGATCCGTGAACATGGGGTCTTCTACCCCTTTCTGCACTGTCCAACTCACCCAATACCAAAACTCATCCATACCTGATGCATAACAGCTTGCCAGGTATGTTTTTAGGAAGACAACTGTTCAGCATGCAGCACTTTCATTCCTCAAGAAAGCACACAAGACATTTAAGCCCCTCAACCCCAAAGATACTTTGGCCTTAAAAGCCAGAGTTTCCTCTGGTAAATTAGAAGCATGGGTCTTCTGCACGTAAGGCTGCAGTATGATCAATCTCACCTACAGCTGTTTGGATTCTCACTGCCCAGAGAAGAGGGGAAAAAACCAAAAGATACAAAGAGAATTTCTATGAAACCCAGGCCTGGCATATCTTCAGATATGAGTATCCACAGGAGGTATTCTCACCAAGTTAACACTTGAAGTTTACCCAAAAGTATTTCCCCTCATCCTCCTCCCTTTCTCAGGCCTTCGAAAAAAACCCAGGCAGTCACTAAAGCACATGCAGTTCATTCAGGGTGTAGTAGAAGTAAACATGAGAAACAAGTAACAGACTAAATTTGTAGTGAGTTTGACCCTTTCTGTTTTCTCCCCGTACACATAACCTTTGATTGGGGGCTGAGGTGTTTAAGAAAGAGTTTGCTGAGTGCCTGGCCTGAGATGACTATCAACTGCATGAACTTGTAGTCAGGTCCTGAGGTCTCTGTTGCAATTAGTAACACATGGCCTATCATGTGTACTACGAATCCTAGCATAGCATAAATACAACTATCAGAATTTAAACATACCTGTTGATAAAGCCATATCCATTTCTGACATTGAACCACTTGACTGTGCCAAGAACTTTGGTGGCTGGAAAGAAAATTACATAAGTTAATCTAAAATATAAGGAACTACAATAATATTATATAAATACTTCTATAATTGCGCATGAAGTGGCAACCAGACTTATTCTGTTCCCTTAACACTCAAAGCGTGCCTTCATCTCCCAGTTCAGTTCATTCTAATGCAGTAACAAGATGCAGTGCTTTAACACACTGTTCTTCAGCCAAGGGTTTACCACACAGCACAAAACCTAGCTCTATTTTTCAAATTGACCATCCATCCTTTTTTTTATTTCTTATCCCAGAAAAGGGCAGCAAAGCTGACAATCTCACTGCCATTCATCAGTTCTCTTTAGGTTAGTAGCTAGACATGAAACATAGCTGAAGGAAGCTGTTTAAAATTCTTCTCTTTCCCTTACAGTTACCCTTCTTTCTCCTTAGAAACCAGAACTGCCCAAAGAAGCAGTATCAAGTACTGTGCAACCCTCTCAAGCGGAAAGGCAGCACATCCTTATTCTGGAAAAGCTCCTTCTTGCATTGTCAGCATCACACTAACCAAGTAAGACCCCACAAGAATTTTCTTTGTTTTTAGTACTGCAACTGCTAAGATGATCTGTGATTGCATAGTTACAAAGTGACCAACTTCATGTTCCATGACTTTCAGGATCAAGGCAAGCTTATGTCTCAACAGTAAAGCAGCATCTACTTAAGAAGCCACACTACAGTGTCTTATAGGACCTGACAAAACCTGTTTCTCCAACTTACAGGAATGTGTAGGAGGAACTTGACAGTGATGGAGGCAGTTCAACCCCTCCTTACCTCACAGCAACTGCATGGACACCACAAACTTGTACTTTCCAAACATCCAGTAACAGGAGAGTTTTAGACTCTGTAATTTAAGAGCTGTTACTTGTTAACACAGCTTGATTACAACTACCTATGCGACCTGTGCAGTCCTTACGTGAAAAGGGTCTAGTCACCTACAGATGACTGCTTGCTAAAAACCTCACATATGTGTTTTGGGGGTGGCAGGAACCCAAGAGGCAATTAAAAGGAAAACAGACTAAAGAATCTCCAGTTTAGAAGTCCAAGCCACTCTGCTAGAGGCAAGAACACACTGTAAATTATTATCATCATTTACTCTACACCTGTATTCTTTTCTAAATATTCACAAGGAGATGACAGAGCCAGACAGACCTTTGGTGTCAAGGAGTCTTGCCATCCACATACACCCCTCAAGTAAGAACATCTGACAACAGCAGTGCATTGTAGCACTGTTATTACTGTCAATAACAGGCCCTTTCTCATTGCCCTTTTGGAAGTTAAGTTTTTGTTCTCCTTTAATACACTTTTTAGTCCAAAATGTTCTCATTTAGAAGCAGTGAAGTCTTAACATGACTGAGACATTACCTGGAAAAAAGGATTCTGCCTAGTACCACATACATTCCCAAGAATTCTTGTTTACCGGAACAGAAAAACATTGTGTCAATGCCCAACACTGGTTCAGTAAACAGTGTTCAGCACCAGTATTGACAGCTGTGCTTCTAGGTTTAGTTTCATAGAGACATCACCACATACAGACACTTCCTGCTACCACAACGGCATTGGCTACAAGAGCTCTCTACACTCACACAAATCAACAGGAGGTGATGGGGGAACACAGAAATAGTGCAAACAGTACCTGCAGGTTTCAGCCTGCTTTGAGAAACAATGCCGGCACCACTGCTTCCCTCAACATCATCCTTTCCCTCCCCTGCAAAACAGCTTTGGAATCTGTAAGCCTACTTCAACCAGATTAGGAAGAAACCTAGGAAGCATGATAAAAACCCTCAGAGGGGTCAAGAGGCTGGGGAAGGAGAGGCAATCAAAACTCACTCTGTGGCCAGCTGGCTGCTGCTAAGTGGAGGAGTATGCACACTGTTTAAAAACAACATTGTTCCACCAAGGAGACTTCAATATATTCCCCCTAAGACAGTGTGCTAGAGCAATACTATTCCCCTAAGTATCACTGTGGGCCAAAAGAACCTCAGATGGCAGCATGACACTGAACATCCATGGCACAGTCACTGGTAAGCCTGAGCAGGGAACTCTGGTAAGGAAAAGGACAAGCCCAGAGGAAAATACAACAACCAGTTAAACTGATGACTCACAGAAGGCAGTTGATATGCTGACGTACATCCCACCAGCAAGTAGAAGCCCATATATTTCTACAAGATGCTGTACTCTTATGCTATCAAAGGAAACAATCATCAGCCACTCCTCCCCATGACAAAATAGCCTTTTAACAAGGAGGGCCAAAGCTTCCTGTGACCAGGAGAAAAGAGAAAGCTGAGTAACCTTTACCCATATTCCTAGAAGTCAGGCACTTGGATGCCCCAAGCAAGCATAAGACTTGGCTTCTAACGGGATCTTTGTAAAAGAAGGCTTAAGTGAGCACACCTACACAAGAGACCATTAACAGGGACATTTGAGGTGGACTTTAACATAAGTCCATTTTCAATTTGCATTTACAGTGACCATTTTCCTCATCATTCCTAATAAAAGTTGCCTATTGCCTAGCAATAAGGCCATTTTGCAAAACCATCACCACGGTGGTTTTCATTTTCCTGCTACTTCAGGAAAAAGGCACTTCTACCTTCACTTCCCCCCACCGCTTCTCTCCAAGCAATAGAAATAGGTGAACAAGGTAAAAACACTACCAGGAATGAAACAAGCCACATTAAGGCAAGAAGCAGCCAGATATACCAGCAGATATGGATGTGCTGATTCCTGTGTACTAATTACTGACAAATGAGGTAATGGGGGGAAAAAAGAATCACACAAGTTGTGCCTCCGATCTCTGTCTCGCTAGAATTCTTTCTAACTCCACTCCAGAGAAATTCTTTACCTGGCTTCTCTTTCTTGCATCAAGACCTCAGTCTTCCCCTTCAGAAGAAAAGGTTCTGTGTATCCTTAAGGAAATTTGGGACTCTACACTCTAAGTCAGCTTCAACTTTACCTTTACCAAGCCCTCGGAAGTTACACAGTTAGTACACCCCTATCGGCAGCAGTCTACAGATTGAAGTACTGTCCATTTCAACAGGCTGATACAATTTAATTAGAACGAAAAAGAGTCACACTTGCTATGCACCGGGCTTGAGCACAGGGATAGCAACATGGTATTTCGTTTGCCTTTTTACTGATAATAAAGTAGCAACTAAACCCCACCCCTCCAGAAAAAGCTCAAAACAAACAAACTCCACTAAGCCTGGAAGCATTTCTGAAGCAGTATCCTTTACGGATAGAAAAGTCGTGCCAGGACCTTTACATTAAGGAGAGGCACACATGGTTTCCAGCAGCCCTTCCCGGGGGAGATGCCGCCGGCAGGTGCCGGGAAGAGGCAGAGCCCGGCTGTGCCGCGCTCGCTGTCCCACACGGTCCGGGCCGATGAGGCACACACGGGCTCCCGCCCAGCTCCCGAGCGCGTCACGGCCGGCGCCGAGCGGCTCCCCCGGCCCGCGGGGGAGGAGGAGGAGGCGGCCCGGCCTGACTCACCGCGGGGGGAGCGGCGCGCCGGCCCGGGCGGCGGCCGCGGGCGGACCCCCTGCCCCGCCGCAGGTGCGCCGCAAAGTCGGGAGCGGGACCCGGTACTCACCCAGCACTTTCTTCTTCGACTCGGCCGCCGCGGTTGTAGCTGCGGCGGCGGCACCGGGGGCCGCCTCAGCAACAGCCGCACCCGGCGCGGCGGCGCTCTTGGGAGCGGCGTCCGGGGCGGCGGGCGCGGGCGGCGCGGCGGCCGCGGCCGGGACGGGCGGCGCGGCGGGCGCGGGGCTGGCGGTGCTGGTCTCCGGCGCCTCGCTCATGGTGCCGGGCGGAGGTGGTGGGTGCTCGGCCGCGCTCGGTCTTACTGCCCCCAAAATGGCCCCGCCGAAGTTTTAACACAGTCAGCGGGGGCCGGCACGGCACGCGCGCCGCCTCATTAGCATTTAAAGGAGACGCGCCGGCAGCCAGCGGGCGGTGCCGGGTGCGCGTCCCGTGTCGGCGCGCGTGGGGCGGCACGGCACGGCACGGCACGGCACGGCACGGCACGGCACGGCACGGCACGGCACGGCATGGAATGGAATGGCACGACATGGCATGGCACGGCACGGCGAGAGAATCTACAATCTACAACTCATCGCACGCAATCTACAACTTCTTCGTGAGGGTAAGCGGAGGGACAGGCGCTGATCTCCGCTCCCTGGTGTCCAGGGACAGGACCAGAGGGAACGGCTGGAGCTGTGTCAGGGGAGGGTTAGGGTGGATATCAGAAAAGGTTCTTCCCCCAGAGGGTGTCGGGCGCTGAACGGGCTCCCCAGGGAATGGTCACAGCCCCTAAGCTGCCAGAGCTCCAAGAGCGTTTGGACAGCGCGCTCAGGGATGAACCGGGTGGGATTGTTGGGAACGGTCTTGCGCAGAGCCGGGAATTGGACTCGGTGATCCTTGTGGGGTGCCTTCCAACTCAGGGCACATCTGGCGATTCGGGGACATGACGCTGCACGGCGTGGGTGGGCGCGCTCTCCAGCTGCTTGTCCGTGCCTGCCAGTGCGGACACACACACATGGCCACAGGTGCGCACAGGTGTGGTGTGTCTGGGTGTCTGGGTGTCTGTGCGCGGCCCTGCGCCGTCCCTGAGGCCGCCCCGCTCGGGGGATGCGCGGGCACGGCGCTGGACGGAGATTGCGCGGGGACGCGCAGGCGGGCGGATCCGCCTGAGGGCGTTCGGGGTCCGCGTGTTGGGTCCGAGGAGCGCGTTGCTGAGGGGCTCTGAGGGGCTGTGGGGTGCTGAGGGGCTGCGGGGTGTGTGCATTGGCGCGGTCACTCCTATTTCTTCCCACTTTTCTTCTCACGTCGGCACTTTCATTCCCGCGGTGTCCTCCAGCTCCCCCTCCCGCCCAGGGCATTTAGTTTTCACTCCTGCTGTCCCGCTGCTGCCTCTTTTCGCTGCCACTGCCCGTATGTCTCTCCCAGCTTCTTGCCTGTGTCTTCTTTCCTCCGCCTGTCCTTCTCCCAGGTTTTGTACAGCCCCCACGACTGTAGTTTTGGTGATGTTTCTACTCTTTTGCAGTTCGCACACACCAGCACCCCATCTTTGTTCCACATTCTCCCCATATCACTTTCTGCTTGTGTCCATCATTTTCTCCCAGATGGATGCCTGAACGGAAGCATCAGAGACATGGCCTTCTCCACTTTCTCCACAGGCAACGAAAGAAAGTGTTTCTACACACACAAAGTTTCGCCTTACTTCTCTGTGTACCTGAACACTCAAGGGCATGGTCCTGCTTGTTTTCTCCCTTTATCCACCTTCCTGATCTCCACTTCTCAACAATTTCTTGACAGTTCTTACAGCTAAAGTGAAGGGCTTTGGAGAGATTCCTTTGGTGAACATCCCTGAGACAGCAAAGTCAGCTGTTATTACAGTTCTCCTCACTGCATCCCACCATACATATAAGAAACAAACAAAAAAAAATTTATCCCATAGCTTTTAATTCTCAATGCTGTGTTCATTCCATTACTTTAAGAATATGTCCGTTTGTTTCCTTTTTATTTTTCAGGGTACATGAAAATTTCTAAGAGGGTGCTCATTGGAATTAATTTCAAGAGGGTAGCTTAATTATGTTATGGCAAATGTATAATCAGGACACTGACATGCACTTGATACATCATGTTTATTTTCAGTGAAGTTGTTATTTTTTTCTTCCTCAAATTAATTTTAGAACTTACTGAAAACCCCATACAACAAAAAAACCCTACCGTTTACAAGCTGTGAAATGTACTGTGATAGAAAATTTGCAATGCTTTCCCCTGGGTTTTTTTTTCTTTTTTTTTTTTTAATTTTAAAAAAATAATTATAGAGTAATCTTATTTTTCCTTTTCTTGCTGCCAATTTAGAATACATTTCCTCTTTTTCAGTATTAAAAGTTGTTTCAAGAATTATATAGGAAGAAATCAATCCACCATTGCAGGTAACAAAAACTTTTGCATGTGGAAAGTAATTTCTGCCTCTCTACATTCTCTGAATACTTCCCATCAACTTATTGTAAATTACTATTTTATAGAACTTAGAACAATACAGAATCACAGATTGGTTGAGATTGGCTTGTCCTTCATGTGTCTAGAAATCCAGGATTAGTTGCTCCATACCTCTCCCATGGATCTAGGTGAGTCTGACTGGCCTGTTATTCCCTTAGTCCTCCTTGCCCATGCTGAAGATGGGAGTGATGTTTGCTTTCCTTCAGTGTATCAAGAGCTGCCTTGCAGTGACATCCCCCAGCTCCCTCAGCATTCATGGATGCATCTCATCAAGGCCCATGGACTCATGCATATCCAATTTGCCTGAATATTCCTTGATGGGATCCTGTTCCACCAAGGCTGTACCTCCTGTGCTACAGCCTTTCTCTCTGCTCTCAGGGACCTGCCACTCCTGAAGGCTGCTCTTGCTTGGAAAGACTGAGGAAAAGGTGGATTCAGTACCTCAGTCTTTTCCCTGTCCTGTGTCACCAGGTCCCCTGTCCCATTTGGTAGTGGGCTCCAATTTTCCCTAACGTTCCTTTTGCCATTTACTTATCAAAGTGCTCCTTTTTGCTTTTGACATCCTTCACCACATTAATTTCCTTTTGGCATTTCCTTTGGTTTTCCTGACATAATCCCTGAGTACTTGGACAGTGTCTTTGTATTCCCCCAAATTACACATCCTTGCTTCCACCCTCCCTCTGCTTCCTTTCTAAGTAAACTGGAAGTTCAGACTCCTTAAGTGTTGGGATAATTTAATATTTCTTAATTAGATGATGACAAATTTCTCCTCTCACAGGATGCTGCCTTTTTTTCAGCGAATGAGCTGGTTTGCAATAGTCCCTTCCATCCTCCTCATTTGATGTGCAATTATTCAACATATTATGTAGCCCTCAGATTGGATGCAGAGTTATTCATTCCCTTCTTTCTCCAGGATCCTGTGGGATTAAACCAACCCCAGTGAATTTGGGGTGCTGAGAACAGGCAAAAGCATCCCATAAGGTTTCTGGATCCCATAGGTAGAGTTTATTTGGTGATTTATGGATATTAATAACTTTTTTGTTTTTATAAGATGTCTCTTCAGAGGCCTCAGGCTCTGCTGAGAAATCTGAGGGGGAAAACAGGATTCATGAAGGTTTTACATGACAGAGGATATGCAGGGTGCCTGCAGGTCTGGAGCAAGATACGCTGATCCCATAAGGTAATGCAAAGACAGATTGAACTACCAGATTTTGTAATTACAGTATGTGGTGTTCATCAAAACATAAACATTTTACAGATAAAAATCAATTTCTGTAATTGTATTTCCTGGGGGAAAAGAATTTTTAAAGAGTGATAACACCTTTCAATAAAGAAGAAAGGTTCTGTTTCAACAATTAGAGAAACTAACATTTCAACACAGCATTTCCAAATAATTTCATGTACTGAAATTATTTTACCTAATACAAAAATAATGCTGGGGTTTTTTTCTTTACAGTAAACAGTATAGTGTGTAATGTATATTACGTTTTATATTGTCAAGAGCTACTTCTCAAGGAATATCCTTACTATTGGAATGGAGGCAGTTTTACAAAATCTACTGAGTTGTTTAAGGGTTGGGGGTTTTTTTGAAGACTTTCATTAAGGGGGAAAACCCCAAACTTGACACTGACTTTAATGGGAAGTATTGTGAATTCTTTAATCTAAAAGAAATCAAAATGGTTTATAGAGTAAATATCTGCAGGATCCAGCTGTCAAATGCAAAATGCTGCTCCACCAACCAGAACGCTTCAGAGGAAGACATCAGGGACAGGTAAAGGAGGTATTACCCCTTAAAGCTGAGGAAGGTGATCTGGGAAAAGGTAACAAAGTTACTGTCAGAGGAACTGACAGTTACTGTCGCTGTTCCTTGAGTTCCTCCTTGTTCTGCCAGTACCTCCCAGCCCACTCTGAGAAACACAAAGGTGGGCCTGGGAAATACAATTTCCAGTGGACAGTTTTTGAGAGAACTTTGCGAACTGAGATCACACTAGTCAAGAATTTTAGGCGAAATAAATTAACGAAGTACTTCAAAAATTTTCAGAGTATCCATTTGGGTATGTTAAGTGGTTATAAGGTGGTCTACGTACATCTGCTCCATTATGGGAAATGGAGAAAAAATAATTCCAAAATAATCCAGAGCTTGGCATTAACCTGGGAATTGTTGGATTGAATTCACTCTGCCACACAGAGGATGTATTTCAAACCTGAGGTACCCAAGAATTATTGTTCGTAAACAATTTTGGATCCTTCCAGATGGAAGGATTTAAAGGACTGCCACAGAGATTTGTGTATTGTAAAACACAGAAAAACTTCTGAGCGAATTAATGTTGAGTACCTGGCTGGCTGTGATATATGAAAAACCTGATTCCAGGCCAGAGTTGAAAGACATGAAACTGGAAAAAAAAGGTGATGATGATGATGATGATGATGATGATGATCCTGTTCCCTGCCTACTCCTTTGTGTCCCTCCTCCTGCCAAGGCTCCTGGTGGCATCTGAGGGGTTAAGGTGACATAAGGCAAATGCACAGTAGGTGGTGTTGTCCTAGCAGAGTGTAAGGTATAGCTGGAAGGACCCGATCAAGACAAGAATTAGCTCTCCAGAGCCCTGAATTGTGTGGTGAGAGTCACACTGTCTTGCTCCTGGATCTTTGTTTATTTACCATTTTAAAGAAACTGGATGCCAGCCAGCTGCTGGCTCTGTGGGGAGGCAAAGGAACGCGATGAGTGTGTTTGCAAGTGGTAATTTATGGGATAGTCAGAAACGACTGCAGTCCAGGGCACCTAAATTTCACCTCAGAAATCCCTTCCTCAGCCACTCCTGCTGACCACAAACCACATCTTTACCAATAACTCGTACAGCACAGAGACCACACACACAACGGCACTGAAGGTGCATGTGCCTACAGTACAAAACAACAACTGAGACTGGCAGAACCCCGTCACCTCCCTGCTTGGTCAGGGCAGACAAGGATGGACCGTGAGCAGCCACCAGAGGTCTGCGGGGAGCCTCGGTCCAAGGTGGGAAGCTGCAGATCAAACCCCAGGCGGACGCTTGGCCTCAGCAGCTCAGCTCAGAACTGCACACGCTGCCTCCGTCCCTCCGGCATCTCCCTTGGAAATGGCCTTTCCCTTGAATTTCATGGTTATTTCTGACGCCATTGCCTGCCTTTGCAATCTTTTCCAAAGTGCCAGTCTGCGTGTCACAGGGGAGGTACGATGGGCAGAACGGCAGCCTGGGTCAGGCCGGCATCGGGGAGGGGCGGCCTCAGGCGGCCGAGTAGACGCGGGGCCTTATTGGTACCACACCAAAGATGGCGGCCCAGCCGAAAGTGGCTTCTGCCAGCACCCAAGATGGCGACGAAGGGAAGAAGTTAATGTGCCACCCCAAAGACGGCGTCTTAAACGGCAGCTACTTCCGCCAGCACCAAAGATGGAGGACTAACCCCCCCCCGTTGTCACGTGATACCGCACTAAAGATGGTGTCTCAGCCAAAAGTGACTTCTGCCAGTACTCAATGCGGTGGCATGAATACGAAATCACGTGATGCCACACAAAAGATGGCGTCTAAACAGGAAGTGACTTCTGCCAGCACCCAAGATGGCGGGCCGCACCGAAAGTCACGTGACGGCACGCCGAAGATGACTCGTCGACACTAGGTTTTATTTGACCTTCCGAATATGGCGGCATTCTGCGCAAGCGCCTTGGGTAGGGAGGAAAACGGCGCTCCAAAAGGACGCCGCGCCTCTCAACGGCGTCTGTTCGATTGCCTGAACCCCCCCCCGACTCCGACGCCGGCCCCGCACTTTCAGCGCGATTTTCCGCGGCGTTTCCCGGTGTGGGATTCGGGCTGTGCGGTCAGCGGCGCCGGGGGCGGGCCGGAGGCGGCGCTGATGCCGCCCCTGTCGCGGCCACGCCTCGCCACTCCTGCGACCGTCCCCCGACGGCGGGCGGGGCCGGGCCGGGCTCCCCCCGCACCGCCCGGCCCGGGGAAGTGCGGGAAAACACAAAACCACGGAGCAAGAACAGAGCAGAGCTGCCTGAGCCATCCCCCTGCCCGAGGGGCCGCAGCTGCCCGGAGCCAGCAGCGCCCAGCAGGATGCAGCTCCTCTTTCGCAGGAGGTGAGCGGTGCGGGGCCGGAGCTGGAGGCAGGGTTTGCCAGGCAGGGGGAGCGGGGAGAATTCCGGCTGCCAGCGGCTCTCTGGGAGTGCCGGATTGCCTCGAGGCTCAGGAGGCGGGAGGTGTGTCCCCTCATGTCCCCGGGAGGTGCTGAAATGCAGCTCGCAGCAGCCTCCTGTGTCTGCGCGGAACCAGCTCTAGCGCTGGTGTGAACTGAGAAATGAACATCATCACGCTGGAAACAAGCCACAGAAATGGGTTAAAATGGGGTGGACTTCCCCAAGCTTCTAAAAATAAAAATTCTTATTGGTTTTGCTTTCGGAATTCAACACTGGAGTGTTTCTCGAGGTGTTGGCATTTCTTTTAACGTAGTTTTGGTGAGGTGCTGCCTCCGTGCCTTTCTCACAGCTGCTGTTGGCTCAGCAGATGCCCCTGATTTCCCTGTGAGCCGCTGGTTTTGTTTGACTGCTTCTCACAGCCCAGTGGTACACCGGAGACTGCTGGTGGTGTGCCCAAGGGGACAGTTCTGGTGCCATTGGAGCCGTGGGGAGAAGCCAAGGGTTGGCAGTGACAGCCTTGGGATGCTCTTCCTGAGGCGTGCACGTTCCTTCCTCCCGGGCAGGCTCTTGGCTTGGATTCCTCGGCTGTCGCTTGCCAAGCACTGGAAGGGCCTTAGTTGTGCGGGGAACAGAACATTTAAGGGCAAAGCAAAGCTGGGGATGTTCTGGCTTTAGAAGGTTACTTTAGGAAGAGACGGTGAACTGGTCCAACTGTGCCAAAAAGAGCCAGTGGGATGTGAGGGTGTGGGACACACCTGGAAGGTTCCTTGTGCCCAAAGGATCATGGAAAGTGCCGCACTAGAAAAGTCTGAAGTAAATCTTGGACTGCCTTTTGTTGGCTTGTTGAGCTGGGAAGAGATGCTGAGTGTGAAATTCCAGGGAAGCTGCTGTTGCCGCAGTGGCTGGAGTGAGAGGCAGTGGAAGCTGTTTGCTGGCTGCTTGTTGCCCACCCTCCCCTCAGTCCCCTGGAGCTCCAGGTCACCACATGTCACCTTTGCTTGTCCAAGGGTTTTTTTGCTGAAGGGTTTCTAAATGTGGCCGTGGGCTTTGCTGCAGGTGGATTTTATTTCTGTTTCAAGAAGTGTCCCCTTGTCTGGTTTGCAATTTACCAGTTCCCATGCCAGGTTAACTGCGGTAGAAGCAGGCAAATGAAGCCCAGAGCCAGGACTGGCATTCCCAAGGCCTCTGCCAAGCACAGGGGCCATTGCCTGGTGTTGATTCTCCAGTCCTGTCTGCTCTGGCCTTGTTCTGAACTGCTCAGCCATAAATGCCATTGCAGGAAGAGCAGAAAATCCCACGGCTCCTGTGGATCACTTGTCTGCACTGACTTTGTGCTGCAGCCTGAGCTGTGGGGCCTGAATTACCTCCAGGCAGCCGGATTGTTCCCAAATGCCATCCCCTGACTTGACAGGGTTGTGTTGCTCCAAGCCCAGGTGCTGTTTTAGTGGTGCTGTGGCCTCCTCTTGCCTCTGCCTGCTGTGAGCAGCTTTGTGCTGCAGCTCAGTGAAGTTGAGCTCAGTGTTTGTTGCGTGGGATTTTTGTGTGTGATAAAAGTCCCTGTCAGTTACACCCAACTGCTTCCCCTCTGGAATGGCTGCATCCCTGGATTGTGACTAACTCAGCTCTTCTGTAGCAGTTTTCTGCTGCGCTCAGGAAAGGATGGAGCTGAGGGTTCTGAGCAAAAATGATCCATCAAAGCCAGGGCAGTGCTCACAGCCTGGATCTGTCCAGCACCCCATGTTTTCAGAGGTCCCATGACTGAGGAACAGAAACAAGGAAAAGAGACTCTGTTTCTTTGCTCTCTCCATCTCAGTCCTCACAACATCCCCCACATGCTCCGTGTTCCAAGGCCCCATGTCTCTGAGCAGCATTCCTGCGCAGCTGCCACCCTTTCTTTACAAATAAAGGGCAAAGAGCATCCAGGTGCAGAGTGGTCTTCAGGAAGTGCCAATCCCTGACTATGTCTCCTGCGCTCGCTGTAGTTCTCCTGCCTGGAGAGACCTCCATGGCCTGAGGTTTTTATAGGAAAGTGATCATATTAAATTTGTCAAAAATTGATGTTCGTAGACGCTCAGTTTCTGATGAGAAACATCATTTTACTTTTGCCTTTTCCAGGTTTTTTCCAGGTGCTGCAGAGGATGAGCATCTGTGTGCTCAGACAGTGAGCCAGGAATCTGTGACTTCCACAGTGGACTTAATTTTCTTTTTCTACTCTCTTTTACGACAGGGAAAGTCACCAAAGTTGCCCCAGCAACGCTAAAAGTTTTGGTGCTTGAGCACCCAAACCCAACAGCATCTGACCCTGCTGGCCTGCCCCTGGCTCTGAGCTCATGGCCCTGCGGGCGCCGCCGTTCCAGGCGCTCTTCCTGGGGAGTGCGGGGAGGGGAGGCCTGGAAAATGTCCCTGAGCAGGTGAGTTGGCTTGGGAGGGACCTTCAAGCCCATTCTGTCCCTGCCAGCCCTGCCATGGGCAGGAACACCTTCCACTGGCCCAGGCTGCTTGCAGCCTCAGTGTCCAGCCTGGCCCTGGGCACTTCCAGGCATCCAGGGACAGCCATGGGTGCTCTGGCAATTCCATCCCAGTCCCATACCATCCTCACAGGGAAACCTCTCTCCTAAACTTACCCTCTCTCACCTTATCACCGTTCCCCCTTGCCCTGTCACTCCATGCTCTCCTCTAAAAAGGCACTCCGAGCGTTTCTCTGCTCCCAGAGCCTTCTCCAGGCCCAACACCCTCAGCCAGTCTCCAGGGACATGTCAGAGCTCCTTTTCCCCTTTGTAGGCCCATTCCACCATGCTCTGTTGTTCCCGGAGGAATTTGGGGTCGTAGCTCACTGTTCTCTGCCGTAAATAATCCGAATTCTTTCCCCTTGTCAGCCCCTGACTGTTCCCAATGATCCCCAGCCAGAGTCCCCAGGACCAACGAGAGACCTGCCAATAGCTGGGATTTCAGAAAAGTCAGTCAGAATGACAAGGAGAATACCTGTGGCTGCTCAGCTGTGCCACCAATTAGCGCATTTTGCATGAAGCTGGCAGTTAGTTGCTGCTTCCTGAATATCTGACTGTTCATTCCTACGTCTAGGAGCCTAATTTTGGGAGAAGGCATTTGGGTATGGCTAATTGTGCCAGGGGTTTATTGCTGTTTGCTTTCCCTTCCCTTCCCAGAACTGCTGGAGAAGAAGAACAATAAGCTGAGAAGAGCAGGAGGGGCCGTGAGGGATTTACTGGGCATGGTGACACCACAAGACATCCATTTTGCCACCACAGCCACACCAGCAGAGATGAAGGAAATGTTCACAGCGGCTGGGGTTCGTCTGATCAATAACAAAGGAGAAAAACACACAACCACCACTGCCAGGGTTGGTTTGGCATTTTTTTGGATCTTTTCTACCTGGCTGTGGATGTGCAGAATGTCCAGTAGAAAATTTGCTCCTTATTTGTTCAAGTATCACAGCAAGAGTTGAAATGAGACCCTGCTTTAAGGCCTGGAGTGGGTTTTTTTTGATGATTCATTGTAGAATTCAAGTAATGATCATTTTTCAATGCATGGAACTCATTGATGCTGCTGTGCCATCACCAGAAAAGATAATGTTGGCTGCCCACACACGATGCTAATGTTTCCTGCTTTTGCTTTCCTCTCAAGTTCTGTTTCCTCTGCCTTGCTCTTAGTCCAGCTCCTGCAGGAAGATTTCTGCAGGCTCTTTAGAAAAGAAAGAAAGTCAAGATTATTTCCAGAAGTTCCTATTTCTCAACTCTGTATGAAAGCACTGCACACGTTGCTGTGCGTGTGTCCACCCACTGGACACAGACAGGGGACTGAAAACATGAGCAGCTTTCGCATTTCATTGCATTTTATATTTCATTTCATTTCATTTCATTTCATTTCATTTCATTTCATTTCATTTCATGGTTGTGTTGAAGAGCAGCTTTTGCATTTCATTGCATTTCATATTTCATTTCATTTCATTTCATGGTTGTGTTGAAGTACTAACGCTCCATGAAGAGAATTTTAGAATGACTGCTCTGGGAATAGATGTTGTCACCGAGGGACGGCACGCAGAGGTGGAGTTCACCACTGACTGGCACAGGGATGCTGAGAGGAGGCATCTCACTGGTAAATCCGTGTTTTTAGGTAAATTTGAAAAACAGTTATGGAGATGAATTGGAGTGGATTTGTAGTGCGTGTCAGTTTTGCCAGTGAATTCTGTCTCTGTGTCAAAGGTCTGTGTAAATACGTGAGGTGGTCTGACAGACCAGGTCAAATCATGCAGCTTCTCATTTCCAAATGAGAGTGTTTCATTGTGTCAGCCACATTTGTAAATTCAGTCTGGTTTTTCTTTTTTTTTCTAGGTTTGGATGGGACACTCTATGATTTTTTTAACATCTATGAAGACTTGAAAAACAAGAAAATCAGATTTGTGGGGAAGGCAGCTGAGAGAATACAAGATTATTGAAGAATCCTGAGGTACTTCAGGTAAGAGATTTTGCCTTTCCTTGATAAAGAAACTGCAGAAAGTTTCAAGAAGGTGCAACAAGATACCAGTGATGTAAAAAGAGTTGGAGTTGTCCTATTTCCTTTCCAACCTAAATGATTTTATGATTGTAGGTGGAATAGTTTTCTAATCTAACATCCAGGGGTTTTATTTGGCAGTTTCTATGGCAGAATTTAAGAGAAACCTGGAGAACCCGAACCTAATACACTGGAAGCAATTAAAGAAAATGCCAAATGCTTGGCTGGAAATATCAGGAGAAAGGATTTGGGTGGAGCTGAAAAAAATTCTTCTTGGAAACCACGTCAATCATTTGGCTCACCTTACATATGAGCTGGATATTGCCCAGTACCTAGGTAAAGTGAAATGAAGTTTGGTTTCTACTCCTGTATCTTACACAGACAGAGTTTTGTGGCAAATTGAGATCAAACTTGGGTTTACACAGAAATTAGATTTTATTTTTATCCTGTGCTAACACCCACTTTTCTTATTAACACTTGTTTGCCCTTCTTGTGTGGTTTTAGGGCTACCGCTTGATGGGAATTGAGAGGAATTTGCCAGAGTCACTAAAACTCCAAAACCCATGCCTGTCCTGACACCCTCCTTCAAGGGCAAGGATGATGTCACAAAGCTGGACCTGAGGCTGAAAATCTCCAAGGAACGGGGAAACCTTGGCCTTCTCTTGGTGAAGCTCAAGCAGGAGTTAACCAAAGCCTCAGGGCCGGAACTGCTTAGACCATACCGGGACTTCCTGATGGATGTAAGTGGAGATCACATTGCTTCATCTGGGGCTTCACAGTGCACCAAATTCATTTGAAGACATTTCTAAACAACAAACCTACTGTATTTTAGCAGTTCTGAGCAGCCTGTGCTCTGTAGCAAGTTTTGGACTGATTGAAAAGTCAGTCAGGCTGAAAAATGATGGCACAGACAGTTTCTTGTCACCTTACCTGGGACTGGCAGTTTGCTGTGCTGTCCTACTGCAATACGGAACAGGAGCTGGACCTCAAGGAGAACTGGACTTTTTTTCTGCGAAATTCAGCTCGAAATTGTGCCTGGAAAATCAGTGCAATTCCTGGTGGTCTTCCCAAGGCCCACTGTTCCTTAGGCAAGCTGGGATGTTCTTCCACAGCACAATGAGGTGGCTTCCAGGTGAATTCTGCTCTTCCAGAGCAGCAGCTGATGCTGAGGGCAAGAACCAGTCCACAGGGCCAGGCCTGTCTCCCACAGGAAAGGTGATGGATAAGGATGACAGCTATTACCTGGGATTCAGGGAGTCTCCAAGGATCTCCCAGAGCCTGCAAGGTACCCTTTTAACACCTGGGAGGCAGGAGAGCTCCTTGCTTCCCTAGTCCCAGCTTGTCCAAGATCTTGCCTAACAAGGAGGAATGGCAATAGCATAAACTGGCACACTTGCAGCTGTTTCTGCTCATTCATACTGAACCCACTCCTTTTTTTTCCCTTGTTCCTCCTAGTCTAGAGCAGCTAGCAACAATGCCAAGATCTTGGAGCTCCTGAAGTAGCAAGGAGAGGAACAGCTTTTGAAAGCAACGCAGGAGTGGACTGTGCCCTCCTTCCCCATCAGTGGCCGCCATCTCCGGAAGGTGGGGCTGTCCTCTGGGAAGGGAGTTGGGACAGCACTGCAGCAGCCGGGGGAGGAGTGGAAAAGGAGCGGACACCACATGGATAGAGAGGAACTGCTGAGCTGCCTGAAGAAGTTGGAAAGTGAAGAATACCACAAGTGTTTGTGCCCTGATCCGAGCGGAACTGTGCTCCCGGGAAACTGAGCCTCTCACAGCCAATTGAGCATTTATCACCTCTAACATTTTCATCCCTGATCCCTAACTTCTGCAAGGAGAGGTTTCATTTTGTAATTGTGTCAAACATTGGTTGACAAATTCCACCTTCTCAACCTCTCTTTGCTGGTTTTAGTGGTAAACATTTACTGTTTGATCATGACTTAGGAGGAGAAAAATCTTGCTGTTGCCTCTCATGCCCTGACTTTTTATATCCAAATAAACCTGCAAAAAGGTGGTTTGCATCCTCTAGATAAAATCCTGGAGGGGTTTTTTATGTGCCTAGGAGAGTGTGTGGGAAAAATGGGCTCTACCTTAACTCTTTTTGTACTTTAAGCTGGATAACAGAGAAATACTCCGGCAGTTCCCAACAGCCTTGCCATGGAAAACCAGGCTATTCTCTAGGACTATGTTTATTTTCCAGAATTCCAGAATCAGTTTTAGGTCAAAAGAATGAGTTGGCTTAGTGAGTATCATGAATTTGCAGTGGTTTTTCACTCACTTATCACTGAGTAAGTAAATCCACAGCAAGCTGGTGAAGGTTCTACATTTTATTTTCAACTTCAGTTGTGAGACAAACTGGGAACATTAATTAAGAGGAACAAGGGGACATCCAACTCCTTGTCTTGGCAATTTGGCCATTTGGAGCAGAGCTAGTCCTACACTTGATGGATGACTTTCTAGCCCTGGGCTTTTTGGTGTGCTGTTAAAAATTCTCTGGGAGCGGCCCTTGTGTGTCTGAATCTTGTTGCAGGTGGAAGTTTTCCTGCAGAACCATGGCAACGAATAAACTCCTTTGGATTTCATTCTCCTTGCATGATAACCTTTTGCAGCACTAGATGGCAACACTGGAGCAATGCTGGGAAACAACCAGCAGTTTGGGCTTTCACACAACTTGCCAGCTGCCTTGGATTTTCCTGGCATGGCTGGTCCTTTTGATAAATTATCCTGAAGGTGCCTGGCAATTTGTGGGAGCCAGCAAGGGAAGAGGGAAAAAGTGCTCTTTGTTACTAAGGCAGATCTCCCAAGAACAGGATGATGCTTCATTGAATGAGGTGATTCCATTGAAGCCTCCTTTTTCTGTCATTTCTGGAACTACTGAAATCTCGGCAGGGAGAGTGACAAAGTTCAGGGCTCTAGAGAGTCCTTTCAAGATTTTACCCAAGTGCAGCTTTAGGGCAATGGCTTTGCAGGTGGGAAAATATGAACACTTCGACCCCAAACTGCTGTCAGGCTCCAGCTCCCCTTGGAGAGAGGATTTTGAATGACAAAACTTGAAATGGATGATCTTGGCATGGACCAGATGCATACTTTGGACAAAGTTTAGCAGGGAGTTCTTCCCCATGAGTGCTGAGCTTCAATTTCCAGCTGTTTGCCATCTCTGAGAGGGGCTGGCTCTGCCTGGGTCCAATCCTGCTCCCAGACTGAATCACTGCTTCGTGTCTAAAGGATTCTTCAGGTGTCAGGGAACCTTTGCACAGCTCTGTCCCCCAGGATGAAGGATGACAACCCAAATGGTGCATAGAAACAGCAAGGAATGATTTCTTGAAATTGATGCTGGCAAGGATTATCCTGAAAAGACTTACATCACAATGATTGACTACACAGTCGAGAGTTACAGCTGCTGGAGAGTGCACTATGAAATCAATCATTTCCAAGCCAGCTTCATTCTTAGCAAGTAGAAATTAATGGGTTCATTTGGAGCTGAGTTGGTAAAACTGGTCACTAAAAGCAGGGGGAATGCCAGTTCTTCCATCCCTCACTGATAGCGCAGAGGATCCTGCCCCCAATCTCCAGGGCTCAAGAAAAACAGCAAAACCAGATGATTCCACAAGCACCTTCACAAACAGTCCTCCTTGGAATTCAGCGCAGGGAGCACCTGTGTTCCAACACCTCTTTCAAGGTCAGCCCATGCTTCAGGTTCCCCATTGGTGTGTTGAGGAGCTCTGTTTATCTGCCACTAAAATTAGCCCCTAGGAAAATGAAAGACAGGAAAGAAAAAAGATTCCCATCTTTTAGGCAAGAAGTGCCAGCTTGGCATCTGGAAAAATGCTGTCTCTAAGTAAACCCTCCTTGAGAGAGTAGGGGCTATTTCAAGAGCAAACAAAGGGATTTTGCTCCATCTAATCCCATTTGCCCAGGCTGTTCCTTGTGGATGTTGCCAGGCTGGGGCAGCACAGGCAGACACAGCTCTCTGCACTCTCTGCTCCAAATACAACTCTGCTGGGCTCCTTTGCAAACTGCCTTTGCCATGAGGTTTTCTCCAGAAGAAATCAAGGAATTGCTCATGGCAGGGTGGAGATTAAGTTATCCCAAAGGGAGGTAAAGGATAAATATTCCTGTAAGAGTCCTTGGGATCTGCTGGGCAGAATTGGGATGGGAACATTAATTTCCTGCAGTGCAAATACACAACAACCTCACACACAAAGCGCACACTGTCAGGTGGGGTCTGAGAGCACCACTCTGACAAACCTCCTGTTTCAGATGGACTGTTGGAACAACCAGGTACATTTAGTTGTGCTGGATCTGCAACGCAAGAATCTATAACATCAGGTTATTCTCGCACAGAACATTTGGTTGCAGGGACATATTCCCATTTTTCTTGCCCGGGTTCCATGATTAAGACAGTATTGTCTTTCCCTGGAGCTATAACTTCAGCTGGTTAGGGAAGGCCATTTGGCTTTGGGCTCCATTATTAGGACTGGTAGATCCAAACTCTTTATCTCCACAAGAGGAATGACTTGAGGTGGACCTCCTCTGTTCACAATTGTTTTTAGAACTGGCAATATCAATAACTGTGCTACCCTGCCACGGGGTTGAATAATCACGTCTTGTTCACTATTGTTCTGCGTGGAGAAGTGTTAAAGGAGTGTAAACTAGTGTCTGATACAGCATAAATAACACACTCAGAGAAGGGTAGTTGTTGCTGAGGAGTGTCCTCTATCCATGAATGTCATAGAAAGTGAATTTTCTGTAAGTACTGTACCAGGATTAAGGATGCTGTGACATCTCCCTATGGCACTGGGTTCTCCTCTTCCTTCCTGTGGTGATTAGTGACCAGAGTTAAGAAGTTCCTCTTCTGTTCCTGAGTATTTCTTTTTTTTTTTTTTCTTTTTATCAGTTTTTTTTTTCTTTCTTGTCCCTGGGGAGTTTCATGGAGGAGGTATGTGTCAAAGCAGACCGGGACACTGTGATTCAGTTCTTAAATCTGAGGCGTGCCCTTCTAAAAAGAGCTTTCTCCTTTTCCCCTGAGCCTGTGTCAAACCAGCTGTAGTGTAGCACATCCTGCAGGGAAAATGGGTGGGGAGATACATGGGGGAGATGCAAATTCAAGGATTTGCAGCACGTAATTCAAGATGTTTTAAAAGTTGGAAGTGACAAGTGAAGAAGGGAATTGCTTGTGCCAGCGCTCAGCTCCAGTGCTTTCCTTAGGAAAGGATGTACTGGAATAAAAAAATAAAAATTATCCTGGCCCACGTGGTACCTACCCAGAGGGAAGTTACCATTCTGTTCCTGACAGAAGGAGACCTGCTAACAGCTAAGTGGTTCAATACTTGCTAGTGTTGCAGCAACATGGAAGAGCTGGACTTGGAGCCTTCTCTCCTTTCCTGTTCTGAGGGCAGGAGCTTTGGTGTCTTCGGGTGGGTTTACCCAGAAGCTGTGAGAGGAGAGAATAAGAAATTAATCAAGGTCCAACCATAATAAACATCATTCTAATGTTGCCCCTCTTTATCAACAGCAAAATCAAAGCATTGACCTTTTCTGAATGATTTTTGCCTGACTCAATGCCCATTTGATCATTTTCAAGACACTGATAGTTATATTACCTGCAGTTTTCTGGGGCCATCAAACAGCCAAACAGCCAATACCTGCAGGATGTTATTCCCTGACAGCACATTCTGAGAGAAACAAACTGCAGGATACTCTTGTCCAAGCAAGCAGTTGCTTTCCTTCACCTGAGAGAGCTTTGAGGTGCTTCTTGGAGCCGTTTTGCTAGTCCTGGCTGCAAGTAAGGCCACAAAAATGTAATTGACTCTCAAGATGCATTTTGGCCCCTTTTAAACAGATCTGTTTAAAATTAAACTTTGGGATGGTTCTGGGAGGTTGTTTTCCAAACAAAAGCTTTTCTTCAAAATGAACAAACCCAAAATTACTTGTTTTCAAAATGCTGAAATGCAGTACTTATGGGCTGACTTTTCAGAATTCTCTTCTCCTTTCTTAATCCATTATTTCTTCCCAATTATGGTCTGAGCTTACCATTCCACAAGTGTTATGTTTCTCAGCTAATTATGTTTCTCAGTTAATCCATCCCCAAAGCCCTCTCTGAGGGTCCCTTGTCAAAACTTGTAGCAAAGAGCCATTCAGTCAGAGCCAGTAGGTGGCAGTAAAAGATGGGGAATATGGAAAAAAAAATTCAAACCTGTAATTGGGAAACACCAAGTGGGTTCTTTCACTGCAGAGACTTCCCCAAACTGGTGCCATGCCCTATTTCTATGCACGAAGGAATGGTTTCTTGGAGAGCCATATTTTTTTCTTGTCTCATGCCTTTTTCCCTGGCTGCTTTGGGCACACGGGAAACACCAGCTTATCTGCCTAAGAAATTCATATTTTTACAATTTAACCCCACAAAGAAGATTCCCTAAAGAGGAGTTGCAAGCACAGTACCCAGTCCACAGGCAGGATCACACATGAGCAGCTGGAGGTCAACTCCTCCTCAGCAGTAACTGTTGGGGGTGATCCAGAAACTGCACAACAGCTAATGGAGAAAGGGAAGAGTGGAGTGTCCACAGCCAGCTAAGGAACTAAGAATTTACTCATCCCCAGTAATGTCTGGGCAGCATTTGGATTAATAAATTGGATTTTACAGAGAAAATCATCCTGGGACCTTGAGCCAGCGTGGTGGTCAAAGCCCAAATTGTGCACTTCGATACAGAGCCAAACCTTAGGGAGCAGAACTCTCTGGTTTGATCTCCTCACCTTTCACCTCATTAATGTCCTCTGATTATCACATGTAGTATCATGCTCCAGCTATGGCATGGATCATAAAGTGTAAGGCAAATGAACACAATTATTATTATATCATAAATAGAGACTTGATATAGTTACTGCAATTAAAATACACTGAAAGTCTAAATCTATCTTGTTGGTCCTTTCCCTCTCCTTTTCACAACCCTCACCACTTGAGAGCCTCAGAAAAATTTGCATGGGAAGGACAACAAGTCCCTAGCCCTGCTTAGAGCAGGGCTAACTTCAAACTTGGATAAAATCACTCATTTTCTTTCAGGGCTGAGAAATCTGGTAAAACCCTGTAACTGGGGCAACCAAAAAGCTCTTGAATGACAAGGAAAGTCTCAGCTCTTTAGGCCATTCACTGACAACCATCCCTCACACAGTTCTGTGCCCAGCACAGGCTCAGTAAAAATCTAATACCTGCTTCTCACATGATGTCTGAGCTGCACTTTGCATTGTGCTTGTTTAAAACATAAATTGCTGTGTGTAAAGCAGGAATGCACTGGGATTCCCAGACAGGTATTTCATACCATCGGTGTCTTGTCTCCTGTGACCAGGTCGTGTTTGCTCTGTGCTGGGGAGGTGGCTTTGTTTGCCAGGTGCTTTTTGAAGTTTGGGGATCAGCAGGGCTCTGAAGGAGTATTAAAAGTGAATACCAGGCTAAGGTGTGGATTACCGGAGATCCTTGTGGGGCTGGGCTACGAGGTTTGCATTTGAATTGGATCTGCCTGAGGTTAACTGACAGTGCTGGAGCAAGGGCTGTGGCTGAATGGCAAATCCTGTCCTTAAGGTTGTTTAAGTGCCTGGACAGCTGCAGGGAAATGTCAGAGCCATCGGGTTTTGTCTCCATTTATGTACATTTGTGTTTGTGTCATGTACAAACAGAGCCATTCAAGCCCTCTCTGCAGGCAAAGTCGGTTCTGTGCTCCCACCATAAGGTGCAAGGGCCTTACTGACTCATTCCTGACTTGGAAAATGGAATGTGGAGGGCAAGGAGCAGAGATGGAATGGAAAGATGGAAGAGAGAGCCCAGCAGGGCTGTGCTTCATCATCTTGCTGTCCCTGAGGAGGATGGCATCTGCTTCCCACTGGCACAATCCTCCAGGAAGCAGCTCCCAAGCCCTCCCTAAAGTCCAGAGCATCGAACCTGGACTTCCCATGCTGTAGCAGGGGCAGGGGCCTTGGCTGTTGCTGCTCATGTGCACACAGGAAATGTCTTGTTAGCATCTGAATATTGTGAATGTTTCATTTTCTTATGTGCTTTAGCGAATAATAACAATTTTTTTAAAAAGCACATTTCCTTGTGAGCACTTGAGTGTTTGTCTACTCTAAAGGATGTGGCTGGTGAGGTGAAAAGAAAAAGAAAAAACTAAACCAAACCAAAACCAAACCCAGCTGAAAATAAAGCACTCTCAGTCAGTGGAAAGCATTTTCAGAACTGTACCAGTGTATTCTGGTCCTGTGAGACCTCATCTCAGAGTCCAAAAAGCTCAGCTACAGTTAAAGCACAGCTGTGCCACTTGCCAACAGCTTGAAGCAGTGCCTGCTCTCAGGGAGGGGGGGGTGGCAGGGCCACAGATCACACTTAGCACTGTGCAGGACAGGACTATAAGCTGCTCTCCAAGATTACTCGGAGGCAAATGACCTCTCAAGGCTTTTCCTACTACATGCAAAAGATAAACAACCAAAAATTCTGAGCTCTATCAAAAAGGTTACAAGCTCACCTTATAATTCAGGAACCAACACTATCACTAAGTTAGGCAGGGAATTTTTTAACACGTCACAGGAGAGGGGACAGTTGGTACCAAATCCAAGCGGCAGAATAATTTCATTCAGCAGTTTAGATACAACATATCCACTTAAGCTTGCAGTGTGTTACTAAAAATGTATCTTGACTAAAATTTTAAAATAATTAATAGACAATCCATATCAATAACTGGATGGAATCTGTAACTGAGGCAAGACAATCACAGTTCTTCAAAGTGTCCTTTGGGGAACTTACCATCAAGTTAAATGCACATGGTATATTTACTTAGATGTGTCTTACCTTTAAAGATATTTAACAAGTCAAAAGAAATATTCTCTAAAGTTGGTGATGCGAGCCATATTGTCTATAACATGAATAATACAGAATTAATTAATTCATGGGAGAGTTGTGAGATCAAAGCTGCTGATGTTACTGACTCTCCTTCCTCTCTGTCTTTGCAGGTCAGCAAGGCTTCCCTGCAGTGTTATGCTCTGTGCCTGAGCTGGTTCTGTCCCACTGACCCCCTGAGAGTGGCAGCACACAATGTGCTAATGTGGCTTTGTTGATATCAGCACCGAATTCCTATGTGGCATCTGCTGTGACTACAAGGAGGGACAGATCTCCTTGAGTGACCACAGGTACCAATCCACCTTAGAGAGTCTTGCATGGGGGTGAGCTCAGCATAGGGGAACTGTCTGAGGCACTGCATCCTCAGGCTTTCCACCCTCACCAGGTGTGGGCGGTACTTTCTAATTCTCTTCTGATACCAAGACAGTTGATAAAAAAGCATCATAGAGGCCTTACAGAACGGCCTGGTCACTTAAACACAGTGCCAGTGGATTTCAAGAGCTTGCAAAGTATCTTCTCTGTGATAGGTCCTTTCTTTGATACACCTTTACCCCACTGCAAGCAAAAGTTTTGGTTTCCCCTCCCCTCCATAGACTGGGTCATCCAGCTGTCCAAATAATCAATTCCAAAGCTTTGCCCCCCAGCCTCCACTCTGCACCACTTTCCATGCCTTAAATCCAGCAGACTCCTGGTCTCCCCCAGCAGCTCAGGAGCCCCAGTTCTTACCAATCTCGGGGGAAGTTTGGGGCAGTGACACTGTCACTGCCAGTCCTGGCCACCCTGCCTGGGGCAGCCACAGAGCAGCACAGTCCCCAGCACTGGGATCTCTGCTGGAGCATGTGCCGAGTGCTGTCCTCACACTGGGCACTCAGTGTGGCAACACAGAGCTGTGCCCTGACCCTGGAGCTCCTGGCTTTTCCACAGGAGTCAGGCACTAGTTATCCTGGGAAGGAGTTAAAAAAATTAACAAAACCCAAATCCAACCAACAAAAACAAACAAACAAACAAACAAAACAAACAAAACCCCAAACAAACAAACAAAAAAAAACACAAAAGAAAAAAAGAGAATGGTACAATCTTGCCATTTAACCGGGACTTTTAACATCAGAACAGGGGTGCTGTCACTGCAGCATCCTGAGACCCCAAAAATGTATCTCTGAGAGTCACAGGAAAGTAACACCACAGGGGGGCTGGTTCCTCTGTCTTTGCTGACCTTCTGTCTCAGGAAGTGGTACCTCTCTGTCCCAAGCTGGGATGTTAAAAAGCTGCTGCGGTTCAAAGCCATGTTGAGCAGGCAGCCCACAGGTCTCCATCCAGGCAGCCAGAGGGGAATGAGCTTATGGCAGTGCTCAGACATACACAGCACCTCTCTCCTAAGGGCACACTTTGCAATTCACTCCGTGACTGTGCATGCTGGACAGATTCCTGCTGCAGACTGCAACCTCAGCTGATTGCCAGGAGATGCGTTCTGGACAAGATGGAATAAAAGCATTTCTGTCTGTGAACTGGAAGGAGGTCAACAGGTCCTGCAATCACAGAGCAGCCTCTAGCTTATGGAAGACAGGTAATATAGAGAATGGAGAACATGAAGGAAGGGATGAGCTGGTCCATATCCAGCAAGGAAAAAGCAGTTCTTCTAATTCACTGGCTGCTCTGCACATTGAGTAAATAGAAAAAAAGCCCAAAGTAAACCCAAACACGAAAAAAAAAAAACCCAAACCCAAACAAAAAAAAAAACCAAACAACCAAACCAGACAACTTACCTTCAAGAGTGGCTGTGGATTAGAAACTCAATGTTCTGTACTTTGGTGAGCTATGCAGGTCCTCACTCAGACCCAGCAGCAGACCAGCACTGTAAGCAACACCGATTCCACATGCCTGATAACTGTGTATGTCCTAAGCTCTTAGCAGAGTTTCATCTTGACAAAATCTATCCAAATCTAGCCCACAGACTCCTTCCCTGGTACCACTATCCATGGTATGTTGTGCTTTGCCATGAGAACAAACACCAACTTGTTCAAGAAATTCTGGAAATATCCCCCATATCCTATTCTCCTCCTAATGATAATTGCCCAGGCCCAGGGCAGAAGCAAAGTGGTCTAAATAAAGGAAGCCATCAGAATAAACTGTGAAAGGTGATCAAGTTTTCCAGGGAATACAGGTGGGTCTTCTCATTCTTCAGCAAGTTTGTGATTTGAGTGGAGTGCAGAAAGAGGGAAGGCACAGTGAGAGAACAGCAGCAGTGGTGGGGAAAGAGCCCACAAGTGCCACTTTGCCAATTGTACCTCTGTGGCAATATCACATCTCGCTGGTGGTTTCCAAGAATGGCCGGAACACATATTTGTATTCCCAGAGCACAGGGAACCCCTTAAGAATTGCTTCCATACCAGCTGCTCTGACAAATAGATATGTAGAAGAACACTGTTATGTGTGTATGCTGAGAAACAAACACCTGGGAAGTGCAGCCTGTCCTGCATTAGGAGCCCTCTAATCACGTGCAAATGAGAGCAATCCACTGCCAGAGTGTGATGTTGGGGGTTACTGGTTTGCAAATCAAAATCCAAGGGCTCTTAATTCACACTAACCCAGAACACAGTTCCAATTTGATATGAAGACAAGATGATTTCATTATGAGGACTATTAGATACTGGAGTAGTTTGCCCACAGGGAAACTCTCCTGGGAGGTTGTCAGCAACACTCAGCAACCTGTTCCAAGTGTTGAGCCAGAGATGGGACTGAAGACATTTAGAAGCCCTTCCTCCCTGACTGATCCTGTGCTAATCCCCACCTTTTCTACACAACCATTCTGAAATGGAGGGGTTCTCCCTTATTATTTGATGAATACACGTATTTTGGGCACAAGGACTGCTCCACGAGCTGATGAAGCACAGGCAAAGTAACTTTCTCCTACTCTCACCTATCTAACTGCCACAGCAAGTCTTGGGCTCCTGCAGCTGGCCAGCCAGCCTTGCCAGGGCTTATAAATACAAGGGAGAACCATTAGGGATTATCTCCTGAGAACAGCCTGTTCTTGGGCTGATTTGATAACCAGGAATTGGCACTTGATTCTGCCTGGAGTCGTGTGGTATTACAGCTTCAGCAGACACCTACTTTTTCAAAGCTTCAAAACATTTTCTGCCATTTCCAATACGCAAAGCTTTTAGTTCTGTAAAATTCTATCAGTTCTGTTCTCCAGTTATTATCAAGCCTCCCTCCTTGCTTGGTTTCTCCTCATGGTGCTGCTGAGAAATGCTGGAATATAGGTGCAGTCCCAGGTGATGCCAGCTACATTCTCACTGCTTTTCAGTGTCAAAGGGTGCCTTAGGTAAGTACAAACTCTGCTTGATGCCCTTTGGAAAGCTTGGTCACAGGAAGCAGTTTGTCTCTCCTCACAGCTACACTGTAGTTCTGCTGCCTCATGACAACTGCAGTTCAGCAGGTTTCAGGCCAGCCCTCTGCAAATGGTAACCTCAAAGGCACAGCATGGTCACATATGTATCAATAATTCATATAGAAAAAGCCTTCACTGGAAGAGAAAGATCAAGCATTCAAACGGTTCTTCCAGAACATGGAAAAGAAGTTTAGGATCTACATTAAAAGCCAGTTGATGAAATCAGTTCAACTTTTTTATTTAGTACTAATGCACTGATTGTCCTGATAATATCATGAAGCACAACCACTTCAAACAGGTAAGGTTTCATGGAGTTCTCCACTCCTGGGGAAGTGTCTACATCCTAACACCATTGCCCAATGCAAAACCAAACTCTTGCTATATACTGGGATTTACAATCACCCAGTTGTGTGAGGATGCTGTTTGCACAAGCAATGCAGGGGCTTGCAAAGCTCCAGCTGCATGTAGCATCCCCATTTACCACATAATGTTTTATCTCTGCCAGGGCAGTCAGATTTCAGTGTTTTCTGCATATGAATCTGGAAGTGTCTACACAGATTCTAGAAGTGTCTATCACCACAGTGCTTCATAATTGATCTTTTTTTTTTTTTACCTTGCAGGCTTGGAGATTTCATGTGTCAAGATGATCTAGCCAAGGTAACAAGTGACTTGGATGTTCAAAGAGTTCTTGCTAATGTCCCTCATTAAAGCAGAAGTAAACTGCTATGAAATAAATGAACATTTGATCAGTTACTGATGACAGTAATAAAAAGTGGGAGGATACCTGTGTGTCCCCCAGAGGGATTCCTGTTTGGGCTTGGAGATTTATTAAAAGGTTAAGTGGAAGGGTGGCAGTTGATTATTTACTGATTATTTAATAAGTTACTTATGATCACAGAAGTGTAAGACAGCTGCAAAGGTACCTTACAGAGTTCTGACTGGTCTCCTTGCCCTCAGGGACAGCTCACTGCCCACCACGACCCCAGGCCCTTCTCAGAGCTGCTCTCCAGCAGGTGACCCTGAGACTGTCCTGGGGTCTGGGGTTATTCTTCCCCAGGTGCAGGACCCTGCATTTGCCTTTTCTGGATTTCAGAGAGCTCCTCTGCCCATCTCTCCACCCTGCTGAGGTCCTTGGGAAGGGCTGTGCAGCCCCCAGGGGGACTGGCTGCTCCTCCCAGCTCTGTGTCACCACCGACCCCTTCACCCAAGGCACTGATGAATATTAAACAATTAATACTGGGGGACACCACTGGTAACAGGCCCCCAACCAGACCCTGTGCCACTGATTATGAACCTCTGGGATCTGCCATTCAGCAGGTGTTGATGGGGGAGAGGAGACAAAACCCTCAGCCAGCTGTCACAGACAGCACCACATTAATCACTGCCAGTCAAAAAGAAAACTCAAAGGCAGAAAATATTTAAAAAGAAATAAAAAGCTTAGCTGCTCACCCATGCTATCTGAGGCTTGACAACACCACAGAAACCAGCATCACAGTAGACTCTGCATACCCATATAAGACAGTTTCCTCTTCTTCCATGAAGATTTTGCTGGAATGTTTTGCCAAGAATTCCTGTGCATGGCACTTCCCTTTTTGTTAATGGCACAATGCCACCCATGTCACACTCCTGTTTGTGGCTCTTTTACACAGTGCAGGTTTTATCACCGTGAATTGCAATGAAATGCACAGATTTGTTTCATAAGACTATTGTGACATACATTGAAATAGTCAAAAGTGCATTCTGTGTATTTAAGAGATTAACAGATTTTATTGTTTTCTAAAATATTTTACAATACAGAGACCCAAACCAGTAATTCCTGACAATTTTAGCAACTGTCCTGTGGATGAACAAATATGTTGGTATGTTTTTGCTGACAGACATATACATACATCCACTTTCTAAGCTTGCACATTTGGATTCACTGAAAATGATGACTAAATATATCTATAAGCTCAAAAAGCAAACGATGAAGTCCAAGATTACCAACAGTGTTTAATAGTTACCTCGAAAAAGATTTGTTAACTTCATTACAGTGTAGCTTCCTAACATGGCATATCTACTTACCTGATACTTAGTTTTAACACAGATCTGCTGTAGTTTTACAACCCAGTTTTCAATGTCACAAATGCATATTTGACACGATTACAGCTGGCCAAGTTGTAACTGCAAACAAATGTAGATTTTACAGTGTTCTGCTACAATAATCCATGTTTGGACTAAAGCTAATTTATATTTTGACTCATAAATTTATCCACAAATACTGATTTTGAGTATATTAGTGTGTTTACTGTACTTCTGAAAAATCTAATCACAGAATACTTTCTCTATGGTACAGTAATGAATATGGCAGGAAAGCAGATTTAAATATACCTATAATTTAAACTCTTAAAACAGTCTAAATCTTATTGACACCAAAAGGCTTGATAACTAATAGCCATGCTCTTCATATTTTGGAATATCAAATTATATGTACATATACACAACATAGATAGGCTCTTAATAAAAGCATTTAGTCTATTTTACAGTCTTCTCTGTTCAAGATAATCAGCCTTCACAGATTTAACATTTCAAATCACCCAAAAATCATTAGCAGTTAAAAGGAGATTTTTTTTTTTCCCTGCAAACATGTGCTAGAAATAGCCACTCTCCTGGGGCTTATGCATAATTTGTATTTCTTTTGAATGCCACTTAAGATCTAGATGGAAAACTCTTAGTTCAAGTGTCAACCCATTTGTAATAGAATCCCAACCCATGACACCTGCAGATATTTCTGCTACGAATAACCTTCTGTAACAGATATTTATTAAATACAGTATTTTGTTTTACAACTCCATTTACAACTTCAAGCCATGCTGACAACACAAGGATTACTACAACATGGAAAGAGCTTTCATTCAGTCAAGTGGTGACTAAATCTATGTCATAATTTAAGTATTAATTGATAAAGCATACAAAAAGGTGCTTAACTACATAGCATTTAAATAAAAAAATACTGCATCTTTCAGACATTGATAAGAACAAATAAAAAATTAACTATAATAATCTTTATAATTCAAGTTGCAAGTTACTGAAGGTCACTTAAAATAACTGATTAAACAAAAGTGAGCATAAGCCACATACCTGCGGTAGGATGAGGCATAAGCATAGAAAATGCAAAAATGTTTAGGATCCACAATAACAGACCATGTGGGAAGAAAAAGTTTTAAAAGTATTTTTCCTATCATACTATTTTTAAAACCTAACTCCTTTCCTTTGCATTGTGTACAAGTTGTGAAAACCATGTCAAGCTTTTGTATTTCATTCAGCCTTATTTCGGTATGAAGCTCTCACCTTTTCATTAAAATATATACACTCTATACATCCATTCAGTTTCCTCTCACTTTACCTAAATACACTGTACAGGCCTACAGAACTCTTGTGTGACACTTATGTGTTTATTTTGTCCTTTGTCACTGGATTGGTTCCACATAGTTTGCTGGGTATAAACCAACTTGTCCATTGTCCAGGCGTCCTTTGCACCAGCCCTGCTCATCCTCATTCTCCATTTTGGTTAGCTCATCCCCTGAAGAAAAGAAGAAACATTTTCCCCAGCTTAGTGCAAGTCCAATAAATGTTTCATCAGGCATTATTGTCTTAAGATTTTATGGGAAACATGGAAGAAAATGCTACAAAGATTAAATAATTCAGAATTTGCTTGCTGACATCCAGACTATCCATTCCGACATTTATGGGCTATAAGGTAACTTCATTTTGACTACAACGCATTCCACATCTTCAGGGAATACTTTGAATTTTGAGAGCCTGCAGACTCCAAGATGCTCCACAGGAAAGAAGGAAGCTCCACCTCAGCCAGGCAAAAAAAGGCCACATTGAGTAACAATTATTTCCTTCTGTGCAACTTATTTGTGTCAAATGGTTTCCCTAGATAAAATTGGTTTGTGTTTTATCTTAGCAATAGGAAATAGATGATGAATATATTAATCACTTATTAACAGTCCCAAATAGTAGAGTCTTGGTGTCATTTAGGAGAACATAAACTAGCCTAAGGACTATAAATTCTTTGGTGGAAATGGACAAGCCTCATATTAAATCTTCTCAAGACGCCTATCTTTATAGCATTTCTCTTAGATAAAAAGGTTAAAGCTTCATCTCTTCTAGTTTTTACGTTTATCAGAAAACTAATAAATACCCATTATGAACAAATGTTTGGGACTTCAGACTTCACTTGGTTTATGGAGACAGGTTACAATTTTTCCACTTTCTGTAGTGCTGCAGAATGAGAGTGTATAATTTCAAACCTTCCATAAGTGTGTGTTAATAAAGAGTGGAAACAAAGACTACCAAAAATTCATATTTCAATGACAGTATGCCCTAACAAATCCATTTGTATCAAAGCTTGGGCTTGGAAACTCGGTGATCCTGGAGGTCTAAGAAAATATAAACACTTCTAAGTGTCATCTGCACAGCAGTTACAATGAAACCACTGTGATGATAAAACCAGAACACACAATAACATATTCTGACAACATTGCGGGGACAGCATTTACTGTCACTATTCTCAACCACAGAGGGCCACAGGAGGGCAGGACAGACATTGTAAATAATTATGTCCCATCCTCTTACATGCTTATAAAACCTCTCATAAGATACCTATAAAGTTATTCTTGCTCTTTGGAAGCCTCCCACAGCTGTTTGCCAAGAGAAAAAGAAAACAACAACCCAAAAGCACCAGCTGTAAAGATACTCCACTAAAAAAATGAGCTTCATGTATTAAAGTACATTTAATGGACACTGTGCAGAGCATATATTCTGTAACATGTATTTAGAAGCAGTCTGTAGGTAAATTCTTTGAATACCCAAAGAAATCCCATCTGAGAATATCCATGTACATTTGAACAAATCCTTAAAATGCATTAATCCTCTGTTGACAGCCGCTTAGGAGCTTAGGAATGTCTACAGAGGAACATAGGATTGAGTACATTTTAAATTGGCTCCCACTTGACCTAGTGAGTTCTTTTCCTTAGTTTTCTGTATGTTCGGTGTAAAGCTAGTCACACTAACACTTCTGCCTAAAAACTAAGTAGCCATCCTATTAATTCAGCATCTCTAATTGGATTCATGGTCTAGCACATCATCCCTTTCCTATAATTGTATCAATTCCATAATTTGGTGGTGAAATACTCTTGTGTTCTTCCTTCAAAGTACTGAACTCTTTGTAAGTGAAGTCTGCATATAGCTCACAGTTTCATACCTCCTCTACTTTATTTCTACAGCCCTGACACACTGAGAGCCACTTGGCTCAAGGGTTTAATGCAAGTGACGCAGCCGGTAGTCCAGCACAGAACACCCAACTTTGTATTTAACCATTACATCTGTGTATATAAACATTGCATAGTTTGGCCAAGGAAAGACTCATTACTGTAAACCCTTGCTGCTTCAGAGGCAGAACAGATATATTTCAAGAGGATTAGCATGCTTCCATCCCCTGCTGAGAAAAAAGGAACAGGTGAAGTCTATAGAATGGAAAGCAACTTCTGGCTTGTGTGCATTCCACAGAAAGTACCAGATGTTTCATTACTCCTGTACTTCTGTTAAAGCACAATTCAGCAAAGTTCATGGACAAATAACCCATTCCTCCACTCTGGAAGCCTACAGTACTTCTCTACAAAGAAGAAAAGCCAGATTTTTATTAGTGGTTTCACTAATAAAAAAGGAAGGAGGTGAGTTAAAAGCAGAGCACCACCATCTGAGCTGGGGGGTGTTTTGGTTCAGAAAGCACAAACTGCATCTAGAATATGACCTGGGGACACATTGTTCTGAGCACCACCCTTCTCCATCAACAGAACAGACACCCTGCAGCTCCCTGATTAGCTACAACATGGACCGGTGTACTAACTTTTAGCTCTAACAGCCACCTAAGAACCACAGCAGGTGGTATAAAAATAGCACCCTTCTTACTAACCCCAGCTGAAAGGGAGGCAGAACCAAAAGCTTCCTGGAGTTTCTTTTCAACACTTGAATCCTGTTTTTCTATTACAATAATCTAGTTATTACAGGAGAGGGGAATACATGACAAGCAAATGGGAAAAGAGACAAACTCAAAGAATGTCTGTGTCTCTCATTTGCAAAAAGTGAATTCTGTTTGCTTTCGCTAAACTACTCCTGCCATCTTGTTCTGGAACTCCTGGTTGGAAAATGTCTCCTGCAATTCTGGGTGAGACAGTTGAACAATTGGCTTCAAAGTCATGAACAGGGGGTAGATTTCAGCTGGAGGCAGCAGCACCTGTGGTGTGCAGCCATCACACCCTGATGTCACCTTCCTGTGTGTGGAAAGTGTGTGATGGGTCTCCCCCATCAGTTGCATCTATTTTGTGCTCGCTCTCCTGTAGCACTGAGGGAAAAAAAAGAGTTTAGGGCTCAAGGGAGATACAACACCATTAGAAGGAAGAGGCGTCCTAAGTGTACACTAATATAACACAGGACTGAAAAACAACAGGTAAAGACAATTCCTGTGCTTAACATACACTGAAGAGGGGTGAGAAGAGAGTTAAAAGAAGTATCTGTCCATGGCTAAATTTTCAACCCTAAAAATTTAGCACTGCAGAAAGTTGGATGCCAAACATGGGATGCTTTCCATTTAAAAAGAGAAGCTATCAGGTGATTTAATACAGTTTCAAGATTAGCTGCTGTAGTATTTTCCTTTAAAAAACCAACTCTGTGCAGTTGGGATTTCCAGACAGCTAAAAGCAGCAGCTGTTACTGTCACCAAGGGAGAAAAGGGAGAGAGAGGATTTTCAGTTCTGCAGGTCATTTTGTTTCACTTAAGATGGTAAGAAAGGAATCTCTCAGAGGCAACTCAACACATTCCAAAGAACTTAGGAGTCAGTGCTGCCAAACAGGGAATAGCAAAAAGCACTCTTAGGCGGGATGGTGGTTGGACAGGATCCAGTATGTGGAGCTGTACATACAGAGAAACAGGTGACTTCAGAAAATAAAAGCTGAAGAGAAAAAAAAAATCTGCCTTTCTCCTTTCTGACAAAATATTTTAAAGTAGATGTTGCAAACTTACCAGCTTTAAAGCTGAGCTCATCTTGCTCCTGGCCTTCATAGTCATAGAGTGCACGTACTCTCACCTCCATGGCAGGAGGGGTATCTTCATCAAAGGGATTGGTGTCTCCATTTGCATCAGTGGAAGAGAAAGGGTTGTTGGACTCTTCATCAGACCAATCTGTGGGGTAGCTTTGGTTTTTCTCATAGCTGCTAACACTGAAAATCAATTTTGAAATTATTCTTTTCTGCTTTTAAAACAGGAGACTAGAAATACCGCTAAGACACCCTCTAAATGTGCTTAAACTCCACTCTAAGACCCAGTTTTGAAACTTTCTTTCTGTATCTTCTCATCTATCTTTAACTGATAATGCTTCATTTTAAAAAGAAGCATTTTTGCAATGCATTTACTAAGTTAGAAAAATGCAAAACCAACACACATCCATCTCCCCACAAACTCAAAAAACTTGTCTATCAAAAAATACACATAATCCATGGGATTATTTACTCTGGAAAGGTAAAACGGATGCTGTAGTCGAAGAGAGGGATTCTCTGGTTCAGGTAGGACATTTCAATTGCTTTGCAGACCCTTCCTCCCAAACCTCTATGCACCTCTACAATAGCTTCCAACACTTTTTCTATATTGCAATCCGCCAATAAAAAACTTCATTATACTGCAACAACTTGATCATTTAAAGGGAAGTTCACTGTTCAGCATGCACATGCCAGTTAAGAGAGTGGAATATCCCTAGAACGTACACTGAAGCAACAGGCAGCTGCTTGAGAAGGTCCTAAACAAAAAAAAGAAAGCATCTTAAAAGCAGATTTATTCAGTGAGAAGACACAGAGCAGTAAAGCTCCAGAAGCAGTTTCACTGTAACAACACGTCAGTTTTAACATTTTATAGGACTGGGAAAGGAAGGAAAAAAAGCAACAGCAGTTCTGTTAGCAACTGCCAATAACCACAGTAGTTTGAAACCAAAGATCAAGCAACAGATATGGCATCCGTTAGGAAAGACAAGTTAGGTTACAGTGTTGCTTACACAACTGCTTAAAAACACTTCATGCACTGACCAGCATAGTGTTATAGAAACTGAAAATAGAAAACCCTGGATAGAGAAAGTGCAAATGTGAAAACAATTAAAAAAACAACATTTCACCAACTTTTTGATCTTATTGTCCTCCTTTTCACTGACAGTACTCCCAGTATCTTCTTCATCTTCAAAGGGATTGTAACTTGATTGTACTGACTGCACTGTGTTACTCTGGACACTAAGACTGCTAATTTGGAAAAGAAAAAGCATTATGGTGACCCTATCTGTATAAGAGAACACTGTCACTGGTGTCTCACTAAGTAGTTTCTTAGCAGACCCCTTCTTCAGCCAAAAAATTTTAAACAAACAACTAAACAAAACCAAAACATCTATCAAATGCAGCGTAAGGCTCAAGAAAGCTTGGAAAGTCTCACATACGGAGCATTCCTCCACAATTAGAATATCCTTTGTGGACCACAACTTCTTTTTATCTACTGCCTGCAATAAAAGGCAATGTAATTTTTCTGGCCAGCTTCACTGCTTTTTAAGGTAGTTGATGTTGGAGTTTAGTAAAAAATCACATCCAGAATTCTGATGTGACTAAATGTTTTGCAAACTAAGATCTCAAAGTATTACTGTAATTTCTAGAGATGGGAAGGTAGGAAGAGACTACCAGATCAGGTACAGAAAGCTCAGTTTCTCATGAAGCTTGGTTTCTTTCAGCTCCCAGTGGAAAGAGAGCTATAAAATGAAGAATTATTCCCAAAATGATTTGTGGAGTGCAGAGACATCACTAAAAATGCTCACAGATAATTATCATTTGATTGAACAGTGACTTTTTTAACCTGTAGAGCTTAGTGTATTTGAAGCCAACAGTCTTTTCCAGTTAGTATTTTTAGGCATAAAAAAGCTACCTGCTATGTTTGTTAGGTTGTGAAACTTGGTCTCCTGTCTGATTAATACCAGTCAGAGTCACTCCATCAGAAGCCTTCTTTTTCTCTCTTCTGCTGAGAGTGCGATTCAGGTCTGCAGACCACTCCTACCAACGAATGCAAAACATGACTGAGAAATTCAACCGAACAAGTAATTGTCACATTTAACTTTCAAACTGAGTTATGGAACACACATCTATATATACAACATTGCCAATAGTTATTAAAGATGAGTCACTCTAAATGTTTCATTTACAATTCTCATCTAGTTCCTACTCCAGCAATGCAAACAGGTACCTGTGGTACTCACAAAATCCCAAGGTTACCAGTACTTCCCTGTAAGGTATTCTGAACCTCCTGAAAAGGCTTAAAATACCAAACATCTGGCACACAACTGGAGAAATCAAAAGAGCTGGCCAGTATAGATATTTAAAAGATGTACTGTGAGGGCTCAAATAATGCCAAGACATCTGGCTTTAAAAGGTAACCAAAATTCAGTTTAAAAAGGTATTTTAAGACAGGGCTTACTCCTCAAGAAGCACTCTCAGATGACTTACAGAGAAACAGCTAATTTAAATCTGTGCCTAAGATTTAACCCTTTAAGGTACTTCACTCAGGATTTAGTGAAGTTCATTGTCCTAAAAAGCCATCTATAGGAGTTAAGGCTCAAATCCACACAAGTATTAACAAGACTAATGATGCCACTTGCAGATCCTCCTTGATGTTTTGAACCATTCAGAGGCAGATGGGACAGCCATGGTGAGACCTAAACACAATTCCTGCATCAAGTCAAAATTAAGCTTTGATATCCTATTATACTCTATACACTACACTGATACAAAGCAGGAACCAACAGAAAACAAACCGGATGCAAGCAAGTATCCTACGCTAAGACATGTTTCCTCTCAGAAATCTTAAAGGTAAATAAAAAGTCAGGAGAGAATTTGCTATAAAAAAGATGGCATTTGAGATAAGGATTTTTATCAGGAAATGGAAGTTTTCAGGGTTGCTGTTACTCCTATGTAGCACAGTCAGTCCAGTGCTTTCTGCAGTTCTTCAACCACCTCATTATTTTAATTTTGTACAATACATATTGGATTTCTGAGTTACCACAGTTTAAAGACCACTGACCTATGCATATTTGCAGTTTACAATGCAATTTCATAGTCATTTGATCATGACTTTTTTACTTACGTCATCCTTGTAGCATGTAAACGAGAAAAAAATTGATTAGGAAAACAGTAAAAGGAGGATTTAGTTTGTTAATTATAATGTTTAAGGAAAAGGATAGCAATTTCCCCACACAGAAGTAACTGCACTTCAGTGTTTCAGGCAAAGAAATTCTACAGGAATGTTAAGAATTTTCTTCCTCAAACCTTTAAAGTTACTCAGTATTTTAAAAACAAGGGCTATTTTCCTTTATGGTTAATAAGGGACCAGTGAAACACTCTGGAGTTTATGCTTTCACTCCATTAATTTAATGTTTAGAGCTTATTTCAACTAAACCCATGATTCTGATCCAACTCGTTCCACTTCCAGCTACTGTACACGAGTAGTACGATCTGCACTGACACATTTTTGTACTTATTTCTTGCAGGCTATGTTAACAGAACACTACTTAGAAAAACTCCTTTCTTTTGAAACTGGCATCCAGCAATAAAATGACCAAAAGGTGGGTAAAAGTGACTTTTTAAAATACAGCAGTACTGAATTTTAAATACCAATTTTCAAATTTTGAGCTGTTTGGTTCAGACTTTTTCAGAGTCCTTGCAGCATGCACTACAATTACCTGCTACCAGCAATGAGATTCAAACTGAAGTTTGACACCAAAGGGGAGAAGTAAAACATAAAGGATAACATATCCAGGTGTCAGAGATGTATCAACTAAAGAATGGCTAACAACTTCAGTAATCACTTCAGCTTAAAAAAAAAAAAAGTCACTGTAGTTTTCTGGTTTACCCATTTTCTCTTTAAACAGGTACTCACTCAACATAATCACCTCCACAAGTTGTGGGATGAGAAGAGCCCAATGAAAATTGAGATAAGAAAACTACTATGACTTGTAAAACAAAAAGATTCAGTGTTGGAAGCTTGAAGTTAAGAATTACCCCAGAAAGAAATATTACAAACAGCAAAGAAGAAAAAAATAGACAAAACAATTCTGGGGTTTAAGCACTGTGACCTTACCTCAAACTGAGGCCAATTCATTGACATCCCTGGACCTTGATTAGCTCTAAACCACCTCAAGTCTTCCACAGCATCTGCTGTTTTGATATTCTGTTCCAGTTCACGGTAGATATTTTTGTAACTGCAAAACAAATTTGTCTTCTAATTTAGTATAACATTTAGAGTCATGGCAAATCCCTAGACAGCTTTTTAAAAATATATTTTGAAGTTCACAATAGTATTGAAAAAACTCACAGCAAGATAGACTTTTAAAAATTAACAGACCTGTTAACTGCCTCTAAAAAGGGAAGAGTAGTCCAACAAGTAAACTTGCTGAAAGTTCACCACACCATAAAATGCTTGTTTACCAGATTTTAAAGCTATGTGTCTTGTGTAATTTAACTGGCTGTCATTAAAAAGCATACATACACATGAGACTGTATTTAAACCACTGAATTGCAGTCTTGAAGTTTCTTGAATTTCAAAGCTTATCTACAAGACAGTAGAAACTGGTTTTGTGCTAAGTCCACAGGACTCTGTGAAAACTTCTGTTTTAATCCAGTGAGAATTGTAAGAAATTATAAAAATAAAACCCCTGAACTTGAAGCAGAGGTATATGGGTTAAACATCTTCCTATGCAGGGATAATATCTGCCAACTGTCTTTTACTGGTTTGGGTACTCTCTGATCTTACTAACCATATTATTTCTATCAAATGCTGTGAAAAAGAGCCTTACTACTTTATTTCTTACTCTAGTTATTTTTCATTAACAGAACAGAAGTCACATTGCAGACACAGTTCTGATCCCCAGATCCCAGACCATGCATGTAGAAAACATGGCAGGCTGTTTCCTGGACTGTGCTCTTTAGCATCATTGAAGTTAAAAATCAAACTTTCTTTTCAAGACTAATTCCACATCTTTTATTTCTGTACTAAAAGAGGCAAAGACATGGAAACAAATAAACAGTTACAGCTGCTTTTCCCTAGTTTTGCCCTAATAGTTCTGTTCTTTGTTTGATGCTTATTATGAACACTCCTGGAATTTTAAGTATCTTAAAAGGAAATCATTGCCTCTCCACTTGGTCATTTTCTGTGGTCTTCCCCATACCTTGTCCACTAGGTCAACTATTTATCATTTATTTCTGTTTTGTAGTTTCCTTTAACCTGATAAAACTGAATCAAAATGGGCAGCAATTCTACCATCTATCTACTCTGAGAGTAAAAAGAACCTATCTCCCACAGCAGTTCCATAGGCACTTTGAAGAAACCCAAAATGGTAATGATGCCAAAATAAGTGGGTTTGCCATTACCTATCACTTGCCCTGTTTTTGTTCTTGCCTCTACATCACCCCCTTCCCTCATGCCAGTATTAACATTTGTGTGACAGCACAGCACGCTAGTTTGGGAAACTGCTCAAGGGTAAAACCAAATTCAGTTCTTCCTTTTCTCCTTGCATTTCAAGCACTAACCAGAGTGCACGTGACCTCTGCTGTCACAAGTGAGATGTAAAACACCACCATGGTTACAGCACTCACTGCAAGTATTCCTGTGTCTGGAGCTCCCTGGCAGAAGTTTAGCTTTCTGGAATACAGTGAGGGCTCAGGCAGAAAGAACAAAATGCAAGACATGCTTGATACATATGACAGTATAAAGAGCAGACTTTGAAATTAAGATGCACAGGAGTTCAGCACGGGTTAACTTATGGATCTTAAATTTATCCCCAGATTAAGGTAGTTTCATTACTGAGCTCTAATATTTTAACAATAAATGTATTGACTACAAATTTCATGCTGTCCTACACTAATAAATTCTGGTTTGTTCTCCAATGAACACACAAGACACATAATACACCAAAACCCTCTTTTCCCAATCTGTGCTCCAGCACTTTTTGATTCCAAGCACTGAATCCTTTCTAATTGGAACATATTTGATTATAAAATACCACAAGAATGAAGGTTTGTTGGTTCTGGCAAATGTTAGAGATAGCTGCTAATCTCATTTTAGACAAAACAAAGATTTAATCTCTTTCACTTACTCTTTCAAACTGAAGAACATATCAGAAAGAACTCTGAACTCCGATCTACTTGAAGCACTTATTACTCTTCACAGAAAAATATACAAAGCATTAATTTTGAAGTCTTACAGTTTTACCTTGCAACGTTGGACAAGTCAAGGTGTTTCTGAACTTCCAGTAACACTTCTCGGAAGAAACGCAACCGTTTTTCCTCAAACTGCTGGCACTGCTCAAATACTTGCTCCATGTTCTCCATATACTGAGGAGTAGCATTATCTAATTCTTTCAGTGATTTTTCATACTTTTCTTTTGTCTGGAGGTACAAAACCAAACTGTTAGCAATATATTTTTTACTGCCCTACAATACAGACTTAACAACGCAGTAATGGCCAAGGTTTAGACCAGAAGCTGGCAAACTGCAATCTCTTTCCATGACCACTGTCCCCACCTTAGGGCACAATGAGAATTATCTAAGTAAACTGCAGAAACAGTCACAATAAACTTCCAAGCCTCTTCTCTGGCTTTTTAACAGAAACCGTGACAAATGTTAATGTAACACTAAAGATAAAAACCAAAGGAGCTACAGAGTAAATCAGAGCAGGAAGTCTTTCAAGTTATTGAAGGTATTTGGAGATCTTTTAAAGTTCTGTCTTTTCTCCTTTAGTAATTTACATAGTGCACTGTGAGTTATGACCAAAACCCTGAACACTGAGTACACATCCTTGTGAACATAAACTGCATTCACTGTGAGCTCAGCTAACAGATACGACCTCAGACTCTGCACTAATCTACGGAAGTAGTCCACAGGCAAGAATTAAAAGATCCCAACCGAAGGAACATAACATTCCAGACCCCAGAACAGCATTCTCAAAGGAAAAAGACATCCTTGAGGAATCACACATTAAAAGCCTCTCAGTAGCAGCCCACTGAAGAGATAAAGCAAACTGTGCAACCGAAAAGCATTTATTTAAGTGGATTGTGTCAGCTTCATTTTTTTAAAAAAATGCATTCTGCAGTCAAGAATGATGACATACTTAGTTGTCAGCAAATTTTAGGCATCTATCTCACAGATTCTCAAGTGAAATAGAACTCTGCCTCACTAGCAAATAAGTAGAACTAAACCCTTACTGGCTTAGTTCCCTGCTGAAAGTACTTGAATGAAATAGAGGGCATACATTATTCATATTCAGAGAAGAAAAATCTGGCAAGAACACATTCTTGGGAGAAAACAAAACTTTGGTACAGGACTGTAACTGATGGAGAGCTAAGTCAACTGGGGTTCACAGCAGGAGGAAAAAAGAGCCGAAATATGCACAAGCTACAGGTTAAAAAAAAATCCATATACCTTTAGTACATCTTGTTTGCTTCTCTCCACTTTGTCTTGTAATTTCTTGAGTTGTTCAGGATTCAGCGCTGGGTCAGCTTTGCTGTTTGTTTCTCTGGATATAGCCAGTTTCTCCTCCTTGCAGGCAGCATGGTAAGCTTTCTTTGCAGCTTCTACCTACAAAGGAGATTTGAGTCTTTGCATCTGAACACTCTGAAGCAACCATAAAATCTTAGCCATAAAATCATGTTGCAATGAAGAAATGGTTAGGCTTTGTTTCGGGATGCTTTTTCTTTTTCTTGGTGGGGGGGAATTGTTTTCATTTGGGCCAAAGAATGAACAACACGTAAGAATCAACATAAAGAAACTATTGAAGCATTCTTTCACCATACAAGAAATGTCACTCATACAGCTTAGAGAAGTGTCGAACAGACTTAATAAAAGGTTTACAGAAAGTCCCCACCTAAACACATTTCCCTCATGGCCATGCTCACCTACTCCCCCTTCTTCTGCCAACCTGTTATTTAAGAATAATGTCATATGAGAGGGGAAAAAACCCACAAACACAATTTCCCTCAGTTATTTGAGCAATTAGTAACTTTCAATTGCACGAAATCAGATACTGTTAAAATGATAGCTTAAATTCCACTTTTTTCCAGATTTTCACTGAACTCACCAAGATTAGGAGAGACCAAGAGAAAAATATTTCTTTTCAGAAGAGGACAGAAAGCAAGAGATCTTTAAGAGAAAGGAGGGTCCAGCAGAAAGAATAGGGAGTTTACTCCCTTATAGAGATTTGAAACATTAGTATATTATAACACAGGATAACTAATACATAATCTACTGCTGTACCTCTTTCAGCTTTTTTGCCCAGGGTTTCTGAGCTTTCCTAAATCCATCTTCTGCTTCTTTGGTTTCCTTAAATCCTCCCATCATTTGCTTATGAAAGGCTTCCTTCTGCCAGTTCTTGATTTTTTCAAAATCTTCATTCATCAGTGAACCTTTTACTTCTAGATGTAGTTCACTCACTTTTTCAGCTTCTGACATAAAAGCACACCAAGCCCTTTCTACTGTTCCATACTGTGGGCCTAAACACAACAGAAAGTGTCATTCTCAGTAACCATCACCCACATGGAACTTATATTTCCCAAGAAGCTACCTGAAACTATTGACTTATATTCACTTGCAAACAGCAATGTTGACGCAAACCTAGAAAAGGGAAAAATTTCTTTACACATAAATTTAGAGTATTACAAACTTTTAAGCCAGAAAAAATAATATTCATTTAGTCTGGAGTCCTTACCCCTGTACCACAATTCTCAGTATTCCACATGTGAGCTGCCCTTTGAACTGCCTTCAGTTTCTCAACATACTTTTTGAAGGGTGAATAACCATAGAAGGACAAACTATTGCAGAATATATTAAATAGCATCAGCTTAGCCTTCCCTTAGAGCAATGCCTAGGTCTTTAATTACTAGTCTTTCCTCCACAGTCACTGGCCCCTTGTTATTCAGAATCCCTTTTCAATCTGTACTGGTAATTATCTGGAAACAGACAGTTCTCTAGAACATAACTCAGTACTGGAGGCAAGAGTCATCTGCACCAGCAAGAAACAAGCGAACTTGCAAAAGAGCAGGGCTTTGCTTGGTTGGGTTTTTATCAAAAAAAGCTTGGTCATTTGTCACATTACTGAGCCTCTTGCAAAAACTCCATTAGAGGCTAAAAACATACCATATTTCTAATTTGTACTTACCAAAACAAAGATATACAGAAACATTTTTTCCATTTAAGAAAGTTGTCAGAGTTCAAACTCAGCATTACCTTTCTCCACAAGTTGCTTCCACCTTTTAGCCCATTCTGTGAGCTGCTGAGCATAGACCTTCTCTATCCGTGCCCGTTCATGAATACAATTCATAAGATCATTGCAAAGCCTGTGGCCATCATCAATTCGTTTTACTGTCCTCTTGTAATTTCCAACCTACCAAGAGACAAAGAATTAATTTCTGCTTGAAAGCTCTGAAAACAAGACAAATCTCTAATTCACACAAATACTGTAAACTAAGAGTCAGATAATACAGCAGGAAATAATCAATTATGAAATCAAGCTCATTCATCTTAAATCAATTAATCATAAAACCTAACTGCAACAATACAACGAAGGCTACAAGTTCCCCTGTAAAAAAAGTTGTTAATTTTAAAAGTGAAAGCTTTATTATATTTTATTAAGTCTGCAATGCAATTATGGGCAGTCACCACCATTGTTCTGCATTATTATTTCTTGGTAATGTTCTAGATAGAGAATTAAATTAAATTAAATTAAGAGAAATAATAGAGTACTTCTTTCCCTCTTCCATGTTTATTATCAAGTACCTTAATACCTTAAATTTATGCGGATTTTAATCTTACAGGATTAATGAAACTGGAGAGACATGCAAAGGAGAATTGCAACATCTCTATCAACCATAATAATAGTTTTTAAGAATGCAGTCACTGCTTCATCAAACCAGATAGCAATTATTTCCAAAGTACACTCTAGAATTTAATGTGGGAAGACGCTGACAGCAATGACACGGAGTTACCATACTTAGAACTGTAAACACTAAAGAAAAAACCTCCATAGTTGCTCAATGTACAAGCTACAATAAAATGAGGACATGAAGCAAAATGCAGACTATTTAAGGAACATCCCTTATATAATTAACACTCCCCTTTCAGTCTTGCGCACAAACCGACATGGAATAACAAATCTAAATGTCTGAAAGCAAAAAAAAGCCTTACACTGCTCCCAGGGTAACATTTCCATTGAATTCAAGGTCATTCAGGTTGGCTTTTGTAAACATTAAACAAGACCTAAGAACTCTGTTAAGAGAACTTGCACAGCCTATTAAATATCACAGCCGGTTTCTTATCTGCCCAAACCACCTGACTGAAAAACAAAGATTAGGAGCAAGGCAGTAGATTAAATATTCTAATACTGAAAGCATGTTAGTCATTCTTACATTTGAATCATATCTGCTTCACATCTGACATACAGAAAAACATCCAACTTTTAGGTTCACACTTATTCAGAATTTAGTCAGCAGATGTACATGCAAGCCATTTGCTTGAGAAAAATGGTAAATGGAAATACCCTTAAAAGGGGAAAAATCCCTATACCAAATTCTGGAAGAATATATTACTATACTGATAAATACAGACATATGCTAGGTCTTCTCAATAAATCTGGGAAAAAATATAAAATCAAAACTATCAATGACATGACAAAACCATTTTTCTTAGACAGTGGCTTCAAAGAATTCATTCTAGCAGGGTTTTTGGTTTGGGCTAGATCCATTTCAACGGATCAAAGGAATTTAGTTAGCATCTAATAAAGGCATTAGTTAGCAGTCACTGATTTGTCTAAATCACGTAAACAAATGCATACACACACCCCCTAGACATTTAAACATAAGCCACAACATAACTGAAGATAAGGAGCTACCAAAGGCAGTCAATGCATCAACTGATTGTGTCTATTACCAAGAAAGCATGAAAAATAACCTATTTTCAGGAAAAAAACAAATGGAGAAGTAGGTAGTCATACATACGTAATCAAAGCGTTAAGGGAAATAAATACCTCCAAGAGTATCTACAGTCTTTGTAATGAAAGACAAATCATTCATCTGCTCAAAATTACTCCAGCTGTAGGTTCACAGTCAAGCAGACTTTCAAAACAGGTTATGTCAGCTTGGCACAACTACTGAAGCCTTATATTAGCATCAATTTGTGTCTCCAGTTATGTGCCATGGGATTTATGTCCGTAGCACAAACGTTTCCTTTCATAAATTTTCACCATTAAATTAGCATTTTAAATGCTAATATTGAATGAGAGCTGGCTGCCTTGTGGTATATTTGATCCTTTCATTTTGCATTGTCTGGGCAAACTCTAACCTCATGGTAACACCTAGCACTTGCCAAATTTCAGGTAGGTATCCAGAGAACTGAACTGAGCTGTGCTGGTCCATTCACTGTTATCACATCAGGGCACCTTTAAAGAGCTGCATGCACACCACAGATAATTCACCCACTTCCTCCTCATCCTCACAGGAGGACTGAAGGAACTCAGCACCACAGTTTAGAATCAGGATAAAGAAGAACCAAGCCTACAATACTAGAAAATAACCTATTATTGCAAAGTAAGCCTTCTACACTGAAATTTGCCCTATGAAGAAAGCTAGAATTTTGGAAATACAGCATTTTTTCTGGGTTCCATGACAGAGAACATAACTTATATATAACTCGGCATGTAACATTTCGAAAAACTAGTGGCTTCTTTAAAAAAAGGCATTTGAAGTTATGGACACTGCAATGACACATTTTAGAGATGTGGAATGTGCAGCCTTGTCACTGTAGGACATGAGATTTGAGACACAAGGTCCTTAGGCCACAGAGCCAAGTAAAGGGTAAAGAATTTTAGTCTTTATGTGGCCAAGGAAGTACTAGATTAACTGTAGATAAGTTAAAACAATAAATGAAAAACTTAGAAACACACTCAAGACACCATGAACTCCGAAAAACATGATGTTACATATTGTTTATTCAAGATTCTTTTCTCCAGTTTCTGAGGTAAATGGCAAACATTCTGCAAGACTTCCCCCTTCCCCTTCACAAGAAGTATTTGAGCAAATTAAAAATGAAGAATTCTTTTATTCATAGCAACTGACCAGGAACAACACAAGCAAAAAAAATCCTGTGCTTCTTTGTTTCAGTCAGAGCCATTTTACATAACGGCTGGCAATTTTCAGATTTCTCAATTAGCCCCATACAGTACATGAACACACGTGATTTTGCTAGTTAGAATAATTTCCTGATCATTCCAAGCACTGGGCTGTTTCCTGCTAAATAGACAGCAGACGACTAAGACATGAATGAAGTTACGACATGAAGCCATAAGTTTTCATGTCTTACAAATAAAATATTTGTTTCAGGAAAGCAACTGCAAGATTACAAGCTTTCTTACCATTTCAAGAAGAAAAAGAGAGATTTAAAAACTATATTCCACTTTCATTTTAACATCCACACACTCTACATCCATCTGAAAGAACTAGTTTATTACTTGATATCAAATTCAGTTGCTGTTTACCCTTAGCTGTCAGAAACATTTCAAAATGAAATAACCGAGAGTTTATTTCTTTACAATACCACTATAATGGTCACTTTTTTGATGCAATCAGTTCATTCTGGGAAAACTGTGATTCATAGTTTTGTGTCACTCTCCCTGTCCATTCTAATTTGAATTAATCATCAGCTTTAACCTTTTTCCATTCCAAAATACTCAGCTATGCTACTAATGCCCTCAGTTGATCCTATTTTGCCCCATTCCTCTCTTACAGGCATTATGGATGCCATCAGGTCTCCATTTAGCTTAATCAAGAAAACATTCCTTCTGATTTTATACCTTCCTCTCAGACATGAGTACAGCAATGTCACCTCAAATCCTTTGCCAATCTCAGATTTAGGGAATCTGTAACATCCAGAAAAAGCCAGAGGCACCCTCGGATGAGGCACTGATCATCCCACAGCTGACAGTGCAGGCAGCTTTCCTTATACCAAGGGAGCCAAGCACTGTCCCCGATAGGATCTCCAGTGGGGATATCTCATAGTTTACAACCTCATTATTCTACAATTTCACAGCACTAAACACAAAGGGAGAGTCTTCAATTATGTAGGCTCCTTTACCTCAACTGTCAGACTTTTTTTATTTTAAGGCGTATTCATAGAGCAGCACAAAAGCCTGGAATGTTAAACACACTGCAGGTTTTTCTGGCACACTGAGAGAAAAGAGTATTTTATTTGTTAGCAGCCCAGAAAGTGGCAAACATTCAGCTACTGTTAAACTCCTGTTAGGTAATTTCATCATACCACGATAAACATTATACCACAAATACTTCAGGAGTTTCAAATGCCTTAAGATAGATTTGATGTCAACTCTTTTTCCAAACTTGCAGAGCTTATTCATAGCAAGTCAGCCTTTATGAGCTGGAACCATTCAAAAGAAAGTCAACAAGGGTATTTTTGGAGGCAAATACTCCTAGGCACGAAACAGAATAACAAGCTTTAAAGGTTCCTACTAAACCCACACATACCAATGGCCAACATGGGGACACACACTATTTCCAGCATTCCATTTAACTATGAGTAAAATTTCTTTCCAGCTACGTCAAACAGGAAGCTTCCAAACATTTCAACCAGCATTAACATCTATAACGACTGTGTGGTTTTTATAAGTAAGAATAATTATCTTGGTGCATGATTAGCGCATACAGTCCAAGTACCTATGAGTACTAGCTCTGAGTAAGTTTAAGTTTATACATATAAATTCACCCCTGATTACAAGAAAAATCCTGAGGAAGCTCTTAAATACACAAAATCTTAAGTCAAATACACCAGTAAAGCAAACACTGGCAATATATATAAAAAAACATTTCATTGCTAGAAGTCAGGAGATTTAAAAAACGACTATGACAGGAATCTACTATTGCAGAGTCCAAATATTTTTTATCTGGAGTGTTGCATCCGGGCCTTGCTTTGGTTGGTTGGGGTTTATGTTTTGGGTAGGGGTTTTTTAGTGGTTTGTTTGGGTTTCTTTTATGTGGTTAGGAGGGGGCAGGAGACAATGGCAATGCAAACAGAGGCCAAATTTGATCCATCCGTACTACACAGAGGATCAACTTCCACTTTGTGAGGTTGAAAGTCTTATATTGCTAATGGGTTCTAAACAAATCCTTCAGAATGCAACAAAAGTCCTGTGTTCAGCCCTTCAAAATGCACACCAGGTCCTGTCCTCCAAGGGAATCACTCACAGGGCTAAAATAATCCAAGCTGCAGGTTTAGCAGCTGTTCAGAGTGACTATTTCTGTTTGGGTAAGTAGGTGTTTTAAACACCCCTGCAATAAATGGGCTCCATACCGCTGATGTTAGCAGGAAATCAGAGAGATAAGGAAGCACACCTATGGGATAAGGAGCACACAGTCTCTGAGGGACCTAGAGCTCATTTTAAATAAATGCCTCCACAGGCAGAATAGCTGCTCCTTTTGATGTCTTACCTTGCAAGATATGCATACACTTCTACTTTGATCTCTAGGAACACTCACTCATTGGCTTTCTTACCTTTACAGGTATGTAACTGAACAAGAGCATTGGTCTCATCTTGCCCAAGGCATCTTTCTTTTAATACAACCCTGACAGTGATTACCAAGCATAAGGCTGGAGCTTAATAAGCAGAAAGCAAACTTTATGATGCATTTTGTTAATTAATATACCAAATTCTTTCATGGGCATTCCAAAACCACTCCAGCAGGACAAGGCCAATAGGTCTCATGCCCACTTCTCATATTTAACTAAAGCAACACAATGTTGGAACTAACCAGTTTTGCCACGGTCTGTTTTTGGGTGCAGAAAGTGCCCTAAATGATTGTGATGCATTTACAGCAGTCATGCAAATGCTTAGACTCCATATGATAGACAAGAAAGAAATAGAAAGGCTTTCAAATTGTACATTTTCCACTTTCCCTTGGAAAACCTGCTGCCACCCTGCTTCAGGCTATCAGCACCAACCTTTGATTACCCAAAGCATATCATCCTTGTCAGCTAAGTAACACAGGAATTCCTCCTTGGAGCATATCAACAAGATTCCTCAGTCTCTAGGATTTCTGCACCCAGAGGGAGTTATAAGCTTAACCAGACACATCCAGGTACATTGAGGCTTGACAGAAAAATATGTTAGGAGAGCAAAACTTCCATTTCTTATGTAATTTAAGACATTACTACAACTGAAACTTTGATGGAATCCTCTACTGCTATTGTGGGAATTACCCTTCAGAAAGTCTTTTCTTAGTATTTTGAAATTCTTTGTTCTCTAAGCAACCTATTTTAAAATATGTACAAAATTCTATGACTCCTAAAGTACTTTTATTGGCTAAACACCTGAAGGAACTGAGGAAAAGGAAAGGATTTGTTCTACTGAAAAAGATTTGTCATCCTGCTAGAAGACAAAAAGCCTTAAAGTAATGTCTTGGGTTTACCAAATACGAAAAAGACCCTTCAATTTAATGATGAAAGCTGCTGCCATTTCTTCGGCACGCTTAACAAACACGTATAATTCTGAAAGCCTATTTTTTTCAGTCATATCAGCTGTTCTGATACAAGATACTACCCCTGCCTAAGCCTTGACCTACCCACATTTTTTGACTGCCAGATCTACAGTAAGCCATCACCATGAACACAAGTCCAAACAGCAACTTCTCCAATTCCCTTTCAACAAGACAACCATTTCCCAACCACAAATCAGAACCTGGTAACAATATCCGTGTTGTAATAAAAAATACTAACCTTCAGAGGAAACAAGTTACTATTCATATTGTATTTCCAGCACTGAACTTAACTCTCAGTGCTGGAACCGGAAATTTCCATGAACAGTATTGAAATAGCAACTTAATAACAAAAGCTTAACAGATGAAGTAACCTGCACTGAACTGCTCCATGGACAGCCTGAGCATATGCAACCAGACAAGGTTAGAGTAGTAAATCTACTACCAGGCAACTACAGACTCTAGATTCACATTTTTTTAGTACGAAAACATAGCAAAGGCAGTGACAGTTCCAAAAGAAACCAGTCTTCTAGAGTCAGAAAACTGATAAAGAACAAAGTGTTTCATGTCCTAAAGACAATGAAATTTCTGTCAACGGCAATGACAAAAGCTTTGAAGTTCACTTATCAACATTTTATTAGGTACAGTTCTCATCAGCTCAACAGAACAACCAACTTTCAACAACTAAAAGTGTTTTAGTTTCAACAAATACACAGTGAGCAAAAAACGGCTTTCACAGTCAGTTTTTCAGCTAGGTCCCATAGCCAGCCACCCCACTCTTTCCTAAATGCCTTTAAGAAGAAGCTCTGCAGCACAGTTCAAAGGTAAATAAATCTGAGCTACTTCGGAGTGCAAGGGAACAAACTCGAAAGCTCACCCTGACAAGACTGTCACTTCTGTGTGTCCACAGAAGTGTCCACTTCTTGTCCACAGCCAAGTTCAAATACATTCACTGCTTTCTTTCAGCTGTGGCAGTAAAACATCAGGGTGGCTTACAAACTGCAAGCTGACTTCAAAACAAAGAAAAAGCTTACTGTGTCAAAAATCTTGAAATACCTCTAACAAGAGTATAAATGTCGGAATCCGTAGTAACAAAACAACTTCCAAATTGATTAGGAGTTCTTTACTCCGTGACCTGAGGCATGAAGCACTCAGCTGGCATTCCAGAGGCACCACATCTTTTCTAATCAAATCAAACCAAAACACACTTATCAAAGCTGTTTAACCCTTTCGAGAAAGATTATGACCAGAATTCAAAGTTGCAGAAACAAAACAACCAATTCAGAACATATAAAAAGGATGGGGTTTAGACTAAATAGCAGTCAAATTTAGTTTGCATAGATAACTCCAAACCAGAAGTATCATGGAATGGCTTGGGTTGGAAGGGATCTTAAATATCATCTTGTTCCAATCCCCTGCCATGGGCAGGGACACTTTCCACTATCCCAGGTTGCTCAGAGCCCCGTCCAGCCTGGCCTGGAACACTGCCAGGGGTGAGGCAGCAACAGCTCCTCTGGGCAACCTGTGCCAGGGTTTCCCCCACCCTTACAGGGAACAATTTCTTCCTGATATCCAATCTAACCCTCCTCTCTGTCAGTGTGAAGCCATTGCCCCTTGTCCTGTCACTCCAGGCCCTTGTCAAGAGTCTCTCTCCATCTTTCCTGTGGGCTCCCTTCAGGCACTGCAAGGCCACAATGAGGTCCCCCCAAAGCCTTCTCCTCTCCAGGCTGAACAATCCCAATTCCCTCAGCCTTTCCTCCCAGCAGAGCTGCTCCATCCCTCTGATGCCCTTGGTGTCCCTGCTCTGGCCTGGCTCCAGCAGCTCCCTGTCCTTGCTGTGCTGGGCCCAGGGCTGGGTGCAGCCCTGCAGGGGGGTCTCAGCAGAGCGGGGCAGAGGGGCAGAATCCCCCCTCCCCTGCTGCCCTGGGGCTCTGGATCCCAGCACACACGGCTGGGCAGGGCCAGCTCTCACCCACAGCACCCCCAAGTCCTTCTGCCAAGGCTGCTCCCTCTGTTCACCCCCAGCCTGGATTGATCCCACACAGGGATGTGCCCAACACAGGGACAGCACCAGCACTTGGTCTGGTTATACCTCCTGAGATTCCCATGGGCCACTGCTCGAGCTTGTCCACGTCCCTCTGGACTGTCACTGCACCTTCAGCTTGGTGTCTTCTGCAAAGCTGTTGAGGGTGCCCTCGATCCCTCTATGCCATTAATGAAGATATTAAATAACACTGGTCCCAGTATGGACCCCTGAGGAACACCACTTGTAACTGATGTCCTTTGGAATTCTGAGCCACTGACTGCTTCTGTCTGGATGCAACCACCCAAGTAATTACTTTCTGATCCAGAAATCCACACCTCCCCAGTTTGGAGAGAAGGATGTTGTGGGGAACCATGTCAAAGGCTTTACAGCAAGCCACATAAATGACACCGGTACCCTATCTCTTATCCACTGATGGAGCCGCTCCACTGGAAAAGGCCACAAGACTGGTCATGCAAGATTTGCTCTTGGTTGTCTCAAATCATCTCCCTGCCCTCCTTGTGCCTTATCAGAGCTTCTAAGAGAGTCTGTCCTATCATCTTCCCAGGCACAGTGGTGGGTTTGACTTTGTCGTTCCCAGGGTCCTCTTTTCTACTCCTTTAATGACAGGTACAATGTTTCACTCTTTCCTGTCACCTGGAATTTCACCTGATTGCCATGGCTTTCCAAGTATCGTTTTAACAACAAAGAACAATGTTTGTGGTTATATATCACAAAAGTGAAAGCATAGAAAACCCTATAGGAAAACCAACCGATTGCTATACAGAAGTCTAACATTTCCTTAGCCAGGGATAAAGAAAGGTATACTCATGCATTATACATCAGTCTACTCACATTGCTTATGAAACAGACTGCAGTCCTGACCTTTTGGAAAGAATACACAGATAAGTCCAAGGAAACAGACTTAAGTAGTAGTGTTTACAAAATGATGTAAAATAAGTCACCAATAGCAAAAGCACAAATAAGCCATCTATAATAAGCATCAAATACATTTAAAAAAACCTTCATGAAGGTCCTTATTTAAGGTAATTGCCATTTTCTGATTATCCTTTATTGGATTTAATTCTTTGAGTTCAAATTTGTCCAAACATAATCATCCTAGTTTACAGAAAATTTCATCCTTATTCACTCAGTTTTTATGCTTCCAGACATGATCATTTGATGGAAGACAACAGCTTGCTATAGAACAGCCAGCCAGAAATCATGTTCTCCTGCCAAGTATACGATGCCCAACACACATCAAAATATCCCTTTCGGTCCAGAATTCTTTTTTCCTGACTGCCTCCTTATTTTATTTTGAAACAGTTCTAGCAAGGAAGCCTGCTCAGGAAGTAGCCTCAGCATGAAACAAGCCACACAAAAAACATGAGGCTGGAAGGACCCTCTAGAGATCATGTAGCCCAATGCCCTACTTAAAGCAGGTGTGATAGCTCAGACTGCTCAGGATTCACAGCCAGCTGAGCGACAGCTACAAGAGCAGAAGTTCCCAAGGTCCTCCTTCCTACCCTTTTTAAGGACAGGTTCAATGTTTCACTCTTTCCTGTCACCTGGAATTTTACCTGATTGCCATGGCATTCCAAGTATCATTTTAACAACAAAGAAGAAACAATCTTTGCGGTTATACATCAAATGGTCCCACAGCCTGTCTGCAGTCATCCTACAGAGTACCCCTACAACAGAAGGGGTCAAGGCATAGAACACAGTGATTTTAAAAGAACTTCTTCATAAATAAAACAGACATATTTAACATAACAGTAAATATGTCTCCTCAAAAAATTGTACTTATCTACCAGAACCTCACTAGCATTAGGTCTTCTCTAAAATATATTGAAAAAACATGACAGATCTGCATCAAAATGTAATATGCTGTCACAACAAACAGCACAGTTTAGTGGTCTAGAAAAGCTTACATGTCAAAGGAAGCACAACATCAGGTCACCAAAATCAAGCTAACATGGGTCTCTGGTAAATTCAGACAGGTTCCCCCAAGCTGTTTTCATGTTTGCTATAGTTTAAACTCAAAAGAGCTCCCTCTCAAATGGTAGAAGTTTGTCCTACTGAATACAGCTAATTTAGACAGTGTACTTACCTGCAATTGTGTCAGTATTGACACTGCCAAACCTTTCTTCTTACTTGAAGAAAAAGACTTGGTTTTGTAAAAGTATTTCTGCTTTGTGAAGTTTCCTTTCTCTAGAGCTTAAATTATCCCAGCATCTCAAAGTCTCTGTCAGGCTGGGGCAGCACAAATTGCTGATATTACAAAGTACTTTATCTTTCTGTACTTATGCTTTTACAGTGAGATAAGAATAACTTGTCTCAAAAAAGTTTATATCCAGATACAAACAGAAGACAGGCAGTACATCCACACAGTATCTTACTTTTGTAATTTAGGTACATTTACAGTAGCTTGGAACAGTTACTTCAAATTTAACATTGATTATTTTAAAAGCTACTCACACACTGCCTTCCTTGACAAAAAATAATTGACAAAGGTTCAATTCTGAATTCTATACTCTACTCAAGTGGATGATCCTCAAGCCTGTGCCCATTAAAGCCCCCAAGAGAAACAGGTCAAAATCCAAAAGGTAATTTTTACCCCGAAGGCTATTTCTGCAGATCACAATAACCAATGCGTCTTGTATTGCAGCTCTCTCCACAATTTACAGTGCACAAAAATCAGATTTTCTACAATACAAGTAGAAAATAAAATCAAAATATTGAAGAAAACATTTGGATTACCTCCCAGAAGCTATCACTAGAAACTTCTACTCCAACGGAATCATCATATGAGCCAGACATTGCTATGTATGAAGAGCTTGTAAGTATTCAGAGTTTAAACACCTTCAGAATCTGTAAAAACAGAAAAAACAAACAAACAAACAAAAAAAAATTTATGAGCATTATTAATGGAGTTATGAAGTCATGAAAATAAATTATGTTAAGCAACTTCATTCAGTATTTCAATATCTAGAGATGCCAAATAAAAACGAATAACCACACAGGGCATTTTGAAACAGAAAACTTCTACCACATAGTTTGTGGCTCTTACCATGACACTGGTTGTCCAGAAAACACTCAGTGCATGTGCTTATATCACATTTCACTAGACTCTTGAGTTTATTTAAATGAGAAAATTTCCTATCACAACCAAAAGAAAAGATTGAGCAGTGAGATGCTTACTCATTAACTACTCCACGTTCAAAGCATTCGTATGAGACAATCAGCTGACCTTTGCTTCTGCAACAATAACCTGCACTGATTCCTATTCCTTTTCCACCGGAAATGTGTTATTCAATGAAACCCATCAGAAATATTTAAGGCCAAAATTTGTTGATTTCAAGAAAAATAAATGTCTTCTTGTCCTTGCTCTATTTTAGCAAAACAAACAAACAAAACTCATCAGCTCCAAATTCTGAGCTTTATTAGAAACAAGTCATTACTTTAATAATCAGGCATTTCCACTTTTATAGACACAGCTGTAAGGAAGACAAATATAACCTATCTTCATTGAAGTAGATGACTTTATGAATCACTGGGTATGATAAAGGTGAGGGTTTCCCTAGGCTAACATGTAAGATCAACATCGAAAACATTACTGAGACAAAAATCCAGGCACTTGCATGCACAAATGCAGTTTGTGGGCTGGAGACCAAGAGGTAGGAGAGAAAGGAAACAGCTGCCTCCCAAAACACACACACACAAATCCCTGACCGATCTCTGCAGATATTTCACCAGGTTCTCGTGTTTGGATGTCTCCTGCCAAGTTTATCTCTAACTTCTACCAGGGATACATACAGGTAAACAGATTTTACCACCCCTTGTGGGATGAATACTTTTATTAGTAGACTGTAAGTTGAAGCTCCCTCTCTTTTTTGTGCCTTGTCAATCCTGCTTCCATTAAAGGACCATAGCCCCTTCAAAAGGGGGCAGAAAACGTCCCCAAACCTGACCTTGCTGCCCAGTGGTTATGACAAGTCGCTGAGAGAAATGGCATTGAAAGCCTCCCAAGCAAGGAGACTTCAACACTAAATTAGCATTTCTGGGATACACTGAAAGTAACAGTGACATAAGGGTAGGCACTTGTTCATAACAAAACCCAGCTACTGAAACAAAACAGTTCTTTGGACAGTTGCAGCACAAATATAACAAAATTACTCTGGCTGGGAGAAGACAAGATGTTTCTCCTTATCAGTTTTTCACCCAAATCATTTACATAATGCAATTCACTAAAAGCTTACATAACCTTAATGCTGAATATGGAACGAAAAAAAAACCACAACAGGAACATCAATTGTTAGAATTTTATTTTTAAAAGACAGCCAAAATATAAGAAGACTTCTGCAAAACAGCAAGCAAGAAAGGCAAATCATATAGAGGCAAATTATTTTTACATGTTAGTGTAACAATCTTCAAATTATGTTATTAGGAATTACAAAAAAACCCAGCTTTTCTACCTGTGGTTTTACTGAGCTAAGAGGGAAAAGTTCAAACAGTATTCAACTGTCAGTTTCTCTAGCAGCACAACTTTACATGGAATGTGTTTTTTCCACATAAATTCTGTCCCTTGCAATTTTTACAGTACCTTAGGTAAGCAAAGATCACATTTGTGTTTGTATTTTTTCACATCCTTTTTAGACAGCTCTAAGCAGCATAAGGAGGAAACCAAAGTGCAGTAAGCTTGCAACTAGCAGGATCAATTCATAAGAATAGTTTAAAATTAAACAGCCAGCCATGCTGTGCAGAACAAGGGAGGAATGAGGTTCCGAAGGTCATCAGATAGGGTTAGGGTCATTTTTCCCCACTACAGTCAGATCTTTCAACCAAAGTGTTCCCTGCCGTTTGGAAGAGATCTGGCAGACAGCTGTAGACTTCAGCAACTTGGAAAAAGAAACCCTGAAGTAATAAACTTAAAGGAACGTTTCAGCCCATCCCATCCAGTCATCCATCCCACTCTCCCAAACCATGTTGGCAGTATTTTTCCCCTTCAATTACAGATAAAAAAGACAAAGTGTTCTGAAGTAATAATACAGTGTCCACTTACCTTGAACAAAATAACTTTAACTATTACCATTCCTGCAAATTTACTCTGAAAAGTTACATGGAAAGATTGAAAAAGCTCAAGCACAGGAACATTTTCTTAAATGAAGGAACAGGTTGTGGTGACTGGCTTTTTTTAAAAAAACCCTTTTATTCCTCCTCAACCAGAACTACATAATACATGGAGTTATCCTTTTTTTCCATAGAAGCATGAAAACTACCAGCACTCAGGAAATACTGATGGAATTAAGGTTTTAGTACGCCAAATACTATGCTGTGAGAAAGTATGAGCAAGCGTATTTAGGGAAACATTGTGAAGTCATGGCAACAACTGGTACAGAAAAACACTATTTTTACAGCCTGACTTAAAAATAAACTGTATACTGAGATAGGAACATTAAGTGGTGTGAGTCATGCTACCCTCACAAATTAGAATTATTATAGCAGCCAGGCCTTTAGCACATTTTTTGTCAGGGTTTGGTCCTCCCATCCTCCAAGTGAATTTGCAGAGGTTTCACAAGTAAAGTTCATGGCACTTTCTGTTTTGCAGGGTCTTCCATTTCACTATAAAAGCAAACCCATGAACAACTACAGCTGCCACATAAAATCTAGAAAATTTAGACAGATACAAAAATAAAGATGAGCTCTGCACAGATTCTCCACCAATGAACACCTGCATCTCATGCAGCTCGACTGGAGCAGAACCAAAACCTCCATAGGAAAGCACAGTGCACACACCCACTTCCTATATTCTCACAACAGTTTGGCTTCATCCACTCTTTTTCTTCTCATTCCACAACTCCAGGCCCATCTCTTTAAGCACCTTTTTCTTGTCCCCTAACTGCCAAGCAAACAGTAGCACAATGCTGTAGCCACCAAAAAAAGCAGCCCAGAGAAAGCCTTACCAGTTCCGAGCCCCTGCTGCCTTTTGTCACAAGCACACTTTAGCCACGAGAGCTTATATAGGCTAAAAATAAACCACAAAGTCCAACTGCACAAAGTAACTCCATCCTAAACAGTACATACTGTAATAGCTACGGAAATGATGCAAACAAACGAGGCTCTAGTTTCTTGGCCTTGGCTTTTAAGCAATTCTTGTAAATTAGGATACATTGATCTTTGATACAAGGAAACAGACCCTAATAAATAAATGCGGCTTTTTTTTTTTTTTTAAAAAGCTTCTTCTTAGGGAACATTCTAGCCATGCTTTATGCTAAAGACCTTGAATTTCTTCCTCACTGCTAGTGTCCCACTGTGTGAAACGAAGTGCTATAAACATCCTGAGGGCTTAACACACAAGGATTTTAGAAAATATTAACTAATAATGAGCAAGCAGACCTTCAGATACCACACACAAAACCAGCTGAACACAAGATGCTGCCTCTGCTCTCAAGAAGTTGGTTTTGAAATTACTTTGAAAGCAATTTGCAAAATTCCTTTGCTTTGTTCATGTTGAAATACTTGGGGTCTTCTTTTTTCTGTGCAACAAGTGCAGACTATTAAGAAGCTAAAATAATCCAGCGAATCCCAAAATTTCTTAAGGCATTTTTCAACAGGAAGACGGGGAACAGCTTTTAAAGAAATCCTTCAGTTAAACCCCTTCAGGCTTTTAATAACAAATAACTTTTATGAACTCTTACTATGAAACAGATAAGGGTGTTTAGAGTGAGATTTTAACATTCTGATTTCTTTTGGAAGATTATGTTTATTTTGAAAATATTTTTCACTAGACTCAAAAAGGTGGCATTTTAAAAAAATATTACAGTCCCACATACAATGGGCTGCTTTAAAGCATGGCAATCACTAAACTGCAGACCTAGGTGACAAACTGGTCCACAACAGAGAAACATCTCAGACTCACAGAGTGACAGAACCTTCCAAGCATGATCAGCCCAGGTTGCTCAGGGCTTTTGTACAGATGGATCTTGAAAACCACCAGGGATGGAGATGGCACAACTTTTCTGTGCAACCTATTCCAGTGATTAACTATCCTCAAGATGACACACAAAAGAAAAAAAATTAATCCATATTTAGAAAACCAAACGGTGTTGCCATGCATTGTCTCCAAGGACTCCAGGGATGCAAGCTGAGACAGTCTATCAGCCTTTGCAAGAGAAAAACACCTGGTCACATTACCTTTTAAATTTATTTTTGGAATGACAGCATTTGTCACCATGGATCTGACTCACCAAGACTCCAAGTTTCATGACTAAGGAGTGAATTACTTATACACAGGGACATGACTCAACTTCAGTTAGCTGCTCCTAAGAAATTTCTGCTACAATATTTCTCCTTATTATTCACTGAAGTCTCAGGTTTTGTTCCACACAGAATAGGAAGGAAACAAGATTCCCTTGTGCTTTAAGGGTGAACTACTGTGGTTTACTACCAAGTGTACCTGCCATGGAAATGCTGAATCTCTTATTCTCTGGTTAAATAAAGCAATTTAGATATTCTTTTCCATTTTGTCCAAAGAACTCACTCGATAGGAGTTTCCAGTTCCTTCAAGGTTGCAATCTGATTACATAGAAAAAAGTGACATAACTCCTTTAGCAATATTGTGAAATCATGTAACAAAAGCTGTAAAGAATCACAGCTACTGACACTGCAAAGTCCATAAATTAATATGAAAAGTAAATACAGGAAAAAAGAATGCTCTGGTTTACACATTCAAGTGACACCAAAAAATTCCAGCCCCTGGGTGCAGGGAAGAAATGCATCAAACCATGATTAATCACTGCTACTCAGTGCTGTGAAGTCTTCTAATTGCAATCAGTAGACATGACTGCATTTTATTAACAGAAGTTAGGCCTTAGATTTTTAAAGGTAGAGTCTCAAACTGATGACTTGGGTCTAGTTCTTCAATCTACAAACCAAGGAGAAGAGCACCCTCCTCCACAGAGATTTAAGATAATCCCTTAGTCTCCATCAAGCAAACAACGACAGCAACAAAGACCAGAGAAAAGTCCGTAAAAGGAAATCAAATCACTATTTCTTGGGGAATTCAGCCTCTATGTTATAGTTGGCAGAGCCATGCACCAAATGATTTTTGGAAAGAAGTTGACAGCAACCTATTTGGTGAACCGTGAGCACTAAAGGAAGGAATCTAGGAAATGCATGCTGTTACAGACTCGGCAAGCTTATTTCCTACCAGGCACACTCCTCTGAGACCGAGAGCAATGCTTATTCCTAGATTTTTTCGTTTGGATAACTGAGTAACTTGCCACCTAGACAGTTTTCAGTTAGCAAGTAACATAAAATGACATTAAATAACAAAAAAGCTACCAATTCACAGTAGTCATTCATAACCCTGAGTAACAAGAGACTCCTTGCACTTCTCAGTTAAGGAAACCCCCTGAGTTCAAGGCTGCTTGGTCCACAACAACCTCCTGGGTATTGGATTATATTTACCCATGCCCACGTTTGTTAAATGCTGAATGTGAAACCACTGAAAGTAGCACTCATTCACTGCCCTAAATATACAAGCCGTGAATACACATGCACGCCACAGTTTCAGCACACATCAGAAGATCACTGAAGAGATTAAACTTCTCTGATAATTACCACATGTAAAAAAATCCCACACAACTCTAGTGAGGAGACAGTCTCTAAAATTAAACTCTTCAGGCACATTAACACTGTGTGATACAATCTTACAGCGGGTACATTTCACAATGCATAATAAAAAGAATAAGAACAGCCATTTTGGTCATTACTGATTATTCTATTAAATAAATGAAACTTCAAATTACTGATCAAACAATTCGAATAACACACAGCACAGAAGTACAACTGAAACATGAAGCAACGACCCAACATTCTCAAGACGACTCTTAGCCTGTACATTTTGTTTCATCCACGTACAAATACCTCGCTCTCACACTCCAAAGAAGACTGGCAGAGCCCAGGAGTTAGCAGCTCCTATCTCCCGTCCTCCTTCCCCGTAATTAGTGGCCAGACATGCTGGTTAGACATGTTGCTGTTACACATGCTGGGTTTTTGCACATTCACAACCCAACCACCCCTACGAGCTCCCACATGCTGCCAGCACAGCCTCCTTCTGCATTTTTCCAACTAACCAGGAGATACCTGAAATAGCAGAACACTGACATAGGGAAAAACTATTTTTTATTCTCAGCATGACAAGCCAATGCATGTAGGTGAATTATTTCAATTGTGCAATTTTTGTTCTAACCAGGAAAGTTATGAATTGCCTTCAGAGGCTTTGCAGAGGTTTTTATTTAAAGTTAAAAAGACATTGACCACAGAAATTATTAACACTGCAAAATATATGCTTTAAATGCACAGATATACCAGCAAAGATGCAAAGTTGATGAAGTGATGTGGGGAGCTTTAAAATATTTGCATCTATTTACAGCAAACCTTAACATTTTCAGACCATACTTTTTTTTTTTTTTTTTTTTTAATCTGGAGGTATGAGGGGAAAATCCACATTAATGTTTTCTTCACTGCAAGAAAAAAAATTGCATAAAATTTGGCTTTGAGTAAATTTTGCCAGAAAACAAGCTGAAGAACTCAGGATTATTTGTCAATTAAAATAACCTTAAAGAATATTCTTCGATTTTTCACATCAGAGGTTTTCTACTGTTTAGGATCAAGTGATTAAAATGATAAAGTGCAGGAAGAACTTTATTACATGTGTTTACCCTTTCCAAATGTTCACTTTTGTAATGCCTGTGACATCACACCCTAATTCATATGTCCTGTCAAAGTCTCCCAAAATGAAATTAACCACCATATCTTGGCATCCTTCCTAAATAAATAAAACTGAGATAAATAAGCTTTTAGGTTTGTTTCAAAACAAGCATGAAGGGGGCAAAAGACCGCATGTCTTCAACTCGCAAATTGCACTTTTTAAGCATTCAGTTAGCAAGAAATCTTTTAAGTGTCCAGATATTTTAAAAATAAGTAAGTGACCCTTGATCTAGTGGAATTAGATGGCTTGTTATATACACCCATAATGAAAACTTATTCTCATAAAATATCAAGGGAAATATTTAAAGCATATACACTTCCTATTTAGTTTCAGTAGCATTTTACAACAGTGCAAAATCAAGGACAGTGCAGGAGTGATACTGATGGATTCTCCAGGAGAGAAACCATGAAACAGCATTTACAGCTGCACTGAGAAAGCAGCTGCAGAGTGAAGTGACATGTACACAAGTGTTCTAAAATGGCATATAATTAAGAAGCAAAATAGAACATTACAAGAAGCACTGCCTCAGACATCCAAACTTACTTATGTGACCACCCAGCACGAACACTGCTCTACTTCAAAACAGAAGCCCCACAAAAGGACATAAATAAAAAGCAATACAATAACCATTCTAGAAATAGATGTGTGTTGTGGACAGCAGGCTGTATGAGCCCAGAACCATCAAACAAGACAAACATGCTCCCTTACATTCAGACAAACATTGCAAAGTATCACACTCAGCCAAAAATACCTTTGTATCAGCTGTGACACAGTAAAATACATTTTGGTAGGAAAAAGCAACTAGGACAATTGTTTGGAAAGTCATTCCACATTCTGTTTAAAAGCTATTTACCTGAAAAGGCATGCCTCAATTCACTTGCATTTTTCCCGGCTATGGAGCTGGGCAGCATAACTGCACAGATAACCACAGTACCTGCACAGCACTGCCTGACCTCCATTTCCACAAACACAATTCTCTCATCAGCGTGTTCTTTGGCACTTCCTGTGGGCTGATGAAAACCTTGTAGCTCAAGCTAATGTCTTTCTTCCCCCACTCCACACTGCAGCACTCAAAATAACACAGGGTTTTCACTCATATTATGATTCTGTATAGCTGTAAAGCTGAATATTCGGTATACCATCAACTTTAGGAAAGACCATGGGCAGCTCATTTTAAAGGAACATATTTTTAATCATACAACTGGCTTCAGTGGAGGAGAGTGTTTTTAAATATCTCAGTGAAACACGTAGGCACACTTTGCAGATGCGTCACTTAGGAAACAGATGTGTTGTTTCAGTGTTTCATAGTCAAAAGCTGTACTTTTCCATCTCAGGAAATACAGGGCTGTAATACTAATTAATGAAATACTGACGTGCATTGAATAGAAGTAGATCTAAACCCTTAAAGGAAGGTGAAACAGGGCTGTCTTCCCAAATCTGAAGGTTGCACTGAGGAGCTACTGCTCTTTATTGCAGGAGAGAACTAATTCAGATACCTCACTTGAACCAAATTTAGGCTGCTCTTTAGCACAGACTTGTTTCCAAAGCCTAAATCACTGTTAGAAACTAAATCTGTGCATTTACAACGTGACAGAATACCCTACCTTCTGCTTATCTTAGAGAGATACAGATGACTATGATTGGCAAAAACTAGGAAGGCTGACTGGGGTAGGGGAAGCTGCATGGGTGAGCCCAGGAAAATCTGTGCACTCTTCAAGTACTAGTGAATTTTTCTGTCACTTTCTGGAGATATAAATAAAAGGAAAAGGGGAAGTGATGAATTCCCTACCATGCATAAAGAGAAAGCACAAAGAATAACAGACCTTCCTATAGTTTCAGAAGGACATTGCTGAAGGTGACAGAGAAGACCCCCAGACCCAGTAAAGTAACAGAGCACAATGTGCTCATGTTATACTTGATATTAACAGTACAGAGACATCACATTTCCACACAAAACCCCTTGGAGCTGAATGGATTATTCTCTAGTAAGCAAACCCCGCAATTTTCTAAGCTAGCTCCTCAACATAAGCAGCCACTAACACCAGAAATTATTTGCTAGTATCCTTTTTGCTCAAGGGACGGCCAAAGCCAGCAGAGAACTGTACTCCAGGACTTGTACCCTAAAGCAGAAATTAAATGACCACTTCCATAATTGCTGGCTTAGACCAAAACTGTGAAAAGGCTCTAAACACTAGTTTCCATAATTACTAATTCTTTCTGCAGGCATTATCCCCTCAGTGCCGTAGCCCTGCTGACAAAGAACAGGTCAAATCATCATGAAACATTCCTCGACTCTCAAAATACACTGAAGGGTAGTTCGGTATTTGGGGAAAACACTGTCAGTGTAAAAACTGCTAAGGAAGACAGCCTTACAACTCAAAATCCACATTTTCAGCCATGATCGGCATCAGATTATGCACCATTTCATCAGTTTCATTTCTGGAACTGATACAAAATGTACAGACCACTGAAGAATAGAATTCATAAATGCAGAAAGAAAACAACCACAGGCACATTTAACTTCAACTATCCTTCTTTGCAGTAAGTTAAATAAGTAATTATTCCTTTAGGAACAATAAAAGATCTGTTCGAGTGTTTCAAAACCAATGCTATACTGTAACAGTACAAAAGAGCATGTGACTGTATTTCATATTTAAGATTAAATAAGATTAATTCAGACTTTAAAGCAAACTGAATGCAGCTTCTAAAGAACTGTTAGGAGAATTTAAATTGCTTGCTTGTGTTAAAGTTGAAGAGACAGTTACTCAATACTTAGTTTCATTAACATGGTCACTGAAAAAAAAAAACAACCTCTTGAATTCTATTTAAACAGATTTTCAGCTCAGTGAATCTGAGGTAAACTTTAGCCAGGACTTCTCATGTTTCTGGGCAATTAAATTTTCTGGTCCTGAAATGGTAATTACTGCAACAAGGTCAGAAGACCTCTACTTACAGCTTAGTAATCTAGACAACATGAGCTGCTGACTTAGTAGAATTAAACACTCCCTAAAAACATGTCATTATTTTTCTGTAATAAATTCAATGAACTGACTCCTGACCATATAGTATACTTATTGGTCTAAGCTATCTGGAAGTATCATTCTTAAATATTAGGATCAGAGATCGTACTTTACGGCCTTCCCTGTACATGTAATTTGACAAGCAAAGACAGAAGTTGGGGGGTGTTGTTGGTTTTGGCTTGTTTGGGGTGCTTTTTAAAGAGCTATAGTACACTTACACCTACTTTAACCCTAATGCAACTGAAAAATCAAGAGTTTTCAGTGTGCAAAACAAGGTGCTGCATAAAGAGAGGCACATGAGATCCAGGTTAGGCAAGAGAGAAGGTGAAAGCTTTTCTTTGGTTCACAAAGGTTTCACTAATCTTATTAAAGGTTTAGAAAAGAAAGCACAGCAGAGCAGCGAGTCTTCCCCATGATTTTCAGCGATCTGGGTACATGTTACGTGACCTTCTACAGCTCTCAAACACACAAATCACTCAAATGTAGAACCCCTAAACAAAATAATGTGAAATGAATGCTTAAATTTGGTCAACTAACCTCACAAAGAGTAGTCTTTTCTACCCTGCTGCTGCTTTTCAGGAAAAGGAAAGCTTTTTATACCATTTTAAATTAATGCTTGACGAAAGTACAAGTAGGTCAGCCATCTACTCTGCAACCTAAATTGGACTGAAGTTCAAGGAAAATGGGACAAGAGGCCCCATGTGCTGACAGTTCTTGCACTCACCATCACCACCGTGTTTTTGCAGTTAATAAAGCTGTGCCACCACTGGCTGTGGAGCACTGAAACGGCAGCATGTAACCTGCATATGGGGAACAACCAGAAGACAGAAAAAAGAAAGGTAGATAACCCCAACCAAGTTCAATTTAGTGCTCTCTCAAGAGCAGAGTCTGAAAAACCCTGCTGTTGAAAATTCCAGCACACAAGACTAATAATAAGACCAAAGTTGATCATGGTATTGAAACAAAGTCTTAGTAAAAGCAGGAATTATATGACAGCCTTTTTTTGTCATATATGCTGCTAATTGCAGCATTTTAAGTGGTTACACAAGTATTCTCACTCAATTGCTACTAAAAGTACAATAACACACCTTTTTTCTTTTGAATTTAACTTAACTCATACGTCAGTAACCCCTACACTCACAAAATAGCAGTATGATAGTTGTAACAGCTGAGAAAGGCAGGCACAAATAGCTTCACAATAAAGTGATCAAATTTCTTAAGCCATTTAAGTTTACTGCAAATCGTTCTACACATGATCATAAAACAGCTTAATGTTAGACTCCAGAGAGTCTGGAGTCGTTATATTCAAATGCAACATCATCTTTTAAGTGAAAATAGAATTCTACTGGTATTTTTGCATGATGCATAATAACATGAAGCAATCTCAACAGAAAAAAGTTAATATCTAGTAATAAAATCATTCTGGAATTACAACATCCAACTTGCACACACTCAAAAGGAAGAGCTTGAGCTGCGTATCTCACGTGTACTTTGTACATAAACTACATATATAATGGTCTATATGCACACAAATATATAAACCTATATATAAACTAGAGTTTTAGCCTAGAGCTGTTTAGCACATTGAGATTTTCAGCCATCTTATAAAAGGCACTACCAGGGTCCACCTCCAAGGGATTTTACTACCTAGCAAGTGATCTCATGCTTCTGAGTTCAGCTTGAATGTCTCACTGGATCGCATCCCACATTTGTCTCCCAAGGTTTGTGTTTGAGCTGACAGCTGGGATATCCCCACACTCCTGTCCAAGGCCAGGGTGGGGTAACAATGAATGCAGACAGAACTGCACCACGACACTGCAGGCAGGGCTCTGTGTCCCTGCTCACAATAATAACTCAGCCAGTGCTCTACAATGCTTTGTGGCGACTGAAACGAGTCACCTCACTGCATATGACTGCCATTATAAAGCCGTATCTCCATACGGCTCGTCAGTGAAGAGGCTGAGCAGCAAAGGAATCACAAAAAAAAAAAAAAAGGATTAAATCATTCAACAGCTGAAACAGCTGCAAGATGAAAGCTTCAATTATACAGAAATACCTTCCAAGTTTAACTGAAAATAAGATTTCTATTTCTCCAAGAATAAGAAAACCAAGTCACGTGCTTACTCAATGAATAATAAATTTCACATTTAACTATCTTTATCATATGGTAGAATAAAATAGATATATAAGACTTTGAAATACTGCAGAAAAAACATTAGACAATGAAGAAACTATGACAAATTTAATATAGAAAAATACTATTTATAGTATTTTTCAAGCAACACATATGATACTTTTCATAATCACACTCTGGCACCACAGTTCAAGTCAAGAGCATTTCAGCTGAGAACACCTGTGAAACTTAAGTACAGACATTTCTCACTTCTGGTTCTGAAGGCTTGAAGACTTAGTATGAACATTATGAGAAAAAGTAGGCCCACCTCTAGAAAATCTCCTAAACTCACAAATTTAATGCCACCTCTAGTAATAAACAGTACCCATGGTAACTCCTTGGTCATTTTAAGCTTTCTGGAGAAGGCGAGAGGTTTCTCTAAGCCATGAAAAGAATCCCTCCAGAAACTCCAGCCATGAGCTCACTGACACTTGCTCCGAATACATGCAGCTCAACAGCTGAATAGCCAGGGTCACAAGGAACCTTCACACAATCAGGTCACGTCTCAGACCACAGCTGTTTCAAAGTTGTTTTGTCCTTACCCCTAAAGCTTAAGGGCACAGAGCACACAAAAGAACAATTGTAAAAAATATTTTTAAAATATACTTTGGAGTATCTACTAAGGTTATCTCAGAACAGGTAAAGTCATGTTCAAGACAGATGCGTAATTTAAAAAGAGAAGACTAAAACCACAAAAGAGATGGTGAGTCTAGCTGTAAGGGTTGTCTCGTCATTAAGTATTATTAACCTGTGGTACAATATCTGAAGGGTACACACAGAAATACTTCTATAATGGTTTCTTTCTTTCCTGTTGTGTTTGACTTGAAATTCATTTTATACTGAAAAAACTTGTGCAACTGTCTATATCTGAAAGATAAAAGAGCTGCTTCACTGAGGCAAAATATCTAGTTGATGCATCAGAGTCATCCTAAATTACAAAAACAGATATATAGCTTAAAAACAAGCTATATTTTACATCTAAAAATAGCATTATTAAAGAATGTGCTACGTAGAGTATTCAAGAGCTCAATAACCTTGATTCATTAGACAACATGCATTTATTCTCCATCTTGTGATTTATGACTCTGAAAATGAAATGTCCAACTCTTGGCACCTGCCAACAAACTGCCTACCTTTTCCCCTTATAAGAGCTATGAAGAATTTGAATATTCAGCGTATTTCATGTGAAGAGAAAACTTTATTATCTACTTTATATTTGTCACACTATCTTAAAAAGCCTGTAGCCATAATTCCAGGTGAAAATGCCAATTTCAAACCAAGGAAGGCTAACGTTTATTGATCCTGTCATAGACCAGTGACACTTTAGCATTGGAAATTCTGCTCATTTGAATCTCACAATTGGTGATCTAGTTAACTGTGACAAGAGGACAGTCTAGCAGACTTTGTTTTCATCAGAAAAAAAGATCCATTACTTTTCAGGTCCACAGAAGATAAATGTTAGATCTGTTTGCATTTTTAATGCTAGATTTTAATTGGGAAGTCAATACAATAACTGATTAAATCGGAAAAAAATTAGGATTATGGCAAGGGTCACAGGATCCTGAAAAGTCCAGGAAGCAGATAAGGCTGGACTACTCAATATCTCTTCAAAGAGGGCTCAACAGCCACACTTTGCCTCAGTAGTCAGATCCCGTAAGAAACACTTCAGCTGAGTATTTGTCAAGTTGTATTGATCACAGAACTGTGCAACAGCCTGACCTCTCTAGTCCAAACCTTCATGGGAAAGGGAACCTTGCTGAGATCACCTAGCACCCCGTCCCGTCAGAGCTTGAAAGTGCTCAGTGGTGGGGACTCTACAATCAATTATCTACCAATTCACAAGACATCTGAAAGACAAAAGTTGAGCGTCAGTTCTCATGGCCAGTTACATTTCAGTTGCTTCATTACCTTCTGCACACACACAACTGTAGTCCATTTTTCTTTTTGTCTTATGCTGAAGTACAAGGCTACACAGCTGAATCTTGCAGTCAAAGCCATTCACTAATCCTTTAACTATGAATTCCAATATGTGAAGAAAAATTTCATGGTACCGGTACAACACAAAAAGTTCACACTATACTTAATTTATGTAATGACATAGGTTTTTCACTATGGTCCATTTTGCATTACATAAATTGCAGATACTCAAGTATTTAAAAACACTCATTTGGTACACACATACTCGACAATTAGTCTTTGTCTTGGCCATGGTGCATCCTGGTATAACTACTTGTTCCTTATCACATGAATGTATTTTTATTGTAACATCCACTGATGAGATAAGGCTCTAAATCCAAACTTTTTCAGACCTGCATTTCTACCACTGACAGCTAAAACTCCTTTCAAAGGAAGGCACCTATTCTTTCAGAAATATTTGTGTGTCTGTTCTTATTGATACACAAATTGAAGAATTTTAATGACACCAAACCAGTGTAGTTAACATTCTGTCAGAACTAACATCTACCTGCAGCTCAGCTTTACAAACTTCTTCTAAAAGATGATATAGTAGCTGCCACAGAAATCTTCTGTTGGTCTTCACTCTCAGTAGTGATGCCTGGTACCAACTGGAACAATTTAGAACTGCAGCATAACTATTATGCAATATCAGAAGAGTCTTAAGGTTTTTTCCAAGTTCTCCCTGGATGCTTGTATAAGAATATGTGAACTATATCCCTACAACGTTCACTAAATAAAGAAGTTTCTAAAGATAGCCTTTTCAACCTAAAAATAGGTTGCAGCAATAAAGAAGGCCATTTGAACAGGTTTAATGCTGGCTCACAGCTGTGACTAAGTCCTAGCAAAATTTAGCCTTAAAATTACTTTTACCAACTCCCCTGTGGTTCCAACCGGCAATCAAAACGCTTCAGCACTGCCCATTTTCTTGTGTCTGGAAAGGTGAAAGTCAATGGAAGACAGCACCAACATAGACAGGTTGAAAAAAGTTCCTCCTAATGTCACTGATAAAGTAATCAGGACACAATGATACAGAAAGGGTTCTTCTAGCTATGAGAAAAACTTCTGGCTCAAGGGATGCAATATATCCAAGTACAAAGCCAGCACTTTTGCTGTAAGATAAAAGCACTGAAAATGTATCCAAATCCTGAAAACCTCTAAATTCACATTTTACAGTCCTCTAGTTAAGGCATTTCAACAGTAATATTCTAGAATATATTCAGTGGCTTCAGGATTTGGAGACAAGTTACTTCCATAAGGCTTACTCAGCTTAACCAGTATTTCTGTATCAAGTTCTGAATTCTAGACAAAACCAGAAGAAATAAAATAACAAATCATTAAATGAATTTTCAAATAACTAACTTCTTGCTTGAATATTTAAGATTCAGCAGCCACTTTAAATAAAACTCCAAGCTCTTACATTTTCATTTTAGGTATTTGACAAATATATATCACAAATCCCTACTTGAATTTGTCTTTCACCTGAGATGATTTCCTCCCTCCCCTGTCCTGAGGACAGGAAAACAACTGGAAATAAGATATAAATGTCTTTTAAAACTTATGTAGTTGGACTTCCAGCAGCCCTTTCAGTATTCACAGTTACATAAATTCTAATGTCGAAGCCTAGGTGCAATATGCTATTCTTTGCACATTCCAATGATTCTCATGAGCTGCTTCAGCTGCATAACCAGAGAAAGTAGCTCCAATTTAATTCATTCTGGGAAGCAATGTGGAGATTCCTGGAGGATTGCAACAACAGTAGACAAAGCAATTTAACAAGCGCTGTAAGTTCTACATTGCTTGTTTCTCCCCATTTGCAGGGTTGAAGACTGCACAAGTTAATTGCTGCTGCATTACAAAGAGTGTTTCACAAGATTTTCATAAAAGCTTTTTTTTCCTGAAATGAGATTACATAACTTTGTTCTCTAACTATTCACTGCCATAAAAAAAATGGAAGGATTCATGTGATACATTTTTCCTTGGCAAATTCAAAACATATTTTGAGAAGTGTGTTTATTAAATCTTCAGCTTTAAAGAGCCAATTTGTACAACAGATTTTGATGGTATTTTTCCTACCTAATAAATTGAATTCCAGTGAGTATGCTAGATAAATGAAATACTTTACACAACCCTGAAAATTAAAAAGAAACCAAACACACGATAAACTTCAAAACTGAAATACTACATCATTCACAACTCAGACATATCAAAAGATATACTGGGATAGCAATATTCACTCAGAAAATGTAATATTTTATCTGTATGTATGAAATAATCCATATGTGAAATAAATACTGCAAGTGCAAAAACTAAAACATAAACCCAATGAAATACCTTTAGACGTACTTGGGAACTTTGAAATCTGTTCATCTCCTTCTGCTGTGCAATAAGATACCTTTGCAGTGGCCTAAGAACTTCTAAAATTATTACTGTAAAACTAGTAATTTTGTTCAGCAACACATTAATTACATGCTAAATTTAGCACTACTTTTCCTTAATCACACAAAGTGTTTCTGCAATGCCTAACAACAAGTAGAAACAAAGGTGCTTCCTATCTGGCCTCTTTTGCAAGAAAGGGGAGGAGGGATAAAGGGGAGATCTCCAATCACAGTTTTAGTTTCTGTACAGGGCTAGTAAAAAACCCCAGCTACGTGGATCTCTGTAGAAAGACAAACAACCTCATATTTTATCAGAATAATCAAAGTCTAAAGCATAGAAACTACAGGTTATCTTGTACAGCCCAATATAAATTCAGAATCACTGCATGATACTTGTTTCATCTATTGATCAGTTATGGAACTGTTTGGGAATGACCTGACAATGATTAACATTGCACAGCACAGATTTTACTCATGACACCACATACCACAGGATTTACATTCTACCAGAAACTATGGAATTGCCTATGCTAAACCAAGAGCTAAAAATACAGTAATTTGATACAGACTAAACCCACATGTTGCTCTCTGATATAGGGATGCAACAAGCCAAAGCAGAAGCAGCTGCTTATATACCACTTTGGACAAAGAATTTCTTAGTCAAATTCAAACCAATTTTAAGATCAAATCTCATTTAAAATAAATTTTAAGGTTCACATACAGATCATTTAAAACTACATGGATTGTCCTTTAATCTCCTCAAATTCGTGTGTATGAATATAAATAACAAATTTGGTCCTAGCTCAATGAACAGACAAGACATTCATGATATCCCAGGCACCTTTCCCAGTGCACACAACAATTAAACAAAGAAAATCACAGAATGTTCTGCAATACTGTGCTAAGATGTTCTCTGCTAGCCAATCTAAGCACCTGCCTAAAGAAAAATAAATCTGTGGAACAGCAGTTCGCTCACAATAGCAAAGAAAGGAGATTGGACAGTATCACACAACAGAAGTAACAGGAATCCAACTAAATCTACTTCTCGAATTCCAGTAATTCCAAAAAAACCCAAAACCAAACCCAACCAACCAATCAAAAAAACAAACAAACAAAAAACAAAAACAAAAAACACCCCAAAACAAAAAAAAAACAAACCCAGATGAACAAAAAACCCCTCACAAAACCAAAAAGCACAAAAACCAAACATCCAAAACCAAAAACCCAAAGAGGTTTCAATAAGGTAGGGAAGCAGTTTTTCAGTCTAGGAAATTATAGCCAATAGCATGGGGGTTTTGTACACCTAGATTATAACCTGGGAAAAAGAAAAACAAAGGAAAGAAGATACTAACATCATAAAAACATACTGGATTCTCTCCACAAAATTGCAACAATTTTGGAAATGAAATATTGAATTGAAATTCAAAGCTACTTCTTCAGAACTTGGTTTAACAATAAAGTGTTAATAGATTAATCTAAGTCATCTGCTAGGAGTTTCAAAAGAATTATTTAGCATTCGCTTTCTTCTATGAATACTGTTTTCATTACGTAAGAATAAAATATCAGCATTAAACCTTAGAAACACCTACATTATTTACAAGTGAATATTCTAGAAGTAAAAAGGCAAAGATCTTCCTCTTCTTTCTACTTGGATCTTGTTTAACTTTAAAAAGTATTTCGATCGTCTTCTGGTCCTTCCACTCCAAAATATTTTCAGCAAAAAAATCAAGAAAACACCAGCAAGTTTACCTTTAAATTGATGAATTTAATATCATTTTATACTTCTTTTCTATTCACCCATGCATTTAAAATTGGGAAAAGTCAAGAAGCAAGTTCAAGCATACCTGCAATTCCCTTAACTATGGCCAGTGTAAGGGTAGAGTCTGAGTGAAGAAGTGTCACATCTTTCTCAGTTGTATTTCAGCAGCTCAGGGAGCACAGCTTCAGCTGCCAGGGCAAACAGCAAAATTGCATTCATATCCATTCCATTTCCCTTCCTTTATTACACCTGATCATCTTTGGCATGCATCTGTTTATAAAAGCACTTATACAGAGACTTGGCTACATTCAACACTCACTTTACAGGTCAACCCTACAGAAATTATTCACTGCACTACTCAGCTCAGTACGTAGCCTGATCACCTTGTTACGGCATAAATTCATTCCACTGACAGCGACTGATACAGTTTGTGCCCCATCCCCAGTCACCCCTCCTGACCCATCCCTATGCCATCGATTCTGTTTGGGAAGTCAGGTGCTAAGCTTTTTTCAGGTGAAAATTACTCTGCAAAAATAAAAACTTTCTTGCTGGACCAGAGAACTGACCCCAGACACAGCACAGCCAGATAAACACAACCACCACCGAGCACATAGCAAAAACAAATAACTGAGCACCAGTGAAAAACTCTGATTTCCTGTTTTAGTCACAACACAGACTGTCACTGGTTTTGAAGTAACTTATCACTGCGAGTAGAAGCGGCAACAAACTTTGGAGCCAGTTTAACAAGCTACAAGACATTATGCTGACACAAAGAATAGGCAAGTACACAGACCACACACAGGATACCCTTCAGAAAAAGGCTGGCACCCTGAAAGAAAGGCAAAAAGGTTTTTCCATTGCTTATGTGTAAGCAGTAGGCATACAAGTAAAGAGATTATATTATTGCCTTTGGGAACATAAATCAAGCCCATTTAATAACACTGAAACTTCACTGCACACGTCACACAGCTGAAGAGTTTGTATGTGGTTATGTAGGGAGAGGGACTGGTCAAGAAAGGAGTGGTGACACTTCTGCAATAATATTCATTACTTATTTGAAATACTAGCAAGTTTAAAGAGCACTTAACACTTCATAGACATTTTGCACCACACGAGCACTAAGTGTTACCTACCAGAGGCCACTAATGCACACTAAACAGCACAGCACACACAGCTACTGCAATGAGCTGCTGTGGGAAGGAGAAAGGCACATTGCTGCGGGGCCCTTTGGTCGCACCCATGTCTGTTGCACGCTTCACTTTCCCAACTCCAAAATATGTTTGGGATTGATAGGTGACAATGTCCTAACTCAAACAGCACATTGCACTCACCGCGAAGGAGCTCCATGCACCCATGGATCCAAAGAGAATGGATGACAGAACTAGAAGTGATTACCTGTCCTGAGCTCAGCTTCAGCAATCTGATAACATACTATTACTTCAGTATTATTTTAATATTACTGCATTATGTGAGAATAACAGATAATCAGGCAAGACTTTTTTTTAATAGGTGTTCCCAAAGCCACGTTAGAAGAAGACCGCATTACCTACAGAAATACCTCTATGTGAAGTGGAAAAGAGGGGAAGTTCACTGTAACAAATATAACAAAAGCTAGAAATGACAGAAGATAGCAGAATGAACACAGAAATAGTTGTATTGGTAAACTGAAAATACATTTAAAGATCCTTTATTATCCTAACAGTAACAACCTTCACAACAATGCTATCACTCACTTCAATGCAGTAACAAAGGCAGAAGATGAATGCTGACAAATAATCTTGAGTTATATGATTATTAGCCTTCAAATTAGAAATTAAAAGGACATAGGAGTCCAAACCAGCTTTTGTTCAAGAATTTTAAAATATAATTTGGGGTGCTCTAGCACACTCAGCACGAAGAAACACCCTGACAATGCCCAGGCACTCCCTCCTACATGCTCCTGAAGGGAGCCTTTCCCTCCAAACCTGGAAAATTACCTGAAGTAGTACAGAATAACCTCCAGGTCCTGGCCACACCCCTCCTGCCTACTACACAAATTAACCTGTCCTGGCCAAAACCAGGACAAGTCTATTAAAACAGAACAAGCGAGATTCCATCTGAGCATACCAAGCTGATAATTATTATTACACAGTAAAAAGACAGATACTATACAACCAAATTCTTAGCATCGCTTTCTTTTTATGAGGACACCATCCTGAGTGATGGTGACTATGCTGAGGACCTACACTTCAACACAGCACTGAACTTGCTTTCACAAGGTATTCTGATCAAGAGACAGAATAATACAAGCTCAGTCTGATGTTACATTTATTTTAAGCCCTGAAAAGAAATAGTCAAGAAATATTACAAAGCTGGATGTGTTCACCAAACTACTGCTAAGCTATTTACCATTATTGTTGGTGACCTGTGAACAGATCAGGAATCATGACTGATCTACTGCCCAGACCAGTTAAAAAAAAAGCCCGAGGAAATATAAAATAAGACCAAAGTCAGTGCTGACAGACCGATCTGGACTGTTTGCTGAAATTACCACAACCTAAAGAGCCTAATTTGCAATTCACATTGGACTGTATCAAGACAAAGTTTAATTTCCCTATCTTACAAATATGAACTAATATTTTAAGCATTAAATTTGAAGAATTTGAAAGGGAGCAGAACACTTAGTTGAACATGCTCAATGAATTGTAGGATATAAATCAAGTTCTGTTAGGTAGGCAGCTAGAAGTATATATTATCTTACTATACATCAGAGAGATTACCCTGTTCGAGGCAGCAGGACTAATTAGCTAACTGGGCAGCTAACAGGGTTGTGGTAGACTACATCCATTTTATCTAAATGGGAAATTTTCTTTGTGGATGAATTCCAACAGGGATTCATTCACACAAGTCCTATGGATAGTCTTTTTCAGAAAAAATCAGATGATTACAAATGGTTTTCTTGGATTAAAATCTATTAATCATTCCTTTGCATTTCTTCTGCATACTATTAGCAATTGGATAATCAACTTAATTGCATATTTTAAGAGCAGCAGCAATTAACATCTGCCTAATCAAGTGATAATATCTTAAAATGTCTATAGAATGCAAATTCATGATCCACATACCAAACCTGCCTATTCATTAAAGCCATCTCCAACACACACTCCTGAGGATACAGCCAAATTTGCAGCCCATGGAGGACCCCACAGTGGAGGAGCCAACAAAGCCCAAGGGCGACTGTGACCCCACCATGGGAAGCCCAGGCTGGAGCAGACTCCTGGCAGGACCTGTGACTCTGTGGGGGACCCATGCTGGAGCAGGCTGTTCCTAAAGGACCGACTCTCTGGAAAGGACCCACACCAGAGCAGTCTGTGAAGAACTGCAGCCTGAGAGAAGGACACATGTTAAAGAAGTTTGTAGAGAGCTGTCTCCTGTGGGAGGGAACCCACTCTAGAGCAGAGAAAGTGTGTGAAGAGCAAAGAGTAGCTGAGATAAATGTGTGAAGAACTGACTGCAACCCCCACTCCTTGTCACCCTGCGCCACTCAGCCAGAAAAATCAGGAGTGAAGCTGAGCCTGTGAAAAACAGAAGGGTTGGTTGAAGGTGTTTTCAGATTTGGATTTATGTCTCACTACCCTATTCTAATTTGATTTGCAATTAGTTAAATTAATTTCCCTGAATTGAGTATGTTTTGCCTATGATCATAACTGGGGCATGATCTCTGTCCTTATCTCAACTTGTGAGTCTTTTGTTATAGTTTCTCTGCCCTGTCCAGTTGAGGAGAGTGACGGAGTTGCTTGGTGGGCAGCTGGCATCCAACCATGGTCATCTAACCATAGGCCATCAATGACACAGTAACAGAATAAAACTTTTTTTTTCACCTAAAGCTCAATTTCGAACTCTTTTTGCTTAAAACAGCATGGAAGTGTGCTTTGGGAAGAGGCATCATGAATCAAAAGTTATTGGTTGATCATACTTTATCCATCTGTGCTGGCAGTTACTACTTTCAGTTGCACCAGCTTTCAAAAATGACAAAAACCTCAACTCTCAGAGCCCTAAAATAATAATCAGTGAGAAGGCAACACTCCCAGGTGTGGGTTTAACAGTTTCTAAGAATTTAATTGCCCAAAAGAGGAAAAGCTAACCACTGAATTTATTTCTATCTATATCTGAATGACACCAGACTGACAGCACTCTTTATATGAAGCTTTCCAACACCAAAACAAACAAACAAATAAACAAACAAAACAAACAAACAAAAAAAACCCCAAAAAAACTAAAGAAAGTTGTGTAAAAGAAATGGTTACCCAGTTTCTCCTATATAAAACTGTGTTCACATTCTGGAATGGAACCGTAACCTCACTCAACAGAGCAGGAACTTAGGAATAATTTCCTTCAAATGAACTCCCTCTAGACCTTAAAGCAAACTGTTCAGGAGCTCCTACAAGTTAAACACAATTGTATGTAGACCATATATCAGATTACTCTGAGTGCTTAGATTATTTCAGTTAACTGAAAAATGAGTTTTGAAGCTTCTATCTTTAACTATTAAGGGATGAAGAGAACGTGGAGACTTTGGAAAAAATGTTTCTAAGAATATTATTCAAGGATTGTGGAAGCAAGAATGCCTTCAAGTTGATGTTGCATACGTGTGGTTCCACTAAATACAGAGAGTTCATTTAACAGATCTGTACCTGTTTATTATCCATTTATCATTTTTCCCAAACGAAAGCAGCATTGTTGCACTCAGCAGGGAGGTAGGTTTCTGTCAAATTGCCAAGAAAGCCTCAATTAAGGGAGAGGATGAGAGGTGTTAAGTCAAACCAAAACCACGTCCCGTTTGTCCTATGACTCACTGCAGATTATTCATTGAAATCTCTACTTCGTATTACCCCTTTTAAAAAAGGCACATTAAGCATATTCATCCTGCACCTTTTATTTAACTTATTAAGTCAGAAATTAGAAAAAAAGCCCAGTTCATTATATTCTTCATCATATTATTTTGAAGTTAATCAAGTATGGCTGTGCATCTGCTATTGAGAATACATATATATATAAAAAATCTTATTTCGAAATTCAGCTACTATTACTATGCCAGGTAAGAAGTTCTGTGCAAGTTGGTTTTGTAATCCAAAACCCTGGCTGTGACATGCCAGGCACAAAAACTCTGCTAGGCCTTTCAAAGCCCAGTCAACATACACATTTTGTTGTTACAATCACCAGGTAGCAACAGATTTACCAGGTATGTGGGAGAGATTAATGAACAATCATACATGAAACTCAGATTTATGAGCCCTGTTTGCGCTACTCATGCACAAAGACACAATAAATTAAGACAGAAAGAATATCACACTTCTGCAACAAGGACTTCAGGATGAATTCTGCAGTAACATCAAGGTCAGCCGGTTTTATTAGTAGCAAATGACTTATTACTTTATATCAGAAGCTAAGAGCTTGTAAATACAGCAGCATTCCATGATATTTTAATCACAACTGGCATAAGATGATACTTAGACCACACTTTCACATTCACAGTGTCACTTAAAGTCTGAGTGGTGCCCATTTTCAGGGCATATGCTATGTTACATTTACAAGTTTATGTCAAAAGATGACATAAAATCCAGCCTTTTTGGTTTCAGTAAAACTCTGTCAAAGAAATATTTAATAATACCATGCAGACTTCTCATTCTCACAATTTCTGCTGTTTATACTTTAGTCTGGGTTGTCATTCACTGCTCTAGGGTGTGTGATAAAAGGCAAAGAAGGTTGTTTAAATTGTTGGTCTATAGATGCCTTGGAATTAGTTCTTAAAGCAGAGTCCTACACAAGCAAAAAGGGTTAACAATATGCACTGGCCCAAAGCCAAACAGTTCAAGATACAGGTTTCCAATATTATCAAAATATTTACAATTCCTTGTGTAAACCAGAAGAGTTTTAAAATATTTGCATAATCCAAAAATTTGAACCAAACCACCTTACTTAAAGCCTGAGAGACATTTTCTTTTTGCCTTGGAGCTCATTACTGTGCAGTGTTACAACAGCCATGTTAGTTCTACCCCTATTTGCTAATTAGGGCTGGGAACCTCCTCAAATATTGACACATCCTGTCCACCAAGAGCCACAGGACTCCAAGCAAGTGCACCAGTGGCGCAAGCAGAATCCCTCACACTCCAAGGGGCACTCATCAAGGCAGATTCTAGACCAACATTAGAGAAATTTGGATTATTCCCCTCCCCTAAGCAAGGCACCTTAAAGGATAACACAAAAAGGAATAACATTCAAGTCTTGTGACAAATTGGACTACAGAGGCTGCAAACCAACCCCAGAATATAGCAGCTGTTCTACTGCCAGCTCCAGGTTATCCTTCTCAACCCCAGTGAGCCAACCAGCCATGTAAAGTTCATATTAAATACAGCATTCTATTCAATCACATAATACTTAGCTTGGTTTACCTCACCACTCTTCTTATTTCCTACTTCTTCCTTTTCATCTCCTTGGAATAGTTCATCGTTACATTAAGTCAAAAATCAGCAATTGGGTTTAGTTGAAAGGAACAGTGTCACCTCCTGAAGTTCTGGGGATTATGACACTTTGAATTAAATCCCACGTTACAAAGAAGTTGTTAATCTCACAGACTAGTCTTAAATTCAAGCATTAGACACGTCATTCCAGGTCTCAAGCAACAAGAAAGTCATTAAATCATAGGTTTTTTAAAAAAAACATATTCTAAGAACCAAAAAGGCACTCATGTCTTAGTTTATATGGATGTTAAAAAAAAAATGTATTAAAGAAAAACAAAACCACAAACCACCTTCAATCTGCATCTACTCTTCGCCTGGCTTAATGTAAGAGAAGATACACTTTTTCCACAAGCTGCTACACTAAGAAAACCAGACACCAACTCCCAAACAGAAAACTACCTTTTACAACTATGTATTACAACACAGATTTGTACAATCTTAAGCAACTTTTGACTGGCAGCAATTCATCCAATTCCTGCAATAAGCACGGAACTTTCTTGGCCTGCATTTACAGGCTACCCATTCAACCTACAGTCACCTTCAGGCTCATTTGAACCATGATCAGGGAGGCACAGAATTGACATATGGACATTTTTAAGCACGCAGCTCACTCAGCTCTAGAACAGGAAAAGCTGCCCATATGCTCCACAGACAGACCACGAGAAGAAAACTTCTCATTCCTGACACTAAATCACCCAAACATGTCACCTGGTAAAAATAACAGGTCCACTGATTTCAGACCAACATTCAAGTAGCTTGTCACAAGAAAAGAAAGCAGACATCTACCCGCTAGAAAGATGTATCATCTAGGTATTTTCTGAAGGCACTGTCCAAAAACATTCATAAACCACAATGATGCAGACCGCAGTCAAAAAGCCATTTTATTATGATGGTATTTCAAAGGCATATAAAAGAAAAAAGACGATCCAGATTTGTAAACTACTTCCCAAAGGGAGTTTGGAGCGCTTGAGCACAGAACAGTCACACCAAGGTGGCACCTGCACACCTCTCCTGCTCAGCACACTGCAGCTGTGGTGTACAGAGATCAGGGATCTCTAAAATGATGCTGCACTGTGCTCAACAGACATGCTCCTTATGCTAATACGTGCTCCTTTTAAGCTGATTCAGTCATAATTGGCAGAATATAACTACTATATTTGAAGGCAAATTGCGAGTTTGACAAAATATAATTTCAGGCAGGTACAGGTATAAAACAGGCAGCTCATGAGCGCTCAGTGCTAAAAACCTTAATAGTAAAGAATGCAATTAACAAGTTTTGACCATCTGAAACACAGCTGGCAAACTCTTTTAGTTACCACTGCTCACCTTTAAGCAGAAATAAAAATCATAATGTCATGCGTGCCCACCCTGCCCCGGAAAGCAACAAAGTGGTGCCTTTCCACTGGTCTCATCACCGACATATGAGAATGATCTTTTTGCTGCACTAAAACCAGAATGAAAACTCGGTTGTTTACATAATTCAGGCTTCAGTACGGCTCTTATAATAATGCACTACTACTGTTTCAACTTTCAAAAGCAGGGGAAAGGTTTTTGGCTTTAAAGAAGAGCTGAGCAGATGCTGGCATTAAATCCAAATTAGCAGAAGGGAATCCCTCACCCACTCCCCAACACCAAGAGAGAACAGCCTTGTGGCACCTTTTAAGCAGGTCGTGGAGCACAGAAACACAAGTGCCTAGCACATCCACGGCTCATTTTTTTACCCCAGTCCGTGCCAAATGATCAAACTTAAACAAACAGGTACAGGAAAAGTGAGCAGCGATATACTAGTTTTAAATTATCCTAGCTAATCTACGTTTTTAATCAAGTAATCCAAGCGTTTAAAAGTGCATGACTGCATTTAGTTTTCAAACTGTTCAGTTTACAAAGGGGGCAGAGAACGGCACTTGCGTCTTTCTGGCTTCCTTTAGTGCTCAGGCAAGAGGCTGACGGCTCAGAAGACTGAATCTGAGTCACTCCGAGCAGAGACAGCTGAGACAGATCCAGCGAGCCAGGCAGACACTGCACACATCCTGTTCTTCCCTAACCAGGTAGCCTCAGTGCACATAAAGAGATGCCTGTCTCTCACACAGACGTTTCGGTCCGGGACATGAGGAGATTCTTTCCACAGGCCAAAAAAGGGAAAGTCAAGACAGAAGGCGGCAACGGCAAGACCAAGAAGCTTGACTGAGCTCATTACCAGTACTCAGGAGGCCCTGAGCTCTCTGAAACCTCACTCTGCCCCGCAGAAACACCTCCTCCCACCAAATCAGCATCGTTACCTGCCATCATCCGGGGCGCCGGGATTTCAAAGCCGGGAGGAAAAACCCAGCTGCTCAAGTTTAGAACTCAATCCTCGCCTTCTTTTCCTCCCCAAACCAAAGCCGCCGCCACCACCGAGTGGGTCACTAAACTTCCCCGAGCAGGGAGCTCTCCCCTCCTACAGGAACCGAGCCAGTGTCGTCATCCCTCGCAAGCCCCAGCCCTGCCCTTCCCCGCCTGGCGCCGAGCAAGGAGAGCTTCACCTTCCCCACGCCCGCCGCAGCGGCAGCCCCGGAGCGGCGTGGGGTGGACGACCCGCACCCAGCGGGGTCCCCGGGGCTGGTTCCCCGGGCCGGCGCGCTCGGCTCCACCCCAGCACGGGCAGCGCTGCCGGCCCGGCTGCGGCACCAGCGGCTCCCCCCGCCCGGACCCACCGCCCGCCATTGCCCAACGGCTCCGACGGGGATCCCAACCCGGCCCCCAGCTCTAGCCTCTCCCGAAGGCAGGGCCCCTTGGCGCTGAGCGGCCCTCACCTGCAGCGCCGGGACCTGCCCGTCGCCCGTGCCCGGCGGGGGTGGGGGTGACGAGACGGCGAGAGCGCGGCGGAACCGACCCGACCCCTGCGCTCCGCTCGGCGCCGCCGCTGCGGCCGCCGCCCCCGCCCGCCCCCTGGCGCCCGCCCAGTCCCCTCCCCATTGGCCGAGAGCGCGGGCAAGCTCCCGCTTCGCCGTCGTCTATTGGCTCTCCGCGACTGCCAATCAGCGCCGCTTCCTCGTCGGGGGCGGTGCGCGCGCCCGCGGCCGGCGCGCGCTCCCCGGCGGCCGTCGGGGACTGCCAGAGCCACGCGCGCGGCACCGCCCCCCCGGACCCGGAGCCGGTCCCGACCCCGGCTCACCCCGGGGGCTCCGACCGCCCTCAGACCCGACCCGGGCTCACCCCGGGGGCTCCGACCGCCCCCGGTCTGGGCTCACCCCGGGGGCTCCGACCGCCCTCAGACCCGACCCGGGCTCACCCCGGGGGGCTCCGACCGCCCTTGGATCCGGTCTGGGCTCACCCCGCGGGGCTCCGACTGCCCCCGGCCCGGGCTCACCCCGGGGGCAGCGGCGGCCCGGCCGCAGCGTTTGCCAGGTATCCCAGTGTAGGAAACCCTGACAGGAGCACTGCGGAACGTGGCAGGGCGCGGCGGGAATAACATCGCGTCCGTGTCCCGTTTCCACTGCCGGGCACCGTGAATAAGCAGATGTTGTTTCCCGAAGCGAAATGTGAGCGAGCTGACAGATGCCGGGAATTGTCGGGGACTTTTCCGCGCCCGGCAGAGGTGCAGGCGCCGATTCCGCTCGGCACAGCGCGGTGCGCTCCGCCGGCACTGCGGCACCGGGAGCGCCCGCTCGGGGCCGGGCTGGGCTGGGCTGGCAGCTGCCCCGGGCACGGGCTCAAGGACAGGGCCACCTCTGACATGGCACTGCTGCTTTGGCTACACCGCTCTCCGCGCTGCTACGCGGTTCTCGCCCAGTATCAGAATTGTTAGTCTCGTCTTCGCCTATCTTTCAGATTTATTTGTTTTAGACAGAGAACTATTTAACGTTCCAAGCAGCAGCCACCACGGTGACCTTCTTTCGTCCCTTCAGCCTTTGCCTTCTCCGCCTCTAGTTTCTGCATTTCCCTCCCATCTGCCCTTCTCATCGCTGCTGTGCCTCCAGCGCTGTCCCCGGGGACAGCCTGGTTTGAGGACAGCAGCTCTGGATCACTGGGTAGGGCTGCAAAACAGTCCTGAGAGTACTTTCCTCTTGGCCGTGTTTCTTATGCAAGTCCGCATATAATCAGATCGACGCCAAGTCTTCCTGTAGTCTTTCACTCAGTCTGTGACTCATTAACTTAAGTTTTGAGTTCACTTATATTAGTTCAGTAGGACTGTAAGACCATAGCACTGGGATAAATGTTATCTTGTGAAAGTACTTGACAAATTGATTTGAATTAATTGCTATTAACATTACTGTGAAATTTGGTCAGTGTAAGGTCAGGTAAGCTTCCTAAGACTGAACATGATTTCTCCCTTCCTTTCTTCACTCTCCTGTGCTGAAAGTTAACAATCCACATATGAGAGGAGAAATCTTGTAATTTGTTGTTTTTTACACTTCTGACCAGAGCTGCATTTCAGTTTTCTACAGTGTCTCTCATTAATGTGAGATCGAGCTTTCTTTACAGCATACTTCAAGGGACATACACAATCATAAATACAGCTCTTTCTGTAAGAAATTAAGCTTCCATTTTGCCTAGAGCATTGTTAAAGCTGGAAATTCTCCGTGCCAGAACACTTAGACTTTCTTCAATCTAACATCAAAACAGTCATTCATCCCTTTGTTTGCTCAAATAATGCTCAAACTTGTTCAAAGATGGAAGAAAGAGAACAGGAATTCAGCGTAAATCATAGCAGTCCCCGGTAGAACAGAGTTCATACTGTGATGAAAGGGAATTCCAGTTTGGCAGAGGACAGAACCTTCAGCCTGGGGTGTACTGACACAGAAAATCCCCAACTATTCCACCCAGAATCCATTGAATGCCACCAACTTGTGCCCCAAAATCACTCCACTGTGCACAAATCCAGTGCTGACTCTGCCACTCCCTGTGAAAACTAGGACCCACGTTCTTATCTTAGGCCAGTTTGGGGGCAATTACTGTAAAAGGAGTAAGAAATGTCTCTTCAAGTCCTGAGTCTGGTGGCACAAACTATCAGTCAGTCTTTTAACAACGAAGAAAATATTCTTCAGATCAGCTATTCCCATGCAATGACTTCGGTAGGCTGATGTACTGCTTACACTATATACATATATATATATATATATATATAAAACATATAATTATATCTATTACATTATAACATGTGCATGGAAATTGTAGACAATTTATTACTCTATTTACATATATTTTACTGTATTTCCATATATACAGTTACTATACTTTTTATGTATGCAATAGATAATATACGTACACATGTATAGGTACAATAAATTTAGCCCTTGTGTCATAGGGGAAAGGCAGTGTGTTATTTTGGGAGTCATCTTCATATGGAATTTGAACTGGTTCTGGCTTCCAAGGGAATGGAGATTGATCAGAAATGAGGAATTTACACAACATTTTTGTACAAACAAAGGGACTCAGATTTTAGTACAACCTGAGAAATAACAATTGCGTTTTCCAGTGTTTCACTTAAACACCTTTATACTTTAACGAGCATCTTTATAACTGCTAGGAAACATATTTATAAATGCTACCAGATCATAATTTTGAAGATAAAAAAAGCAGGCCTATTACCTAGAAAAAATAAAGCTTACAAAAAGGCAATTTTTTGAACATCTTAATTTAATATTTGGAGGTTTCTCAAGGTGCCACTTTAGGAATAGTATTTTTGAGCTGCTTAATATTCTTGTCTGCTTGCAAGACGCCTTCTATCCTTTTGCCACTTAAATGAAAAATGCCTGGACACCCTTGGAAGCCAGTAAGACAGTAACAGTTATCAGAGTTTTGAAAATACATTTTTAACTGTAAAGTTTTTACCCCATTCCAAGTGTAGCATTTGAAACAATTTGGAAATAACATTATTAGAATCACCTTAGTGTACTTTTGGAATCAACACTATTGCTCTTCCTGTGAAGAAAGCAGAATTTGTCTGCACTGGGGTTAATACACATGCAGGTACAGTAATTTGACTGCATTACTTATAGTAACACAGTTTAATGTCTGTATAAATATATACAGGGCTTGAGGCTACATGCACTGAATAAATACATATATGCACTTGAAAAACTGCTTGGGGAAATACACCTCAGTGGTAATAAAGTACTTTTTCTTTCAATTTATCAAATATAAAATAGCTTTATGTATATCCAAAGATTAAGTTTTTCTCATGGTGAATTAAAAGAGATTAGTGGTCTAATTATCATCAGTGATGCAAGATCCCAGCAAGATGACACTATTATGATGCCATAAATAATTTACTTACGTAGAGAATCACACTTTACCATATTAATAATTTTGATTTTAGTATTTTGATTTTTTTTTTGCTAAGTATTAAAAAGCAGTTGTTCTCTGCACATTTTCAGTTATCTTAAAAAAGTGACATCCAGTGAAAGATTACCTTAATCTTTTTCCTTAGAAGAAGAGCTGACAGTCTATCCAGCTCCGCTGGTGAGCATTTGATTCAGACTGTTAGGAACAGGACAGGAAGTTTATAGGGGAAAAAAAATGCTCTCATTTTAGATAAGTATCCCACGGTTATTTTTACTTTTAACACAATCTATTTTTAAATATGCTTTTTGTTTCTTCTGCTGTCCTCAGAAATTCCATGTGTCCTTTTAGGCACTGGTACTTTCCCTGTAAAGAAATTCTGCCTCTTGCCTTCACTCAGAACAAATTTTGTGTTTCTTGACAGCTGCCACATTTCAGCATTCTCTTCAAACTCCTTCTCTCTAGCTAAGAAACACCATGAATTATAATCTTTATTTACACTTTAAATGTAAATTTAAATCCTAAACTGTATTTTGATTGCAAATGTAATACCATTAGTGACTATAGGTGCCAAGCAATGACAACGAATTTTAGATTATTAAATTTAATTCCACTCAAATCAATCAATTTCACTGTTTCACTGCCCAACTTTCACTGGGAACGAACCCTTCAAATAAAAGCCATATTCTGGTCTGAAATATTTCTTCTTGTCTCCTCGTTCTTCACATTACTGTTTTTAATTACTGTTTCATACTGCCCGAGCTTTCTATTTTACAACAATTGCCTATGACTACCTCAGATGTGAATGACTTGCTTTTAATAGGTACAGAATTGGAGGAATAATTAAGGCATAGAAGACTTTCTGTCAATAGCAAGGGTATCTATGTGATCATCATTACTGGGAAAGGTCAAGTACGGAGAGCTTGCCTAGGTTTTGATGGCAATTTAAAAAAGATGGAAAAACAGAGTCTAGCCCACACAACTTCCTGCAATTCAGTATAAAACAACCAATTCTTCCACGATACTAATTTATGTTCCTATTTCCTCTTAATAATTGAATTTTTAACCAAATTGTGGCTAAATTCAGCTTTTCCCTGCTACCCACATTTGTTTTCTGCAGAGAAGACAGGAATAAAGTTTCTGGGTTTTTGGGGTTTTTTTTAAGAAGCCCTGCAGGTCAGCATAAATGGATACCTCTGCACCATGGGGCATGGAGTCTTTCCCACTGACCCAAAGACTGGAGTGAACTCTTGTCATAAAGCAGGCATGAAATGTCAGCTCCCTTCTGTAATTTCCATCCAAGCAAAATGAACAGCAACTGCTTGAGCAACAGCACCAGTTTATAGTAAAGCCCTTCCTTTACCACAGATAAATGAGCTCTGCCTGACATGTTCTGCTGATGAAATGCAGGGCTATCTATCTTCTGTGAAATGTCTATTGTTTTGCAGAGTTTATAGCAGGAAGTGAACCAGGAGACAGGGACATTTTAGGCAGAAGTCCTATTGTAAAGCCAACAGTAACGAAGTAGCTTTACGAATAATACTGTTTCTTTTATACTAATTAAGTTCCTCAAGCCATGTACAGAAGCTATTCTCTGGGAATCTTATTAATTCCTTCCATGTCAAAGAATTAATAGGGAGAAAGGTTAGTGCCCAGGAAGCAAGCCCCACTATTCAACTCTAACAATACACTCCTTCTACACTGATGCCATTATAACTATTCCTGTAGCTGTTTAGAGCTTGTCCATTTAATTGTTCATACAATACTGTCCTTATGCCAGGGAGCACTGGAGCATATGAAGAACAGTATTTTAGGACTGAGACACATTTATATCAGCTCTGCCTGGCAAGTTATTATACTACCCAAAGTCAGAACTTTTGAGAATTGTTATTTTCAATTTATTTTGTTCCCCTGAAAGCCAAAACAGTTTCTTTGTGAGATACATTTGGAGGATGACTGGCCCAAGGCCACAGTTAGTTACTCAGAACTAAGAGCTTGTCTGCTTGCAGTCACCCAGATTTCAGCCCTCTCAGTCAGAGCTGAAACAGGCTTTAACCTTTTGGAGAATCAGACTCCAGCAAAAAGAGCTACCTTACCTCTGAATGAGAGCATCCACATGAGGTTTGTCATCTTTTATCATACATGCCAGCATCACTCCTGTAGTCGATTCCCCTTAACTCCTGCAGCAGACACCTGCCTCAAGTGGGGAACACACCTCCCTCATCACCTCCGTTCCAGCTCTCAGCAGAGCATGCCCCAGGCTCTCACCAGCCTGGGGACCACTTGGTACCAATAGTTCTAATACAGCAAGAGATTTAGTTAAAGATGCAGAAGAGAAAAGGTGAAGATTTTATCTCTGAGTAAGCAATTAAAGTTTTCTTTTCCAGTTTCTCTTCCTCCTAACTCAATTTTCACCTTTACCTTTCAAGATCAGGCACAGACCAGCATCTCACACCATAATACCCACATATCACCCTCTTCCTCCTCCCACAGAACTATTAACTATGACTGCTTTTGTTTCCTTGGCACCCTCCAAGTCTGCAGAAAAGCTGCTTTAGGCACGCTCATTCCAGCTAACACAGACTCTTTCCTTACTCAAATTCCTTCAGAGAATTTTCCAACGAGTCTTAAAAACAGACACTACGTAGCAACAGAGCTTCCTAATTTTGAGTTTCTCAAGAACATTTCACTGACGTACACGAGGCCTCAAGTTCTGCACTTAAAAAAGGAAGAATTGCTGCTCACTAACAGATTTTTTTTTTTTCCTGGGGTTTGTGTTGTGGTTTTAAGCCCAGCTGGAGATGAAACACCACCCAGCCACTCACTGAGCTCCCTCTCTTCTCCTTCCCGCACTGGTGGAGTGGGGAGGAGAATTGAAGTAGAACTTGTATGTTGAGATAAGAACAGTTAAATAATTGGAAGTAAAATAAGATGCAATGATAATAGGTAGTAGTAGTAGTAGTAGTAATAATACTAATAACGGGAAAAAAATCACAAGTGATGCACAATACAACTGCTCACCACCTTCAGACCCACCCCCCCCTTCCCAAACCCAAATGAGCCCTGTTGAGTAACTCCCCCAGTTTAGAGACTGGCCATGATATTCCATGGTGTAGAATATTATGGCCAGTTCAGGTCATCTGACCCAGCTGTGCACCTTCTCTCTTCCTTCTGTGCACCTCCTCACTGGCAGAGCATGAGACAACACACACAAAAAAAAAAATAGTCCTGGACTTAGGATAAACACAACTTAGTAAAAACCCAAAACAACAGTGAGTTATCAACACCATTCTTATTCCAAATCCAAAACACAGCACTGCAACACAGCTACTGAGAAGAAATTAACTCTATCCCAGTTGAAACCAGGAGAGTTTAGTACTGATAATCAGAAAAAACAATCTTTGAATATTAGAATTCCATGTTATTTCAGTTTTGTTCCTTAAAACTCCCTTTACATACACAGGGGTTTTTTATATGTTAGAAGTGAAAATATAATTAGGCCTTCAAACTTCAACCTCTGCAAAAAGCCTGTCAAGAAAAGGAAATGAGGAGAAAGCAGTCTGATGTATATAATCACTAGACTATTGTTTTTAAAACGAAAATGGAATGAGATCAGGAAGAGAGGGTCACTGCATTTGCAGTGTCTTTGAATTCTTGCTCTTTAAGGAGAACATTGCATGACTAAATTCATGTTTAGGTCAGTAAGATAAATTACTAGCAATACATTGGTTGGAGATATAACTAAAATGTGGTATCAACATTTGAAATCTTAATTCTAGTTCTGAGACTATTTACCACATAGTCAAAGATTCCTATCAGGTTTTTACTATCCTAGTTACTAGTGTTTCAATGCTTTTCTTTTGAGGTAGTACTGATAATTTACTAGATATTTTACAAAGATGTTTCATCCTCAAGGGTTTGAAAAATGCTTTCCCAGTACTACACTGGGCCAGACAGAAGGATTTGCATGTTTAGAACTGATAGGTCTGCTACAAAAACACTTCCCATATAAAATACTTCTTTACAAATACTTTATTTTACTTAATGTATCTGCTATACACTGGGACAGAAATCTTTGAAAGCAACAGCAAGATTTCCAGTCCTGACTTTTGAAACATTGAATAGTGAGGATGCACATGAGCTGACTCTTTCCAAGCCAGTAGAACACCCCTAAACAATTAAATAAGAATATTCAGTATTAGTAGTATTACAGATAGTGCCATTACTATTTTGAGTTGTTAATGTCCATGCTCTGGAGGCCCTGATGCAAGTCATTGCCTACCTGTGATAACATCACACACAACACAGAGTACCACCAGCAACCTAATGTGGAAAAAGAAGATTATTTACATGCTATTATCAGTTTCGGATCATTGTGAAATTACACTTAGAAGTATTCCCTGGATTCAGTCTCCACAGCCTTCCACAACCATAAATCCTAAAAACCCAGACCTGGTTTTGCTGTCATGTTAAGCCTTCCCAGAAAGGAGTGCAATACAAGAACACCACAACAACATATCCTCTATCCCAGCCACTACAGAAATTATTCACAAGCAGTGAGAGAAATCTTCATTTCCCTTCCATCACAGTACCCTTGTTATGTCACCTTGTCTGTCAAAAATATAATCATACTACAAAATACTATTTACTACAGGTCCACAATCCCTAGGGCTGTTACTACTTCCCACTTTATTCCTAACAGGCAGTTAGGGGTAAAACCGGAAACATCTGCCCACTAAATGTCACGTAATTAAAACAACACATCAGACTACACCTCTACTTTAGAGCAGCTTGTGTGTCAAGGCTCAAATATACAAGCAAAACTCACAGTTAGGAACTGAGAAAAACAAAATCAACTCTCCACCACCACCATACCAAAAAACCCAAACCAAAAACCCCAACCCCAAAATACGAGACCTGGAATTTAGGTCAGCTTTACCATCCTGTAGTTATCATCTTGTCTTTGCCTTAATTATTTCAAGAGTCAACTACAGTATGCTTTTGTAGAGGCCAGTGAGAAGATCCAAGTCTGATGAAGAGAGAATCAGTTAAGATTTTATTATAGTGGAATCTACAAGATTAATGAAGATTATGCTTGGAGTGACTCAGCCTACACATTTCATTCTTTACTGCAAGGAAAAACCCCAGATTCTGTGTAAGGATATTGCTCAGCGCAGCCCACATTTGCACCCCCTCCCCAACACAAGCTGCTCTTGCCAGACTGTTCAACTGCCCCAAAGACCACAGTTTGCTGCCCTCTTCTAGGAGGACCTTTCAAAGCAGAAGAAATGGTGCAGTTGCAGGTGGTCTGGTTTAGGCATTCAAGAAGCTAAAAACTTCTGGGAGAGTTAAACTTCACCAAAAAAAATTAAAAAAAAATTTAAAAAAGAAAAAAAAAAAAAAAAAAAAAGGAGGGAGCAAGAAGGAGAATAAACACAACCAACGCACACTACCATTTATAAATAACAACCCAATATTTGGTTGGAAAGTCAAGTGGAAGCAATAGCCAATCACAGATCCCACTAGTTTATTTATATGCTCTGCTGTTAGAAGACTGAAATACTCATTTTTATCTTGCTTCTTAGTTCTGGTACCTAAGTTTTGCATTGTAGTTTTGGTAGTTAATCATCACAACTGCTCTTATCATAGCTACCAAAAATAGTTTGCCATGTGCAACAATATTTTTGTTAAATAAAATATACAAAAATATACAGATATTTGACTTATATACATGCATAAATAGACTGAGAGATTCTGGTGCAAATAAAGACTTATCATCAGCTTCAAGCAATGAGATTTATCACAGTATCTGGTTGTCTGTTTTCCACAGACATGCACTAACTCAAAATAAAAATTAATGGCTAGTGAAACATTCCATCAGTATACCATTGAAACACTCCCTCAGTCCATAAAACTTCCTGCCTTTAAAGAGTTAGCAACTCAGCACACTTAACAGAAATAAAAACCCCCAACCCTCAGCATACAAAGACTTGCTTTTCAGTTTGTTAACACTGGTTATAAATCAATAGCTGCATTAACTGGCAACAGCCTCAAGTACCTATACTGCTAATTCTTTCTAGCTGCTCTTCTTTTACTACAAGAATCTGGACCACCACGGTGAAAATATTAATACTTACCACCATCACCCTTTTATAGAATCCAGAGCTCATTTATTATAGGCAGGAAGGGATAGGCTACTAGAGGAAATAAATACTATCCAGAACAGCAAGGAGTTTCTTTCAGAATATGCACTTACAGTTGCCATCTTTATAAAGAAAGTTTTTGATCATTATTGAGAATTAGTTCATACAAATTATATAAACCTAATTGTATATACATACACACTCTATATGTATTGTTGTAATAATTATCAGGTCAGTATATGTCTAGTACTGTTCCTGGGTTTTGAGTGTTTGATTCACTTTTCAAAGGCTGTTTTGTCTTGGTTAGTATTTCCTACACGCAGTGCAGCAAAACACGGGAATCTGTTCCAAAACTTCAAGTTATTCTTGATGTCTTCCTACCAAGAGTGCAGCTGTTTTTTCTGTCATCACTTCCAGGTGGTCAGGACAGGCTTTCCTGAATCCCTTGCACGGCTTCCTTTGACCCCCGGGGACTGCCCAGGACGACCCCGCAGGTCGCGGTCAGTGCCATCGCTCTGCGCCATCTCCTCATCGTACCTGGAGGTAACAAAACACATTCAGTGCCTCTTCCTGCTGCACAAACAGCACTGGGTCCTGTATATTCTATTTCTACGTTCTATTCTGATTATTATCTAGAACTGGAGTTTGATACAAGCTGTTCCACACACAGCTTTATGCAGGCATAGCATGACATGCAGCTATGATTCTATGAATCTGTAATATTACAATACAGATCATCTGAAATATCTTCAGCCCCTGTTTAAAAGAAACAAGTCATCTGGCAACTTTAGTTAAATTCCTGAGTTTGAAATTTCGTGCTTGTGAAATTCCCCCTGTACTTCTGCAGGTCTGTGGTGTCTTGGTTTCCCAAACCAAGACGTGGTTAGGCAGAACATCAGCCTGCTGCCAGTTTAAATAAGTCCTGAGCTATTGTTTCGAAGGGAGGATTGCTAGCTGCAGTGTTAGAGCTCCACTCTTGCATCACAGAGAGAGAAGGGAAAGAATGAGGTGAACTAAACAGCCATGTGATCAAACAAAATGCATTTGATGACACATATTTGGTAACACTTAACCACAGTGATGAGTGGTTCTGTAAATATCTAAATCCATTATTGCCTTTGATAACCTCAGCATTTACTGCATTTCAGCTGCTGTGCAAATCCCAAGCAGAATTTGGTTATAGAGAGGTAATTGTAATTAACAAAAGATAACGCTAAAAAACTTTGTAGAAAAATCATAATATATACTTAGTTATACTGTTACATAGGTATTCATGGCTACCGTGTGTATAACATTCATTACATCTTAAATCCTAATTCAGAACACTTTTATTTAACTGATTTTACTAGTACAGAGAAAAAGTATTTAAGGTAAGTATGAACTAGTGGATCAGCTATGTACATAAAGTACCTTCCTGACATACTGAGCAATTACACCACTAGTGCTAGAGAATCTATCCAAACATTTTCTCAAAAAAGACGAGAAACTGTGTCAGCAATATGGTATTCAAATTAGTGTTCTTCTGCATAAAACCAATCAATCCCAGATAAATCTTGCAGACACTCCAATATAAAAATCTGTTTCCTTAATTTCTCTCCTCATAATACGGATTGAGGAATTTAAAAAAAAACAGAATTTTTTATTATTTATTACTACATTCATTATTCACAGGACTCAAGAATCATTATTTCTACGAACTGAAAGTATGGATCAAATAACTTTTAAACCAGAAACAACTATTTTAACTATTAGTCTCCATACAATTAAAGTTCTGCACATGTAGAAGACAAACATTCCCTTTGCTTCTGTCCCTCAGTTCTAGCTGCTGGAAGCTCAGAAGGTGCAAGCAGGGGCATTATCAGACAACATTCTCTCTGGATATGAGGCAAGGGAATTCTGCTTTAATGCACTCCCACCTCCAATGCAGCTCCAAAAAAAATGAAGTGATACTTTGTGCCCATTTTTCACATCAGAATGAAGCTCACCTCATCTTTTTGGTCTACATTACACATCAAAAAAAGTGAGGTGGCAGAAAAACATTGGCCTTTATATGAAACATTGATAAAACTTACAAGACTTCATAATTGCCCAGAACCTCTTTTGGAGGAGATTTATTCCATTTGCAGTCAGGAATTTCCCCATTAGGCACAGCAATGTTAAGCGTGTCATTAATAAGATTATACTTCAAGATGCGATCATTAGCAGTGCTGGAAGTAAGAGAAGGGGAAGCATTAACCTACAAAAGGAAAAGAAAAACCCAGTCAGTATCAGTTTTTGCAGCATTCTCCAAAAAGCATGTGTGATGTCTGTGTGTACCATAAGGGAAATTGAGCCCTGGTGGCTCAAAGCACATCTTTCAGTTCCTTAGGCACTGGAAGGAATTCCCCACTGGGCATTTTTCTTTTTACACAGACAGGAAAGTACCACTCTGTTAAGTGTCTGCAGTGTCAGCCTGAAGATTTCTGCTGAGATGAGATTCACCAGGGTGAAACAGACAAGACAGAATTATTGTTTCATTTTCTGTTTACATAGTTTGCAAACCCCAAACATCTGAGTGCTTAAAATTTTCCCAATTTACATGAAACGCTGTTACATACAGAAATCTGCGGCTCTTCTGGGTAAACAACTTTTCTCTAAGTTCTTATCTGAGTTCTCCCCTGTTACACTGTGAGCTGGAGAGTGCTCTCTATTCAAAGCACTACATTGTATCTTGTTTTAATTAAACTGGCAATTCATTTAACATGTCTTTGTTCCACATTTATTTTGGAGAAGTAGTATCAGAACAATGAACAGATGACTTTTTTTAAATGAAGTTCACTTCAAATGAGATTAAGAAGGAAGAGAGATGGATAAAATTTATACTGAACATACAGAACTAAAGTTAATACACCGAAGAAAGATTTATGTAAAAAATAAAAAAGCTTTCCAAATATCCTAATTATCCTTTGTATGCCACTTTTGTTTCCTCTCAACCAATATTAAGGCCATGACAGCATTTAAAAATTAGATTTGATGTCATGCTCCACCAAGTCAATGCCCATTTTTCCAGGTACTGATCCAGTATTTAACAGGGCTGCTAACATTCAGACTGTCTCTGCAGTTGTATGGATACACTGGATTTAGAAACCAAAACAGAAAGTCACAAACAAATAGAAACACCAAAAAAAAAAAACCAACAACAACAACAACAACAACAACAACAACAACAACAAAAAAACAAAAAGGAAAGAAAAGCACATGCTAGCTTGGTCATCATATGACCTATCTCACTTTCCAATGTTTTTCTTAATCCACTGATCTGATAAAAATATTGTTTAAAAAGGGGAAAGACTACAATGAAATCTACTTAGTTTCAATCTGTGAAATAAGAAGGAAGTTTTTTCTCTATTTTATAAAACTTTACCTCAATTAGCCAGGGTTTAAGCTTGTCATCAATGATAATGTCATATCCATAACACTCAAAGCAGTGTTTATCATTATTCATTACAGGCTGGGGAAAAAGAAAAGACAGTAATATGTATTAAAATCTATTCTTCAGTAAGTAACCCAATTATACACTTTCTTTGCTAGAAATCACATGTGATGTCATTATGAATCTTCTACAACATTTTTCAGTGTTGTAACTCAAATATAAGCTTGCAAACTAGTAGATTAAGCCCTGCCACTTTTTTTGAGGCTGTATGCAAGTATTTCAGTACTAATGATTGCATTGATGCCAAGTATCAAGTTATGTTAATTCCCCATTATGCTTCCGGAGTGAAAATAAGTGTTTTTATACTTTGCAAAAGTAATAACTATATTTAAAGCCTGCATGCATCAGGAGAAAACAAAGTTTGAAAATTTACAGCTCCATATAATTGTGAATTCTTTAAAATTTAGAAAAGCAATTCAAAGACATTTCTTTTATTCTGCTGCTGTAACTATGCAGAAATTTTAGGTCAAACAATTAAAAACCATATTTCAAAATTATTATTACTCAGGGTAACTATAACCCCAAAGCCAAGAGAGACCAAGAATGAAGCTGTGCTTAGATGCACATCCTCTAGAGAACCAGGAGCTTCCCAGCATCTGCTGAAAAATTTGCAGTATGAATGGTATAATACTTTCTTCTATGTGAGCCTCATTAGATCTTTCAGAGAAACATTTGTGAAGGTTTCTGAGATGTTTACCCCATTACTAATAATGAAACTTTTCATTTCTTCAGGGACTGAAAGGGGGAAGGAGGAACAAGAATCTAATTACATGTGCCATTGTCAGAAGGACAAAAGAACAACAAATTTCAAGCTCATTCTCACCCCTTTTCCTCCACTTAGGTTCTGCTAACATTTGATTATATCCCTTTTCTTCTCCCAAGTACCTTCGGATATGACTGCACAGCAGAGGCCAGGTTAAGCCATGCTTCCCCAGCTCCCACTGATCCTAGCTGCATGACCTTGTCCCTGTTTCTCGTGCTGATTCTGGTGTTCATCGGCTCCTTCCGTGACTCAGCTTATTCCCCTGGCAGAACACCAAGCCATCAATAAAGCAAGGTAGTAATTGTCAGTGCACAAGTGAGCTGATTCAGCTTGAAATGGTGCCAGGATCAACCCAAAAGAGATGACAAGACAATGTACTTGGGACCAGGAGAGTCCTTGGTATCAGTGAGCTCCTCAGTTACCCCAGCTGACTCCCAGAGTGATACCTGCCCTGTAATGTGATCATAGAATATTACCCAAACACTAGAAAGTCCCTCAAGAAGAGAACTGGCTGCTGTTGCTTTTTTCTTCTTTTTTAATAAATTCATGATAACTCTGTGACTTGTGTATAAAAGTGGTGAAAGTACATTATGTAACTCAGATGAACTAATAGCCTTAGGTTTCCTTTGATCAATTGTCCCCCAGAGATTTCTTTTTTCTTTGACACATTTGTTATTGCTGGAATGACGTCACACATTTTGGCAGAACTTAATACTATTCACAAGGGCAGTATCAAGTCATATTAAATAGTTCACAAATCCCTCAAGGAAAGAGATTTATTCACTCCTTCAAATAACCACAGACAGCTTCAACCCACTCACCCACCCAAGATTCAGTTCCCTCATCTCAAGAAATATCAAGAAAACAAGAGATAAGAGAGCTGCAGAAATCAGCATACACCATCACTCAAAGAGCAGAAAACAGATGTAGGGGTTTGAATGGCAAGCTCACTTCCATGGTTATGGGAAGCCTACAACTGGACTGCTATCACTGGCAGCACTCCAGGAACAGCACTCACCGCCACAGCCTTCAGGGACTGCACAATTATCCAGTGGATTTCATCAAATAATTTGTTGGTGACTTCCTTTCCACGGGTGCTCTCCAAATACAGGCGTAAGTTACTCACTGTCCACTTGCCTCCATGGATGTGGTTGTAATCATCCTGAAGAGTTAAGAAGTTCACTCAGTCTAAGATTGTGAAGTTGTTCAGCAGGTTTTTTTCATCCCCACAAAAAGTCCCCTTATACTTACAAGTGCTGCTCTAAAAACAAACCTGCCTAATTGCTCTTGCAGCTTTATGAAGACCTCAGCTTTGAACTGCCCTCTACATAAACAACTGCTTTAATTATAGCTCTAATATGCTTGTATAACACATTACAAATCAAGTAATAAATCTTTCTTATGAGAAAAAGAACAGGTACTTTGACAGTTTTATAGTCAAGTACGAGTTATGATTTGGAAATCTATGTTTTAAAATGTGGAAGGAAAGAACTGAATGTTTTGCTCCTCTGGGGATAAGGAAAAAGCAATTAATGAACAACGGCAGAATTTCACTGAATGTGGCAGTTGTAAAATGCAGCACTTGAAAGTGTTTGTTTATTTATTTATTTGAAGTACAACTTGTCTGTTCCATGGTATCTTTTTAATAGTGCTACTGATAACAGCTACATTTAAGAACACAGTGAAAAGACACTTAAATTGTTATAAAAAGTTAAATTTTTCAAGTAATTCAGTACAAAACCCCACTAAGTGTTACTGAAACTGAACAGGGGGAAACAGGAAGTTACCTTATGTTGTCTTTTCAGAGGTTATCAAGGCTCTGCATTATTTCTCTTTAAATGGAAAGACAAGAGCAAAGCGAGGGTTGTTCATACTGATGGAAAGGCACATGTTCAGCCCTCAAGGAACTCTCAGGACAAATGCTTTGTCCCTTTATCAAGTGTTCTCCTCAAAGCATTTCTGAGAACTAATGATTGTATGCCTGCTAAACTACAAAACACAGAATGCATAGAGCAGAAGAAGGTTCCCAGAAGAACAAATTCTGTCATCCTCTAGAACACAGTCAGAGGAGCATCTGTCTTATTATTAGGCTTTCTCCCACAGCTCCCCCATGAGTAAATTTGGAAAACTGGACTGTACAAATAAAGACCTGAAACACGGTTCTCAGGATTTGCTCCATGGAAGAAAAATGTCTTGGGACCAGATTCCAGCAAGGGAGCAGAGATCAAAGTTTCAGCCCTCTTTGCCCTTCAGAAGAAGTACACAAATCAAAACAGATTGCAACTGGGTAGAGCTTTACATAGTGACAGTTGTTTAACTGAATACATTAAAACAACGTGAAAACAATTATGCATAAGAATTATCATTGTTTAGTTTGTATTACACATGCATTTTCCAGCACCTCATCATAATTTTTATAAATTTCTGACAGCTCAAATTAGGTACAGTTTTAGAAGACTAAAACTGTACAGTCTAAATGCCTCCACAATTACAGGTACATTTAAAACAGAATAGCTTAACATTAGACTTCTCTTCTACCTTTTTGCTAAACTGAACAGGTATCAGTGGTTTACAATTTATAAAAAGCTTTTCAAATATTCTAGTAATAATTCCACATTCTTAGGCTGCTACTGCTATATCCATTTCTGTTGTCCTTTATTCTAAGTGACCTCACCACCACGGTCACATCTCTTATTTGGGAAAAATCTCGAAGGCCGTTCTGTGAAGGCCATTCTTTAACTGGTAGAGAAGATGGAAGGGTGCAGAATATCAAGGCAAGGCAACGTACCATGTGCCTCACATCTTCCCTGCTACTGGCAACAACACCAGGATCTTTTCTCTAAGTTGTATGAGACCTGCTTTCTACATAAGTAATTCTCAATGTGCCCTGTCAAACCAAAACATGTTTGAAGCACTTCACAAATCAGCACCTGAGCAATAAAATTATTGTCGTACCGAAAAATTGTGTATTTGACCCATTACCCTGGTTTAGAACTACCAACATTATCATACCCATTGTTGTTACAGCAATATCCAGACAAAAACAGTTCTGCTATGCTGCACTTGTTATGGAACAGTAGCAGAAAATCTCCTTCAATTTAAGAGATATTGTACAGATCTTGTGTATGAGTGCTTGTGTATACCTACATTAATATAATCAGGAGCATGTGTGTGTGTGTCCATACGTATTATTTTCCATACCATTAAAACAAAGCTTCTGGCATTAGGAAGTGCAACAATAGAGTTCTAATGACCGTACCAGAGGCATGGTGTGCAAATCACAGACATCCGCTAAAAACACCAAAGGGACAATCATTATCAAGTCATTCCCTGAAGGAACAAGGCTGGGGAAGTGACACTTTATGCCCATCTATGTCACCTCTGCCCCACTAACCTACCCTCCCCACTGCTGAATTTCAGCCTACTTGGACATAAGGAAGGGCTGCCAAAGCTCTCACGTTTCCACATGAATATCAAAGGCGAATTACAGGACAGAACTGCTCTGCAGGCAGTGCTCCAGCTTTGTCCATGCAAGAGGAAGCCACCAGATGGCCTGGCAGCATTTATTTATCTCAAGTTTGCAACTGCACATTCCCTTTGTTTCCTACAGAAGGAAGGCAGGGGCAGGAGGTTGGGGGAACATTGGAAGTTGTTGTAAAGTCCTGCGATGAGTAAGTGCTGGAAATAAGAAATTAAATTAACTGCATGCCAGAGAGAGAGGGAAGGGGAGATGAGAAAGGCGATATTAAACCACTATTATAAAGCACATATCCACATGATCTAAGCTTATTAATTTCATTGTTCAATTCATAAGTGAGCATACTGGCTTTTAAATGAAAGGAAACCCCTGCTCTCAACTGCTGTGAGTCAATACTGAAAATATCACATTCTATTACAGAGCTGCAACTCATTTTCTTGACTTTTGGGTTGTGGTTTTCTAAAATGTCTAAATTCTAAAATGTTTTTATTTATAAGTCCACGGTGAAGTATTTTAATTGCAAGATGATGAAGAGTATGACAAAATCTTTAGGTCCCAAGTTTTTGGGACAATTTAAGAAAATCAGTCTTGCTACAAAAGAGTATCTAAGAAATCAGCACACTTACCCCATGTTTCTGAATGGCAACGTTTGTAAGATGCACAAACATGTTATCCAGTTCACTTGTACTTGGTGTGTATTTCACTGTGCAAAACCGGCAAAATCCAAGCTTATACCTTAAATGCAAAAAGTTATTAAAACGTGTTAAATCCCTATAAGAAAGAAGGAAGTGAGCATCCTAGGATACCACTGACAGCTTACACTTCTTTGTGCAACATGCACAACATGATTTTGACTACACTGGACATTATCTCTAAACAAAACACAAAGACATGCAACCTTACATGTAACATCTCAGTGGACGATAGGTAGACACCAAAACATAGAGACGAAGGTCAAATTTCTTTCCACCAATTAGTAAGGGATTGTTGATGTAGAGTGAAATCACATAGGCTTCTTTGGAAGACTGAGACACAAACCTGAAAGACATAAACCATGTCTCACAATGTATTTGCAACAACACAAGCCCTGAAGTCTTTTACTTCTTTAGAACTGTTATGTAAATTTTGAGTTAACTGAAATCCTGCATCTTGTGCCAAGACAACCTATAAAGTTGTGGTGGTTCATAATACACTCTCAGCATCAGGCCTTATATACAAAAAAAAAAAGCTGAAAGTCCTATAGAGATAACCAAGACCAATTACCCATTTAAATTCACACAGTAGCTGACCAAGCCATTCAGAATGCAGCTCTACAAACCAGCCTTTTTCCCTTTAAGAGAATTTAGAGCTTGGCAAGGTCCAGACAAGCAAAAAGAATGTAGTGCATTACCTTCGTTATTCAAAGTCTTGTATTACTGGAATATTTGCAATTTCTGCTTGGTGTGCAATTGCAAACCACTGTGAAAAGTTAATATAACTTTCAGATTGTGGCATTCTTCAGATTCCAAATCAAACGGGGAAAAATACTCAAATGATATTCAGCCAGTCACTTGATCACAGGAAAAAAACATTAGTCGTGTGATCAAAACTTCTACTCAGAGAAAAACATAAAATTGCTAACCTATTTCTTTTCATCCATTTGGAAGGAGATCATCAACATGACATGTATTATTTTGTGTTCCAAATGGAATATACATTTATTTCATAGAAATGCATTCTTCCTCTGTACTAATTTAAAAAGTGATTTAATATATATTAAAATATTATTGAAATTGCTGAGGGGAAAATTTTTCTCTTGCCCCCTGTTATTTAATACTGTGAAGAAGAACAATTTCTTTCTGTGCAAGTTTTTCCCCAACAACACTGAAGGCAATTTTATAAAGAATATTAATTGAACAGTTCTGATTACCTCCTACCAAAACAAGTGGTATTATAATCTGTTGAAGGAGGAAGCCAGATAACAGCTGAGATTAAATGCAAATGTAACTATAAAATGAAAAAGCAATAGTAATAATGGAATAGTTTTCCCATGCACCAGACGATCAGCATGCTGATGTAGTTCACCTAATTACAAAAAGTAAAATAAAGGGGTAGGTTTTAAGAACTTACGAAGATGTTTTGCTGTCTCGAGACCACTTTTTTATTTGGGAGAGTTTATTGATTAGAAATATTCCTTTTCCTTGGGCCTTGCCACAAGGTTTCATAATCCAAGTGCTGGAGGGATTCTTTCTGAATTCTTCAACAAAGAGATTATAATCGGCAGGAAGCATAAAAGTCACAGGAACAAAATCTGAATTAAGGGGAGAAAAACAAAAGGTGCACAATTAAAGACACTATCTCATAAGGCTATTGACACATAAAGACTGAAAAAGAAAAGTTCTGTATTTTCAGTTTTCCACTTTGGCATGATTCACCTTCATTAAGACTCATGTTGCTTTTTATCTCATTTACATTTGAGTTTTTACTCAAACAATTGCAAAAATGTTGCACGATGCTAACTTCATAGTAATAGACTCTAATTCACGTGAATAGATTTTCTTCTTCCATTTATATGCTGGGCAATTAAGAGTAGTAGATACCGTTCCAACTAAACAATTAAAATTTCTCAATTTCCTGTATCAACTTTCACCATACTTTATCATGCTCTGTGCAGGCAAAAATCACCTTTGGCTGTGTAATTTTTATTTCCATGTAACCCCCATTATTCTTATTTATTATATCTTATTCAGAACTATTATTTTTCTTTGCCCCCACACTCAGTTTTATGATGATTACTGAAACCTAAAGAAAAACATTTGTCACTTTTTTTCTATTAAATTATCTTCACTTCCATCCTTAAAGAACTGCCTTCTTACATGGGTGAAGTGTTTTCACTTCACTTTTCCAAGATGTAATTCAACTCCACATAGCCCACTCTGTCTCACTTCAATGCTTTCTGACCTCCTAACCAACTCTGCCTTCCTCATTCCTGATCTATTCTTGGTTTAGTTTCGGGATTTGGGTTTCTTGGATATTTTTTTTTGTCTGGTTTTGTCTTTTTATTTTATTTTCTAGCAGTCATTATTAGTTCCCCAACTCTTCCCAAATTTCCCCTCTGAAGTGTTTGTTCATGCAGTTCCATCTAGAGCCTTTCTGCAAAAAGTTTTAGTTTTTGCTCCAGTGTAAGATTTTCACATAATGGTTTTTCACTTTTGAATTAAACAAACTGCAACAATCTCTCATATGAAGTAGCAGAGCCCTTTGGTTTCACGACTGACCTAATTGCAAAGTATCTTAAACCCACAATTTTCCCTCTCCAAAATAATTTTGCAAAACCCCAAATCAATGAAACCCAAAAGAGGAATAGAGCACTTCAAGGAGCCACTTTAATGTCATAATACTCCAGGGGTTCAGTACTTCATGCACAAAAAAAGCTGGTTCAATTCCAGTTATTGACTCCCTAAGAAAAAATCCGAAGGCTGATAATAAGAACAACATACCCAAATAAATATATTTCCCATTTTCATCCTTTTCTGCAAGAGGACTTCCTTCTTTCTCAAGTTCTTTTCTGTATCTCTTGATATTCTTTACCATCAAATCTTTTCTGGTCAGTTCATAGTGGTTTGGGAAATGATTGACAATTTGGTCATCAGAGAGGCGGTAGCCGGTTTCCACACTGAACACGTTTCTGATTGTTTGGACGCTCATCCTGAAACCAAAGACAGCCACCAAATGATTTCTCTCAAGTAACACACTTCAGAATGACAAGTTAGAGACCTTTTCACTCCAATTTCTTCATCTTTTCTCTCTCTCATTTCTCTTTATATTTAATATTTTGCTGCAGTGACAACCCAACTTATCCTGAAGTTCTATTACCAAAGCAAATGAAATCCTGCTGAAGGTTTATTCAGTCCCTCTGCCACCACTGAAACTGGTGCAGGAAGTGAGGACAGAAAGATGACAAATGGGTCCTACTGGACTCTGGCTTGTTGATAGATCAGTCCCAAGCAGGGCCTAAAAATGACTGAAGTGCAATCAAACACTACAGAATCTTCTTTCTAAATCTGTCACTTCACAATCTTGAAACTTACCTTTCCTCTTAAAAAAAGCCACAAATCCAACCTCCTACTGACTGCCTTGCTACTTGGATTACAAAGGAATGGGAACATATGACTTGAAAACTGGTTAAGAGGTCTTGTTAAAAACACCTGTGATGTTTAGTTATATACCAGCTGAAAGTGCTGCAGTGACAGAGTCATCAAACCAGTTATCAACAAAATTTTGCACAGAAGAGCAGGGACACAGATGCAAAGAATTTTCCATAATAGATGTCTCAATGTGAAAATTCAAGAATATTTCCTGAATGCCACCAATTTACTACATTATCATTTCAGGAAGAAAAAAAAATAACCCGAAACAATACAACCAGTCACACTGCCATTTCCATGAGTGTTTCCCCACTCTCCCAACTGCATTCCAAAAGCATGAGCAGATTACTAGATTCCAGCCCATTTAAATGAGTGGTTCGCAAAGGGTGCATTTGGCAGCACAAACTGCCATTCTGATATATTTGAAAGGAACATCACAAATTCCTTGGTTTATTTAAAGATTACTGTTTCTGCCAGTTTAATGGATTACTGCATTCTATGACTGCATTTCATGGTCTTACACTAGACAAACACCAAATGAGAAGATTATTTACTCTCCTCCTTTTCCCACAATCTTGTTCTAATTTCACATTCACTCTCAGTATTGAAATGTTGAATAATTAGCCTCAATATAAATCATTATCATGACGAGAAGGAAAGTAGTTTATTACAGCAGTCTGGACTCTGGTAACAGGGCAAGCCTCCATAACACTGATAAAAGAAATCGATAATTGTAGTGTACTTACCAATAAAAATTCCAGTCTTCATTTTCTGCCACCTGAATCCATCCTCTTTTTTCGAAGTTATTTATTAGAACAGATTTTTCTATGTCAGTTACCCACTTTACTTTCCCTGCCATTATCCTAAAGCGGAATCAACCTGTTCATACAGAAAAGTTCAAAGTTGAAAACAGGGGAGGATACAGGGAAGTAAAAGCAGAAAAGCGGCACTGAGAAAACACTTTCACATAAGCATATGAGTTTAAAACCCAAGGAAAATAACACCTAGGCTCAGACTGAAACCCTGCATTTCTCAGCTGGACAGCTGGACACAAGGACACTGGTTACAGGACCATTCACACCCCCCACCTTTTACAAATAGGCACACAACATCTGTCTTCCCTTAAATACTACTAACAGAACCCCCTATCCTACATTGGGCAATGATTAAAGAACCAAGAGTGGTGAACAGACATTGTGTTATTTCCAACTTATGAACATATATTTTTGCTTTGTTTTGAAGCAGGAAAGTTCATCTGGATCATGTGGTGCCTGTAGAATAAAAACCCATGATTCCAAGAGAAAACCCTTACATGGGCTTTTCCCTTTACAATCCCTTACATGCTTTATCAACAATCAACATTTGCAGTACCTCAGGGCAGGGAACTAAAATGACTGACCTGGCAACTGATATCATTAAACCCTTGGAGAAGGATTTCCCCAAACGTCAGGTTGTTAGAAGAGTGCTTACAAACTGCATTTCAGCTCCTGACACCAGATGTCACTTTCTGCATTAGATCTCTCACTTGCCCAGGTCAGCCTCTTGTTAGGATCACTCGACCATTCTGGCAGGAAGGGACCTCAGCAGGTCCCTTGGAGCAGCCTCCTGCTCAGTGCAAGGTTAGCTACGAGGTCTGGACAGTTTGCTCAGAGCTTTACTCATTTATGTTTCGAAAAGCCCCAAAGACACAGACAGCACAGCTTCTCCGGGCATCCCATCCCACTGCCTCACTGATCAAATGGGGGTGGGGTAGGGGGTGGTTCTCCCTATATTTTTGTTATTTTCCCTACATTTGTTATTATTACTCACATCACTTTCCCAAGAACAAAACTCACCATGCAAAGGAGTGGGAGTGGGCTGGGTTATCACACATCCACAAGCAACACCATCTACTGCCCATTCTACATACAATTTTCCATTGGAAAGTAAATTAAAATATAAAATCACCTTTACTAAACGTAGTAACGTAAGTAATGAATGTTAATTCAATTTAATGAATTAACAATGCAATGCAATTTCTGCAAGTAACATGTTGGGCTGGAAAACAAGGGGACTTCATTTTCCAGGACAAGATATGGAGATGTAGATTTGCCACCAAGCTCAGGCCCCTATTGTTTCTTTCTGGAAGGTATAACCCACACAATCCCACGTTGACTATTTATCCTGTCAAATCCTAAAAGGCTGAAATGTTTACTAATAAACTTCGATTTCAGAAAGTTTAAGACACACATATTTTTATTCATGTTGGTAATGCAATCTAAAATCAAGCTTAGACAGAAAAGAGCATACAAAGGGTCTGTTTTCTAATGTGTGCTTTTATACAACCCCTAATTCTACAAGGTCATGATCTTCCTCTGGGCCTTCAAGATATTACCAGAACAAAAGTAAATGACAATCTGTGACTCACCATCAGTGACTCACTAATACCACACACCACCTTGTTGTGGTTTTAAAAATTCAGGGATTAGTCTGCTTGCAATACAATTGTCCCTTCAAAAGGAAATGCATTAAAGGCTACAACGGTATTAACCAACCACAATGTGAACGTTCCAAGAAACTTTAAACCAACGCTCTTCACATCTCCAAGCTACCCCATGAGGTTCACCAAAATTCAAACCTAGCATTATACCACTTCTCTGACTCCTTGATCAATTCACACACAGGAAGGTGGGCTGAAATTAAGCCAGAGCTAAACACTGGAGACAGGTTCTACCAGAAATCAAAAGAAAAATCAGAAGAGTGCAATTCTTTTCCTGTTTAGGGAGCTCGGTGTCTCACAGATCCCTCCTGCTACAGAAGGATTGAAGGGATAGTAATACAACTACAATACAGACTGAAAATTCCTCCTCGGTTTCTGCAGAGTTTGATCAATCTCAGATGATGTTTAAGTGGCCTGTAAACAAAATCTTCCAATTTTGTACACATTGATCGCCAAAACCCACAAACAAGAACGCACAAAAAAATACGGAATTTTAATACAAGGTAATTTTCTAGAGGAATCCTCTGATCTGCAAATAAGTATTCTAGATAACTTGATGAGACTGCACAAGATAGCTACACATTCAAACTTCTGGCCAGCTGAGACCGCTAGATTCACAAAACATCAAAGAACTGCATAACACAGCCATAGCCTACATATCTGTAGTAATTCAAATCCTTCACAAAACACCAGAGCTCCTACCCAAGAGACAGCAGGTATGTGACACAGGCACTGCAGGCCTGCCACTTCTCCAAAGCACTGCCTTTCCTGCCCACACTGCTCCCACGAGCAGCAGGGAAGCCTGGCGGCAGCCTAACCCCCAGATGAGACCTCTTGCAGTACGAACTGATGAACTGAGCTCCAAAAGCAGCCTGGCTGGCATCACTGCCCCTGTAAGAAGCCAGTGGTGCTGATGGCAGACTTTCCACACCGCAAAACGTGGGTGAAGCTGTGCCTCCGGAACCTGAGCCAGCAACCTCTATTTCCTTCTAACAGCACAAAACGTAACCGTGCTTCGTTATTAAGTTTACTACTGGAATATCCAGTTCGGCTGTGCCATCAGAGGAGGCCAGGAGGGCCTGCTGCGACATCCCCAGAGTGTCAGGGAGCAGAAGGAGCCCAAGACTGAAAGAGACACAGGGCTGCGTGGGTGTGGGGCGCGTTTGGGGTGGTGGCGGGGGGTGTGTTTCTACGCGTGGGGTGGTATGTCTGTGTGCAGGTGTGGGGTGGGATGTGTGGGGATGTGCGGGGGCTGTCTGTGCGTGGGGAAGGAGCGGGGGTGTGTGCATGCCTGTGGGGTGTGTATGGTGTCTATAAGGAGGCGTATGTGGGACAGGCAGGGGCTGTGGAGGAAGGGGAAGGGATTATGTAGAGGGGCTGTGGGCGTGCAGAGGAGATGTCGAGGAGGGTTCGGACACCCACGACCCGCCCCGCGCCCCGGGCTCACCTGCCGGCGGGAGCGCGACCGCCGCTCCCCTCAGCCCCGGCCGTCCCCGCCGGGCGCCGCCATCGCCCCGCCCGTTCCGGCCGCCGCCCGGGGCGGGGCTGCCGGGGCCGTCGCCGGCCATGTTGTGGCCGGGCCGGGGAGCGTGGCGAGGCCGGCGCTCCGCCGAGGGGCTGGAACGTTCCGCAGTCCCGGCGGGAAAGCCGCGAACCCCGCCCAGCCACCTCAGCCCTGGCCCTGCTGTTTGGGGACGTTCTGGTCTCACGCCTCTGCGGCCTGGGCCTGCCCCATCGTCAGGAAACAAGTCCCTAACAAACATCAGTCCCCGAGTAAATGGGGGTTTGTGAAAGGCCGTCGCGTAATTAAACCTTCCTGGATGTTACCAGAATGTAAAACCCCCAGAGACACTCAGATGCCAAAGCTCAAGTCCGTGTTTGAGCCCATCAGGTGCTAAAATGTTCATCACCATCCAGCTGCAGGAATAGCTGCTTTTGTACGGAAACTGTTCAGAAGCAGCAGGCAAATTTTCATCCAAAAATCTCATCACAGAACCCCAGACTGGTTTGGGTTGGAAGGGACCTTAAAGCCCATCTCATTCCAATCCCCTGCCTTGGGCAAGGGACACCTGCCACTATCCCAGGTTGCTCAGAGCTCCATCCAACCTGGCCTTGGACGCTGCCAGGGATGGGGCGGCCACAGCTGCTCTGGGCACCCTGTGCTGATGACAACAACAATGGGATCAACAACTCTAATTCACAGTGAGAGCTGAGTGAGAAAAATAGTACATAAGAAGTTACGGTTTTAGTTCCTGTGCAGAGAAGCCTGATTTATGCATACAAAAATCCTTCCAAAAAGAAATTATTAAAGACACCTGCCATATATTAAGGTCACTGACGTTCTGTGATAGGCTTGAGACAAAACAATAAAATACTACATAGTGGACTCCAGAGATCTGAAGAGTCTCTGAGGGAGACCCTGTAAAACAAATTACATCTAGTACTTATTTTGTCTCTGTAAGACAAATTACTCATTAAAAATAAGATACATTAAGACAGTAGCTGAAATAAGCAGTTTGCAGTATATTGGAGTACAGCAAATTCCTAAGGGCCTTAATTCCCCAAATAATCTGAGTACAATAAATATGCATTGTTATTTGCCAGGTGATGCAACGGTAATAGGCTGTTTCAAGGATGCAACTACAAGGAAAGAGTTAATTTAATAATTCATACACTGGAGCTATTAAATATTCCCTAGTTTAGCTATGAAAGCAGCTGCAAAATGCAGCGTCACGTGTGTGGCCACGTGCAGTGGAAATTTCCTAGCGCAACAATACCTCTGGCAGCAGAAGAGAGCAGCCTTCACAGCCTTCTTTCGATTGAGGAAGGTATGTCTGCTGTGGCAGCTGACCGCAAGAAAAGTGAGCCTGAATCGTCATGCTTGTCAATCCTTTTTTGGTCCTGTATCCATCATACCTCAGAGGAAAGCTGAAAGGAAGTTCACTTTTTAAAATGTATTAAATATTTCATTAAGGACAGAAACACTTGGGTTGTTGTTTTTTTTGTTGTTGTGGTTTTTTGTTTTTTTTTTTTTTTAATGTAAGAGTCTTTTAGCTTAATTCAGCAGTTCTTAATTGATGTTACAGTTCCAAAGTATAAAAAAGATGTTGTTTTGCTGTCTCTCTGAAAACTACATTGACGGTATTACATCACAGCTAATAATAGATGCTGCAGTTTTCAATTTTAAGGCATCTCCACTTTTTAACATTATTGTTAAAAAAAGGGGAAGTGGGGTGTAATTTGAGAGCAGCTCGGTGATGCTTACTATTATTGTATCAGGAAATGCAGTGGCAGCCCTGGTGTGCTATCTTTGTGACAGATATGACTCCTATGATGACATTTGGGTATTTTATTTTAAGCTAGAGGCAACTCACAAGGTTACCTGTATGTGCAAAATTCAGCCTGGTTTCAGGAGAGGAACTATTATTGATTTAAAGTGGTAAATACAAGAATTGACATATCAGAACTTGTGAATAGAAGAAAGTCATGGCAAGCAGTGATAGTACAGAGGTTAATTTACCTTTTATTATATTGTACCTTCGAGGCAATTTTCTTCCAGCATGTACAGATGTAAACACAGCCAGTCCTTGGCATGAGTTGGAAGATAAGTTTTGTCATGTTCATTTTACAGATGAGTAAACCTCTTGTGCGAAGCTTAAAGGTTAGACAAGGGGGGTTGTACTGCACAGTGCTGAAAGAAGTGGTTTGCATAAGGCACACACACAGGGAAACACTTTTATACATTTAAAAACTTAGCCATGAAAGTCTTAAAGACATCCCAGCTCCAGGTGGAGTGCTGTAACTACACTGCTGTTCTGCTTCTCCTGGTGTTTACCTACACTCAGAGAGATGAAATCATACTATAAATAGAGGGCAAAGTCCTCTCTCAAACATTACCTGGTAAAGTCTCCTGTTTGACATGACAATAAAGCGTGGAGCAATAGGGGGGTTTGGTTCTTTAGAGCTCTTTTGCAGTACGCTGTGCTCTCTAGTGATGGGTGATACTGACTGAATCACAACACTGCTATCACCGGCACTAAAGAAAAACACCGAAAGTCCCATGACCTCACCAAACCTTTTGGGCAAGGTGTCAATAGCGTTTCAGCAGAACTTTTTCTTTAACCTCTCAGTAACTCTGCACTGGCTGTGTTGCCAGGGGTTCTGTTCTCTGCTCCTCACCCTTTTTCCTCAGGTACCCTCGAGATTTGGGGATGCAGGTGTATCTTAGTTGCTACGCTGAACTAAGAGGAAAGCCTGCTCCTCCCTGTTTAAAAGTGTCCACCACCACCACATTTCCAAACCAAAGCCCAGAGCGGGCTCCAGCACGCTCAGGGTGTTGAAAAAACCACATGGGCCCACTGAGAGACACGGGCAGCCATTTGGAACAGGGCTGCTTCTGCAAGACGGGGTGCGCATGGCCTGCTCACACCACTTGGCCTCTCCATCGGTGCGAGCGCAATGCTCAGGCACGCCCTGGTGGCCAGGGGGCCGTGGTGACAGGAGCGCCGTAGCGACGAAAGTGCTGCGGTGGCCAGGGTGCCCTGGTGGCCCAGTGCCGTGGTGGCCACGCAGGGCTCCATCCCACCACGGCCGCTGTCCCATCGAGGGGCGGTCCTCGCCCGGGGCCATGCCGCCCCTCCGGCTCCCCGCGGGGCGCACGGCGCCGTCAGCCCCGCTCCCCCCGCGGCGCTTCCCGCGGCGCCAGCAGCGCCCGGGCGGGCGGGCGGGCGGGCCGGCGGGCCGGCGGAGGTGGCGGCGGTGGTGGCGGTGTCCCCGGCGGGGCGGGGCGGCGCGGCCGGGCCGGGGCGGGGCGCGGGCGGACAAAAGGGGCAGTCGGGCAGGATCGCCGCCGTGAGGGGCCGGCGCGGGGGGCGCGGGGAGCCCCCTCTGCTGACGCTGCTGTGTGCCCACGACGCGGCGGGGACTCCGGGCCGAGGTGAGCGGCGGGGTCCCGGCGGGACGCGGGCGGCCCCCTTCCGCGGGGGGAGCGGGGGGAAGCCGGCCGGGCTCTCCGGGCAGCACTCCCGGGGCGCTGCGGAGTGCCGAGGGCTGCCGGCGGTGCCGGGACCCGCCGCCTCACCTGCGCGCCCGGCCCCGCGGCGTGTCCCGGAGCGTTTCACGGGCAGCACCTCCGCCGGCGCTGGCGCCCGAGCATCTTCGGCTTCGGGAGGCGGGATCGATGTCCTGTAACAAACGCGGCGGGCGGGGTGGACGCCGTGCCCGCTGGCGCGGGAGCGTCCGGCCTCGGCTGCTCAGCCCCGGCAGGGATCTGTGCCCCTCCGAAGGATGCTGTGCGAGCACCCGTGCGCTTTGTACTCAACTACGGTGTTCTAAGCAAATGAGGAGCAGAGTGCGTGTACTTTCACTCTTAGCAAAGCAGGAAATGAGCCCTCAAAATAAGTCCAAGTTATGTAGCAAAATATACCAGTGTTAAACATATAAAAAAAAATCTCTGAATAACTCGTTTACTGTATCTGTGTACGTTTAAAACGATGCTGTTTATAACAGGAATGATCTGCAACAGCAGAGATGGTTACAGTAATCTATACAGCAGCATATACTCCATAATGTTTAAGTCATTTCACAAGGAGTGATTTCATCAGCGTGGTGAGTTCTGTGATTAAACAGATTTCGAGGTGTTTAAGTGGAAAGTATTAGCCTGAGATTGCTTCTCAAGGCCATAGCAGAAAGACACGTGCATAACAGGCGGACAGAGTAGACTCCGTTTACTCCATTGTCATTTTCTGTCACAGGTACATGGACCAAGTTATTTTGAATTAAAGTATTGTGGGCATGTTAATTTTTTCATTTAATGCATGTCAGCTGAATGAGAGCTAGCACTGAGTATGATGAAGAAGAAGATCAGTGTTTATGCAGGGTGTTTGATATCTTTTGATGTAAAAATGTCACCTCTGTAGAGATACAATCTCTCTGAATGAAGAAATCTAACAAAATTGCCTACTTCTCCTGTTTGGTAGGTGTCTGTGGTAGTTCTTTTTAATGATTTCTGTATCAATAGGCCGTTGACCATAAGACTATTTAGAGCAGAGTAAAAAAATTGAATCCACTCAGCTTCTGCAGGGTAACAGCCTGCCGGGCAAAGCAAAAGCTGGTGGGAGTAGAATAGGAACTGTGAGCTTGACCCAATACAGGAAATCTAAGTAAAACTGCAAACAGTGTGGCATTTTAATTCTCTATACTGATGTTCAGAACAAGGACAGCATCAATACTGAGGTAAGTTTGAGTTCTTTGACTCAAAGTTCTTGCATATCAACAATTTCTCTCACCTTCCCAACATGGCTGCAGTAACTGGGATTCCAGAAGCACCTGTAGAAGATGCCACCAAAGGTCATAGAAGCTGATGAGTTTTCTGACCACAAGTCGAGTAAAGTGTCCCTAAATAGGACAGGCTGGAGGTGCAAACTGACAGTGTGGGTTCTGTGCTGCACAGTGCTAAGGGGACCAAGTGAGGGAAAGCACAGCCTATTGCTCTCCCAAATGTGCCAGCCTTTTAATATTACGAATTATCAGGTTTAAATTAAAAATATTATTTGGTCCATTGATGCTCAGCATCTGCCTCAGTATTTTTATAGGTTATGCCCTTGGTGACCAGCATCCTTGAAATCTGCATTTAATATCAAGGCATGAATCCCATAATCTGCCTGCTGAGGATACCAGCAGGTTCACTGCAGGTACTTTGCCCTCCAGGTGGATGGGGTGATTGAATGAGGTCTCTTAAGTACATCAGATTTTATTTTTTAATTTGATTGAACACATCTTAAAATTAAGAATTCAGATTTTGCTGTGTAACTGTATTAATAAATATGAGCTTTGCACAAACTTTTTTGAACAGCAATAACAACTTTTCTGTCTGCATAGTTTATTTTAGGAGCTTTCTCTCTTAAAAATACAAAAATCTGAGACACAAAATTTTGTGAACAAAAAAACATTTTTCTTTTCATAGATTATTGAAACATATATATTGTCATACTTGCCTCCAACAACTTGGCTATGCAATTCAATAATCAATTTTAAGCAAGTTCTTATTTATTGTGTAAGAATCTTGACCTTTTGGTGAGACAGAGAAATACAAAAGGCAGAAGATGTTTTGAAAAGGAAATGTAAATGTTAGAGCACAATCTGACTCAATCTAAACCTTAACTCCTTATAAACAAGTACAGCAAAGGTGATATCCCTGAGGTAGGTGGTGCTGCCACAAAAAAAAACCAAAAAAACCCCCCAAAACAAACAAACAAACAAACAAACAAACAAACAAACCCCAACAAAAACCCAGAACAGACCCTGGCAGAATGTGTGTGTGGTTTTGGATTTTTTAAATGGAAATAGTTTCACTGTGGTATCAATATATTCTTCTCTTCAATGTTCTTAGTTCTTCCCATGAAACCTCTTGGGAACTGAGTGTGTGTTCATTTTGATAAAAGCAGACACCTCTTGTTTCTTTTTCAGTTTAGAAGCCATTGAAATAAGTTTGTGAGCACTGAAGGAATCAGTAGACTCTTTAAGGAAAATGATACTTTATAGGCTTATCAAATGATGGCTTTTTAATGCAGACATAACTGTGCTGTCTACTTTTTAAGGTGGAAGTCTCTTGTTCTCTACAGTCACAGTATTTGTCACAGTAAGGGCTGGTGCTCTCTGAGTGCTCTAACAGACAACATGGAAATGCTGATGAGACATAAAATACTTGAGATTCTTAAGTCTTGACTCAATCAGAGTCCCTTGAACATTTTCAGTAGGAATTGAAATACAGAATATCTGTATGTGCTCTTTGCTGTGAAAGGTTTCCTCCATTTACAGTCTGCTGTATGCATTTCTTTTGCTACTGAGGTCACAGAACTTGCTTAAGGAACACATTTTTTTTATGTTTAAATATAATCAAATGCTTAATTCCTGTTCTGTTTTGAGGTGAGAAAACCTCTGTTACATTCCCAGTGGAGGCATGTTATCATACTAACTTACTGAGCATAAAACCAGAAATGAAGTAAAATGTAAGAAATACAGCACGTATTTTTTAGATTTACAAAGTGTCCCTTAATAGCTGTTTGAGGCAATATTAAGAAGTGTTTTGTGTAAACAGTCTCCAAGGTCATTGATGTTAAGCTGACTGAGAACATGGTAGGAGACAAAGATAAATTATCTTTGTTCCTTGACCTGATACTGATTTAAGAGTTCATATAGCACCTTGGGTTAACTAACCTGCACAAAATGAGTAATGATGACTTAACCTCTCATCTTTCGAAGAGAAGCTCAGGTTGCTGATGGTTACCCTGCAACATTTTGCCATGAGCTCTGGTGGTTCCAAAGGCAGGTGTCCCTGTGAGGGAAGGGGCAGGGATCTCCTGGTGCCCACGGGCTGTGTGCTGCCCATGGCTTGCAGCATCTGACCTGCAAGGGAGGAGGGCCAGAAGTCACAGGCAACTGCTGCTCATTGACAGAGGTCATAGGAGAGCCTCAAGAAAACCAAACATAAAAATTGCCCGAGATTTTAAAATGTATATTCCTGCCAAATATTCCTGTTTCTCTGAAACCTTAACTAGCTCTTAATCTTTGGTCACTATGTCAAAGACTTGTCCTTGTTTAATAGCACAGAGATTTGTGCTTGCTGCAATGAGGATGATGTCATGTTTTGAAAGAGGTAGCTATGGATTGAAGATATATACGCAAACAACCAAGCCTCTATTTGTTTTTCATTTAAATTTAGTTTGCATGGGCAGCTGGTAGAATCTGAAGCAGTTTGAGATAGGCTTTGATACTGTGGGGGAAAGGATGAGGGTCCTGTCTGTCAATCCATATTTATGTAGGCACGCGCTGGGAATTTTGAGCCTGAATACTGGAATTAGATTGTCAATAGTGGTTTTCTGTTTTCATAACCAGCTTTAAAACATAGTATATCATATATTGTTATTATTTATAGCTTTATGGTGTCACATCTGCATAAAATATGTAAGAGTGTAAGACATAAAGTCCACATAAACTGCATTGATAAGTTGTAAAATACATAAGGATAATATATAAACTATAATTAATGCATTTGGTCTGTTATACTAAAGAATCATTGTACATGTCTTAAAATCTGTTAACACAGCAAATCTAATTGAACTGACTACAAGTAAATTTCAAGTCCTTTTGTTTTCCCCAACTCACCTGCTGGCTTGCCTGGTTTAGCAGTGTTCATTTTTCAAGAAGATTTTCTGTTCTCTTTTGCTAGATTAAAAAACACCCTCACAAATAAAACCAACCTGACTATGCCAAGTAAAGACATCGTCAGCATAGTCTTTCTACTGATGATTATTCAATCAGTCTTGTGTTCATAAATTGCCATAATTTCCATCATATAATTAGGCATTTGGAGAGCTGTTTTTTAAAATTTGGATCTAGGCTTCTTTCCATCAGAACATGAAGCATGTATTTGACTTGAAATACATTATTTATTCTGCTGAAGGCATTTCACCATTGAAACTACGCTTTAAGCATGCTCAGTCAAAGCTTTACAGGGAAGCTCGAGCTTTTTTGATCTGGTTGTTTGTTTGGAAATGATCTCTGTTGCTGGCATGGGGTCATGCCAATGCATCCTCAGAGGTGTTGTGAGGTGGTCACTTACTGTCTGAATCACGAGCAATTACTCACAAATACATACAACCCTTTGGTTTATGTATTTGTAAACCAAAATCAGTTTGCCATTTCCTCCTGTATAAATGAGAGAAAGAAGGAAAGGGAAGGGTGAGATGGGTGGTAGAAGATTAACACATCCTGCTGTGGAGAACCAGAAGGGCCTGTGGAGTATATATGCTCCTCTATCAGCTCTGCACAGATCCAGACCTGAGGAACAGACCAGATCCATATTAATGTAGCTTTTGGGTGCATTTCTATACTACACCTATACATCCAGATTATTAAAGTGATGACAGAAATCAGTAAATGGCCTCAAGACGGGTAATTCTCAAGAAGATAATTGCTAAGCTTTGCTCTGAAACTAAATCAGACCCATCCTGTACACCTTCAAGACAGTGACCCTCCCAGACTACCTTTGCCTCAGTACTGCTCATCCTGTGAAACACATTTGAACACCCCTCCTTTCTGGATGGGCCTTGCATTGAGACAGCTTGGTGGGCAAAACCAACACATGAGGCTGCAGCAGAGCTGTGGAGAGCATGACCCAACAACTCTGCTTTAGCCTGTGGGAGGAAGGTATTATCATGGTAACAGGTGTGAGGTAGCATATGTTGCACTTTGGGCTTTTGTTGTGGTATTGTATGGTTTGTTTACATGTCTGAGTTCTGTACTGTGTTGACTTATTATAGCTCTTTCTCAGGACACAGTTTTCATCTCACACAAATATAGACATTTCTGTTGTATGGCCCTGTGAATGTGAAACTAGCATCGAGTCTAGAAATGAAGAAAAAAAGAAAATACCCTTTTTTTTAGTATTTTTTTCCCTCACTATGTCATTGTGAAAGCTAAAAATAGTAATGCATATGCAGGAGACAGCTGACCTTTTATGCTTGGTCTTAGTACATTTTATCCACTATAGCACTTGTTTTACTAGATAACTTTGAACAACTTTCTGAACTGTGAAGAAACACAATTAATACATTTCCATTGGTACCCACAGGCTACAGGAGTACACCACTACATCCCTAGATGTTTACTTTGTACGTGTGAGCCAGACAGTTGGGTTGTTAAACCTCCAAAAGTCCAGCACTGCGTGCTTTGACTGTTTCTCTATGCAGCCTACTGAGATTAACTGCATCCAGAGAACTGATATTTTAAATGTCCAAGGGAGTACTTCAGCATCCCTGGGATCCTCCAAACCCTGCTCTGCCATTCCCAGTTTCTCATTCATGGATCTAAAGGATGCCTTGGAGCTCCTGTCCGAGCTCTGGTGGAGTTCTCAAACCAGGAGCTGCCCTGGGTCACCCAGTCCATACTTCAGTAGTGTCACATTGGACCTTGCACCAAAAAGGGGCAGGGATGCACTTGTGGGAACGTGATCAGCCCTTGGCCTCTACATCCAGTCATCCAGTAACCCACTGGTCTAGATGTTGCCCTGGGAAATGGAAGATCCGTTCAAGTATCTGCTCCAGTGAATATGGATTGATTTAAATGTGATACAGCTTCACTTCTGTGTGTGTATGGAGCCTTGGCACCTGATTCAGAGCTACAGAGTCCTTGGGGTGACTGGGGATCTGGAAATCAGGTATGGTGCTGGAATGCACAGAATTCCTCTGTGGAAATCACCCTTCTTTTTCCTGGATTTTTTTTTTTTCCGGATGGAAGAGAGATACATAAAGGAAGTGTTTAAAATGGGACAGGGCATCTCTTGAAGCAAATATAGCACCTAAAACTACTGTCTCTTTAAAAAAAAATCTGAATTAAAAGAGCCTTTTAGCTCACCTGTAAAATAGATTCAGATAGGTGCTCCCTTGGAAGGAAAGCTGTGGTATTTCCCCTTAGAAAGAGGGTTGGGTCACACAGCTCCCCTCAAAGCTAGTGCAATAAAACTCAGAAGACCTGATCCCAGCTTCTCTTTGTCACTGCTAAACTACACAGCTTTTCAGAACTCTGAATATATTTAAAAATCCTAGATTCTAAACATCTTTGTAAGTAAAACAGAAATGCTACAAATAGAAGGACAAAATTGAGAAGATAAAACTACAAACTGTAGAACACAGAATATCCGCCAGCTGTCACTAGTCTGTAACGTGCTTTTCTTCAGCCACACTAAACACCACTAAGAGGACTCTACGCTTCTGTAAACCAAGTATATTTTAATTTATTTAGTATCACATTTTTGTGAGTTTGCTTATGCAGTAATATATACACATTAGTTATGAATAATTTTGTTTTGTGGAAAATGTAAACTTCATCTAAATATTGAAAGAAGATCACAAAGGCCCTAACCTCATCCCAAGTGTAAAATCTAAAGTTTTTACAAGACTGTAGCAATGTAGCAAACCAAATTCATACCAAGCAGCATTATGGCATTACCTTTTGCTTGGTTTAGTTTGATTTCTGAGAATATTTTGAGTTTTATTCATTTGACCTGCTGGGAGTGTGTTTAAAATGAGAAAGAAATCCAGCCAGCAGAACTCCCCTTTGTTGAAGTCCGGCATCACTCCATTGACAAAAGGGATCAGAATGATGGGGCCAGAAAGCAAAGAATCCATAAAAAAGCTGCCCAAACCCAATGCCAGATAAAACCAGAACATCTCCAGAAGGTTGTAACGAAGTTCCTCATCAGGCAGAGCCTTCCACTGCAGCAATTATCCAAGGACGTGTGCAGTTTGGAATAATCCCCATCCGCAGCTCTGATGTTGTTTCCCTTGATTAACCAAATAAAACAATCCTAATGACTACAAAAACATCAGCTCTGCTCTCCAAACACTGCTCTCTGTGTTACACAAATGTTTGCAATATTAGACACAAGCCACATGTGCTGAAACCTGTTAAATTTTGACGTTGATTTTGTGGTACTGGTTGTGAATAACTTACCTATTGTACAAGCAGGCAGCTCACTGATTTTACTGGTTCCTACTGCCTGCTCCTCCATGTGGAAAGCTATTCATAGGTTTAAATCTTTCTTATATTCTATTTCTATGGTAAGTTGCTTGTAATTTCCATGGTGGTAGCCTCCAGCTGAAGAAGAAGTGTAAACTTGGACCTGAATTATACTTAGGAAAACCTGTTCAAGTTTGTTGTAGGTACTTTTCTGCCTGGGGATCTCCATGGGTTAGAGTGATTTAATGCCAGGCAGGTTGTTGCAAACAACGTAGGAAAGCATCTCATACTAGGTGAAACTACTGAGAAACTATACTTGTCTACACTAGTTATATTTATTGAGATTTTCCAGTTTCTGGGTTTCTGTTTTGAGCCAATATAAAGTAGCAGCCATCTAAATGCTGCAAGTTTGAAATGCTGGACATCTGCTGGGTCACTGAAACTTTCCTTTGACTACTCTTAAAATAGTTATCTTAGAAACACTTGTGTTATGACTGGAGAAGTAAAAAGAGTAACTTTAGGAGCACTTTAAACAATTTCCATCTAAACTGAAAAGACCTGGCGTAGCATGAGGCCCTGAGGCTGTCTTTCTTGACTTGTTGCAGAGTAAGATGTCTCATACCAGGAGAGCCCCCAGGCACTTTGTCCTCTCCAGCTACCCCAATGGAGCACCAGAAGAGGAAACCTTTAGTAACCTCCAAACAATTCCAGACACCACAGAGCAAATGGAGTTTGATATCAGGTATCACACTACATTAATACTCCTTCTGTCCCCCCCAAGTATAAAGTGCCAGACTTTCCAGAAAACTGCTAAGCCAAGTAATCATAGTGCATAGGATTGGAAATGGAATAGATGCAAGTGTAGATAACCTGTAGTGCTTACTGTGCAAGACTATGCTGCATTAAATGTCTGTAAGTTTTTATCTTGCATAGTGGCACAGATATGGCTCTTTATTAGAGACCCACCTGTTACAGCAAGCAGCTGAAGAAGCCATTTTTACATAATTCTCCAGGCGCCACTTACAACAAACTGGTAGTGCTGCCTTGGGTTTTTCTTAATCCCATACATACTTTTTTCCCCAGTATGAGTCAGGGGTTTCCTTTCTCCCCCATCTGTGAAAATTCCTTTCTGTGGTTTTTCTGGTAGTTTTTTTTGTTGGTGGACTGACCAAACCAAGCCCAAGGGTTTGTTTTTTTTTTCAGCAGACTCTAGAATTAAGCTCTTAAACCTACTTACTATTCAGCAGATCTCATAAACAGATCTCAGCAGAAATGCAAATTAAAATAAAAATGTATATTTGTATTATTTATCTACCAGAACAAAACATGTGTCTAAGAAAGGCTAAATCTAATTGGAAATTTTCATCAGGAAAGCATAACCAGTTCTTAGCATCAACATGTGCCACAGACGTTGTTCAAGTTTCTGTATATCCCAGGACGTCCCTAAAAGCCTTAAGGGTTTGGTCAGTTTGTACCTGGGCACCACCCAGTAGCTGAACAACGACACTGCACAGTCGAACTCATTGGAATAAATATGTTGTAATACAACATTTTAATAAGATGGAGTATTTTGAAAGGTTTGAAGTGAAGGCAGTTTCAATATTTTCACTTGGGGAGGAAGGGAGTGGGACAATCAAAAACCCCAATCAAAAACCAGAATCTCATTGCTTTGTATAAAGAAATTCAACACCTAAAAAATCAACATGTTTTTTCAAAAATGCCGAATATTCAGCTTCTTATGAAAACATCAAAATACTTCATGTATGGGCATAAAAATACTTAATCAATAAACCCATAAATAACAGGAAACAAAGCTCCTGTAACACATTTCCCTTTTACATGCCCAGTTTAGCCCAGCTGTTGGGGGAATAACAGTACCTGACACTTGCAGAATGCTTTCAAAGAATTGCTGTTGCAGGGTTCTTCTCTAACGTGCACATCCTGACTGCCTTGCAGCTCAGCTACTCAGATTGGCCATCAGCTGGCCCTGATCGGGGATGAATTTAACAGGAGGTACCACAGGACATTAGAAGAAACACTGCTTCACCTGGCACGAGTGTAAGTTGCCTTATTGGCAGATCCTTTTAAAAATCATGTTCGACAAACAAGAATGTTTCTGTACACAAAACAAAAAAAAATTATTGCTACTACTACTGTCTCATACAGAACATAGAAAAGCAGAGCAGCTTGTTTTACTAGGCAAAGCTTTGTAACAATGTAAAGTGTAAATTGTTTCCACAGACTAGGGCCATTTAAAGTCAAAAGACTTAAATAGTGTCTTTCTGTTTTGAATTCCTCAGAGGCACAGTAACTTTAGACCCAATTTCAAGCACAACTGAGTGATGAGAGACCTGCAGCCCAGTGTGGAATTAACATGTTACTGCATGTACAATAACTTACCCATGCACATACAAGAAAACATGGCTGGACTAGTTTGAACTGCCTTTTATCTGCTGTGGGCTGAAGGGTTGTCCTGCCTAGTTATTAACTGACATGCAGCAGTGTCCTAACATGAGATACTCAGCTGTGTCTGAAGCCCCAGGTACTCTACCTTATTTTCTTCTTGCTTCTGGGAGGGGATGGTCATTGCAGACCTACCAGAATGTAATTCAATTACAGCTGTGTAACATAATGTATAAATGTATCTGTATATAACATATATATATATACACCTTCAACCTCAGCAAAGCTGGATTCACACTCCAGAGACAGCATTGCTGTGTCAGTCTTGTATTGCTGTCCTGATTCTTCAGACATAAACATCTGCCATTGGGTTGTGCTCTTCTAAGTTGGAAACAACCACAAAGATTGTCACTCAATCACTTAATTCCGATACTAAATTATCTTTAGATTTCAAAGGTCTACTTCCTAAGTATTTAGAGAAATATACATGTACACATAGACTTTTAGGAAGGAATATACTAAAGGTTTTTGTTTGGGTTTTGTTTTGGTTGGTTGGTTTTTGTTTCCTAAACACTGGTATTGTATTTGCCACTTTTTAGAATAAATTTTCTATCCTCATGCTTTGTTTTATTTTGTTTAAATCATCAGGGTTGCTGTCAGTGTTTTTCAGACGTGGAATGTTATTAAGAGTGTTATAAGAAGCTTTGGAGATGTGAGCAGGAACTGGACAAAGCGGATCACTGGCTATGGAGGCTGGGTATGCTCTCTCCCTTTTCTCCCACCTTTTTGTTGGCAAGTAGAAAACAGGAACACCTGACTCCCTTGTAATGTCAGCGAGTGAAGCATATAATGTGGCTTCAGGCTGGGCTTTATCCCTTAGTTTGCTAGTGCCCCCTCTCAGTGCTCTGTTTTTTTCCCTTTAGGCTGAAATTTCTCATGTAAAGACAGAGAATGCTGCCCAAATCCCACACAACTCACGGGGTTCTGTTCAGAGGGGAGGCACCTGCCACTATCAAATGCTGGAAGGGTCTCCCTGGGGACATGAGCAGAGCTGCTGCCAGTAGTACTTACCCAGAGAAGAGAGGAGAATTCTTTGGTGGCTGGAGGCCCCAGTAAAACTGACCTCCCTCTGCATTTCTGCAGCAGAACTGGACCGTGCTCTCTGACCTCCCACATGGGCACTCTTTTAGTTTCCTTGCACCTTCCTTTTGCTGCTTGTTATTTCTAATTACCATCCCCTTTCTTCCCACAGACTTGCAGGCTTCCTGTCAGGTGCATCTGCCAGAAACTGGTGCCTGCAGCCTTGCTTGTTGCTGCCTGTTGGTGGGCCATGAATTATGGACTGTGGAATTAACACACAAAATTACAACAGGAGGTCATTGCTGGACACTGACCAACATCACTAACACCCCAGTGGTGGCAGCTGGTTTGTTTTTCAAATTTACACTGATAAAAATCTCTTTAATATTTAAAACCTAGGCTAGTGCTGGGTCACTGCTGTTTCATATCTTTTTTAAAGAAAAAACTTTTAAAATAAGGAGGTTGTTGCTGGATAACTGCCTGACTTGCTAGTTTTGAAATGTGACTCCAGGTGATTAGAGAGTTTGTCTTTTTTGTGTTTATTTTAATGCAACATAAAATGTCTATTTCCTATAAATGAGTTTGTTAAAGAGATTCTGGACGTGAGGAAAACTGAAGGCATGCTGGCCATCCTTTAAATTTTAACACTGTAAAGGCAATAGTAAAGATTAAAACCATGATACTTTTTTAAAATTAAACTGTTGCTTCAAACCTTTTGCAGTGTTGTCTGCTTTATTTTCCAAGACTCTGCTCTCACACATTAATGGCAGTATCTTCTGCCCCTTTTCAAAGTAAAACTAGGAGCTGCCTAGAACAAAACCCCAAGAATTTGATGGATTCTGAGAAGGGATTTTCTCAGAGGATGCGTGGCTTTTTGCAAAGCACGTGCTTGGGGGGAATAGAAGCCTGAGGGGAACATGAGCACAACTTACAGGATGGAGATGGTTGAGGAGTCACTCTCCTGGACTCCACAGGTGGCCATTAGGGCACATCTGAGCTTTTCCTCTCTCAACGTCTCCCGTTTGTGCCTGGTTATTCTCTCTATATCTGAGTGCATTTTGTCTTCTCTTTGCTGTTGAAGCTGGTTTTCAGTATCCAGCTATAGACTCTCTCAGTGAGAGAAAATGAAAGTGCATCTTGTGGTTTGGGTATTCCCCTCAGCACAGGGGATGCCTGCTTCTTGCCCAGACAAGCAACTCCTACTCTTGGTGTATTTTTAAAACAGGAAAGGACAATACTCAACGGATTTGTGATCTAAGCACTCACCGGAGAAGTTGGACTTTCAAGTTTGAGTCTCTGCTTTAAATGAGACAGGGAATTTAACCCCATCTTTAGTGAAGACAAGTGCCAAATCAAGCCAAATTTAAGCATGTTGAGGAACATGCTTCCTCTCTTTAATGGATGGTGCCTAAATCCCATTATGATCCTAAGTGCCCATGTCAAAAAATGTTTCTGGGAAAAAGAAAAATGAAGCTCCGCTAAACTATTTCATTTGACCATTTGAAATATCTTTGAATGACTTGAAATGCAGAACAAAAGGAGAGCAGGGAAAGAAGGAATGTAAAGGGTGATGGTTCCAGAATACCTCAGAAATTCAAGTAGCAGCAGCAGCAAATATTCCAGTGTCACATTTTTCCAAAATGCTCTCAAGCTGATGTGCCCTTCAGCAGCAGGTAGGCATGTTTTTTCTGGAAAAGCACAGTTAACACACCTGGAACTGGAGTCACACACAGGCCAGAAGTTGGCCCACATAGCCAAGAAGCTTAAAGTTTTATCAGTGAATTGGCTGCTCTGTTGAGCTCCATAATAGCAGTGTGATAGAAAAATGTTAAAGTTATTATTTAGCAAAGGGTAAAAGTTAACATCAGGAGGGTCTAATAAACTATTAATGTGTAATAAAAGTACCAGCTATGAAAAAATTGACTCTTCCCAGATGAATCAATTTAATACTACCAAATAACTATTTCTAGATAAATAACTTTTGTGCACAGGGGAGCAATGATGAAAAGGAGACTCTTCACTGCCTGTTTTATCCAAGAGCTGTGTGGGGTGACTCTGCTTTTTCCCACTCTTGTAATCCATAATGTAAGGCTTTGAATCACAAGAGAGGGGAATTTCATAATCCAGCATGTATGGAGCAAAACAGTCTCAAGGAATACAAAATTCAATCCCAGCAAAGAAACAAGTGAAACACAAAGCAAATGGCATCCAAAGCCACAGCAATCAGCACTAACTGGAGTACCAGGGAGCAGTCAGTGCCAGGCTCCTCTTTCACCTGTGGAGCACAGTTAGTTTATCCTTTAGTCACAGCCCCACAGTGACTCAGGAGACCCAATGTTAATTCTATTTTTTTTCACTGCACACTTCCTCATATGTGACAGCATTTACGGCACTTGATTTTCTTCCACATCCTGTTTCTGCTTTTTCATAGGCCAAGGAGCCATACTGGTTTCTCACCTCTCAAACATTCAGTTTCCAGAGGCAGAGGGGATAGATGAGCAAATACATTAAAGAAATGCTCTCAGATCCAGGAGTTCTAATTACTTGGGCGCTCTCTGCCCAGCCACAGCAAATGTTACAACGCACATGAGGTGAGGCTGTGCTGACGGGCACCACAGAAAATCAAGCCCTGAACACTTTCCATACAGAGGTACAAAGACCTCCACACACTTTTTCTGCTCCTGGAAATTGCAACATCAGCACAAGAGTATGGTTCCCTTTGGCTTCTGGTTTTGGAGACACAAAGTTCACTGAGGAGCAGCCCCAGCTCACCCACTGCACAGAAGAAAAGCGAACACCTGACAGTGGTGACGGGTCCTTCTTCCTACTAATTAAACAAGACCCACAAGACTGGAATGCTCTTAGGATACAGATTTCCCTTCAGCATTCTGCAGCTGGCAAAAGTGCAAAGGTTCTCTAATGGTTTGCAAACAAGAGATTTCTAGCATGGATTTCCCAAAGAGCTTTAATTCCAAGCAAAGTGTACAACAAAGTGAAATGAGGGAAAAAAATTATGGCAAGAACACTACAAATAGAAAACAGGTCTCCAACATTTCCTCAGAAAGGTTAAATAATTTAAAAGAAAGTCCAGAAATTTTAAAGCACTACAATTAGTGCCACCAACATACCACGCTCAGTTTCAACTATCATAAAAGCTGGTTTGAAAGGCATCAATGTTGCATTTGGTCTTACAAGGTGTGGTCAGAAACTTCTAACACAGGACAATCCAGTGTTTAATAATATGAATGGGATTTAGTTGCAATATTCTAACCAATAATTCTAACTGAAGACTCTGGTATGCTTTTCTGAATAATTAACACCTGTAACATAGGAACATTCACTGAAATAGTTTTCTTTACAGTTATTCCAACCCTTTATCATCAGCCTCTAGCAGTCCAATGGTGAAGCTGAAAAACTCTTCAGTATTTTACTAATTGTTAATGTTTACACATGCTAAAAGTGGAATTTGTACTGTAAGGGGAGGCACAGCTGCCAGCTGCAGTCCACAAAAGAACTGTTTAATAATACAGCCCACTTAGCAATGATAATAAGGGCCAGTGTTTTTAATTCACTCTCCCTGTCATAAATGTGAAGTTACAGAATGATTGGTACTGTAATTGGAAGTTCTCCTGCATTTAGTAATACATTATAAAAGATGCTGTCAGTATTTTGATTTAAGTAATATGTCCTAATTTTTTTTAATGTATCTGTTAAATACAGCATTAAAATACCAAAATAAAAAATACAAACTAGGAAACGGGAAGCTTTTTCCAGGAGGGTTTGGGACAACCTGCTGCTCTTCAGCTCATAATTTCCTGCTGCCAGGAAATGTACATAATATTTTTGTTAAGCTTTTTTTCCCAGTGAACATTTCTTGTGTGACTTAGCACAACCAGTATGGCACTGGACAACTGGAGGGAAAGTTACTTCCATCCACATGTGGACAAAGCCAATAATGATGTACCCCAAAGCATTAAAAATAGCAAGAAAAGCTTCATAGTTTATTTATAGTTTAACCTTAAGAAAATAATTTTTCTAGTAACAACATTTGTCTCACTCAGCTGCCACCTTGCAATGTGGACACAAAGTAAGACAACTTTACATAGATGAGCACCCCACAAGTCAGGTGAATAAGAAAACAGGAACATCAACACACTGAAAGCCGTCCCAAGAAATGGCTCCTCTAAATGCACCCTCCAGCCCAGAGCAGAGCCCTCTACAACTTGGAGCCAACAACCCCTGCATTCCTGCAGAAGATCCCTGCACCAGCCAGCCAAGGCTACCAACTGGAATCTGAATCCACACCCAAAAAACTCCCCCAAAAAACAACCAACCAAAAAACCCCAAACCCCCTCCCCCCTCCCCCCCCCCCCAAAAAAAAAAAACCCCAGGAGGGAAATTTGCTTGCAGGATTGAGGCCAAACAACGCTACTTGGCCTGTTTGTTGACACCTTTGCAGTCCTGATGCAGATAGAAGAGCCAAACTTTGCTCTCCCCTTTCCACACCTGAGGAACTCAAAGGAAAATGTTCATTGCAATTATGCAATAGTGCTTTTTACAACATGAGAAGCCATCAATGTTTAAGACTTCCTCTTTAGGGAGCACAAAATTTTAAATCAGAAAAAACACGAGTTGTGTGGATTTTTCTCAAAAGGTTATTTAAGTATCTGCTGCTTCCTCATCTTCCAGAGCATCTACATGTTTATATTGTTTCCAGGCCTTTAAATTACATTGTTTGAGAATGGCTCCTAGTTGATTCCCAGGCCCCACTTCATACGTGTAAGGAAATTCTGTTCCTTGCTTTCTTTCGTACACTGAGTGCATGGTCTGCTCCCACAGAACAGGTGACACCACCTGCTTCACTAACAGCTTCTGAATGTGCTTTGAGTGCATATACTTTTTGCCATCGACATTGGAATAAACACAGAGCAGCGGTTTCTGAATTTCAATCGATTTTAGGACTTCAGCCAGTGGCTCTACTGCTGGTTCCATAAGTCTGGTATGAAAAGCCCCACTGACTGGAAGCATTTTTGTACGTTTAAAATAATATTTTCGGGCATTCTCCTGCAAAAACTCCAAAGCCTATAAGAGAGAGAGAGAAGTGAGTCTTGCACAACAAAAGTTTTCTCAGTCACCCCACAAGAATCACCTCATCAGAATTACTGTGATAAAGGGACTCCTTACCCTACCCAACAACTGAACACATGCCAGGTAAAAAAACAAAAAAACAAACCCACAGATCAAATACTTTCGTTTGGACAAACTAAGGCCATACGTAACACCCACACAGAAGTGCAAAGCAAAAGTTTTTAAAAAGTGAAACGCTCAGTTCAACTGAAGGAATAGTTACTCTGAAGCAATACCTGTAGGTGTCCTGCAATGACTCTGCTGTCTGGAAACAAATAGTTTGAAACTGTGCACACGGGGTTCTCTATACCCAGCGATTCACAGTGTTTACGGGCTTCCAGGCAGGCAAATTTGTAATTTGCCTCTCGCCGGCCGACAACCGAGAGCATTCCACTGGGGACAGCTTCCGACGCCTTTTGCATGGCTTCGGCGCGCACTTTCACCGCGTACAGCGCTACGGAGAGAAACAGAGATGCTGCGTAAATGTGAGCGCGGGCACCTGCGCGCAAGAAAGGGCAGTTGTTCACTCTCGTGAAACGTCAATGCTTTTAATGCCGTATTACATATGTTAAAGCGAACAGTGGAAGTAGAAAGTAAAATTTGTCCTCTAATTAAAAATAAAAAGCGGAAGGGACACAGTGATAACAGGCAATGCTTTGGAAACAGCACGGGCCCGGGCTGGGAGATCCGGGCTGGGAGATCCTAGCAGGGAGTTCCGCACGTCCCCCAGGCACCTTCGGCAAAGCCCAGGGCTCCAGCGAAGACCAGCGCCGCGAACTCCCCCACGCTGTAGCCGGCGGCCGCCACGCAGCGCTCCACGACCTGCGGGGACACAGAGCCGAGCGGCGCCTCAGCCGCACCGCGGGGCAGGCCCGAGGCGCCGCCGCCCCGACCGACCCCGGCCCGGCCCCCCGCGCCCGACGCGGCCCCTCACTTCAGGCTGCAGGTGGTTGAGCTTCTCCACGGCGGCCAGGGAGGCGACGAACACGGCGGGCTGGCAATGCTGGGTGCGGTCCAGCGCGTCCCGCGGCCCCTCCAGGCAGAGGGAGAGCAGGTCGTAGCCCAGCACCTTCTCGGCCAGGCGGTACATGTCCCGCACGCCGGGATACCGCTGCAGCCCGCGGCACATCCCCACGAACTGGCTGCCCTGACCGGGGAAGAGCAGCACCGTGCCCTCCCGGAGGCATCGCCGCTCCCGCCTCGCCGCCGCCGCGCCCGGCTCCTCGGCCTCCACCGAACTCTGCAGGAGGTCGCTCAGGGTCGCCGCCCGGTCCCCAGCGCCGGGGCGGGAGCTGCCCCACCGCCGCGCAGCGCCGCGGAGGCCGCCGCGCCCGCTGCAGCCACCAAGCCGCCATAGCGCCGCGGCCCAGCCGCCCATGGCCGCCGCCCGGGAACGGGCGTTGCCACGGGAACGGGGCGGCCCCCGCCGGCGGCCGCTGCCGGGCCGGGCGCCGGCAGAGGCGACTGGAAGGGAGGGAGGGAACGAGGGAGGCCGGTCGGGCCGCCCCAGCCGCCCTGGCGCTCGCCGCCCTCAGCCCCGCGCGCCGCCCTGGGCCCGGCCCGCGCCTGGCGCCTCCGCCCGCCCAGCGCCGAGAGCCCGCCCCGGGGCGGGGGAGCCCGGGGGCGGCCCCGGGGGCGGAGCTTCGCCGGCCCGGCAGAGCAAGCGCGACCGGCGGCAGCAGCGGCGCGGCGGAGCAGGAGGTAACGCCGGCGGTGCCCGTGGCACGGCTCGGGGAGGGACGGGGAGCCCGAGGGGCGGCGCGGCCCCGCAGCGGGGCCCGGCTGTCTCGCCGGAGGGGCCGCCCGACCGCGCCCCGGCCCCCGCGCGGGTCCCGGCGCTCCCGGAGCGCCCCGGGCGCCCTCGGCTCCCCCGCGGGTTGGCGGAGAGGGTTGAGGGGGGCGATCCTGCTCTGCTGCCGATGACAGCCCCGTGCCGGCCAGCCGGGATCCCCCAGGCAGGACGGGACCTGCGGTGCCGGATAAGACCGGGGTGGGGGGAGCCGCTCACGGGCGGAGTCGACTTGGGCAAGCGTTTAGCATGGAAAGTGCTTTAAATAAAAAAAATTCAAATTAAACAAAACAAACAAAAAACCAATACACAACCTGGGAAGCCTATTCTTAATTTTTATCCGGCACACGAGTTTTTCGGTGGATCACAGCTGTGCGCGCACAGAAGGCAGAACTCTGGTCTCACAGGGACCGGAGGCTCTGCCGCACACACGCGGCACATCGGCTCTCCGCACTCGGGAGAAGTTTACGATCTGTTTGTTGTTCGACTAAAGGGATCTTCCTTCAGTGTCGCCGAGGAACATTTCTTTAAGGGTGAAAGAAAAGGCTTTGGTTTCAATACTGAGTTTTAGAGAGATGCTTATAAATCAGCCCAAAATGCACTGTGATATAATTAGAGTGTTCGACGGTAAGATTATTTTTTTAAAAGGGAAAGTTGCTGTGCCGGAGTTGCAATTGTGTAACGACTGTGCATGAAGTAAGGTTATGAAACAGTATCCAGCATTGAGTCAGAGCAGCTCAGTAAAAGAGACTTGGGAGAAAGGAAACGTGTCGTAGCAGCAGGAAATTATGTTGACTTTTATTTGGGCCAATTCGAATGGATCATGATGAGCAGGTTTTTCTCACTTTTCTGTTCTCTGTGCTATTTTGTAAGATGATTTCTTCCATTTGTGCCAGCCTCCAGGTAAAATACCCAGAAGTGAGCTGCTCAAGTTAGCTGAAATACATGGGCAGTAACATATATGTCATATATGTGACATATATGGGACCATACCCCAGCCCATAGCTGCCTCTACCTGTAACATAAGTGTCAATGAGAAGAGATTGAGCAGTAAATGACAAATTCTCGCAGCAAAGATCCTGCTCCAGTATGCATTTCAGTTCCCTATATGTGAATAAATTATAGATTTATTTGCACAACTTGTGGTCTGCCACATTAAAAGAACTGTAACCTGAGGAGTGAGATTTTTGTTTCCATCTATACATCTTGCATTATAGTCTTCAATAAATACCGTATTTTTAAAAAAATTCTAATACATATTATAAACATATACACTTATTAGATACTTATATTCTAGAACATTTATTGTCTGAAGTGTCTCTATTACTTGAGATGAAATAGCAAAGATAAGCCTGCTTTTTTGTGCATGGTAGCTGTATTCTTTGTCATAGACTGTGATATAAATTTGATTTTAGTCTTGCAGCTTCCCAGAAATTCAAACCACGACACACATAAATAATTTATCAATATAAATTAAGTATGTTATCTTTAATTTTTCAGACCGCTATCTTGGGAAGAGGCCTTCTTCCTGGGGAAAATTTGCATGCTGCCTCTCAGACCTGGGCAGAGCCTTATTTTCCCTTAAAAAAATGGTAGAAGATAAGAGGGAGAGTATGTGTCTTGGGGACACCTTTCCATGTTATATCTCAGATATACTTTGTCAGTCCATCTCCAAACACTGGGCATGGGGAACTCCGGGGCTGCCAGGGTGATTTAGCACTGCTGGGAGATTTTCCTTTGTGTTTTAGTGTGATTTTTAAGTCCCGTGTGATTGGGTAGCCAGCCCCAAGCTGCACAAGAATGGAACTAGTCAGAAGTTTTATCAGCACAGGGGTATAAGTAAATTGAATGAAAGTTCTTCTTTCCTACCTTCCTTCTTCCTGCTGACAGAGTGTCCCAAGAAGGGAAAGGCACATGTCTTTCAGAGACCTTCTCAAGGCAGTGAAGTGTTTTAGTTCATTTTTCAGCAGGCTGAAGCAACCCAGGTGCTCTGTCATGATCTATCTAATCCACCTACAGCGCACACCATCCCTTTCTTTGGATGCACAGTGCTTTTTCCAGAAAGAGGACACAGAAAGATTCTGTTAGTTTTTTCTTCCTGTTATAGCACCATAGAAAAACAACAGAGAGAAGCTCACTGGACAGCAAGCTTAACTGTTGGAGTTTTTTTTCCCCTTTTGCTTTTACTTTTTGTAGCTGGAACCAACTTTGGGTAAGTCAGGTATTTTGAATACCTAGAATAATTATTCTAGGATGTATGTAAAATTATTTTAGCATATATGTAAAGCAAAGTGACCTAGTGCAGCCCTCATTGCACTGCTGAAACTGCCTGAAGTCACACTAGGGCTAAACAAAAAAGGGGCAGCATATGTTGCAAGGCAGAGATAAGAAGTGGAAAAGAAGTAAACAATTTAAGTGTGTGTGAGAAGAAAAGATTTCCAACCTTGGTGGCTCTTAGAGGCAGATATCTGCTGGGTACGCTGCAGTTATCATTCACAGACATCCAGCATTCTTCATATGAATATGAGGGTGCAAGAATATTGTGCAACTCACCCTAGAGCTAGGATATCATTGGGAAAGTACTTATTATTTCTACGTTGAGTAATATTGCTGCAGTCAGTGGGGCTGTGTTAGCAAGTCTGTGGTGTGTAAGTTATCATCAATTCATTTCAGATCATCAGCTGTACACTGAAAGGAAGGCAGGGCTGATGAATCTCTGTGCTTACATTACTTTGAGAAAATGTACAGGCTGTTCTGTAAACATTGCACAGCTCTTGTACTGCACAGGTAAACAAAGACTGCAGCACTGGTCAGTGCAGGCTCTCCAGTGCATCCTTGCCTTTTACTCATTCTCTTGCTAAAGATCTACATCAGGTAACCAGAGACAGACAGACCTGGCTTCTTCCATGCTGTTTTCTGAGTTACCATGCTTTTTATGGAAAGCTGATACTAGTATTTAATTTCTTGGGAATGAAAACACAGGAACTCCCACTGCTGATGGACAGCTGTGGTCTTGCTGCCAGCACACCCTGCTGCATGGTTTCATCCCTCCTTCCCTTTTGCAAGACAGTATTTTGCCATGCTTGGGAAATCCTGAGAGATACTACTGGAAAATACAGCACATAATTAATTAATAGTAATAGTAGTTAAAAGACTGGGACACCAACATTCAATTCCAGCCAGGATGTTCAATCTCTTAATTTCTATTTCCTCCCTTTGCTGTGCATGAGTGGCTTCACTTCTCTCATTTCTTTGCTTTGTGCCTTCACTGTTTCTATTTGCCTGCCTGGTTTTCTTTCTCTTAAGAATTATTTCAGTGTTCTTCCTCCGACATGCATGGGTGCATCATTTATTCACTAATGACTGCCACAGAGCAGCATTGTTTCAATTTTATAGTATTTAGCACTTTCAGCTTACAGAACAATTTTAGATTTTGTTCCCTGGGAGGAAGCTGACAGGACCCCTGACAAAGTCCAGTTGCTGAATGCTGCAAGAAAACCACCCTTACATTGTTAACATCCAAATAAAGCATAAAGCCCTTTGGGTTCTTGCTTATAATTTTTTGAAAAAATACTATTTGGCAGCCACACTGGAGTTGCACGTATCAGCATGTATACGTAAGCCTGTCCTCCCTGTAGGCAAAACAAAAGGGTTAAAAATTAGTGAGATCTTATTAACTCTCAGTTTCTAACTTAACCTTTGGGAGTTACTCATCTCAAGGCAGCCAAAGAGAATCGCTGTGCTTGGAGCTCTTGTTTCTATCACACCTTGTTGCTCCTGCACATGGCAATTGCTTCACATCCCGGTGAAAGCAGAGCCTTTCACACTGTCAGTGGGGATGACAAGAAGTGCACACGGCAGCAGACAGCCTGCTTCCTTGGGAAATATCAGCACAGATCTAAGTGCACAGATCTAAGCCTCAGTTCTCAATTCTTCCCTGACTGGTTTTTTTCACCCATCCAGTCTTTTGACCTTGACTTGTATCTCTGATGGCTTTGTCTGCTGCCTTTTATGTGTATATTTCTATCCATTGCTGACTTCCCTCAAGCCCACTGCCCTTTCTTGTTTACCCCTCTCAACCCTTCTCATCTTGTGTGCCTTACCAGTCCCTCCATGCTCAGTTTGCCTTCAAAACTCCGCTCTGCTTCTATCACCAGGATTTCTCTCGATCCCATTCAAACTGCATTGTGGTCCCAGCCACTGGAATCTCACATTAAATCAGTGGGCAGAGCCCTGAGTGCAGGGACAAAAACCATCATGCAAGAGCTCCCTTGCTGCCCAGGCTTACCCTGATCTCCAAACAAATTCACTGGGTCAGAGCTGTGACAATGCAGCCTCATCTATGCCATTTCCTATTGGTTAAAGCACATCTGTCACAAGCTGGATTTCCTCTTCCCCACTCCTCATCCCAGCAGTCATGGCTATAGCAATAGAAGCTTTGAAATTCAGGGAAAGACAGCCAAGACAGTATCAATATGGCACTTTTCTCTGACAAGCATTTGAAATGCCCATTGATCTAAAACTTTATTTTCTCTCCTGGGCCTTCTGCAGTTGCTCTTTCCCCACTGCTGCAATCTCTCATAATCTCTCCTGCATAACAGATGAACAGGAATTTGAGTGTATTTGCCTACTGTATATTTGAAAACACATCTTTCAGTTCTGCCCTTTTTTTTATTGTAGCTCTAATGTTTACATTTCAGTAAACTAAGCACAGCTCTTCTGTAGCATCTGGCTTTTGGCCAGAAAATCTGCAATGAAGCTTTTTCCTCCTTCCTTGCTTGCTGGTTTTCCTGCTGCCTGTACCCTAACTACAGCAGCATGGCCTAGCAGAGCAAGGCATTACTTAGCCCTACTTCTGTAGGCAAATTCAATGGACTTGGCAGCTACAATTACTGCAACTGATTGAATGCTTCAGGAAGGAGCCAAAGGTGTACTCCCCATGTATCCAGATCGCCTTTCTTGTTCAGCAAAACATCGTTTAAGTACTTACCTTCTCATTGTCCTCCCTGGTGTTTGTTTTCCAAGGCAGCTTCTCAAATGTCTGCTACTGATTCTCATCCCTCTGGCTCCCACTGAGCATCCTGCAGACATCCTCTCACATTATTTTGTTTGAGCACAGGAAAGCACATGCTCTTTTCTTCCTTGGCTCTGCCATTTCATTGAGGGAATGGGCATTTTGGTGAATGCAGAAATGCACTTTGTATTTTGGTGAATACTTCATGCTGCATTTATTTATTTTCCAAGTGCAGTTCATATAACATCAAACTGTTTTACTCCTCTGCCACACTTATGGGTGAGGATATTTCTGTTGATAAAATTCAGTAAGCTTCATGCACTCAGCTGAGAGGGAAGGCCCCACTTCCCACTGGCCCCCCCTCCCCAGGGAGAGCTTCCTTTACAAGAGTATCAGTACAAGATCCATTAATTTCAGCTGCAGTCTCTCTCAGTGACAACACAAGGCTGTGGATCAGATCTGACAAAAATGGAAACTTTTGCAGTTGCATTTTAGAAGTTCTTTGCCAATCAGTGTTTGGTTTTGTTTCAGGTTCACTGTCTCAATGGAAGTGGTACCAGCCTGGGCCCCAGCCGTAGGTTTCACACTCCTGCCACATGCAGGAGGATTTTTAGGAAGCAATATAACCAAAAGGGAAATCCCAACATGGTATGAAACTCTGCAGAAGCCATCCTGGTGTCCACCTAACTGGCTGTTTGCTCCTGTTTGGGGAACTCTCTATACATCTATGGGGTATGTTTTTCACATTGTATTAAGGCACTGACCTGATCTCAAAGTTGCTTTTGGTATAATGCCGGACCAGAGGACTATGACTGTACTCCTGTGGCTGTATGTTTGTAAGAAACTGTGTCAAGCTGCGTGTTTAACAGGTAAAAACATGTTTTGGGAGTTGTGTGTGGGTTTGATAGGACATTCTGTATGCAGAAGTATCCACATCAAAAGCAGGAGCTTGAAAAGCTGCCATTAATTTGCTTTCCTCATTCATTCTGAGGGAAAGACCTGCCAAGCTGGATACAGTAGAGCAAGGCAGCACTGGAATTTCTTCTAATTATGTCCTTCAGTTTTTCAGGAAGGGAAATTAGGATAGAACTGTTCTAATATAGCTCAATAATGCAAGGGATGAAACTGAATGCTAGGTTGGCACTCCCACATTCTCTCATTTTGGTTTCATTTTCTTTCCAGAAAAGCTTTGTAGTTTTCATAGCCTCATGTCCTGTCCCTCCCCACCAGTATTCTCTTTTATTTCTCCTCATACAGACTGTACTTTCTAACTTATTTAAGTGGAATACTTGTGTATTTGAAGAGTTAACATTTGAATGAGATCATTACTGACCTGTCAATAAAAACATGCCTTTTATCAAGGAGAAAAGAGCTGGGTGGCTTTCCCAACTTCCTTCAAGTTGATTGCACAATCTGTAACCCTCTGTCTGGATTCCTCACCACGAATCTGGGTAGCAGGTTAAATACCTTAAAAAAGTCTAGATTGTGACAGCTTATCACTTATTTTGGTAATAGCAGAATCAGTGTATCCTAAGGTGGATGGTCTTGGTTTTGTATTATACATCCAGCCCAGTGAAGAGATCATACTCAGTACCAGCCTTCTCTAATCCATCATGCACACACATTCCTTGAATGACCAAGACATTTCATTCCTCTAGAATCTCTCAAATATATGGAAAGCAACAAATAACTAAATGCAAGATTTAGTAAGCTTACCTGCCTTTCTTGACACTTAGATTCCTAGATTTGTACATCACGATCTTGGTCTGAAGTTGGAGTTACAGGTATGAACAAGTGCAAGTCCACGCTGTGCTCTGGAAATCACTTAGGAAACCGAAGTTTCTAATGCTTACCCTGCCCCAACTTTCTTTGGTTTTCACTATTCTCTCCAATCAAACTGCCAAAATAGCAAAGCTGCATTGGTCAGCCCGTGAAAGTAATGGAAGTGACTAAAGGGCTCCTCCTGCTCTCCATACTCAGCTGTGCTTTGGGATCCCACTCAATGCAATTCATTTAATCCACTTCAAAAGTGGATATTCATTTATTTTTCTTAGATCTTTTAAATGCCATGTCCCAGTACTAAAACAAAGTTTCTTCACTATTTGCATCTTAAGACTTGTTTCCATTTCAACATGGCATTCTTTTTTTAAGACTGAAATGCAGTAGATTTTCTGCTTCTAGGCACTTAAAAATGAGAATTCTGGCATGACTGGAATTTTTCTCTTTCCATGTTGTTATCTAGAGCAGCTGATCAAGCCTGTGCTGTCAGTTACTTTGCCAAGTAGGGCCTGGATATCTAAATCTTCCAAATTCAGCTAGACACTGGCACTGAAGTTATTTCACTGATCAAGAATGTATGGTAGCTTTAAACAGAGTAGTGAATGACACTTCCCCTTTGCTTTCTGCAGATATGGCTCCTACCTGGTGTGGAAGGAACTGGGGGGCTTCAATGAAAAGTCAGTGGTTCCTCTGGGTCTGTATGCAGGGAACCTGGCATTAAACTGGGCATGGACTCCAATATTTTTTGGAGCTCACAAAATGGGATGGGTAAGTGGAACACTAAGTTTCTGAACCAAAGGCTCCTACTCGTTTACAAGTTCTTAGCATGAAAGGTTTGTGTCACAATATTTTCTCCCTGAAAATGGGTCTGAACACAAAATATGGCCTGCAGAACTTTGCTAAAATTCTCTTTAATGCATGCATGCAGCCACCTGAGAGAATTTACAGATATAGACCACCCTTAAATAGATTTCAAGCAGCTTTCTGCCAGCCTTTGGTAAGAGCTTTGTGTGACTAGAAAACATAAACATTCATGTCTTACGGCAATTCCTAGGTTTTTCTGGCAAACAGCAGTGATAAGCAGCTTCTTACAACATTATTCAGGTGATCAACACTCCTTTTAGAAAAGACTCATTTTCTGCAGCTCTCTGAAGAGAAACAGCTCAATTATTCTCAAAAATAAGAACTGGGAATAAAAAAAAAATTATATTTGCCTGGTTCTCTAGCTGTACATGCAATGCTCTAACAGGGAAAGACTCTGCAATCCATCACTGATTCATTCACACCTCATCTCTTCAGGTGACATGAACAAACTGGACAGGCTTGCTTGGTCCAAGTCACTGCAAAGTGTCTCACTGCCCACTAAAGAGGGTATGGGTGAGAAGGACTTTATTCTCCCTCTCTGCTCCCAGCTGTAATGAATAAACTTTCTTGTATTGTTTTATACTCAAAGTGGTTTGTAACTCAGAAATCTATCATCTTTTTCTGCTGGCTACTTTTCTAAGAAGGATTTAACTCACAGAGGGATAGAACAGGTGCCAGGGCTAGGTGGAAAGAGTGATAGACATGAAATGCAACAAGTAAAAACAGCACTAACCACCTTCTGTGTTTCAGGGGTTGGTGACTCTCCTACTTACAACTGGAACAGCAACAGCTACCACTGCTTCCTGGTATAACATCAAGAAAACAGCAGCTTATTTGATGGTCCCTTATTTAGCTTGGCTAACCTTGGCTTCTGCACTCAATTATCGGGTCTGGAAGGACAATCGCAAGACGACAAAACCTGAATAAGCAGTTTTCAGCCAAAACCATTTTTTCCCCCACAATAATTTTTTATATAAAGTTATGGCCTTATTTTTAGCTGAACTACTACTGCCATTACTTTGGTAATTACAAGTCGACAAAACAAGTACCACTTTATTAGGCAAGCCACAGAGGGGGGTATGCCTGACTGGGTTTTATAGCAAACTAAAAGAAAGTCTTGATTGAAAAGTGGTTAAGTGCCATATTAGAGTATTGTATGTTACATGACAACAGCATTTTAACTGTTACCAGAAGAAAGCAGGAAACAAACTTGCTTATGTTCAGAGGAAGAAATCCAGCCACACACTAACAGTTTCCAGAAAGGTGTTCCTAACAGTGACAGGCATGATTGTGGCCTGAATCTTTCATATTTACCACCAGGCACAGTGCCTTTGTGCTATGATGTGTCCCACTAGAGCCACAAGGTATTTGTCTTCTGGCCATTGCACTCAGGAAACGTTTAAGACAAGCCCTTTTTAACAATTTGTGCCTTACTGCTTTGAAGAACTGTACATGCATTCAGCTAAATGCATTAAACTACATTTAAACTTAACCTTGTTCCATACTAGTATTGTTTTACATTGTTTTGAGCAGAAAGTGAAGGCAGCAGAAAGCTACAGCCTCAAAGACAGCCCCTTCATCTCTTCTCCTCACCTTTGCAATGGCCAAGACAAACCAGGAAACTCAGTGCACCTGTAAAGAAACTGTGAGAACCCAGTTACAACATTTCTTTAATCAAATTTAAGTAAGGAGCCCAAACCAGTTTGGGTTCCCCTGAGCAGGAGGCCAGCACAGTGTGAGCATCACTCCTGGCTGTGCAACCCTGCTCTCCCTTCTGCCCCACCTGCACAGCAACTAGATTTTCCCAAATTTATTTCTCCACCCTGTGCTCCAGTCAGTGGAACAAAGCAGGTTCCTGCAGACCAGCCTGAAACAGCCTCAACTACTCCCTTATGTTCCTGATCACGAGGGATAAAGCACTGCATGTTTGCAAAGTTTGAAGCAAGGTTTAGAACACTTACACAATTATATAACTGTACTTTCCTCTCTAATTTCTGCAAACTAGCTTAAATAATTACTATTCATACAATATATATGTCATGACAGACAGCAGAATTTTTTGCAGCTTGCACGTTAAATTTCAGCCAAGTGACCCTGATTTGAGAAAAGATTAGGAATGATTTATCTCAAATGGGCACCCCACTGCCAAATACCTCTCTCTTAGCCCTAAACTTTGAGGTCCAAAGACTGTTCAGGCTTCTAGCAGAGTTTTCAAAATTCCTTTCATTTCTTTAGGCTTCCACATTCCTGTGCTGCTCCAAACATTGCCTCCTGCTCACTTCCTCAAAAATCTGGTTTCTTTAAGGGGCAGGCTAAGGATGACAGCCAGCAATAGAAGGTTCCTAAATGCTGTGGGGTTTGTTTCTCTTGTTTTAAACAAGAAAAATGGGAAGATCCATAAAATTTTTAGTCTCATGAACCCCATAGTTCATTGCACTGAAATACGCTGTTGTTATTATTATTATATTATTTCCCACCCACCAGAACTATTTTGATAAGAAAGGGACATACAAAGCCCAGCATGATTCAGTAAATTATAGTTTTAATGCTGATGCAAGGAACTTGTGCAATGTTTTCCAGCAAGCAAGCAATCAATCAGGCTACCTGAAAAACAAGTCCTACTCTGAGGTCTCCAATATTCAATAAACAAGACACTTTGTCAACAGACACCAATGTTTTACAGAAAGAACAAAGCAAGATGAGGACAATGCAGACAAAGGGATTATCAACACAGTATATGGTATATGCATATTCTTCTGATACAATTTTTTTTCCCCTGATGATCAGTATAGGAAAACGGTTGCATCAGCAGCTCATAGAACTGAAATATAAATCCTGCTGTTAAGCATATCTGAGAAGGAAATCGATGGAGTCACATCTCCTGCGGTTAGACAATGCTCGTCACATGGCAGTTGTCTGTTTCATCCAGAAACAGGGTGCTGAAGACATCATTAAAAAACGTAGGGTGGTATTGGCAGGCTCTGTCACAGTCAGGATTGAAGTTCACCTCCAAGATCTGAGGCTGCATAATTCTTTTCCCTGTCACGGCAAACACAAACATTGCTTAATACAAGTTCTATAGAGATCCCAAATCACTACCTGTCTTTAATCTAGAAATTACAGAAAATGATTGAGAAAAGCATGTTTTATGACCCAAACTGCCAACCCAGTAGGGTGTTTTTGTGTCAGTGGGTTGGTTTTTATTGGAGAGACCGAAGTATGTTCTACCATCATTATCCAGAGGACACTTATCCAACACATTCTGCAACTACTGTGCTAATTCAGTGCCTCCCCTGGAATGAGAATTTTCAGCCATTCAATATGATCTCCCTGAATCAGCTGTTTTGCTTGTCAGTCTCAAACATCTTCAAGAAAACTCTGCTCCTTTCACATTTCAGTATAAACCTTGCTTTCTTAAACCTCCTAGGTATTTAGCAGTCCTGTTCCTTTAACTGCAGCCACCCCCATCTGCCACTTCATGCCACTCCTAAAGGAAATCAGGAAATTTAATTTTCTCTTAAAACTTCATCAGTTCTGGATCAAATGCATTCTGTTGCAGAGAAAACCAATGGATTTTATTTCATGTCTGGTGTTGAGATTGTTAAGTAAGGGAACAACCTTCAGACAGATACGTAAATCCTGCTCTGCTTTGCACAGGAGCAACAAAACTCTTTGTCCACAGGCTGCCCACAGCTTTACAGCATTGACACTGGCACCATCTCTCATCTTCAAAAAGCAAGGGATCTGTGCAGCCTCAAGCTACTAATGTTTGAGCTGCTTTACTTCTCCCATTCAAGACACCTCTGGCACAGGTCAAAGAGTATCCAGTGTAGCATAGCAAATGTGTAGCAAACCACATTCAACCCCCTGGCTCTACCTCATCTAAGCAGCAAAGGCTCCATTTTATACCTCCTGTTTCTCAATCACTTCCCTCCATGAAAGTGACTCAGTCTTTACAGAACCAGTCCCTGCAGCAGTGGCCATGGGGCACTCACCCAACACACAACATCTAATTGCTCCACAGGCAAACCTGGGCACAGGCAATCAACTTTTCCTGTGTCTTAGAGAACCCAGTACCACAAGAACAGAGTATGCTCAGCTCTGTTCAATACTCCCTGGCAGTTCTCTTTGTGTTGGTGCCTCTGCTACTTTTTTACCTCTACAGAAAACACAGGTCTGGGTAAGGCACATTTACAGAACATTTCTGATCCTCCTAGTGAGATAAATTATTCAGTCTGGCTGGCAGATTTTGCTACCAGTCCTCCACAGCTGTCTGGAAGAAAGGCTTTAGGTAGTCATCCATGCTGTGGCACTAACATGAAGCAGCCTCACATGTTCCTGCAGACACTTGGTAACACCTGAATGTCAGCCTCGAGGACCATCAATAGCACTGAATTGGTGAATGTGATCCCTTCCCTGCTGTAGTAAGTCACTGTGCACTGAGGACACTGCTCTAAGCCTGGAAGCCACAATCAGATGTCTCTAAGGTTTACATAGAGTTGGGTATTTCAGACATTTGTTTGGGGTTTTTTGTGTGTGTGGTGGTTTGATTAGGTTCTTTTGGTCCCCCCCCCCCCATTGTTTTGCTCTCTTTTCCTCCAAACAGACAACAACAGCAGCAGGGAAGCAGCATGGCAGATGCCATCCCTGCAGATTTGCAACTTCAGGTGTCAGTGGGAGGCACAGAGCACACAGCTCACACTGCTTGAGAAACAGTACAAGTTAAAAGAGAAAAAATAGACTTCTGAAAAGGTCCACAAACATAAACAATTCAACATTCAAACAAAGGAGCATCTCACCATCTCTGCTGGTGTCCCACTTAAGCATCAAGTCAATGGCATATATTGCTCTGGATGATGGATAATCGCAGATGCCAAGAGGGGCAGGTTTAGACGAAGCAACTTGGAACAATTCAGCAAATGCCTTAAAAATACTTGCCTAATAACAGAAAAAGGTCTCTGAATGAGGAGTGAGGTTCCATAAAAGCAACACGTGTTTCTAATCACTTCATTCATGCAGTGTTTTAAAGGGTTTGTATCAATTGCACTACACAACAGATGAAAATCTGCTCAGTACTGGCCTCCAAATGTGAATTTAGACCTAATGCCAACACAGAGAAAGAACTCAGCACCTGGCAACATCCATGGACTTTTCTGGGGAGTCAATGGAATACTATGGAAACCCTGAAAATAGTGCATTTAACATTAGAATTAACCCCCTTCTCAGGCATTATGCCAAGTATCGCACTCAGGTGTAGAGGAGGGGAAAAAGAAAACTTAGGGGAGTTCTGTGAAGACCAGCAGTGCAACTGTGAAGTTCTGACTTTTTTTTCCTGCCTATTCAGTTGTATTCTAGCTTTGCTGTGTTCTGTTCTGCAATGAAAAACCTACTGTCCATTTATACCACTAAGAAGGGTGTGGGGGACATGGAGATTTTAAGAATCTACTACATAGGTATTTTGAAGAACAGTCAGCTGTCCGATCTGAAAGTGAAATAAACCAGGAAGAACACACAGATGTGAGTTTTAGCACTGAATTCATGCTGCAGTGAACCATTCCCTCTATCTTCTGTACACTGTACTACTTTGGATAACCTACAGGATGTATTTTGACATCTCTCTTTTCCTCCCTTGTAGTCTCTTCCAGACTATTTTAAACCCTGTCATACTTTGAGTATCATTAATTGGATACAAGGGTCTAGTTAAAACAAACGGGAATTAATTTATGGAAATCAAGTCACAGTTGGATAATTTATGCACTTTTGAATAAATATGCACATATAAAGGCTCAGCTATCATTCACTCTGTTTCTTTCAGCTCTTAATAAATATGGAAGAGGCAAAGAATTCAGTTTTGTGCATGTTTCTGAACCAGCTCTTCACTTTCAGCTTTTTCTTTCAAGCACGAATCACAGGAAAAATTAAAATCAATGAGAAGGCCCTCATCTGCCTTCCTGCATGTTTTATGGAACTGTAGTATTTGGAGCTTCCTTTTTACAGTCAAAAGATGCCCTGGTATCAGAGAACCATCTGTGTTCTTGTGAAAAGTCATCTGTACAAGAAGCAGGGACAGGGCTCTGGGAAGGCTGCTAACACAGAGAAGCTGGAGCAGCAGTAGGAAACTGCACTTGAGAATAGTCAGGACTGTCTGTATTGCTAAGTCAAACAATGAATTATCATAATGTGATCATGAAGTGAAGTTCTCAAATTGTAAAATACAATTCTCTAACAATCAAGTATTTGAGGGCAAATTGCACAAAGTTCTGAAGTACAGGTTAACATATGATCTCCTCTGTGAAAGTGATACACATGAATTATGTCTTCTGAGAAAAAAAAAAAATTCTAACAACCCAAGACCTTGAAAAATGTGAATAAAAAAAAAGCCCAAACAAATCACGAACATTTACATGAGAAAGATGAATTGCTGACTTACTTGTACCATTGTCCAAGGATATTCAGGATATTGTTTTTCAAACAGAGGAATAAAGTCTTCACAGTGTACCTAAAACAGTTAGTAATATCAAAGGCTGTCTTGGTCAGGAATGACAAGAGAATGGAACAACAAATATATCTGCCATTCATACAAATGCAAGTAGAGAACTAGGGAATTAAGACAGCTCCTGAATACCTTCCTTGTTCCAGGATTTCTTGTTATAAAAAAATCACTCTAAGGCTTTGACAATCACAAGCTGTGGTTTTTTATAATTCTTTTATTGTCTCTATCAATGTGGGTTCTATTCAGAATGTAGGTTTGTATTACCTTAGATAACCACAGATGACTCGAGGAAAGAGGGGAAAGAGTCGAGAAAAGCATTTGCTCAGGACTTCAGGTACTTTGAACACCGTATTGAAGCAGATGTGAAATAGGTTATTTGCTAATAGCCACAGCAAAGCATCAGAAGATTTTCTACCAACAGAAAGTCGAGGGAGTGTTTTGGGCTGCTTGCTTACCTGTTTCAATGTCACACCAGGAGCATAATTCATGACAGTGAAATGCTTCTCATAGTCATCCAAGTCATCAAGCGAGAATGCCCTAAGGAAGAGAACAACTCCTCAATGTCCAAGGTACCCAGTCCCAGCAGGGGCAGGGTGTGAGGGGAGGCGAGCACTCACCTGTTGGAGAAGCGCAGCCAGAAGACGTCGTAGCTGTAGAGCCGCAGGGGCCGGGCGGAGCGCAGCAACACCACATAGCGCACATCAAACTTCACCAGCCCCACGTCCTCGCGCTCAAACAGAACCGGATCCTCGATGTATTTGCACACCACCTACAACAGCAGTGAAACACAGCTCAGTGAAATGCCACTGTCACTGCACCTCGGTGACCTAGGGTACCCCTGCCTGCATTTCAGCTCCTCCTCAGAAAGGTGCACAAACAGACAACATTGCTTTCTGTCACACTCCGACTACAGGGTGTGCAAATAAGGAGCTCAGGATGTTCTCATTTTTAAAAATCACAGATTTCTAACTCCAGTGACCCTGTTGTTTTGCATCAATTGTGAAGCAATTCTGTGTGCATTTCTGTACCCCAGAAAACACACACAGTCCACATGTCACCAACAAATGGTGCTGAAGCGAGCTCCAGTGCTCACACACTGTAAGGTACAGGGGGTGTTGCAGGGACACTGAGGTACAGGTGGATGTTGCAGGCTCCCTGTACAAAGCTCTGTGATTCACCTCTTGTTGGCAAAGCTGGTCCTTTGTGCCACTGAGCAAAGCAATAACAATTAACCAGCAGTAATGTTTCCAAACCGATGACCAATGCTAGCTATAGCCAATGTGTTTGTCTGCTAGCCTGGGGACTGACTTTACAGCAGCACCACACTGGAGTATCCCTTATTGTGAGTGCAAGTTTTATCTTTTAAATAAGACAACATCAGACTCTGAGTTCATCACTGCAACAACTGGAGTTGACCAATTTGGAACTGAATCTATTCTGAACTGTATGCTTATGGTCAGCATATGAAATTTGAAGAAAATAAATTCCCTTGGTATTTTCAGACCTCCTTTTTCCAGCTCTGCCTTTTAAATCCTGTTCAAAGCTATGCTCTCTCACCTTTGGGGTGCTTTCCCTGTGCCTGATGATACTGTTCAGGTTGTTGGTGATGTGGGTATCCAGGCTTCTGGCCAGGTTCCAGGGTTTGCAGATCCAGTGATTGTCTTCTCCTCTGGGAGAGAAAGAGAGAGATCAACACCTCTAAGTATCCACCTCATTCATCTGGCTGAACAGCACTTGGCTTGATCCATGTCTTCTCCTGAAAAAATACTTTATAAAGCTGTGGGCTACAATGGAAGAATTAAGACATCTGCTGACAGCTGGGAGGAGTAGGTCTAAGGAATAAAGAAGAGAAAAGGCAGTGGTACCTTTCACAATTTTTTTTTTTTTCAGTTAGGGCCTAACATGATCTCAGTGTTTATCTCCTTCTAGTGCATCTGACTCCACCAAAAAGGGAAAACAACCCAACAATAGGACAGCATCACCGTGAACATGCACAAGGCATGGTGTGGAATCATTCCGCCAGGAGCCTGAAAGTATTCTGGCTGGGTATTGTGCAATTTTCCAAGTTGGTTCCCTACTGACACCTCCAAATCATTCACATTAAATAACACCAGAACTCATTTCTTTTGGAAGAAACCACACAGTGTCTCAACAGCTCACACTACAGGAAAATAAAAACACACCACCATTGTCTCACTTTCTAGCACCCAGACACCTTCATGGGCAAAATTCTTTGAGATATCCTTGAGAAAATCCAGCAACATGCTGGTCTTTCCATCTGTCTTTCCAAGTCAGGACAGGGTGATGCTTGATGTCCTTTCCTCAGCCTATTAAAGTATTATAAAGTGAGTTGAAGACTGCAGTTAACTTCTGTTAACTGTTTGAAAATTCCTACTACCCCCTTCCCATTCCCTACATACACACTGCATTCACTGTCAGTCCATGATGTCAAAAAAGAATTAAACCACCACACAGTAGGGACACACGGCAGGTGTGCTCTCTCCTGGTCAATGCCAGTCCACAACAGATTATGTATAGCAAAATAATGGCCAAATGAAACACCTGGCAGGTGTCACCATAATAATCAAGTGTCACCAAAGCAGCAACCTTTTAACCAGAATACTCCATGCCAGACAGAAGAGGTTATTCAGCAGTAGCTAATGCTCTCTTTCTATCTTATAAGAAGAAAAATTGTAGTTTCCATCCACTTCAAGGCAGCTGCAGCAGCAGAAGTGTGGATTTAAAACCCTAAAGCTCCACAATTGCTTGAGTCCAACACTAAAACTAAATTTTACTTTCATAACCTTTCAGAACACAAGTACTTTAAACATTTTCCACTCTGGCTTAAGTGCAAGGACAACTGCTACTGCCCTCTGGAAGAAAACCTCCACACTTGTGGCAAGCACATTTTGAGGCTTCGTATGTGTGTTAAACACAAGAGGCAAGATCCTGACTCAGCAAAGGACTTCAACTCAGTATTCAAATCACAGCAAAGTTTCTGGGTTTCAAACTGCACTGCTTAACTACTCTCACCTACAATAAGAACCTAAAAAGCTCCCACTTTTCAGGTAAAACTCCCCTGAATATAAATGCAGCAAGAGCTAACTCATGGTGGTGCAACAGCTGCCAAGACTGCCAAAATGTGGGCTCCTGGTCTTTGAGGACAGTGGGATCAAGACAGGACAAAACCTAAGGAAGAGGAAACACAAGTCACCTTCTTTCACGTTGCTGGAAGTAGCTGATGAACTGAGGCAATTCTGTCTGGAGGTTAAAGGTCCGAGGCAACCACCTGGGCCCATCTGGCCCTCCAGCTCGTCTAGCAATGGATGCCAGGCAGTCTTTGACAGTCAGGAGGTTCTCACATGGGAACTGGTTCACCATTACCTCAGGCTTCTCCTCACTCAGCTTCCTACAAAGCAAACAAGTGCTTGGTGAAGGGGGAAGGTAGGGCAGGCCTTTGGGAACACAGTTTTTATAGCAAAGAAATTCTTAAAGTATTATCGAGGAATAATGAGTCCTATAATTAATTAACCTATAATCTTTGAAGTGTGAGAAGTTGTAGAGGATGTCTGCTTCTCCTTCGTTGTCTGTGAATACAAAACGGGGATGTGTCAGGTTGTTGAGGACTTGCTGAATGTCTGTGAAAACCCTAGAAGAAAAAAGCACACAAAGAAAAATGTCAGTTTAGTTTCTGAAACTGATCAACTCATGCATGAACAGAAAAAAAACTTTAAAGTTTGACTTTCTACAAGACTTATGTTTTTCTCATATACACTCTCTCTGTGACAATCTCTTCTTGATTCACAGAAGCAACTTAAATTGAAGTGGGATAGATTAAAAAATTTTGAGAGATTACCTAAAAATTATCTATTTTGAGATAGATTCAAATTCCCTCTCAACCTCATTTAAAATCACACAAAACCCCAACCCAAACCTGACATTTCAGAATGTAACCAAAACCAAGGCAAGTTGTTGCATATCTTAGGAAATCTCCCTCTCAAACAGAACCAGTGATTTGGATGCTAAAATAAGCAGATAGAAACAATGGTTATTTTGATGACTTTACAGCTTAAAGTGAGGCCACTTAATTCAGAATTCAGTAGGTTGACTCAAAAAAGCATGACTGGTTTTTTAGTATCGTTTTCATGGTAAGGGAACATTTAAACAGAATAAAACACCACTAATTTTTTCCATGAGAAACTACTGTATTCTTTCACCTCTCCAGATCTATTCTTATCAGTTGTGGAACTTTCCTCTCCTCCTCCATTACTAACCGACTGGAAGATATATTCCCTTGAGAGACACTTCTCTAAAAAGATGAACTGCCGAAATAGCCCAGTCACAGGGGGAAATAAATTCTTTAAAAAGTAAAGTATGTAAGATGCTTTGCATAGCTCCATGTGTGAGATATTACAATAGTTATACTTTTTATGCTGAAGCCTATAACTGAGAGAGATGACTTCACTGCGGATGAAGGGAATCAGCCCGTTGAAAGAAGCCACCAGTCTTTCCTCACTGTTGCAACAGAACAAAATTAGTATTTCCACAGAGTCCCACTAGCATTTCTTCCTGCAATTCGTGGCTCCTCCTTGTATGGATGCACACTAGGGGAAAGTGTTATACCAAATCTGATGTACTGGATCCACTACAAGTTCTGCCAAACCCACAAGCTCCCCTAACACCCACTGGTATGGAGCAACTTTTAGTCCTTGCTGGAACAAAAGGAAATCAAAGTGGTGACCTGAAGATAAAAGGCCAATTATATATAATGCTGTAACAAAGTCCTGAAGCATCCAATATCTCCACACAAATAGGCACGAAAGAACACATGCAGCACAAGAACTACTAAAATTGAAGTTGTTCAGAAAATCCCAAACTGGTTCCTTACAAACACACCCTACAAGTCACCATCCTGCAAAGACCCAGTGCCAGAGCACTCAGGATTATGTATTTGAAGACTTGCTTAAAATGTAGCACAAAAGAAATAGGGGACCTCAGTCTAACTTTGTTAAGTGCAGGAACATCACTGTAATAATATGAAGGAGGTTAAGATTAGAGAGAAAATAAGGCCATTTCATTTGTTCTAAGGTAATACACTGATAATACCACAAAAAGATACATAGAGGTAAGAAATGCACCAAGTTCCATTCTGGCTTTGGCAGAGGGCAGGACATCTACCCTGCAATCCTGTAGCATCAGCCAAGCTATTTTGGACCTTTCAGTCCAGGATCAGTGACAGACTGAACTAATGAAGACAGCTAACCATATCTCCCCAAATGATGGGCTTTTTTTCCCCTTGTCTCACTGAAGTCCTGGTAGGGATGCTATGAAGTCTGGGATTAAAGATGACATTCAGTGAAATTATGCAAGTAAGATAAATATGTATAGAGATTACTTAATTTACTCAAAATATTTAAAGCTAAGAAGCAGTTATCAACTGAGAATCAACTACCACAGGACAGAGCTGACAAGACCAACCAAAACAAAGAGCTGTCTCATAACAGCTCTTTGGACATTTTAAAACAGTAACGGATGTAGCTGAAGAGAAACATGAAAGGGAAGATCAAAAGAAACAGAGATGATCAAGCCCAACAAAAACTGGAAAGACTTTCCTTAATAAATCCGTCTTTGAAGCATTTAGTTCTTTGATTCTTTTTTTCCATTCAGCAATCAGCACAGCTGGACAGAATTAGGCCAGCAGTTACTATGCTACAAGACCTAATTAAACCTCTAATTTTGCTATATCAAACTACTTGTACTCACTCCCCTGCTTTTCAGGATTCAGATTAAACATTTATTTCATCTTCCACTCTCTTCCTTAATTCTGCTTGGATACAAGATGCTAAGAATTTGTTCCAACTTTGCAACCATGTGCCTTGTATTTCTTCTGAATCCCCTAAAACAGCAGAAATCCACAAAGCAGAGCACAAACATTAAGAGGCTACACTCATCTACCCAGCTCCACATGTCCCCATCTGTCTGCGCAGGGCGACAGCCCTAAAACCTTCAAAGGAGGCCAAGGGCACGGGAAGGCTGCAGCTCCCACTCAGTTGTCTGGAGTCTGAGATGCTGCTCTACTTGTGGAGGAACTTCAGTAGACAGAATTCAGAGCATGAGATGGATCTTACAGCCGTCTGTCCAGATGTGAACAGGATAAAGGAAAAGAGAGGGAAATCCTTAGGTGTGCATTGATTTGGTGTGGATTAAATTCCTTAGAAGAAGAACAGGAAGAATTTGATGTTTCCCTCTCCTTCCTTGCCTAATATGAATGACATTCGTTTGAAACATAAGACACAAACTCAAGAGGTAAGCAGTGAAAAATATATCAGTGTTTCCCAACATCCTCAGTATTGCTTTCTGCCTCTATCAGAATGCATCTGCCTTTGACTCCTCTACCTGAGGACAGCAGATGAAAAATATAAACTTTTGCTTATCCTCACAGTCATGTAACCAGAGATTTCAACTACAAATGGAATCTTGACTATCACTGGGCAAGTTAACAAATGCCTCTCCACAAGAAGTGACTTTGATTTTCAGTAGTTCTTCTCAAGTAAAACTGATCAGTAACAAAACAACACAAGAAGCTGGTGTGTGAGTAAACCTACCAAATACATTTTAGTGCAACTTTACCATTTAAGCAAAATGTTTCAAGCAAGAACTGTGATCCCAGTGTCCGACTACAAACACCCCGGAGTGCAACTCACAGCACATGCTAAGCAATGGTTTGTTTTTCTGGAATAAAACCAGTAACAAGGCAGCCTGGCCATGCAGCACCACTGTTTTTGCTCAAAAAAAATCCCTTATCTTTGCAGTGTTCTTCCAGCTTTCTTCTGAAATGGTTTCACAGCATATGGTCCATTTTTGTAGCAAACACATGTCCAATTTAATACATCCCACGTTTTTATAGGACTCCTGTTTGGTAATGCCATCTGAACAAGGGGAATAGTCTGTTATATTCACACAGCACAGAGCAACCCCTATGGACATACATGCTATAATGCAGAAGGCAAGTCTTTAGTGTCTCTTCTACACTTTAAGTCATACTTGGTGAAAACAACACTGTGTAACTTACAGTGTTAAAACATGATGCAAGTTTTCTTTCATTCAGAAGGTGGCACTTATTAAAAAAAAAACAAAACAACAAACTAAATTTATTTTCTTAGAAATTCTGTAAGGGACAATTCATTCACTCTGAAGAATATATCCAACAGGAGCAACTAGTAAGTCAGAATCTTAGGCAAGTGGCTCCATATAAACACACCTTTAACTTGCCTCTGTTCTTCAGAGGTGGAAAAGGCTGTTCAGCCTGAACACACTGCAATTACTGCACATAATCCTGTTAAGAAAACATCTTGTTTGTGGATACATACTTGAAAACTTTGTCTTTGGCATAAACTGGTGGATTTATCGCTACAGGAAGTTTTTCCTTGTTTTCTGCTAGAATTGCCTAGAAAACAGAAAACCACAAAAAGTTAATTCTAGGCAGAATGAAAGAATCCATTGAACGTCTTACTGGTCTGTTCTCTTTGGTGCAAGTGAATTTCAGCCAAGTCATATTTTGACAATTCTATTATGTTGTGTAATATGCTGTTCAGAAAAAAAATCTGTACAAGAGCAGAGGCAGAAGGAAATGCTGTCAGTAAAAAGGAACAAGAAATAAGGCTTTGAGACTAGGGCACATCAACACCGCTGAAAGACCCTGAGAAACTCTTGCCTCCTAAACATTAAAAAAATCTCAAATCGCAGTCAACCATACACAGTAGAAGACAAAGTTGCTGTATTTCCAACAAAATGGAAAACTGATTATTTAGGTGTGATGCTTTGTTACAGATGACTAAAAAAGATTATAGGAGTTTGGAAGGCAATTCTGCTCCTGTGAAAAGGAACAAAATGTTTTTTGCAGTCTTCAGCAGTAACCATGCCTGCAAAGTCTCTCTCCATCCTGTACAGCCCCCCTCTGACTGATAAAAGGAAATACACTCTTGGATCATTGCTGATGCCCTGCCAAAGGAAGCAGCTCCCAGAAAATCTAGGATAGGAGAAATGTTGATGCAAAGTACACCTCTTCCAAAAATGCAAAATCCCAACCAACCAATCTGCCTTAGGTTACAAGACATAATAGCCTAGCTATTATGAGTGTACAACTTAATTTAGCAGAAGCAGGTTAACTTCATTTCTGTCTAGATACTGTGAATAAGAAGCTGGACGGAGCATTTCCAGCCTCTCAGCCATCATACAGAAACAGATAGCTGAGGTACAGATTCATCTTTAGAAGCTGTACTTTGAATGCCATTAGTAGCCAGTAGAGCATCCTCATAGGTATCAGTTTCCTCATTTTTCTAAGTGAATCTTGTGCAGACATTGTTCAGTAAAGGACATTCCAAACATTAATTTCACATCCTTAAAACATCCCAAACCTTTATTAGAAAGGAAAAAAACTGAATGAGTAGTTTGTAAGAGTGCCATCAAATTAAAAATGTCCCTGCTCCAATGTTTAATGGTTCTAAACCACAACATAGCCCAGTATCCAGTCTGAAAATGCCACTTTTCCTAAAATAGTAAAACAAATCTTTCTGTAATTCAAGACTGAACAGCAATGCTACAACAACAAATCCAATCAATAAGCCTATTAGACAATGTATCAAATATCTAACTGGAAGATGGATGTCTCAATACGAAGTACTTTGTAGTGTGCTTATAAAAAAGCTATGCAATACAGCAATAAAATATTAGAACTCATTTATGTTGCTCCAGTATTTAAACACTTAGATATCACACATAAGTGTAAGACATTTCCTGTCTCACTGTCCTTTGAATTGTCTTTTTTTTTTTTAGTTTAATGGCTGTCCTCTGAATCAGTCTTTAAGTTTTAAAAAAAGTAAAATTGGAATTTTTGCAGTGCTTTTTTAGACACCACCTCCTCTTAACAGAGATAAAATATGGAATTAACTTGTTAAAATCCTACCTGGTAATGCTCATCTGGTGGCTCTGGAGTGAAGCAGCTGACATCCAACACTTCAGCAGGCACCCAAGGTAACAAAACACATTTCCTGATCAGGCGATCCGTCTCCCCATAAGCATAATCACGAGTGACTTCATCTGCAGCAAAACCAGGAGAACCTTTAGGAACTGCCTTCCATTTCCCATTGAAAATCTTCAAATGACAGCTGTACACTCAATACCAGCACAAATTTAGTTATTTAAATGGAAAATTAGAGATAATTAAAGAAATGAGATAAAAAGAGTATTATTTAGGATGCTTATCTTCTCCACATGATGGAGGCATAGGGTGGCCCCTGATTAAGATTACAGGAATAAATCACTGGCCTGGTGTTTCCCAACTTTCAGACTCAAAGCTACAAACACAGACTGTAAGGAATTTTTTTTAAACCCCTCAGATGACTGAATTTGCAGTTTCACTAAGGCAGTGATGAAAGATTTAACTTCTCTGTCAAGAAAACAGCAACATTTTTGGACTGGTAAAAGGTGGCTATCCTAAAATATGGCAATATCAGACAGAGAGAACTTTTGTATTTGACAGTACTACAAGAATGCAGCCATTTCAGTCTTGAAACATTTGTTCTACTGTGAAATGCTCAATGGTTTTGTAAGAACTGGCCCATTTCCTATTGCAAACATGAAAGAAAAACCCCAGCTCCTCAGACACACACTTACCACCAGTTTCAAGGTCTCTCAAAGGCCAGAGAACCGTGTAGGCAATTTGTTGAGGCATATAAAACAGAGGTGCTGCTGCAAAACTCGGCTGGTCTGAATGCTGAATGCGTGATCCAAATTCATCCATGATGTACCAGACAGGAACCTTCTCCTCTGCAGTCTGTACGAATAACCAGAGGGAGTCATCTCACACACATGGACTGCAGGAAAAGCTCTGTGAGATAGAGGCGTGGGAGGCACCCCTACACCACTTCTCAGACTCCTGCTTTAGCCTCCTCTTTCTTGTGCTATTGCTATTGCCTACCAGACCCACTTTCCCTGAACCAAACCAGCTGCTTAAGAGAGCTAAACCAGCAGAAGGCTGCCTGGCAGAGTTAGATTTCCTTCAGTTTCTCTCAGAATCAATTAGCTAAAAAGTGTTTGAAGCTTAAGAGTGAAGGAGAGCAAAACTCCCACCTGCACTCAACAGAGTGTTGAGGCTACATCATCATAGTGCCCCTTACTGCAACACTCATCACAAAAAAATCCTGAATGAGGAAATAAACTATAAATTGCTTGGTAGCACTACTGTTGTCTTTTTATGGAGGCAGGAATGAAGCAGAGAGACTAGACTTGACATATTTCCTGGAAAAGTGAACAGGAGACAAGGTCAGCTACAGGTTTAATTAACTGTCTTCTGGAAAATCACTTTCCAAGTGGTAACACAGATAATTCCATTTGACTCACAAGCTATTCATGACAAATTGAGTAACAATGAGGATAGAAAAACTCAGAGACACTGTTCAGATTTCCCTTTCATTAAAGGAAAAAGTCACAATGAATCCCCTTCTCAGGGATTTTTCAGTCCTGATTCCACTGGGAGTTAAGTTTGAGCTTAATTGATAAAGATCACCAGTCCAGAGGACAACCTCAAGACCCTGAGCTAATAGGGGCAGTCCAATCATGCTTTCACTGCTCAGGGTTGGCCCTGCTCATTCTGCATAGGGCTGAGGCCAAAGGACTCACATTTCTCCTCTTGAATTCCAAAGACTCAAAAAAAATTGGAGTTCCACTGCAAACCCTACACTGGGATTTTCACCTGCTCCATGAGGGTTGTACTCCCTCAAAAATGGCATGTATGCACTTGTAGGTGTTTGAAGGCTCCAGACATGCTGGTACAGTGCTGAAGGACTACAGAGGGCAGGGTGACCAAACCTGGTGTGTCTTACCCACAGAGCCTAAAAGGAGCATTTGCTCACCTTCCAAATGGAAGGAATGCCTGTAAGTATCTTTGCTAATATTCACGCACTGGAACATCTTCACCCGAAAATTTTTAACATTTAGGGTCTTACCCCTTGAGAGAGCTGGTAGGTCTGGTTGTACTTCCACATTTCCTGCAGCACCTGCTCGATGCTGCCCTCGTCTGGGACCTCTCCATGGAAGGGGATGCCCATGAGGTTAGCCATCCTGTGCAGCAGGCCGGGCACGCGGCGCAGCTGCTGCCGCGCGTGCTCCACGCGGTACGTCCAGGCGTGGTCGACCAGGAACACGCTGCAGGAGAGTTTGGTCACACCCCGGGTTCTCACACGCACACAGCTACATGCTTGGAATAAAAGCTACTGTTTCCCTGGAGGTGGTGTGATAGCTAATCTGCTCTTAGCCACAGAGTCACTCCCAGAGCACACACTGTGGCACTGCAGGGTAGGAGCAAATTCCTGGCAGTAATTTACTCTGGTTTTGCCCTAGGAAGCTCATGGTGGATTAGTGAGCATTTTCATGAAAATGAGGAGCAAAGAAAGAATGGGCACTCAGTTTGTGGGCTTATTCCCTTTAGAAGCCAAGAACACAAATATCTTCCCTTTTAATCACTGTTAACTCTATTGCATCAACCTGATACTCTTGCCTGAAGCAGCAAAACAATACACTATTTTGAAAAATTACTTGAGGACCTTGTTAGCCACAAGGTCTGTGACATCTACTGTCATCTGTAAAGCCAGGTGGAGAAGCCTGAGCATCAGAAGCCTGTATATGCTATTAAAAGAAAATGAGCAATAAGTTTTGATTGTTTCTATTTGGTTTGGTTTTTTTCTTTGGATGCAGTGGGGTGTGTCACCAAATTATTTTTAGAAAAAAATGCATTGTTTAAAAAAAATTACAATCTAACCCAAAATAAAACCACACATATCTGTATGACTTCCCTTGACAAGTTTAACCCTTGTTTAGGGTGCAGGACTTTTAGGAAAAAAATACAGTTTTTCAAACAGAAGGGTTCCTCATGTTTTGGTTATATCATCTGACTGAACCAATAGAGAGAAAAATCTGAATTCTACTTGCTAGCGAAACCCCAAAACCACAGAAAACCCCCTCCACAACACCCATATTTCAGAAAGCTAAAAACATGTCAGCTGTCACACAGGATAAGTATGGTTGAACAATTACTGCATCCCAGATTCCACACACACATGAAACCTCATTTAATTTTAAAATTAAAGGCTCCAGAGAATGCTAAGGTCAGGCTCTTTGAAAATGTGAGCAAACAGGTGTATTGGCCTTCTGCTCCCATATTCACACGCTGGAATGCTGCAAGGAAGCCCAAGATTATCACAGGAGCTGGTTTTGAACTTGATAATTTAAGTGCATTTTCAGATTTAAAAAGGTGATGACTTAGGTTAAGGCAGGGATGTAAAGGTACATATCTATGATTCTTTGTTAGTTTTACTCATCAAGCCTAACTTAAATTTTTAGATTTTGCATGTTTACGTCAGATCTAAAAAGTACGAAAGGTCTCCCAGAAGTTTTATACAACTGAGCAGAATTGCTTTTAGATCTCCAGCAGAGATGACTTCATCTCACTGCTTTTTATTAATGTAAGACAAATACCCTGTTCTATGTTTGAAACCAATAAGAGCACAAAAAGCAGTACTACAATACAAAGTTGTTTTTCACAGAACTTTATTCTAGTTTATAGATGCCTCCTAGTCTTATATTCATGACAGATAAGTTGATTTGAAAGCAAGAGAACAGTAATCTGATACATTCAATTCTACATGCATGAACACAACCATACTCTTGAATTATGCTTTAGCCAATTGAAGGAAATGCAATAGCACACAGAATATTACGGTGAGTACCTTCTTGGCATGAGATTTGTGGAGATCACAAGTACTTCTTTAATGTTTTTTTTCCACAAGCATACAGTCTTGCAGATACAAAGGTTTGCTTTAGTTCTGAAGAAATCATTTCAAGGTTACCTTTTCCCTATTTTCTCTCTGAGTTTACTAAAATCAATTTCTAAGTATCTTCCTGCATGATTTAAAAAGAAACCACATTAAGATATTTGTGCTCCCAGTACCCTTTGCAAGGTGTGCTCCATAGCATGCATCTCTTCTCAAACATGCAGCTATGTCTGAGAGCTGGAAAAGTGGATTTCTGAATAGAATCAAACAAGTCTCAAAGCAAACTGTCACCATCATGTTAGGGTTTCACACTTCTCAAAGACTAAACACTATTTTCAAAATCACAACTCACCTATTGGGATTGGAGGCTTGAAGTCCATTCTCATTTGTTACAATAACTTTGAAACAAGGTCCATTTCCAGGATTTGGCTTCTTCAATTGTTCTTCCATTTCTTCATCAACTTCTTCCTCCTCATCCACCTCTTCTACTTGCATTATTCCGAAGTAGTCGCCAGCATCAAATACCTGAGACAGTGAGTGCACAAAATATCATGCAACTGGGTAAGGCAATACCCTGATATGCAAAATGCAACACACCTGCAGACATTTCTTCCCTGCAATCTGATAAAAATTGGCATTTTTAACTTAAGAGATGAATAAACAACAGTATTTATTCTTTCACATTTTAACAGAGCTGTTTGTTTGGGACGTTCCTTTAGTTAATATTTATAGGAAGCTTTGTTGTTTCTTTGCCACCAGCAGGTCTACTGATGATAGTCTATCAGTTTAACGCCTCATTAAGAATTTTAGAGGCTGAGAACAGAATACCTTTGCTCAACTTTTGCTAAAATCAGTATTTTAGGACCTGCAAAACTGAGTGTTACCCAGGCTCCACAACCATCCTGAAGTACATTAAGGTCCCTGAAGAAAAAGAGCTTTTCCCAATTGAGTTCTGAACCAGTTAAGAAATCTCAGCTTGTTTCCCTCTCTCTTCCTTCCCTGTAAGAGAAACTATCAGTGCTCCCTCACCTCCAGGTAAATTGGGAGATTCTTTACCCTGCTATTTATAAAGTTAAGTTTTATACACTGATCTCTACTAAGATGCTGAAAGGGGGTTGTTTACATTCTTGCCTACTCTGGATGCAACACTTCATGTAGAACACACAGAAGCGAGGGCAGTCACCACACAAGGCTCCCCTGCCAAACAGTGGGCTTGCATATCTGGCGGAACCAAGACCCTGCTGACAACTTCCAGCATTTCAAAATGAACATATGCTTTTTAGGAAGACAAAAATAGGTAAAGCCTCAAAAGACTGTTGAAATTTTTCAGAGAGAATCATTTTGCTAGAATCATTCACACGTTACCTAATAAACCATGCATGGGCAAACAAATCCTTTGCCTCAATCTAACATGACTAAAAAGTAGTGAGGGAGAAAGGTTGAAAGTGTAAACTCTGGAGTTACTGGTTCAACACTCCAAATGGTTCAACATGCAGCCTGCAATGCCACATCATTAGAAATCATTACTTCTGTATATTGACAACTTCTTAGCTGTAAAATGCCAGAGGCAGCAACAAGTTTTCATTTGTTCGGGTGAGCGTTTCTATAGGACAATTATTTTTGCTAAGCCTCAGCAGGAGGGTGAGGAAATCAACTCCACATTTGTGAAGAAAGGCCACCTAGAAAAAGCAGACAGCTGTTCAAAGAGGGAGGAAGCCAGCAGGGGAACAACAGCTACTTCTCATCTTAAGCCACAGTTCACAGAGCAGATCCAAGTGGAGAAGTATCTGAAATTCCCTTCTGTGGAACAGGGGATGGTATTTTCCTCTGGGATGGCAGAAGGCAAGGGGAGGGGGCCATGGTGGATAAAAAATCATAGAATATCTTGGGCTAGAAGGGACCTTAAAAGATCTCCTGGGTTCCATCCCTGATGCCACGGGCAGGGATGCCTTCCAGATGCTAACAATAGCTAACAGCTATTAACTGTTATTAGCTAACAGCCTCTTAGCACACAGCTTCTTAGCTAAATGCTAAGGAGATACCAACAGTATGCTGGCTAATACATACATACGCATTTTGTAGGGTAAAGAAAAGTGTTTTGCAAACAAACTTAAGAGATTAAAAACACATCTATTTAAAAAACCCCCCAAAAATCAAACACTTAGTTTCTTTCACTTCAGCAGGTATTAAAAAAGTAGTTCCAATTTATTTCTAGTTTTCCAGTTGCTAGAAGAGGGTAACATTACTCAGTGGTAACCAGTTTCATAACCTCTTGCTGTTCTAATAGTAGCTTTCAATGCTTTTTTAAAGTCTCTGCACAGTTTCCTTGAAAATTTGTAGTCACTGAAATTCATGTAGCTGCAGAGAGGTCGCTGCAAAAGGAAGAGCCCTTCCCTGTGCTCACAAGTTTTGTAAGGTTGGCTCCCAGCTAGGTGAGCTCCCTGGTCTGGTTCAGGGCACAAATGCTAATCCCAGCCCATGGCAGCCAGCAGAAGCAGCGTGCCAGGAAACATGTTCCACTCTTCCCTGAAGTGACACTTCAGTGCTCCTGCTGCTGGATCAAGGGCCATCCTCAACAACCTCATTAGCCAGCAAAGAAGCCACAGACAAGTGACTGGGACTCATTAGAAAACGAAAAGTGCAAGTGTGACACGGAGGAGTCACTTGACATGTGCTGCAGTGTGCCACTGTGCGCGTTTTCCACACTTAGCTTTTGTCTTAAGGAGCTTGTGAAAGAGGGACACTGAGATCCTGCCTTTGCTCACGACAGGCTCCACCCATTTACCAAACACCCAAAATGAATATCAAGTTCTTCCACAACACGAAGGGGAAGCACTTGGGTGTATATATATATATATATATATTTTTTTTTTTTTTTTGGTTAAATATCGTCTCAAGACTTCAAAAAATGAAGGGATTCCAAATGCCCTAAACCAAAGTTTTGGTTTGTCCCTCCAACAAATCATCAGATGCATGAGGCTGCAGCAGTTGCATTTAGCAAAAAATCTGCACTTTTAATACCTTTACAAAATTATGCTTAATGAAAAATTTCTGCAAGAGAACTTAAAACCTTGTAAAAGCGAATTGTGTGTATTCCTCACTCAAAGTAAATCACACTTCTCACAGCAGCAGCAGCTCAAGACCACCTGAATCAGTGGCTTTCTGTGAGGGTTTTGTTGTTTTTTAAGCTCATAATTGATAATACAAACAGTTCAGTAGTTCACTGATGGCTCTGGCAGAAGCACCTCGTTGTCAGTGTGGATACACAGATAGTTTTGTGTCTCCTCTCTTCCTCCCTCCCTTTGAGCTGGGCTGTCATACTGAACCTATTAACACAGCAGCACCATTAAGGGAATCTTAAGTAAGCTCCTTAAGCAAAAAAGCAGCTGGATAAGATCACACCACCAATCTGAAAATTAATCTTTGGCTTGAAGCAGAACAGGGAGAGCTCACATTAAGTATTCCACCAGAGCAACCAATAACCTCTAGACAGCAAAAGGGTACCGACACATTCCAGTGGCACAACTGCTTGCAAGCAAAACATGTTTGGGCAAAATCTCTCCCTCTTCACATTCAGGTGCAGGTCCAACCTAACCAACCCCAGCAAAGCAGAGAACTTGATACCAAAGCAGGCACATGTCATGACAATTACCACACAGGCATCTCCAGTAAAGTCTTTTAAGGCACACTGCAAACTGCTCTGAAGGCCACAGGTGACCTCTGAGCAACAGGCTGTCCTCCACTGTGCTGGAAAATAAAGTCTAGGAGTATCAGCATGCTGCATTCCTTCTAGTAATTAGTTAAAACCCTCCATTTCTAACTGTGATGAAACTCTAACCAGTCTTTTGCCAGCAACATCTGGCTACAAAAATCTCCCCGCAATACAGAGAAGCCTGTAAAAGAACTTAGTGTATGGCTGGAATAGGAAAAAAAAAAAGATTATGAATAAAATTAGATGCAGGCACTGTATTTTCCAGGCCTATAAACATAGTATACACAGTTTATCCAACAGCATAGGAAACAACCACTACACTAGAAATAGAATTTTAGCACTTACAGTGAATGATTACACATGCATATATCATATTTTTCAAGTTTCTGCCAGAAACACACAAAAAATTTCCTCCCAACATACGCTGAATGCTAAACGCAAAACGAATAAATAAAGGCAGGTTTACCAATCCAGCAGTTATACCATGTTTTCAATGAACAATCCCATTACATAATGCTCTCAGAAGGGAACCTGCTCCAGCAGATCCCAAGGTAAATAAAAACCACCCAAACCCTCCACTCCTCACAGGCTTTGGTGTACACAGTGGAGGGAGGGTGCATTCACTCTGTATGTTGAAACATGTGTGAGAATGTTGGAAAACAGCTGCTTGGGCTGGGTTTGAGAGGTACTGATGCAAGAGGTATTTTTATCTGTTATTACGGATGCAAATTTTTCAAGTTCTATGCTAGAAAGTTTTAATCTTTGCAGCAGGTAAGGACAAATGAAAAATTCCTCCCATTTCACACATGTAACAAGGAAACTCATCCCCTGCTCTACGCTGCACTGGGTTTTTGCCCCCTGAGTTATACTTTATTACCTAGATTCCCAAAACCAGTCCACCCCTTCCCCTCACCTCCTTTTCTTTCTTTACTGCTGCTCCTCCAGCCATTCTGCATGGTCCAGTTCTAAGTAAGGTCCTATAGCTCTGTCTCTACCTCCTCAAGAGGTTATTCCAGCCCACAGCACTCCTCTCAGGAACTTTTCCTGGACATCCCAATCTTCTCAATATCCTTTCACCCTTCTTCTGGACAAAAACCAGAAGCTGCAGCAGTAGAGACAAGCACTCTCAGCAGCTTGCTTTGTATTCCAAAGCTCACTGAAATAATTCTCTTTTATTACACACACTGAGACATTTAGTACAGAAGAGCCTGCTCAGCCACCTCAGCAAGTAAAATGAAGCAGCAGGAGCAGCCTGTTGCCTTAGGGCACATGCTTTCTTCCTTCTGCCTTTCCTCATCCCAGCCTCTGTAAAAACATCAGCACCACGGGTCTCTTCTCACTCTATTGTCTTCTCAAGGGTGGTACACCCTCCCAGCAACGCTGGTAACAAGCCAGGATCTCAGCCACAGGTGACAAATCTCAAGCCTGCATTAGGTCACAGCACAGATTCACTTTGCTACCTCCAGCTTCATACTGGCACATGGAAACACAACAGCTCCCAACTTCGGGTTTCCTTGGCAGCTTTAGACTGCCTTCTGTTCCATCCTCTTCCAGGACATCCTTTCTCATACCTTCCTACTCAGGCAGAGCAGCAGAAATTCCTGCTCCAAGACCCTTGTGTGAATACTTACTGAGGAGGGTGTAATTCCACAAGGAGTTTGTGACTGGGCCTATGCTTGAGATAATGTAGATTTATCTTCTCTGTAATAAACACGTATTCCTGTTATTAACAGTACCACACAACAGACTGAAAGCACCACGAACATATTCAGACCCTTCTGACTATAAACACTGATATCATGACTTGCAATGCTTTTCTCCTGTCCCTACTTTGAAGCTGAGATGGGGAAAAGAAGCACTCAGACAATTAGAAATTACTTAAACATGGGTGTTAAACTGCAACTCCCTCACCACCTTCCCTACCATCCTATACTACCCGTTGAAACTTCTCACCTCATCTCACTCATTTCTTCACTGCTTATCCTGCCTTAAAGCAAACTACCACTAGTTGCCTTCTCCCCTCATCAGATCTCTTTCTCTCCGCAGGACTAGAAGTTCACCTCATTCATATTTTCTTCTCCAGGTCGACTCCTCCTGACTCCCTCAAACACTCTCAACTCTCCAGACTAATAGTTTCGGGTTGTGCGTCTTTCCTGCCTCAGTTCTTTGTTCGTTTACTCCCACAAATCAAAGACAGCTTTCCTCATCACTGAGGCTGGGCTGCAGATGCGCAAACTGAAAAAAAAATTTCTAAATACAACCCGTGCCTTTGCAATCTGTTTAAAATCACTCCTTCCATTGACTTTGTTTTTCTTCCCTTTCTCATCAAAAAGCTCCAGGAAGCAAGCGGATGATTGCTACGAGAGTGAAAAGGGATACTCCACCCTGGAGCGTGCCCCTGCCTCCATGCTCTCCTCAGTTCAGGCCCAGGGATCGGCTTCACCTGAGAAAAGCTGCCCAAGCCAAGTAACTCAGGCACACATGAGATGAGCCGGCTGGGCTCCGCACACTTACAAACGACTGAGGGCACGGCAGATCTGTGTGGAAGTGAACTGGAAAAAAAAATTAAAAATCAGGTAAAAGCCAATCCAAACCATAATGGATTAAGATAAGACAACATCTCGAGTCTAACGCTACTACTGTTGCTATTTTTCTTAATTCTCCTTGGCATAAAAAGCTGAAGGGTTGAGGACACTGTCCAGAATTTGGCTGGGACGGAGTTAATATTTTTTCTTACTAGCTGGTAAAGCGTTGTGTTATTTTTGTTTAATCACTGTATCTCTAGCTACCAGGACTTCCAAACGCTTCCAAAAACTTCACGCCGACAACAAAAAGACGAAATCAGATATGCACAATACACCTGACGTCTTTTCCAGCGCCGAGCTGCAGTTTCGGCACCACAACCCGCACCCTGCCTTTCCCACTGTCCCCTGCTCAGCGACAGCGTGACCCTCCTCTCCCCGCAGGCCTGGAGGGGCTGCCCTCAGCACGGCTCTCCGCTCGCCCCATGCCGGGGCCGCCCCCTCAGCGCCGCTCGGCCCCGGCTGCCCTCGGGGGCCGCTCCCTCAGCGCCGTTCTCCCGAGCGGAGCCGCCCCAGCGCCGCTCGCCCACCTCTCCGCGCAGCTTGCGGCTCAGGCTCTCCCAGTATTGCGTGGGGACCCGCGACGCGCGGAGCGCGGCCCCGTGCAGGGCCACGAAGGCCGCCAGGTCGCCGTCGCCCTCTCCCGCCATGGCCGGGCCGGAACGCGGCGGGCGGGGCCGAGGGCGGGCGGGGCGGCGGCAGCGGCGCTCGGGGCGTTCCCGGAGCCGGAGGGGCCCGGCCCCGGGGCGGCGCGGGGGTCGCGGGTGCCGGGAGCGCGGCGTTGGCGCCGCACGCCCCCGAGGAGAAGGGGCCTGAGGGGGCTTCAGTCTGCTGGGCAGATGCGGGTTGTGCTTCTCTTTTGTTCTTCTCCTGCCCTTGAGCTTTAATAAAATTCGCAGCATTCGTGGTGCAGTGCTGGCCACAAGATTTTTTTTTTAATTTATTTATTTTTCAGATGTTATGGGGACTCTTCTGGAAGGCCCCAGCCATGGCCCCTGAAGTGGGTTACGAGTGGGCTGTGAGGCGTGGCAGGCACTGACTGCCGGCCACAGCAGCGGGAATTGCTCTAAATTGTGGTTCTCAGGACAAACATCCAGTGTCATTCATTTATTAAAGTAAAGCTGCTTTATTTTGAACGTTGACAAGGGAATTTTAACATGTGGGCCTGTCTTAAATGTCTGCCAGTACAAGAGGGAGGTGTGTTTTTTTGCAAGTTCCTGTAGCAGAGTGCTGGCTTCCCAGTTCTTCCCTTGGATGGTTTAGAAGATTTCTAAGAAAATCTTCCTTCAAAGATTTTTTTGGGGGAATAGCCTAAACCAGTTTAACCTGAGGCTTTTAAAACAATACTGGTAGCTTTGGTCTCGCCTCAGGTACGGTTATAAAGCCCAAGAGTGAAGCCAGGTGTCCGACACTGCTCAGAGCACAGGTCAGGGCTTTGCTATGCTCGCTGCTGCTGCTGGGAGAACCCACATCGCTCCCTCTGCGGATTATCTGCTCCACAGACTGTGGAAATTCCTTTTTCTGCCAGCCCATCCCCAAATCAAGGATTCAACTTCAGCGCTGCTTGGGCTGGCAGCGCAGCAGTGTGCTGGGAGGGGCGTCCCATAGCCCTGGAAATAGTCAAGTTCAACAAACAGGATTTTAGGATCTAGTAGCTGGTCAAGAAAACTTCACATTCAGAGACTACAGTCAATGGAGAACCTGCATTGTTGAAGAAATACCTCTTTGCTCTCTGCCCTGTCTAGCGTTGTTGGCCTGGTGTCCTCTGTAACTACCCAAGAGTAGCAACAATCCCTTTCTCCACATAATCACAGAACTATTCAGGAGGAAGGTCCATAAATTAAAAGGCTCCAATAGGTTGGCTGGGTAGAGAGAGAGAATAAAAGGAGATTATAAGTGGTGCCTACGTGTTGTAACTATACGTCACCACTCAGCAGCTGAGGATCTAACTCAAATCTCCAGGTTGGATATCTGAATAGTAAATGCAGGCAAATTTTCCTCTTTGCCTGAGACTGTCTGCCTCACCATGTGCTGTGTTCCCACATTTCCTCAGCATAATGGCTCCACTAGGATGTCTCTCAGGAGACTTCTCTGATTAAAAAGCAGATCAAAAAATAGTTGGATTTCCAGTGTTCCTTGACTGTGCTCCCACCCTGCTACCCTGAGCTTGAGCACATATTTTGCTAATATTGTGGTTTGGGAAAAGAGGATGGCTGTGATGTTGATCTTGCCCTAGTAGTGTAAAATGTGGAGATTTGACCATGTACTAGTAGTCCTCCTGGGGACTTGCTTACTGAAAAGGCCACACTTCCCTCACTTCTGTCTGTGTCATGTTGTGTAGTTAACTCAAATCTTTTACTCACCTTATTAAAAAAAAAAAAAAAAAATCAATCCTTTTTCCTTAAACAGACCACAGAGGAAAAGTTTGGGGTGTCTTCATGTCTTTGTTCAGTGGTGCCACAGTGATCACGCCCTGTCCAGAGGCAAGAGGAATGTGATCTTGTTCGAACATGAGATTTACATAATTCTTTTTCACACCAAGTGTAGGCAGCTGCCTTCTCACTGCTTGTTTGTACTTCCACCTCACTTTGGGTGGGAGTTGTGGCTGCTGGCTGGCTGGCCGTGGTTCCAGGCTGTTTGGGTGAGTTTGCTGGTCTAGGGGCTGCTCCAATAAATACGACACAGTGAGAATCACTGATGTTAAGAGTAGACTCTAAGTGGGCTCTTCCCTGACTTTGTCCAGCACTTCCCAAAATGTGGTCTTGCTCAGCTGCTGTGTTTGGTAGCTTCTTTTACTTTTTCGCTGGTTTTCCACAACAGGAGTAATTCCTGGAGCAGGGAGCAGGGGCCAGCACTCACTATTCTTCTACCACTGCTTCAAGCACTGTGAGGCTTTCAGGAGCAGTCCTTCCTACTCTGACAGATGCCAGAGCCATGGCCCAAAAGTACCACTGCCAGCCTCTCATGAAAGGAGGTGTTTGTGGATAATCTTTGTAAAGAAAAGTCACCACAGTATTTTAATCGGATTGTTTCCTTATGAAGAGTGGCTGATTTACAGTGCCTGAACAGTGCAGCCCTCACTCAGGCAATGTGCTTGTTAAATTGAATGGGTCACGTTACACAGGTATTCACAGAAATTGCAAAAAGGTCCCAGCAAGACTGACCTTACTAGAACTACCTCAGTCTAAAATAAGAGGATTTAGCCTTCTGGAACTACCCATAGAAAGCCAACCCATGGAGCCCTCAAGCCTCTCTGTCACAGCAGGCCCCATGACTTATCCACCACCATCACATTTAGTTCCCACCCTGCAGCAGTCTGCAGCAGAAATTTATCATGAGTTAGCATATGTGAAGTAGCATTTGCCCCCAACAAACACAGCTAGAGTTTTTCAAAGTTTTGCGAGTCTGGCAGTTTGTGGCTTTATTCCAGATGTTTATGGTTAACTCATCCAAATACATCTGATGTGCATTCTCCACTTCATATTCCTGTTGTTTAATGTCAGAACCTTCCTCTTTGCCAAAATGGCATGGAAACCTCCTTAAGAGAGGTAAGGATGTAATGGGCAGAAGAGACCTTACCATCATAGTGGAAAGGAGATAAAGGGACATAATTTTGGTGCACTTCAAAATAAAGCCTGTAATATGTTTTAAAATAAACCATTTGCTTTCAAGTCAACAGCTTTCTCAATGGTAAAACTAGAACCTCACAGCACGGAAAGCTGTGATAGGGGCTTAGACGAGAGGAACATCATTTGCTCTATTTTATCATGACTGTATATGTGAGTTTAAAACCTCAGAGAGGTTTGTCAGAAGGCTGTTTCAAGAAGGGAAAATGTATTCTTCTGCATCAAAAAAGCGGTTATTGTATATAGATTTTGCCTGCTTGCTTTGCGGACAGATACAACTTTTGGGAAGGTTTTGCAACACCTGCCTGCCAGCTGGAATCTGTATGAGGTCTATCCCATCCTTTGGCTACTGTGGGACAGTGGGGCTGTGCTGTCCTGTTGTGTGGCTGGATGGTCACATGAGTGAGGAGAGAAACCCATGCTTTGACCTTGGAGTGGGTGCCCAATGTGAGTGTGCAGTTTGGAAAGAGCTCTGGAGAACACCCTGCAGATGGATGAGTGATCTTAGCAGGTTGGAGTCAGCCTCCTCTCTAAAAGTCTGGCAAGAGATCAGTGTGTGAAGGATAATAATCCAAACCATGGGGGTACAACCATGAAAAAACATCTTATCAGGCAGCTCCAAGAATCTCGTGTCCCTGTCGGCAATCCAACATGCTGCCCTCAGTCCTGAGGCATCCTGCTGTACCTCCACAGCCACTGCTGCAGTTTTTCACCAACTGCTTGGGTGCCTTCAGAAAGGCAGATCTCTGTTCTTCCCTTTTCCATGTCTTTAGGCATACATAGCACACTGTCTAATATAATACTTTTATAAAAGTTGGACCATTACTTAGGAATACTGTTCAACACACACAAGTGAGGTGGAGGTGCTGTTATTCTAAGAAGTGCTTTTGGAGTGTAGCATACCTCATGCTGTGCTGACTGCTCATTTAGATGTTGTATTTAAGAGGCAAAAATAGCCAGTTATGGTGGTTGTACAGGATAGGCCCTTTCTGTGACACCAGGAGTCAGTTGATGTTGATTCCTGGATAAAAAGAAGAATAAATAATCTATGCCCAGCCTGCCTTCACTTACCTGTTGGGTTGTGCCAGAGTGCTGTTCCTCAGGCCATTATGTTTTGTATACTTGTTGGGAAATAATGGCACGATTGGAACTGAGAATGGACGCCTCTGCAATTTACACCAGGCAATGCCTGTTCCAGTAAATGACAATCTTGTACTCAAATGAAGACTGTCACAACTGCTGAAACTGAAATGGCCGTTATAAAATTGCCTGTTCTACCCTTGTTTAGAAAGCATTGACAAGCAGGACTTTCCTCTCATGAAGCTGTGCTGGCTGTGAGCAATGCCTGTGTTGTCCCCCAGGTGTTTTTCAATAACTCCTAGAATAACCTTTTCCATGATTTTACCAGGCACTGAAGTGACACTGACAGGCCTGGAGTCTCTGGAGTCCTCCTTCCTTGCCCTTCTTGAAAATTCAGACAATGTTTGCCAGCTTCCAGTCAGCCGGGACCTCTCTGGATTTCCATTCCAGATTTTGTCCTTGCGCACAGATACTTCATTACCAGTAATCAACTTGATTTCCAATGACCTTTAGGAACTCTGAGGTTCAGCTTTTCTGTCTATGATATGAGCTGACTTTTCTTGTTACCCATTTCAAGCTCTGAAGCCACAAGGACAGCTGAGTGCCATTTCATAGAGCACATCTGTAGTCCCATAAAAGTGATGTTGTGTCTTCTTGGAATGCAGTGAGGATAGCTGCCGTATTACCCGAGTGAATTCCTACCAGCTGGAAAAGGCAGTAATTTATGTTTTGCGGCCAGTTTCCTGATGCCTTTCAAACCTGCCAGGCACTGAGAGTCATCAGTCATACCAACAGTATTTATATAATGAACAATATATATAAAATCAGCAAAGCTGATACTGTCACAGCATAATGCTTTCTCTGAAGCTGAACTGCTTACATGAGGATAGCAGCAGAACGGCACATGCCATGCTGGAATATGAGAGCTTCCTTCCACTTTCTTTGAGGCTGCTTCTCAATAGAGGGGCTCTGACAAAGGGCAGCTGCATGAGCTATACATGATTAACACCAGAGTTAGGTTAACAAGTAGTTAAAAGTCCTGGACGGGTACTGGTGATGTGGTCCTTCACTGTAGCCAGGATTTCTTCCTTAAAAAACTCTCCTTGAAGCCTGTTTGGAAGGAACTTCTATCAGTGTCCCACAAACTCCAGTGGTTTGATGAGAAACAAAAAGCCTTCTGTTGCTTAAGGATGAAAATTTGACCAAAATATGTAAACGCTATCAAAAAAGAGACAGTTCTCTTGTGATTCTTGCCCACACTTGTGCCAGAGACCTTGTCCTATACACAAATAAATAGCAGGTAGGGGTATCCATTCCATTTCATGTTTATTATGAAAGTGATTTTAACAAAAGTTTTATTACATGCTTCATTTTTAACTTTGACATAGAAATCAAAGCTATTAATATACAGAGGCAAAAGGAAATGTATTTTCTTACAAGGTACATTTACAACAACATTTTCTACTATAAATCTGACAGAATTGTTAAAATATTGGTAAAGCTTAGCACTGTATTTTATTTTCTAAGTATCAAATTTTGTACAGTTATTCACTACCCTTGCTCTAAACTATTATTGTACATTTCATATGGAAATAGCTGTTTGTACACAATTTACATTGGTAATAAAGCTTAGAAGTCCCAGCAGCATCTACAACTGTTCAGTTTAAAACCTCACTCCCGCGCAGTGGTTTACGTGGAGCAAAGTGATGCAGAAACCAGTACTACACCCCGTGTGCTTCCCCCTGAAGTCCAGCCTGCCAGAAATTCCTGCTTAAACTGGCACTGGACATGATCATAATGAACTTTTTTGCAGGTGAAAATACCACTGGCCTCAGGGGTTTTGCCTAAAAAAGGCTCTGTGATCAGATCCAATATGAGGTTTTATCACTTCCACTGCTCCCTATGATCATAGAGATCCCACAGTTTTCCTTGTCTTTCCATGATCCATGTGTGTAATCTATTAAATTCCCTTTTATTTCTGAGTTCTGTGTTCATTCTTATTCTAACAATGGAAGAAGAACCAGCACTAACTTTAAATACATATTCTTTTTATGTTATGAAAATGGGAAGCACTTTAGAACGACACTTGATAGTCAGTTCTGTTTAAATTAGGATGCTAAATTGCCCCAGAAAACTCTTCCTGTCATGCCAGTGAGACTGAAGAAATAACAGGATCTGTAATCTGGAATGATAAATCTGGCAACTGCCTCACATCCACCCCGGTCTCCTAAAGTATCTTTATAATCAACATGTTGAGTCCCTGCTGCTCTCAATGCAAATTAATGGCCTTTCTAAGTTATAAAACATAGAAAACAATATTTACAAAATAATTTTAATTAAAAAAGTAACAAAAACAAACTCTAAAAAAGATATTTTCACAATAATTAAAATAAAGTTTAATTAATCAAAGCCACCTCTTTTCTAGATATTGAGAAAATTGAATTGGAATTGTTTGTATATCTTTAAACTTGTTATCTCCGCTCTCTGAATACAGATGGTTTAAATTATTAGATCTAAAGGTACTTCTGTACATTTTACTCTTGTATATTACATATTAATTTTATAGATTAAAAGCTTTATGATGAAGAATAAATAAATGAAATAACAAACTGGAATTGTATATAGTGAGATCCTTAGATAACAGTTTTTTGACATTGTTTATTTCCCACCCTGCTTCTTTTCAGATGAGAGATAAAACACAAGACTTGTCTCTGAATCCAAGTCTCTCGCTGAGGAGTAAGTTCATAGTACCTTACAGAAATTTCCCTTCTTCCATAAATTCTTCTGGAAGACAAAAGTATTCCTTTTCCCAAGTGCTTACAACAGTCTCTCATTCTAGAAAACTATTTCATTAAAGTCCCAGAGTACTGAGATTCTCTAAGAACTCCTCCAGTTACTCCCATTCCTGTCAATCAGTGGTTTTAAACTACAAAAATGCAACTCCTTGAACTCATGATGCAGATATAAGGAACTCTGTGTGTGCGTGTCACTCATTCCCATCATTAAGAAATCATCCAGACCCCTGAGGTGGCTGAGAAACTTGCCACTGGGTCCAACTGCTGAAGATTTTACTCCAGCTAAGTTTTTAAGAGCATTCAAAGGTATTTAGAGTCCAGACAAGGGAGCTGTCACAGAGAGGTGACTTTTGCTGTCAAACGCCTGTCAGCAGACCCTGTATAAGAATCACAGCACTACTTTTGCTCCTGAAGTTCCTAACCTGCTATCTGCAAGATTAAAACTGGCTTTTTTCATAGGTAAGGCTGATCTGAGAAATTTGCATGCATTGGGCAGGCTTATAAAAAGGCACAGGGAGGGGTTTGACTGTCCTTTTGGAATGCTGAACACATGTAAAGGATGTTTCTCCCTCATGTGGCAGCATCCTTGCATTCTGCTCACAGACAGGATTTCAGGTTTGCTGTGCTCTTAAAAACCCACTGACAACTCAGAGTGTGGACCCTCTGAAAACTCTGACCAATCCTGTATTTTTTAAGCTAGTCTAAAGCTAAACTAAAGTAAACGAAACTAAACCTGGCTTAAAAGGCAAGCTAGTTTCAAGTAAACTTACTTTTAAGTAAGCTTACTCTAGAATGAAGCTGCTGTGTAGGAAGGATTAGTCTAAATCTTAAGTAGTCATAACTTTGTTCTATGGGGGAGGCACAACGAGGAAATAAAATTCTTTTGAAAAGTTGGTCTTTAGGCAAAAATCTAATGTACAATGGAAGAAGGAAGACAGGGCAAGAAAATGGCCTGAAAGACTTCAGAACTTTTAAATCCAGTTTCAGTGAGCTAAATCTCCAGGCAGAGTAAGTCTTGTTATTGAAGGCAAGATGCAGTGTGGCAGAAGAGGTGTCAATGCACTGAACACAGAATCCTGCTGCTCCCTGTACTCAAGTGACACACAGAGGCACCTTTGTGTCCTCAGCACTTTCAAAGCACAACTCAAGGCTTGATGAGCAACTTGCGATTGCTGCAGTGTCCCGGACTGCAGCAGGTGTGCAGGCAGGGATTTGGTAGCCTGTGAAAATGTTTAGGGATGATTCCCCATCACCTCTATAAAAATAAGTGCAGTACCTGAAGCAGAAAGAGAGGCTTAAAATGGTAAGTGCTGCAGGTGCAGCTTTAAAGCAAACAGGCATTTGCAAATTGAAAATAAAGAGCTCTGTTTGTGCCACGGGATTGGGTAATCACAAATGGGCACTTCTTCAGTCTACCTGAAATAACACATAAATGTGTTGTTGCACCTGTCCTGCAGACAATGTGTAATTCTGTAAGAACAGATACAGGGCTGTATTTATTGATATGTTCAAATGCAGTATTTCATATTCAGGGCAAAAGCTAAAATGTTGTATTCTGCCACGTCCACTAAGCTGGTTTGCCTAAAGGTAGCTGTATTTCTCTTTGTACTGTTTTTGATTCCCAAACGTGTGTAGGTCTTCTCTGTAGAAGAAAACATTGTTGTGCTGTTTTTATATAGTAGCAACAGGTTCTCTGACTTTGACAATGAAGGCATCCTACACTAACAGCTGAACTCACCTCCTATTTGGCGACTGCCAGTTTCTGTTATTGTAAATCTAGTATGAAAACCAAAGCATTTTTAATTTCTAGAGCTGATACAAAAAATTCTGTGCTGTTCTTCGAATCAACTGAAACCAGTTCAGACTGCCTTATTTGCCACCTGTCATTACTAATTTCATTAGAAATTTGCACATCCAAGAGCATTTCTATGCAGAGTGGCAAGTGTTCAAGCCTAACTCATTTTCTAAATACATCACATAAGAACCCCCTCTATGTTCACAAGCATTTAAGTGTCAACTTTTGAGGGTCAAATGATTCTATTTCTTTCAGTGCCTTCCTTCACCAACATAAAACCTGTGTTTGCCACAGAAGTCCACAAGTGCCTTGTCCTGATTGTGGAATCCCTGCCCTGACATGACTCTGGGGAACAGCAGCCTCATTCTCAGGTTGTCTGTCAGGATGAACTGGACAAAACCCTGCTTTTTTGTAATGTGGTTTTAAGCCAGAGCAAGCGGTACCAGAGCCAAATGCAATTTCTCTCACCTGTATTCACCTCTCACAGCTCTGTCGAGGTCCCACTACCAGTGGCCAGAACCGAGACATGTCCCTCTTATGGTTTCTCTCTGGCACTGGATTTCCCATGGAGCTAAGAACCTGGAAAATGTTATGGTGCTGCCAGTGGTTTCTGGAGTTTGGCATCAATGTCAAACATGTTGGTTTGTCCATGTCCAAACATGTTGATTGTTAAACAAAAAATTTAGCAAGCATTTTACTAAACTCAGTGTACTGTACCAGGTTCTGAAGTTTGCTTACTCAAGTTTGAAATACTAAAGATCACTGCGAATCATTTGCCAAGCGAGGAAGTTATTTTTTGCCATATTTTTCAAACCTTTTTCTTCATATCTTTCAGCAGAATGGCTGCAATCCTGACTCATTCTAATGGAGCTGAATAGAACTCTGAATAACCTATCAGACTTTGAACTACTGTTTGGCTAAAGTAGTTTTTTTAGCTATATACTCCTGCATAATTGAGTACCTGAAAAGATTTTTGCTTTTAAAATTTTTTTTTTTGTACAAATGACTACTGTTAAAGAAAAAAAAAATGAAAATATTCTTTCTAGTGACCCTTGGTGAATAATCAATAAAAGTAGTTTTTAACATCCTCAAGAAAAAGTTAGGTTAGCAGCCTTCAACAAAGGACTTCTATGTACAAGTGACATTTTTTAATGAGGGTTAATGTATATATTAAAAAGAAAGCACACCAAAGATTTGAGGTCCACGAGTGGAAAAAAAGGAATTGTTAGACTATATCATCAGGTTGTTCAGGCATAGAAAGAAAAAAATTATATTCTTCAACAGAAAAGGAAAGAAGGCAAGCAAAATTACAAGATCGTTAAGTAGAAAAACTCAACAGAATACCTAAGGTGTGTTTTCACAGAAGTGGAATATTCAACCACTTGTAGTCAACAGAAACCAACTGTGTAAATTTAAGCAGTACTTGCACAAGGACAAAAAAAAGTGTCAGAAGATAATCATAACCACCCCTAATATATGTCTTTGAGAACATCCAAGGTCATGTTAAACTACAGGGTAGACAGGCAGAAAAAAAAAAAGCAGCCAAGCAAAACTGTGTGTTAGTCTTTTTCTGAATGGATGCTGCGAGGAGAATTCATTTCTCCATTTAATAAACTTGTAGAATCAAAAGGGAAAATAATACACAAGAGGAAGGGACTGAAAAGGAAAGAGGTTGAAATACTAATTTAAAAAAAGTTTCCTCTCTCATTTGATTTAGCTTCTGTGCTAGGAAACAGCAGGAAACCCTGGATTTATCATCATGGTAAACCCACTGTTGCTCTGTGAGCAGGGCCTGAGCACAAGGCTAAAGCTCTCCTGCAGTCCTTGTGCTTAATGGGCACTGTGGCTACAAATTTGGCATAAAAGGGAGAGCCAGGTCTCTGCAAACACAGAACCTGCCCTCCAACTCTTCTGCAAAACCATGTTCACCCCTGAGCTCCTGCCAAGCTGGGGCTTGGACACAGTTGGGTTCCTAATGTTTTAGAGACAGCAGGTCCAGCAACAGCTCCTCCTTGCTGAACTCCTCCCACGTGTGTTGTCCTGAGGGTGACTCTGTTGGTCTGCAAGTGGGGATTCCCAAGGAAGAGGCAACAGCTGACCCTTTACTGGGCAGCAGTTGCATCTTCACTGATGCTATTTTTCCTGGAATAATACATATTGAAAGAGATTGTCCCAGAGTAGACCATTATTCAGTATTATAAAACCTCAAAAGGCTTCAGTTGGGTGTTAACAGAAGTGACAAGCACTTGGAGAAGTCATTTAATTGTCTACACAAAGTTACATATAGATATGAGAGTAAATAGGGTGTGTGGGAGTAAAGATTTAAGCATGAATAATATTTACAGTAACTAGAGATAACATTACTAATGTACCCACAAATAGAGGTATATATTTATATATTTATATATTGTACTTAATTAGATGCTCTCTTAATGGAAAGAAAACCAAGACTACTAGTGTTGTTGTTCATTTCTCACATATCCTATTGTAAATGTCTTTAAAGGGACCAACTGATGCAATGCATGGAAATCCAGAGCTAAATCTGTTTCAATTAAGTAATTGACAGTGGCAAACCTCTGAAGAAGTTTAGAAGAGGACAGATAGAAACATTAGGACATTAGGGCATGGGACTCAATCTCGTGTAATTCATAAACCAAAATTATACATTTTTTTCTTCTTTTTTTTTTTTTTTTCCTTTTTGATCTACTTGGACAGAGGTTCCACCAAGCCACAAATGAGAAATAACAAAATTTAGATTGTTTTGTTTTCTTCTAAAGATTCAAATATAAACTTCAAGTGCAATTCAAAATCCAAGTATTATTTATACTACATACTTCTTTCTATAACAGAACTTCTCTGCAGGTAGTTTAATCATATCTGAATAGATTCCTCCTTTCTTTGACAAAAGTTGTTGTTGATGAAAAATAAAAAGCTAGAAAGAATATTTTTACATAGTGAGATTTCAGATGGAAATTGAGGATACACTAGTGCAGACATAAACTTGGATCTACAACTAGATGTACTCAGGGATGCATAATTTTTTTTTTTTTTTGTAGTAAGAGTCCCATTCAGAACATTGACTTTACACAATTATAAAACATTATAGGTGTTCTTCAATAGCAATTGAGAACAAAGACTGCAAAAAAAAAAAAGCTTTCAAATTAGCAAATGTTTCTACTATGGAGGAAAGACAATATTTGACAGGAATGCAAAGTAACCAAAAATTGAATACCACTAGACTATTTGTATGGTCGTAGAAACCTGGAAACTTTCGATCGCAGTAGCTTTATAAATGATCTTGGAAACATTTCTTTTGACTCTTGCGCTGTGTACTTGAAATAGTTTTGAGGGTGTGCCAGTACATCAAAGAGAGCTTTAATCAGTTTCTTGTCCTAGGGGAGACAACATAGATATGTTAGATAAAAGCAAGGTTTTGGATTTGGTGTCTACATAGGTTTCAAAATTGAACAATCAGGTCTGTTTTGCCAAACTTGAGTCTGGGTAAAGCAGTGTAGGGAAACTGCTCCATGTTTCTGTGGAGTTTTAGAGGGATGAGTCTGCCTGCTGTGCTGGATGCTTTTTGTAGTGCTACTGGCAGGTGCTGCCCTGGCAGGGCAGAACTGAATTAACCACAAACTGCAGATGTCGAGCATTAGAACTGCAAGCTGCCTCTGACTGTCCTTCCCACCTGCTCCATGCTGCTGTCCAGGCCTTCCCCCCATGGATGGGAGACAAGGCTGGTCCTCGGTGATGCTGAGCTTTCTAAGGACCTTCTCCTCTACCTTGGGAAAGCCTTGATTCAGTGCTTCAGCTGAGCCTGTGCCTGGCACTGTGCATGGCACTGTGCCTTGCACCTGTGACCTGAGCAACCCAAAAGCTGGAGGGAGAGAACAGCTCTGGGCAGGGATGCCAAGGGAGCCAGCTCTTTCTCCTGTCCTTCCAAGCCCTACATTTACATGGCTCAGTCTTGCCCTCTGACCAGCTTTTTTTTCCGTTTAATTAGTTAGTTGTTGCAAGTGTTGCTTGTATCTTTGTAAAACCATTTCTGATTGAGGCAAGACAGTGATTTAGTGATACGTTATTTAATGCACAGCAAATTTAACGAGTCATTTAAACATTTAAATGCCAGACTGAAGAAGGCTCTCCAAACAATACGTCCTTCATTCTTGGCTGCTTTTCAAACATACAATCTTACTAATCATATTAGCATATATTTAATTTAGTTCCTGCTTCTACAAAGGACATAAGCACATGATGAGTCCAGCTCAGTCACTTGGTTTTGGGCTGCTTCAAATACCAGCATAAACCTCAGAAGACAGAGAACTGAATTTGTGGTCACCCAAATTATAATTTAATGACTCTATCAAGGTATTGAGAACTATTTTAGGAAAATACTTAGGAAAAGGAATTCTTGGTTGGCCTCAAGGAAAGCAGGAATTTCTTACCTTTAGAATTTCTTGATGGTTTTCTGATGCATATAATCGGCCATCTCGAACAATGTCTTCTATTAGTTGTTGGTAATCCTCTGAAAAATAAAGATCAGTTGAGTGACTGTGACATCCTTTGGGAGGGCAATAGTCAGACATGAGCTAGGCCTCCTCTTGAAGACAGAGCTGAGAAATTCGTATCCAGTTAATTACTCAGTGTCTCTCTCAGTGTCTGCTATATTCTAATTTAATCATCTTAAAATTCTCCATTTCTTTATAGCAGTGGTTTTGAATTATCCCTATAAATACTAATATCCTCAAAAAAACTACTCCCTCCAGATAATTATGCTGTATTGTCTCCACTCTAGCGATGAAGAAACAGAGATACAAAATAACTTTTCAAACGTTATATATGTTATACATATATGCTATTTCAAAATCTTTGCAACTAAAATTAAATGGGGCCCATAAAGTTTTTCCTCATTCTTCTGTCCCTGCAAGAAGTGTAAGAGAGATTCTAAAGGAAATTTTTCTGTAATTCAGATATAACACAAAGAGGAAAACCAATTCCATTCTCACCATCGTAAGTCACATAGGGGACCTGGAATCCTTTGCCACTGTTTCCTTCATTTGACTTGAACTGAATCCAGAGTTTCCTGGATCTTGAGGTAAATGCAATAGGTCTCTCATATGTCTGACACGTTTCATATGTAGTAATTGAAGTAGGAGAAGCTAGAAATAAAGTTAGACAATGTTCTTTATAAAGTAATTTTTGTACCCTTCCTCATATAGGGGTCAGAGATGTCAAATTGACAAGACCTTTCTCAGCTGACATATTCCTGAGAGCAGAAACTTTTTGTGATAGAATGGATGTTGTCCTTATTTGCCTATAAACAGAAGTAGTTTTTTCCACAAAGGTAATGGGAGGCCCTCAGCAAGAAGCTTAAGCAGATGGCGAGGTGTAATTTTTGATCTTTACAAAACTACTCTCAATATTAATTTTATTTTACAACTCTAGCATTATATGCCAGAGTACCCATATGCTTGTCCCAGATAGGTAAGAACAAGTGAGCTGCGTGCCACGCAGACACGGTAGCCAGCCCCTCACGTGGCCAGTTTGGGGAGTTCATCTGATAGCAATAAACCACTTATAAATAAAACCACAATAAAACCAGAATGTAATGGCTGGTATGGTAATTTTGGATAAAAGACTGCCACACCCTGCAGAGTCAGTGGCCCACAGAACAGTTAACCTGGATGTGGGGAGGTGGTTGGTGACAGCCAGCACAGCTTCACTAAGAGCAAATCATGCCTGAAGTGTAACTTTACCCTGATGTGTCTGGCTTTGGTCACTGTTGGAACCACAGATTGGGGTCAGAAGGACAACTGGTGTGGTTTTTTTTCTATGAAGTAAGTGCTTTGCTTTCAAAAAAGCTCATCTGCACAGGTATAATTTCCTTCCATCTATAGCAATGAGGTGTCTTCTGATATACAGAGATGTCAATACAGGCCCTCAAGGATAAAAGGTTGTGAAAATTGTTTTAGCAAATAAAAGACACCATTTTTGTGATTAAACACACTGTTTTGAACAAAAGCTTCGTATGAACAATTGCCTTTCAGGTCTGGTGCTTCTTGATTTAGCGACAAATCACCAGAAGGAAGCCCACATCCTACATGCAAAAGAGGAGTGCATTTCACTGGGATCTTAACTTCTGAAGTTGTTGAATTAACTTCATAATCAAAGACACAATGCACCCCCTCCATTCCACAGAAAAGTGGGATAACTTTGGCTTTCTTGAGGGTGTCAGTTGCACCAACACACTGCCTAGATTTAGGGATAACAGCAGCAGAGATATATTTACAAAAGATAAGTGAGAGCACAATTTGTACAGACTACGAGACAGTTCTCCAAATATAATTTATCACTGTTGACTTCTAGAAGGGCAGTGATTTATCCCATGTGGTAACTGGGCCAGACAGAAGCCCATTAACTGCTTTGTGATTCAGACAATAAACTTGAATAATTAATATCACTCTGCTAACTGTTATTGGTAGTGTTCTAACTTGCTGTGTCACTTCATTCAAGAAACCTTTTAGAAACATTGGCTACACTGAAGACAGTCATCCCTTCAATATGAACTATTCACTCCATCTGCTTGCAGGAAATATTACCCATGTCTGGCAACTTACCACTTTTTCTCATTACTAAAACATCACCACATTCATCTTCAATTGGGAGAAAAATCTCAGGTACTACGATGAGTATTCTTCTCTTTGGGGGTGGATTTATATTCCAAATGCATTCCACATTAGCTGGGTAGTCTCCAGGATAGTTGGGTGATTCAATGTAGCCAGTGTAGTCCCCTAGTTCTCCTCCACAGTGCTGGTCTGGGGAGAAACATCAATTAGCATTTCTGTTAGTTCATAAATTAATCTGAGGTGTTTTTCTAGATCTGTCATAAGCAAGTCTAAACTCTTCCTCGTGGCTTTAGAAATGTGCACATTCTCCATCTTTAAAGGAATATTTGATCCACAATGTTGCTCCAGCTGATTGCAAAACCTTAATCTCTGGTGCATCAACTGATTCAATGCTTCATCCACATTGCTTTAACTTTGCTTGAGAAACACAGGTAAATAAACATGATCCAGTAGTGGTTACCATGGATACTGTGCTGACCTGCAGAAGATACTCTGCTCTAACTTACTTGGTTTTTAACTGGGTTTAGCTGAGTGAGAGTGGGGGTCCCAACAGTCAGCCTTACTTGATAACAGATCTGCCTTGCTTCATCTTAGATTAAACCAGTTAATTAAGGATCTTCATTGATGGATTAGTTTTTCTTTCTGAGTTTTCACAAATCCTATTGAATTTGGCACAAGTTACTTAAGCTTGATCTCCCCAGGCCTGCTCATCCAATAAAATTAGATATATGTTTAAATATGTTGCTTAATCCAACCCCCAAATACTATGTAAGGTCAGAAACTGGCTTGAAAACTGAGAGGATTTAAGACAGCAGAGTAACAAGGATGGTTTTATTTTACAGGAAAATCATCAAACTTCTTCAAATTCCATACAAATATAAAATTTACTCAAATGACATTAGAAATTATGAAGGGCTTATAAGACACATGGCACATAATCAGATGAAAAACTTACAGGAGATCTGCACATGTTGGATGATATTGCTTAATTATTATAGAAACAGTCTCTTAAATTAGCATGGTAGAGATGAAAAAAAATGCTTGCCTAAAATGATCAGTAATTCACAAAGGATCAAATAAAAGCTTCCAAGAAGATCTCACTATCATAAGCGATTACCTGGCAGTTGCAGCATGCATGACCATATCTTCTAGTATTTTGCAATTATTCTAGAATGGCAGTTACTCTGATAGAAGATATTTTGCTCTACAGAGACACAGAGAAATATGCATCACTGTTGCACAACTTACAGGATCTGGGAAACGAAAGGCTCCGTAGTTTTAACTTGTAGCTGATACTCTCTGAAATCGTATTAGAGCTAAAATACTCATATGCCTCAAGTGGTACTTTCCCAACTTTTTTTCCTCATTGTTTTCCCAACTTTTACTATTCCCTCTGGCAGTAGATATTTGCTAACTAGGAAATATCTGAAAACAAAACTGAAGTCCAGCCTGACAGACGGAACCTTTGAGCTGCAGTTCAGATCCGAAGACACGCTCTGTGTCACTGATATAAATGTGACTTACTTTTGCAATGCGTGACATTGGTGGAGCCATCAAAATCTGTACTGGTGTTGCCAGGGCAGGTGATGCAGTAGTTCTGACCAAACTCAGGCTGGTATGTGCCCACAGGACACCGGATACATCTGTGTGTTGTGGAGTTGTAGTAGTGTCCAGGAGAACAGTGAACTGCAAGGTATGAGGTGTATTATTTTCAAAACGTAGCAACCTCCAGTGCAGAGAGCTTTACTCTGCCCCGGACATACCTGGTTTGCAACATACTTATTAGGCCATAAAAGGCAGAAAAGGCACCAGCTCCCTGTATTTCCCAGTAAAAAGGACCTTCCAACTAAAACCCCATGACTAGAGCTAAACCCTTATGAACTAGAAATGTGTGATATGTGTCTTTCACTGTGTTTGATATATTTGTAATAAACAGAAGTGGATGTAAATCCACCTCAACAAGAAAAATTACTTTCACAGTAGCAGGAAAGAGGTTTCCATTAGTGTCTGTTTGCCAGACTCAGCATGTCATTCCAGTAACCAAACAAAAATGCATTCGGGCAGATTCCTTCTTCAGCATTGGCACTGGAAGTTGACATTATGGAATACAGAATGCGTTGCACTCTTACAGTTTCTGCCTAGCCCATGAGTAATCAATCCTTAACTTTGTATAACTTTTGTAGTGTTTAGGTTTTTTTTGGTACAGTAAATAAAAAATATATAGGACATGAAAGTTAAAGCATTGTCTAATCCAAGTTTGTGTTATTTACTGCCACACAGTGGGGCTGATTCCCTTACCACTAGCAGTGCTGACCCCATACCTGCCTGCGGTAAATTCCAAAGAAAAGCATAAATCCTGTTCAGTCTGCACAGCCTCAGGAGACCATTCCCAGATTACAGATTTCTTGACCATTTCATTTAATCACATGCCCATGCAGCGACAATGTTTGCTTTGGAGCCTTCAAGAGCCCCTTGGCACTGATGATAATAAACCAAAGGCCAAGAAGTAGGAAGATGAAATGTGGAAGAATTTTGAATTCACCTTTGGTTTCACAGTCTTGAAAGGAAACAGCACCTTCGTATTTGGTCACAAGCCCACCGCCACAGGGAAAGCAGAGGGTCCTTCCTGGTTCAGGCTGATACGTACCAAGAGGACAGACTGTACAAGGTTTAAAACCATCTGCAGAGAAGTGCCCAGGAGAACACTGCCCTAGAAATTGAAAATGATCATCTGTATTAGTGTGTTGACTTTTCTGGATGAAGTATAAAACCCACTAGCAAGGCTTTCTTTCACTTAAACATGTGACATCAAGACAGCTGCAGATCAAATTCTAATCTTACCTGCAAATTTTGTATTGTCCCTGTGTCTTCTTCTTAAAACCACCATCAGTAAATAGAACTAGAAAGGATCTATTAAGATTTCAGTAGAATACTTTGTACTTTCACCAAGTCTTTCATCTCAGTATTTCAAAGCACTTTATGGGAAGAAATGTAACTGCACCATGCCTATGGAGCAAGTTTTTGTATCTCCATTTTAGAGATCTGGACTGTGGACCATGGAGTTTAACAGATGGGATGGTACCAGTCCAGCACCTTATCTATGAGAATAGGTAACACCAGCAGCTTTTCACGTAGTTGTGACAACCAGTGCTTGTCACGTGCTTCTCTGCCAGGAAACAGCGATTTGTGTAAAGCAAATTGTTTTGTGAATGAATCTACTGACAAAAGTTTCCAAACTCGCTCTCCAGGCAGTTTCTGATAAGCATTTGTTTGGCTTGGTTCTTGCTAGCTTGAGTACTTTACTCTGTGAACCTGAGAACCAGAATGTCAGGTTTTTCAAGATTATGGCATGAATCTTCACACCACTCCAGACTGGGACACCAATGCTGTGAGATGCTACGTATTCCCTGAGGTTGCCTAAACCCAGTACTTTGTAATTTAGCTTCCCAGAGAACTGGGCAGCCAACAGAAACAACTGGCTTGAAAACAAGGAAGTTTTGAGAGCTGTAGGTGTTGTTGCAGTCTCATAAGAACTCTGATACTTGGTAGGAAATGTTTGGGGCATTCAGTATCTTGGGTGCTTGGCATGAGTGAGGAACTTTGGTACTTAGGATGAACTAGAGCTCCTGAGTGAAAGTGAGGTTCAAATTCTGTCCCCACAAAAGCCAAACCCTGTGGACACCTGTGGGGTCAGGATCTCCAGGATTTACCTGTGCTCCCATCCCAGCTGGCTGGAATATGACCAGCCAGTACAAATGGGCTGTTGTGACACAGACATCAGAGAAATATTATGATGTTACTAATTTGAGGACAATTTTGCTCTTGTGTTTAGGAGCAAAACTGATCTACCTGGCCTGGTCCAATTGGTTATTGGAACCCAGACTGGAACATGCTTCCTGGTAGAATTTGTGATCCTTGTGGGGGTCCCATGCTGGAGCAGGCTGTCCCTGAAGGACTGACCCTGTGGAAAAGTGACTCATATTGGAGAACTCTTGCCCATAAGATGGAGTCACATTTGAGAAGTTAATGAAGTCTCCCGTGGGAGGGACCCTATGCTAAAGCAGCAGCAGGAACAACATCAGTGTGATGAACTGACCGTAATGGGAACCTCCATTCCCATCCCCCTGTACTCCTGGATGGGAGGAGGTAGAGCTGGGAAGGGGGGAGAGGTGTAGAAGAGGTGTTTTTAGGAGATATTTTATTTCTCCTTATCTTGCTCTGATTTAGATTGGTAATGAATTCACTGAATTTTCCCAATTCGAGTCTGTTTGATATTTCGTGAGTGGTCTCTCCCTGCCCTGAAGTTGTGAATCTTTGTTATCCTGTCTCTCTCCTCTTCAGCTGAGGAAGGCAGTGAGAGATCAGCTTTGGTGGGTGCCTGGTGTCCAGACAGGGGCAACCCACTGCAGCATGGAAGTCATGTGCAACTACAAGTGATTCCTGCACAGCAGGCATTTAAAATCTCTGACATACTTGTGGAATGTACATTCCTCATGGTTAGAAGTGAAGGTTTCAGTAAAAGTTTATTGGTTACTGCACAGGCATTTCTGCTCTGGAAGATGTGATGTCAAAATACTATTGATTACTGGCAGTGAGTACAGACAATACAAACTTTCTAACAAAGTCTTGTTATCAAAAATACACTGTTTCTTCACATGTGCTGACACAAATTTTGACAAAATCTTTGACAGGGAAATTTATGAAGTCCAAAGCATATTCTCTCTTGCCACTTCCACAGGAAAAGGGGAGAGCTGAGCAGAAAAACAGACTGTTTTGATCTGACAATAAACATTGTGAGATAAATCCACCCTGCAAAACTAATCAGAAGGGTTTTTGTTGTTGTACAGAACAATAATTCCAATGTAAGCCTTGAAACAAAAGTCTTTTTCTTCTTTTTGTTATACTGCTTTTGTCAGTCTTTATAAATCTAGAGTGTATTTTGGTAAGCTTTTCTTGTGTTATGGATAAATACAAATCAGCATAGCAAAGATGCACAGGTGTTTCAAATTTTTTGTCTGATAGTTCCTTCATACAGCAAATCAGCAAAATCTATCATATGTTTGGACTGGAGACACTGCAGCTATTATTTATTCAGTAGATGGGAAAAAGTCGCAGTTTCTCAAGTAACATTTGCCATGTGTTCTCTTTAGATATCCTTGAAGAACGCATTAATGTAAATTACATGGATGAGTTTTCAAGTTAGAACTTATGTTGCAGATAGGACAGATTTATTTCAAAGTCAATGGATCTGCTATAAACTAGATTTTGATAGTCTGTAATGAAATGAGGTAAAGAAAATAATTAACAGTTGTATCTTAAAAACTTAGACTGATCAAGTAACAGTAGAAGCAACAGGTATTAGCATCATTATAATTTAGTTTATAAATCATGAAGCTAAATCAGAGATGCTACATTACTTGCCAAAAGTTACGGTGCATTCAGGCAGAGCTGAAAATTGCAGTCATTAGTTCTGAGTCTGAGTTACAGATCCCTGCAGCATAACTATTTCAGATTTATAACTGCTGCTAATTAGAGCAGGTAAGCTGCATCTCATGCAAAACACTAAATGAGTAGGTTCATTATTCGACTCAACAATACCAGTCCAAAGTAATCCATCCCTTTGGCTCACAATATATGGATGAGTCCTTACAAGCCAAGGTACTTCCATACCTGACGTGAAGCACAAAGTGGTTTGCTTTGTTTGCTCCTTTCCATACCATAACTCACATTGCTGTAGCAGATCCCATCATCTTGTCAGCAATGTGAGTGGATGGCCTGAGCCAAAGCATCCGTTGCTTGTAAGTGCACAGAGATTTCTTCTGTTACCTTTACAAGACAGAACTGTGGCAGGCTCTTTCCTCTTTCAGCCTCCTTTCCTCACAGGGTGTGTGTGGCAACACCTAAATATTGGAATTCTGGCAACTTAAAGATTTTAGTAACATATAGTAACATATGGGACAAGATGGAGGTTTTTGGGCATTGTCTAAGTCCTTCTTCTTCACCTTCTTCTTCCTCCTTCTTCATGGGTTTGGGTGGTTTTCTGTAACTGGTTAGTAAAGTCTGCATTGCGGACTTCAAGTGGTTAGTTATTGGGTTTAAAGTAAAAATAATTTAGGTGGCATTTCACAATTGGATGGATTGTCCTTGAAAAGAGCTTGTAGAGACAGAGAGGTATTCCATTTTGCACCTGGTTAACTAGAGGTACTGCAGAACTCACGGCTTGTGAGACTGTAATATAGGTAAGAGTTGATAAACCTCTAAGTCCGAACACGAACTTCATCTCTCGTGCTATTAATCCCGACCTTGGCAGAAAAAGAAGCCAGAACCGTCACACCGAAAGCTTTTACAATCAAGTTCAACTTGCCTCCACATTCTGACACGTTCCGGGCGCCCGCTACTCCCTGGCCATCGTTACTGGGGCAAGGCTCACAGGTGAGTTGGCCTTCTGTGTCCTGGTACGTTCCTGGCGAGCACGGAACGCACTGATTGTGCTCTCCGCTATAAAAGGTGCCCGTGCTGCAGGTAACTGAGGAGACAAAAGGGGAGCCTATGTCAGGATGTTCACTTTGATCACATTATTTGCCCTAATATCGAATATTTAGAGAAGGTGGATGTCTTTAGCCCCAGGATTACGATGACACATGTTTTGCATATGTTGATCCAGACCCATCTCCATGGTGGTTTAGGTCAAGTTATATCAGGGTGAGGTCCTGCTTACTATTGTTAGATACTTATTTGTTATTGAATACCTATTATTAGTATGTAATTAGATATTTAGAATAAAGACTCAACAAAGAAAAGGCCTTGTCAAGCCTCTAAAGAGGGGAAATGATCCCTTAAGTTTTAGCTTTCATGTTTTTCAGAATCTGTGTTGCCTAGTGGTATAGTTCTGAGCCTCATATTAAGCGCTGGTAAGCTCTCTTCACGGAGTAGGTAGACAAAACAAATGCTTTTCCTACTGAAGACCAAGGACAACGAGTACAAGTTTCAGGCCCAAAACCATAAACAATGGTGAACTGAAGAGAGAAACAAGAAGGATGAGACCTCACAACCCGAGGCTGTGGTTGGACAGTTGGGCCCCAATATGCAAATTGACCAAAACTTATAAAAGTATAGAACCTCTTGAAGGGTAGTCCATTTAGTGACCATTCTAAGTCCACCTTGGGTGTAGCCCTGGTCAGGCTCTTGTCCTGCCCAAGGTGTACCCTAAAGGCCTTTCAATAAATATCTACTTTATTCTCTAACTCTGTCCAGTCTCTGTTTCAGGTCAGCCTTCCCAAGGCGTCACTATTGTTTAAACTATTAAATGGCTTTGTAATGCACTCAGGTCTTCATCACACGTGTGTTGTCAATAAAGCTGGGTGCAGCCTTAAAACAGTATCTTGCAGTTTATTAAAGCAGTGCTGCATAAAGTGTGGGAAGTGTGAGTTTTACTTTTTACCAGGTGCAGTTATGAGTTGGTTTTATGGCAGATGACTCCAAATAGTCTGTCCCCTGAGATCAGTTCTAGAGATTTTTCCATGGGCAATGTGTCTCCTGTAATAATTTCTGTCTCTTGCCACTCAAATACCCCAACTGTACAGCATCTTAAATACAGATATGAATACATATGCTTTTATTGCTTCAACAGGGCACATAACTGCATTACACATTTTTCTCTGCTGGATAGGGGTGGTTAAAATGTCTGAGTTTCTAAATACTGATAGCAACAGCCTTTCAAATACAGTTTCTAAATCACTGTTCTCATATGATGACAACTACCTCTGAACCCACTCACTGGAAGCACCTATCAGATGTGACTTCTTTTGACTTGTAAATCACTTGGTATCTCAAAAGCTGGAAAAATAGCTATCCTGATTTTGAAAAGATGTCTGTAAGTGATTAGAAAGCTTGCAGTGCTGAGAACTGTCATTAATAAATTTGCACTAGCACCCTGTCCCCAGCTAAAGCACTAGAGCCAGATAACATGGGAAAAGGTTTAAAGAAATCAGGTATTTTACATAAAATAGATTTCCTATATTTTTTTTTCCACTGGACCTCCTGAGCATTAAATATAACATAACCATGGATCATGGATTATTTGGTGGAAGGGGAGTGACACTGGTGATATAAAAGTAAATATATAGCAACTAGGCAAACATCATATTATTGTTTTACAGAATTGTAAATATATTTTGATAGGATGGGAGCAACTGAGAACTAACTGTCAACATTGTCTTGTGGCTGGTTTTGATACCTACCACCTGACAGCATGGGAATGTATCCATACTTTTGTTTTTCTACATCCATCTAATGAATTCCCTCCAGACTCTTATGAACCATGAACCATAGTCCATGCATATATGCCAATCGTTTAATTCTAAATCATTATCTCAGAGATTTCCTCCCTGGTTCCTCATGGAAAAGGTAATTTTAGACTGCTCGTTTTGGGGGATATAACTGAATATTCAAGCTGTTTGGACTTACCACATTTTCCATCCTGCAGTACTTGCCCTGTACTGCACGCTTCATGCCCTTCAGTAGCTTTAGCTGGCTTCTGAGCCACTTCATATTCTGTCCCAGAAAACTGAATGTAAAATTGCTGTTTATTAATAGATTTCCTCAATGTTTTGATTGCAGTTTGCAGCTTCTGCTCCATCCTTTTCCGAACACAGTCAATGTTACAGGTGTCTAGATGGGAAATGATAACAAAACTAGAAGCAATTGAGATTCATGTTTAAAAGAGGTGCTTAACAAAAAGCTTAGCCTGCATTGCACTATGACACCTCTGTTTCTTTCACTGTCTTGTCCGTATCAATTGAAGCAGCAGCTCACTGTATTCAAGATCAGGCCTTTCAAAGGGACAGGACAGTATCCTGAGGTCCATGGAACAGTTCCATGGCCTCCAAATGCAGCTGAATACTGCAGAAAGCAACAATCCCAATGTGTTCTCCTTTCAGGTGTGTGCTCCGTCTGCCACCATTAATGTTCCTGAATTTCCTCTGCCCACGCTTTTCTCAGTTGATTAGGAACTCCTGCCACTTCCCTGACCAAAACACTTTTATGTCAGTGACAAAAAGAAAGGTGCTTTCAGGCAAAACTACCGTTTGAATCACTTGGCTAATGAGGTGCCCTTCAAGGTTAAGAAATCTGCCTCTGAGGACTGACATCTTTATAGGATTCAGTTCACATTTTCTTTGGCTGGAATTTATAACATAATATTCCATCTAGTTTATAACATGAGGCAATTAGTTTTATTCTGAAGTTTGGTAAGAAAACATGAATTTTTCATCTGTGTAATAAAACTGTCTGATTTACAGACTAAATATTCAGCAACTAACATTTTGGAGGATATTTTTATTATCATTTTTGCAGAACTTCTAAGTAATCTTTATGTTCCCTGTACATCGATTAGCACTTCTGCTGTTTAAAGAAATCAGACTGGATTAAAAGCACATGACTTAACTCAAGGCCTTAAAATAATTTTGATGCAGGTTCAATTTTTGTTCCTTTGGCTTAACTTCATCCATGGCTCTTTTCAATTAAATCTCTGAAACTTTCAGTTTGGAAAGGCTGTTGAATAAGGTTTGTGCTAAAAGGTGTTCATTGGCAGCTTGATGAAATCGCATCAAAGAGATTTTAACAACACACTGAGGAACTAAATTCTGAATTCTCTCCACAGACCAATCTTTCACAAACCTGAGACTTCTTCAGACTTCATCTCCACTTCAAACTCTGCAGTGATATGGGACACTTCTTTTGATGGGGACTTGCGGCCTCGGCGTTTTTTCTTGGAGGAGTCACACTTGAGATTGACAAAGGTCACCTGGCAGTTATCTGTACAGGGGAACTGACCTCCTTTGCATGAGAGAAGCAACACAGGAAAGAAATCAGGTAGCAAAGTAGCAAGTGACAGGCTAACAAGTGATATCTCACTGGTAATCATGAATGCAGTGACAGATTTCATAACATTTCCTGTGTGCTGTGAGACACCTCCTTCTCTGGGAACTGCTGGGTTTGCTCCTTTTGCTAGTGAATGCAGAAGGCAAAAGCACAGTCTGGTGATGCTCAGCTGCACAGTGATGCCTCCAATGCCTAAAACTGCCTGGCCCTTTTCTGCAGAAGGACTAGAAAGCTCTTTACAGAAATTATTTAAAATCAGCAAATGTTATAAACTATATCTGATAGCTAAACAAAGCAAGAGAGTCAATTTTATAAACCTATGAGAAAGCCAAGCATAGGCCTCTAAAAACTATCAGTGGGTATTCCATCTCTTTCAGAAGTGACAATCATCAGATAGCAAAGGCTTTAAAAGGCTTTGATTGTGAGGTTATGAAAATCTATTGGAAGGTTTTATCTGAGCAGGAATTGTAGTTTGCCACTGGTGATGGACTTTCCAGGTCAGGGAAGAGAGAGAAATTTGTAGCACTCAAGGCACCAGAAGGATTTCAAAACGAGGGTGTGGTTGTATGATGTAATCTTACTGTTAGACTCAGATTCAGATGACATAACAAATACAAAGCTAAGCAAGCAAAGGACAAGGAAATGCATCCAAGAAACACATTCCCATAGTGATTGTACGGACCAAAAAATTCAACTTCTCTGACTTTATAAATGAGTCTAATAATCGCATCTTATTCACAGGGTAAGCATCTTGATGACTAAGACTTGAGTCAGTACTAGAGATATAAATGTCTAGATTGCAGGGTAAAGATGAAATATGAGTCTATATTTTAAAAATGAAATCTTTAAACCATTCACTTTTTAAAAAATTTTTTACTCTTCTCTGTTTAGGGCTCATTTAAGAAAGATGTCTCACTTACTAGTGAAAGTGGTGGTAAGACAAATTCACAACAGAGAATGCATCACCAGTAGATCTTTGGTATAAGCCGCTAAGTTGCTTTAAGCAGCAGTATAACTTTTTTAATACCACATTTTTGTTAATTACACCTAAATCTTATAAACACGTTTTCTAATATCATAACTACTTGTCCTTTTATAACAAAAGGTCTAAGGCTGTGTAACATCAGATTTTCATAATAACCTTCCCTCTTGGGAGTTGTCTTTGGTGCTACAATAGGTTACTAATCCAGCATAAACCAAACAAAAAAATAGCTTTTGTTTTCTTTTAAAAACCTCATTTGGGAAAACCAAACCAAACCAAACCGACACTGTTTCACATAACTTTGTATTAGTCATAGTTTTTTCTCTCAGGGTATTTCTGCCATTATCAAGGCCAGAAAAAGGATCAGCTTAATTCCCAACTCATGTACTTCTGAACAAAGATTTTTCAAAGCAACTGGTGAGATTTTCAGCACCCAAATTCCAAACCCAAGGCACTGTTCAACCAGAGTAGAAACCTTGGCCTGAACTTAAATTCAGACCAAATATGAAAAACATTGATTTTTTTCCTGTCTGCAGTGTGAAAACAAAGCATGCAAATGAACAAGCAAACAAACAAACAAATTAAAGTGCTGTTTACATGCTGGAGGAAACCACCTACCTGAAACAGCCTGCTTCCCAGAATCTTTTGTTTTTTCTTTGCTCCGAGGCCGTAAATGGCATTTTGCATCTTTGATTTTAAAACGAGCTTTCTGCTTGATTGGAGGAGCTAGGGAATCTGTTGATGTAAAGTAAAAAAGCTACCACTGGGATGGAAACGAAACAAGATCTAGAACTTATTTCTAAAAACAGAATCAAAAGCCTTCTTGTGACTTAGAAAAGAGGCAGCCCAAGAATTACACAGGTTGTACAAGGGGGTCCATTTCCATAAGTTCATTTTTTAAAGTGAGTACCTTGTCTTGGACCCACACATATCAATGAATGTGCTAGTACCATGCTTGCTCTGCTCATCTTCTCAGATTTTGGGTGAATTTGTCTTTTACTATGAGAAAGAATAATTTCTATCTTTTTTTTTTCTTTTTCCTCTGAACTCTCTGACTGAATTCCCATGTTACTTGTAGTTCTCCTCCTGCTAGTGCCAGTAAGATCGATTTAGTGAAGCTGTGCTATTGGCAATTGAAAACCATCCAGAGGAGCTGTGTCTATTGCAGTCTGTGGCCTGCAAGCTCTATCTCTCAGCTTTAAACCCAAGGCAGGTTTCACAGTCTTGTTTTAAAGGCTGTTAAACAGTCAAGCTATGAGTAGAAGATGGAGCTGCTGGCTGATTTCCTCACAAAGTCCCAGGAGGAAAAGACTGGTCTGGCTGCTGTGGGTTGCTGGCTAGCCCTGCAGAAGGTGGAGGGTTGATCCCAGCTGATGCCACAGCGTGGGTGGGTCCCTCTTTCCTTGGTAGGGCTTTGCTGAATCGGGACTTTAGAGGTGGCCTGATCCTGTGGCACGAGCAGACACCTCAGCTACCAGGCTGTGTCACTCCACAGCACTGTACCTCCTAGCATATCCCAAATATATAAGAAATACATGGCTGGAGAACTGAAAAATGGGAGAGAAGTACAGCAGGTATGTGTAAGGTGGGCTGACTCTTCCCACTGCTGGATATTGTTTCAGCTGTTTCTACTTTTGCCAGGCTTCAAGGTGGGTTTTGCTTTTTTTTTTTTCTTTTCTTTTTCTTTTTTTTAAATGCTATCAGCTTTCATGAACATTTGAAATGTCTCTGCAAAAACAGTCTAGCCATTTTTGAGAAAAAGATGAATGAAATGCAGTATTTTCTCACAGAAGTCTCAGAACCTTTTTATGGGAGGATAACCTTTTATCCTTGCAGTAGGAGAGTCTGCTCCTGTGGAAGGACTTTACAGGTGAGGGTTAGGACCCGCCCTTGTGCTATTGCTGAGTCCCACTGGCTCACTCCTGAGCCTGGGAAAAAGTCACAGTTTGATATTCTCACTATTGCCTTGCTAGACTATGGGAAGTAAATAATTCTAAATATTAGTCCTTATTGAACATATCTCAAACCTGCAGCACTCCCACACTGACCCACCAACACAACACTACAGCTCCACACACCCCAGCCTCAAGGAGAGGCTGCAGAAAAAGAGTGTGTGCATAAGGGAACGTTGGCTACCTTTGATGCCTAAAGATTTTTGCTTTTTATACATTTTCAATATATTTGTAGCTTTGTAGACTGTTTATACATGGTTATATAGCTCCTGGTCATTTTCTTACCCTTTCTCTTAGATTTTAGAATAAGCTAACCCTACTAACACATACTTGGAAATCTGTTTAGCCTTATTCTCAAGAAGAGAATTCCTGACAAGGACATCTTATTTTCAACCAGAACTTAAGAGACATAACAAGAGAATAGGGCAAATAAGCTCCAAGGGGGCTGACCCATGGGTGGGTTACTGCGGTAACTACTGGATGTCCCACCCAGATATACTAATTAATTAACCTTATAGAATGACAGAAATCCTGTACCACACATGCACAGAGCCGTATTTTGTGCACTTGAAAGCTTTCATTGAAGAATTGCTTTTTTATCTTACCACTTTATTGCAAGAATTACGTTTTTATCTTACCACTTTAACTCTGTGGCAAGGTTTTCCCTTTTGTTGTTAGGCAACACCTTAACCCTTGGCTTACTAAACGAACAACCTGATGTCCTGCAATGCCCCGAGGTCCATTCCCTCCCTCCCTGGGCTCAGGAGAAGGGGGGCAAGCAGGGCAGCACCCACCTGAGCAGCTGGGCAGGGTGGAGTTGCGCCTGGGCTGCGCCTTGCCGTGCTGCATGGGGACACCGCAGCTCAGTGTGTAGCTGTTCTCCGAGTCTGGGGGACAGAACACAGTCAGCACACGGGCAGCAGCCTCACACAGCACATGCTCGATGCTTAAACTTCTCCATGTTGCTAAAGAGACACTTTAAGAGCTGAACTTGGATTTTAAGTGGCTGAAAGACTTTGCTAAATGCTTTAACACTTTACCGTGTTGACTACAAGGTTTGTTTCTTCCAGCACTGAAATGATACATTTCATAAGTGATTTGGCAGAAGGTTAGCTGTGCACAAGTTTAAAACATTTTGTGTTTGTCCATGGCAAGGTCCTTCTGCTTTGATCATCCCTGTAATTTAGAAAATAAACCATGTACTTTCATAATAATTGTAGCTTCAGGCTCCAACAGAACTTACTGGCAGAAATAGAGATGGTATACTTACAACCACAACAGTGTCTACATATTACAGAGATAAAACTGTGTCCTGGTGCTTACAAATTACAGAAATGCACAGTTCTAGTAATCTCTACTAAACTGAAAATAAAATGTGAATAAAATGTTAGCTCAACTGTATATAATGCCAAGACTAAATGTGAAAAGTAGACACCCAAAAATAGTCCTGTGCCAGAACATCTGTTAAAAAGCAGCAGCAATCCCTGCCTCCTTCCCTGCGAAACTGTGAAGATGAAAACTACAAGTAGCAAATGATAAAAAAAAAAGGAGGGAGGGGAACAAAATGCCCAATTTGTGATAAATAATACTCAGCTGGACTGAGAGACACATCCACCTTATCCAGGATTGTGCATAAAAAAAAAAGGTATATATTGAATTGCTGTGACAAAAGGGAGGGCAAGAATGAACAGTTGATTTCAGTGAATTCCTGTTACTTTTTAATACAAACTTTTTGTTAGAATTTTTCCACTCTCGCAACTGACATCTCAAATTAAACAATGAAGGACCAAACTTCTCATGTGCAGTTGACAATCAGCTCTTCTTGATTTAAGTTATAATGAAGTTTTGCTCATCTACTGTTGTCCATAACAAAAAATGAATGCAAGAATCATGAATACATTAACAGAGAAGAGTCAACAAGTCACATCCTAGACATAAGAGGACAAATACTTTATACAAACCTGGAACAAAAAGAGTATTGGATGGGCATGACAGGAAGCAGCTCTCTATGCCTCCTGTTTTACTGCACACTAGCTGAGCCTTGGGAGCTGGTTTGGCATTTGGGAGACATTTCACCATCTCTGAGGAGAACAAGATAAATAAATGTAAAACAATCAGGCACTGCCTGACCCAGAACCTTGTGTGCTCACTTGGATACAACGGCGAGAAAAGGCAGGAAGTGTCAAAAAACAGAATGACAGAAGTATTCCTGAAACAAGCACATATTAAGGGAGAGCATCTGGACTGGGATGTTGAGCTTGTACTTGAAAATGAAACTTCTTCACATTTTCAGACCTAAACTCTAGATCAGTCTTTCTCTCCTGTCCTCCACTTGGGGATCTTTGCTACAAACACAATTCTGTGTGCACATCTTGATCTCTGAAGCCACAGGTAACACTAATCACCTGAGATGTCCTTTCTCTGATTTGGAGGCACAGCTCTCTGATATTACAGACCAACTACACACTGTGCACAATGGTCTGTTTACTTAGATGACCACTAAAATTGCATTTTTTGTTCTCTAACTCCCACTGACTTTTTAACTTTAGCTCCATGCTCTAGCTTCTGGAGCTAGAAGACTTCCCAGCCAGGCAGAGGTGAGGCAGGAGATGCTAGGATGGAGATGGATAGTCCTGCTGGCCCTTTCAGACACTGCTGAAATGCCCCAAACAGTGCTAGAAGGGACCCTGTGACACCCACAGAGATCACAGAGCCATTTCTCATCAGTGCCTAGAGCAGGAGGTACACTGCAGCTCATGTGAAGGAAAAATCCAGCTTCTCCTCTTGGCTTCATGGCAGGATGAAGACAGAGCACCCTGCAGGTCTCACAAGTGACTCTTCATACTTGGGTAAGGTAGTGCTTGTGTTTCACTGAAAACACATGAAGTTGTTAATTGTTGGAGCAGTCTCTGTGCTTCATCCTGAGAAGATGGCATGACACCGATAATCATAAACCTGCATTCATTTTAATTTGCCATCTTTTTGGATTGAAGAATTACTTAAGTAGATCTTTTCCCCCATAAATGACAAGGTTCATTCTTGGCTGCAGCTGGCAAATGCCATCACAAGCCTCACTGCTTCCCTCCTTTCCCCAGAGGGTTCCCCTCTGCACTGACTGCTGACCAAGTGCAGCTGGGCACCTCTTCAAGCAGTTTTTTCACGCTGCAGCAGCTACTTAAATCTAGCCAGGTGGCTTTGGGCAGTTCTTGCTTCAGCCCCATAGAAATGCTGTTTCAGGTACATGATTTTTCTCCAACTGTTTCCTGCTACTTCTTCCAAATCTGCTCACCTTACAAGACAGGTTTGGCTGACATTTGTTTTTCTCACTGCTGACTGTGGTACTTTAAATGTCATTTTTCCTATCTGTTAACTTGCCAGCAGACCACACTGAGGCAGGGGTTGCTTCTGACACCAGAGCTGTAGCAGCTAGACTGGTTTGGGTCTACCAGGGCTTCGGAAAAGCCCAGTCAAGCCATCATGAAACCAAGCAGTTCCAAAGCAGTAGCTGGAATGAGTGTTGCCTGACTTGGCTTGAGTGCAGAGGAGGAGTCCCAGTAGCCTCCAGCTGGTTTGTATTCCTGGTCTCACTGGTCATTAAATATAAATATATACAAGTCCCATAAACATGCCTGCTGTTCGCATCTCAGATATGGGAATAATTATCCTCCACTTATCTCCCTCCTAAGTCTTCTATGTTGCTCTGGTGATGTCTTTAAAGAAAATATTTCCTTGGACTGAGGAGGCAACAAAGCACAAAGTGCCATTGCTGAGCAAAAGAAGGTTTTGTTACTGCAAATGTCTCCAAATCACGTGGCATTCAGGACCACTAAATATAATTCTTCCACTTTTTACTGTGCTTTTGTAACAGTTTAGAATATAGTTTCCTCTCAAAAATGTTGGCAATAAAGGCAGGCGATCAGCAGGGAGGTGATGCTCACTTTAAGCCTCTCTGAAGTCACCAAATATTAGAGTGTGTATCAATAGACAAGGGTGTTCTATTTCCATCTTCCAGCTGAGCATTATAAATAATGAGGAGAAATTTACAACCAGAAAAATATTTTCAATACAGCCTCTTACCAACATTCTTAGGCTGACAGGGAATCTAGCACAAGTAGTCTAACTTCATACCAGATCTCCAAAAATTTTAGTCCCAGCAGCTAACTTACAAAATGCTTTCCAGATGAATAACTGGTATATGGCAAGGGAGACCTAGTGGATAATTAAAACCACAGTGCCATTCTTGCACTTGTTATTTCTTGCTGTCACGATGCTTAGTTTTCTAGATAGCAGGGAAGATAAGAGACAGACAAATAAGCAGGAAAGTGAAGCACTTAATTGTGCTTAGGAAGAACATAGAGGCAGAGGCTGGAATTCAGCACGAGACTCTCACTCCCCACCCCACCTTGGTGATAAAGTGCTTTCCATACTGCTGTATCCACGTAAAAAATGCCACAACTGCATGATCACATGAGGCCAGTGCAGTGCTCTCTACTCCAGATTAAGCAGTGCTTTCTCTCTGTATGTGCAGAGATTCCCTGAAGGGAGATCTCCCTTTTTCTTCTGTCTTGCTCCCAGTTAGGTATTAGGCATCATCCCCAAATGTGCCTATGAGAAGTTATTTGTGGTTAAAAAATTTGGCCATGAAAATCCCCAGGTATGCCATTCTCATTAAAAATGAAAAACCAGAATTAAAATATCCCAGAAAACACTTTGGCTGTAGCCATGGCCAAGATTTGCTGTACTTCAAATAATACTCAGAAAAAGAAGCAATCTATTTAAAGGATACAGAAATTCAGGTCTGCCACAAAGTGGCACTAGCAGCAAGTGCCAAATTTTTTCTGGTCTCAGGATTTGTGCTCATTGTGATTAATACTTTTGACACAGCTAGTGTCAGTATTTTATATGAAGCAGGACACCTTTAGAGATAACTTGAAAAAGTGGGGTATGGTTCTGTGAATGTAGGTGTTATGTCCTACCATGTCCTACTTGTAAAAAGTTAAATATTTTGAATATTCTAAATTAGTGTTAGAGGTAAGAGTTATAGCTGCCATTACAGAGATGGGAAGAGGGCTAATTAAGGACAAAAGTATAAAGTACTTAAGATAATAATAACACTTAGATTTCTGTGAATGGACTCACAAACTTAAAAAAACATTCCACACAAATAAAATCCAACATATTGTTCATTCACTAATCAAACTACAGTTGTATCCTAGCCCATGGAGCTCCACAGGACCAGGTGTCATCTGAGTTTATAAAATTAATTTGGGGATCTAGATCCTGAAAATGCAGCCTTTCTCGAACAAAACCACGGGCTTTTGCACCCTCCTGGAGAACGGGGGCCTCACCACAGTCACCTCTGAGTCACACTTCACACTTACCAACGCAGTCCTTTTTATTCCAATGCAGTTTCTTTCCAGGTGGGCAGATACACTCATAGCTCCCCATGGTATTAAGACACCCAAAATCACAGCTACCATTGCTGATGCTGCATTCATCAATATCTGAAAACACATTTAAAGTTGTGAAGAGTCTTAATCATGTGTACATAGATATAACTGGGCATTAAGATATGACGTGCACAAAGAAACCTATTTCTACTGTATCTTTTACACTTGAGTCCATATAAACATGTATATAGACAGACAGTGCCAAACAACTTCAGTGCACATTGCATGTCTTTGTCCTTAAACTGTACAGCATTTGATACAGTTTACTTGCCAGGACCAGTTACACTGAAATTCTTGGAAGTACTCACAAGATACGAAACATGCTCCAAAGTCTCTGCAGCATCTGGACAATAATGCATTATATAGAAAAATGGCATAAACCTCTGTAAGATTACATCACTTCTGTAAAACAAGGAGATAAATTCTCTACAGTGATTCCCAGAGTTTCTTTTAGAAGTTCAGGTGAAGGAGGAAATGATGCTTTTGAAAGAAACTAAGCAGTTGAAGTGTAGTTGAGACTTCTACTCCTTGAATGAAAATAAAAGGTAAAGCTTGCAAGAAAGTGAAGAAATTATTGTATATGTTATTACTAATATTCCAGAAAATCTTTCAACTTTTGGTACATTAGAAAAGTATTTAGCCAGTATGAATTCCTTCTTTTTTAATCCATGCTTTCAGCGTTCATATACTCGTGTCGACAAGGTCAATCTCTCATCTCCTCTCTTCCCACCACCAGAAAGAACATTTATTTATTTATTGAGCTTAAATGACATCGAATCAATAGGAGATACACAGAATTGCTACTGCTCTGGCTCACAGGTAGACCTCAAAATTAAGCATGCAAGGACTAAAATTAATGACAGGCCTAAGAGGAAAAACTTGCGGCCTGGACAAGTCTGAATTCAGAGTTGTGATTTTGTATCTGCTCATAATAGAAAAATGCAGGTTTGGATCTGATCAAGTTTTTGCTCTAAGTTCAGCATTGAGTATTTCCAGTTAGAGTTTTAGTCCTTCTTGAGTCTTACTGAAAAGACTGAAGCTGAACTGAGACTGAAGGGTATTTAAAGACTGAGGCAGAACCCCAAACTTTGAGGCTTTCCCTAAATGAGTACATTAAGTCATCAAGGAATTAACAATGAAACTGAAGATCAGTCTCTCCACACCTCACATAACACAGGTCCCAAAAACTTTTGGACTCTGAATTTGCTTTCACAACTGCGTTCAAAGGAGTTTGTTCCCAAATTGCTTCCTTAGATGGACTCTTATTCACTTCCTGCCTGCCCCTACTCTTACCATGAATTCATGCGATACTTCTCCATAAAACAGAGACCAGCATACACCTCCTACACCTTTCTCCCAAAAAAGAAGCCATACAGGGATACCATTAACAGTATCTCATGCTGACATTACAAAATCAGATGAACTCAGCCGTCAGAAGTGAGGGGCCAGCATCTGTTTCTGCTACATCAGCTGAACCTCTAATTTCGTCATCGTGGTAATGCTGCACTTCAAAAATACCCCTCTCCTCGATAATGAAACATTACAGCACCAATTCTTTCCAGTCAAACATTCAAAAAGGTTGAAAGCAGGTGCCCAGAAAATGGGAAGAAGATCCACCACAGCCTTCTGTTAAGCATTTCACAGCCAGATTATGTCACAGACTGGTAAATGCCAACAGAGCCAAAATACATAAACCTTGCGAAATGGACATCTTTCCCCTATTCTCTTTGTTGCCTATCATCTGAAGCCTCCCTACAGCTGTGAGTAACCTCACTCCTGTGGAAGTTATGATCAAAAAATGGTGGGACATTGGTTTTTACTTGTGTTTTTCTCTTGGGAATGCTTCAGCAAATTTGAGATACTGAAATTATAGTCACATCCAGCTCATGATACTTTATTTTGATGTTATGTCTTTATCATTTTGAGCTATAAAACCTTAATCTAAAAGAATGTGTGGCTCTGTAAATAGTTCACAAAGCAAACAAACACACATAGAAGCAAAACTCAGTTTCCAAACCTCCACAGTGCGTCAGTCCGTACAAGGTGTAGCCTTTGTGGCAGAGACACTCAAAGCTTCCAGGGTAGTTGATACAGGTGTGGTCACAGGTCCGTTCAAAGGAACACTCATCTATATCTGAATTAATAGAAAAAGCATTAGGAAATTAGATTTAATCAGGTTACACTGAATGACTGGATTTTCTCACTGCGTTGCAACATCTTGTTACTGATAAAGTATCATTTACCAACCCACGTAAAATCTGAAAGAAATATCATTCTCATTCCTCTAGTGCCTTGTAAAGAAAATACTTACAGGTACATGAAGAAGGACAAGAAGAGAGATAATGTGGTAAAACCCGAGGAAGATTGTATTATGTACGTTCCCCATTAGATGGCAACCTTTAACTTCTGATCACAGTGACCCAGCAGGGCTAGGCGAGTACAGAGTTTCTGGGGAAGTTAGTGGTACAATGCAAAAAAGGTTTAGGTTGAATCAAACAATTCCCTCTTCCACTGACCAATATGCTGACATCTTGCCCACCAGGACTGGGGGTTGCTCCCAGACTTCTGCTCTGCCTTACAAGACTATACTACACACTTGCAGAGGTTAAGCAAAACACTACCAGAGAATAAGCCAGCATAAGGAATGAACAGGCTGCACCTAGCACAGAAAATATTAGTCCAAAGCCCATATTGTACCAAACTCAAGGAAATATGACCTCTTCCCCTTAAAAGAAGTCAGGCATCTCTAATTATCACTGCTCAGCAATATGAAACCCTGGCTTACACACTTCTTCCATCCAGCAGGCCATGAAAAAAAAAAAACCAACCCAAAACAACCAAGAGCACTTGCTTCCAGGATAGTACAAAGGCTTTGCTGAGCAGGTGCTGTGGAGATTAATTTGACAGCAGTCCTGACAAAATGGACTTGCTGAAAACATTAAAGATACCTTAAACAGCAATCTGTGCAAAATAACACTTTTGAATTAATTTTATTGGGTTTTTTAAAAAATAAATTATCTTCAGTGATTAATTTTTCTGCTTATAATAGGTCAGAAAATTGAATGCAATGACATTATTTGAAAGTGGTCATTTCAACAAATTTCATTCCTCCAATGTTCCTGAGTTATAAATGAATGGAACAGTAGTCCTATGACAGTTTCCACCCTTTCTAGAGCTACTTTTTAAGAACAAAACCTGAACAACACCATTACAAAATGTAACTTAGACGTTCATATTGTAAATTCTTGGAAAGCTGTTGGTGTTTTAAAAAAATTGAAAACTCACCCTACTTCAGGGTATTCTACCCAATTCCTATATCCAAGTATTATTTACACAGTTTGACATTTAATGAAACATTATAAGTCTCATTCTGTTACTATAAATGCAAATACTTACCTTCCAGAACTATAAAATTAAGATTTCCTGTACGTGTACACAACCCCAAATCTGTGTGAGAGTTTATGCACAAATTTAGAATGACACAAAGAGCTGTATTTTATATGACCTCCAACTTTAAATGTTTCAAAACATTTACACAAAAGCTATTTCACAATGTGGGAAGCAACTGTTCAGGCAAATGCGTAAAACAAAATGAAATAAACATGATGAACAGAAATCTGTGCTATCCAGTTTTATGTGTGCATCACAATCACTTTCTATGATCAAGTCACAAAAATATGACAACTGAGATTTTTCTCTTTCTTACATCTATTTAATTTTTAATGCATTTTTTATCCATTTTAAAATATCATCATTTGAGTTCTGAAAGTAATTTCTTTTTAAGGGTTCCTTTATGGTCTTGGAAATGTGCAGCTTTTGAATACACATAAATGGCAAGCTGTTTCAGCTTTCTCTAAATAAATACACAAAGTGAAATCATTTGGGAATGAACACGGCAGCCATAGTTTAAAGGACTTTTAACGCTTAAGAAGCCAAATCATACATCATAGTTTCATTCATGTGTAACCTCATTTGCTATGTGGAATTACAAGAAATTTACAAAAGCAGCTCATTTTCTGGCCTCTGACTTACCTTGGGAGTCTCTTTTTCAAAACCAATTTTCTATTGCTCAACAGAGATCTCATCCTGCACTAGTTTAGTCCATTGTGTTTATGCACTGCTTTCACATGCAGCACCTTGTGTGGCTCAATATATGTCTTATTTTTCTTCACATTAAGGAGGATGCACTTCCCCATTTGCCTGTGGAAGAACAGTCTGCCTGATGACGTGACCACTGCTTGCCAAGTAACTGGCACTCAGGATGGCCAAAAGCATTTCTACTCCGTAGCTTTTTCACCCTTTAAACCCCTCATCCCCCTTCCTGCTGCTGCTCTCAGAAATTCAGTCTGCTGAATTCAGCATCCTGCTCTGGCTGCTGGAACAAGGGAAGCCCCCGCGCAGGTTCCCCTGGCTGAGCCTCAGCCTCGGCTGCTCCTGCCTGAGGAGGGCAGGGAGGGACCCAGCTTTCTGCAGAGCCCTGTCTGCACAATCACCAGCCCCCTGAGGAATTCAGCACTTGTCATAGAAAAGGCAAAAATATGCACCACATACTCTTCATTACAAGAAGCCAGTGGTGTGATACAGGATGCTGAAATCCTCTCTGTTTTGTGTTTGTTTCAGAGCACTCTGAAATCTGTGCTCTGGATGCTGTCATCCCTGGGCTCCCAGGAACTTGGAAGCTGGCCCTCACACCTCTGTGGTGCTTCACAACACCTCTCCATATTTAGCCTGGAAGGATGTACTTATTTCCCACCACCCTCATGACACAGGTGTATCTCACAAGATACCACGGAGTTGGGAATTTGACCTTCACAGCCCCGGGTTTCAAATCCTGCTTTATCACAACAATAGGGAACAAACGTGGGCATCTAAACCCTGCCTCCTCTGTACAGGCAACACTACAAAAGCTGGTAGCCTCATGTACCGAAGAGAAGTCAAAAATTACAAAAGCAGAGACGTGGCAGGTTACAGTCTCGCCCCCACCCCCATGTACACACTCAAACACACAAACAGTTTTGTATTGTGTTGCTCTGAATTTTCCCCCTCCCACACCTCAAAATAAATACTTATAAATTAACTTCCTGGGTCTGAGATTCTCTCAAAATGATTTAAAGTTGTTTGAGGATGAAGAGTCAAAATGTTTTGAGGAAATGTGCTGTAAAACTTCAGCTTAAGGTTGAAGTTTGTACTCAATATTTGGGTGCATTTGGCATAAATTCACATGTAGTCCAAGCTGTCTCTGAACATTCCGGATCTGCTAATGCACTTATCTGACATCAAACATATTTTTTAAACTTTCACTTAGCCAAAAATTCATGCCACATTCACCACTACAATCAGCATAGGTGACTGTGTCATTTCAGTATATTAAGAGGTGTCTTCACAGCTGAGCTGTTTGAAGCTTGCAGGGACTATGGGGCTAAATTCACTGCTGGTAGCACATGATTAGTTTCCTGCTGTTTTTTTTTAGGAATACTAATGACACATATAAAATCTTAAGAAAGGAGCTCCCTACTCCACAGCAGACCCAGTGGAAGTGCCAAATTCAGAGGTTGGAGCAGGTGACCTCCAAAGGTCCCTTCCAAGCTCCACCATGGATTCATGGGCATGCTGGCAGTGCCAGACTTCTCTTTATGGTGTCCTGTGCTACTGACAGCTCTCCTTCCAGCCTGTTTCCATGACATCAAGGCATCATCTCAGGCTGAATAAAGTCAAATATCTCTTCCAGCAATCCATGTTCTCACCTCCAAAGAGAATGTTTGAACAGAGAAAGCACTCCTTATTTTTTCCCTAGAAGGGAATCAACTGGAAGAGATTGCTCAATGGTTTAATAAAAGAGCAGGATTTCCCTGGGGTTTTGAGGGAAGCAATTTTTGGCAGTGGTGGCCATGCTTGATAATATTAGTTTGGCTAGGTTCCTATTATTTCAAGTCAGCAATTGGATTTTATTGATTTTTCAATAATATGTAGCTTTTTTTTTTTTTTTTTTTTTTTTTTTTTTTTTTAAGTTCAGGCTTTCCCATGTTAAATGATCCCATAATGATCTTTATTTTTCTTGAATGTAAAGTTTTTTAGTGGGTGTCAGATTGTCAGTACTGTAAAGTAAATTCCTCTATCTCCAGAAGGGAGCTACCAGAGATCAAATTTCTTCTAAGTTTCCTCAAACAGATGTGTCTCAAAGGTGACCTGAGGGAGCAGGGAATAAAGCAGCTCATTTTCCATGCTCATTCAAGTCCCTGCTCTTTCCACTGGTGCTGCCACTAGACTCCCAATTACAGTAGCACCAATTGTTCTGAGGTTTGTGTGATGTGGACACTGACTCATTTGTGGATGTGGAGTGCAGGGCACCCAGGAGCCATCACACAGCAGAGAGTTTTGCTAAGCCTGAACCCGAGCTGGATTCTGACCAGCAGCTCTGAAGTGAAAGGCTCCTTTCTGTACTCTGTTTCCAGCCCTCAGACACAGTACCCTGTACTCCTGATTGTCATCAGTCTAAAATAAATTTCAGAGTGGTTAAAAGGTACCAATGATCAGGAAATCAAAGTGTAAAGCAAGACATTTTCAAAAAAGCATCAGCATTACAAGCAAGCAGCTCAGCACCAGACATACAGAGGTGAAACTGGTGAATCCTGCTGGATTTAGAGATGTTTTAGGACTGCAAACTGATGCAGGAACTGCTGTGACTCCCTGACAGAATGTACATGTGCAAAACACACTTGCACAGAGGTGCAATTTGAGGGTTGTGGTTATAGAACTGAAGAAGTCAATGCCCAATTTCCCATTAAAAATCTGCTTCAAAAATGAAGACTTCCCGTCTCTGTTTTCCTTAATGTAAGTTTGTTACAACCTAATGTTTACATTCTAATGTTACAATAGAATTGTTACATTTTGTTACAACTAATAATGTAAGAATAAGTGAAGAAATTGTTTAGAGAAAAGTAATGGTCATCTCAACAGCTTTTCCCTGAGACATAGATTAAGTAGCCAGGTCAATTTATGAAACTGGAAGCATTCTTCCAAAACACAGGTCATATATCGTAACTGCATAAGAATTTAGTCTTAACCCTGGAGCATTTTTCACCTGATCTGAAAATAAAAGTGGCAAGGAGAGATCAGTGTTATTTGGTGGTGCTATTTGTGCTACAGAGAACAAGACAGGAGTGGCTCAAAGACAATCAACAAAAGCTATAACAGGCATGGGGAACAGAGGGGAGACTGTGAAGATTCTGGACACCGTAAGCAAAGAACCCATCTTATATTTGTATTTGTATGTGAGGTGAGACATGAAACATGCACTAGATTACTGCGTATTTGCCAAATAGATGAATTAAATTTACATGTACTATTTCAAATAGAAGTAAAACAGAAAAGTATTTTTTATTTAGAAATGGAATGTACAATAAAAATAAAAGGAAATATCTATCTCTACTATCAACTTCTTCATCAGTAGGAGTGACTGATGACACCATGAATGCTGGTACATCAGCCAAAAATTGTCATTTTTGATATTACAGCAATACTTTAAAGTGCAATTACAGCTTTGAGTCCATACAGTCCCAATCCTCCCTGTAAGCTTAGGCATACCTTGGTTATGGCAGCAAAGATTTTTATCTACCTCAAACCTTCTGCCCAGGCTGCTATGAAGAATATCCACAGCAACGAAATCTGTGGGTTTCAGATTCAGGCATTGGAGGGGGTTGAGCCCCGGGCTGGGAGCAGTGGCCCCAGTCTCCCAGTGCAGTGGGCACAGCAGAGCCACTCTCAGGGCGCTGGGGTTATCTCCTATAACAAGGCCATATTCTCCTCATGCAAAGGCCCACAAGATGTAGCTCTGTCTTCTCCATCTCACACAGCCCTGGTTTATTTTTAACCCCCAAGCCAAATGCCGACTCAGTATGGAGCACCCCAGGCCAGGCACACAAGCCAAACTCAAAGTTAGTCAGAATGTTTTGTGTTCACCTTTCTCAGCTTCCAAGTTATCGGCTCCTCTGAGAAACAGAGCCTTTCCTTGTTCTCATTCATTAAGCACACATACATAGAAACTCTAAAGAAGTGTTACATGATGTTTTTAAAATAAACACTAATGCTTTTTTTGTATGTATTTTGGCTGAAAGTTCTATTCTGTCTTCTCCTCCCCCCACCTCCAATTTCTGCGGGGAACTGATACCACCCATGTAATGTTGTTCACCTCACAGCCGAGCCAGCCCGGTTTCCAACAATATTTGACAGACATTAAGGGAAACCACATATCTTAATCTGAGTGGTTGCTGGACCATAGGGAGTCATGATTCAAGCTATGTTCCCCAACAAAAGGTGGTTTAAATTCCATGCTGGGAAGGCATTGTTTTGCTACAGCAGCCGTGTGATGGGGTTTCCACCACATCTCAGGTTTTTTGATCCACAGTGACTTAGCCCTGTTCGCAGTTAGTAAAAATGCATCCTCCACGTGAGAACGTAGCTCTCTAACACATGGCCAACCCTGACCAGGAGGAATGGCTTACAGCTAACTTCTCCTTAAGTTTCAAAGCCTACAATAATAAAACCAACGAAAAGGAAGCAGGGAAAGATGTAGTAATGTACAAATCTTCTACTTCATTACCTTCCCACTGAGTGCTTCTGGAGCAGGCTAACACAAAGGGGGAAAAACCAGCCATAACCCCAGGCCTTTAAAAGTAATTGAAAACCCATACCCATTTAGACTTCCCACTGCACTACTGAGCTGCAATCAAGTCATCTTGCTGCTGAGACTTAATTGTTAATAACATACCTAATGACCTGCAGAAAAGAAACAGATCTGGCATTAATTGCTGTAACTTTTAATGGGAAGTTGAGTGCCCAGGTAGCACAGGCTCATCTTGTATTTCAGAAATTTGAGGGGGAAACTGTCCATTATGACTAATGTTGACTTGGACCAAAGCATTTATTTATTTAAGAACTTTATTGCTCACAGTTAAGTATGTGATTAGTGAAGACCAAATGTAACCCACTAATCAGGGACTGAAAGACTTCTGAAGGAAATTGATTCTGTTCACAAGGAAATGTGCTTTTTATTAGAGATGATTCGTTAGAATGCAAAGAAGTAGTAAAACAAATAAATGTATATAAGCAGCAAAAGAAACCTGCAATATATGTTTGAGACAGAGGCAATAAATAATTAGAAACCTGTGACTTATTATATAAGCATCCCACTGAGGGGGTATTTCAAGGATTTAGCAGTACATGACGAAGTGACTGCTACTCAGCTTCAGGAATAGGCACACAGTATAAAGCTGTACTAAAGACAAATGTTTATAATCTACCTAATTCTCACAGCCTCAGGATCCTGTCTGTATGTTTTTATTCAGTATATTGAAATCCTGGAAACAGCTTGCTTTCATCTTTCTCCCAGCTTATCTGTACCCACCGCAAGTCCAATAACTCCCTATCTCTGCTCCTGGGGCTGTTACTCTTAGGACAGGCCACATCTTTCTCTGTCTTCATACAGTACCAAATGCACTATGAACACTCTGGTATTCATATAGCTCTGGTGCAAGTGCAGTTTAGGGAGCCACAGCTGTCTCTGTTGCTTATTATTTTGGTCTGACCAATTTAGATGCTCTCATTTTGCTCTAAGGAATATCTGGACTTCACTGACTTCTCCTTTTGCTGTGTGTTCTCACACTTCTGCTACATGTCTGAAATTGAATAATATCTTTCAAGACATAATCCAGAAACTGGATGTTTATTTTGACAGAATGAGGATATTTAATGCCAACATTAAATACTCATTTAGTCCAACCTCCTGTACTTAAGCAGCCTCCAGCATTTTGCTTGGTAAACTCCAAAAGCATCCCTGTCCCAGAAGGGACTGTCTAGGTGTTTTCCTGAACAGATCCCTTAATCTTCTCCATCAGTTTAACTTTCAGAGTTCAAATTGGTATGATCCTTTTTAACTGCGGAATTTTGTAAAGGCTGAATAATTTATCTTAGAAAGTGCAATGCATACCTGATCCTTTCAGGAATAAGCAGGTATCTCCTTTTAGATTTCTCACATTATTTTCTTGGGCCTGAGGTTACACTCAATAGAGCAGGAATGATTCCAACTAAGCAGTTCCCTTGGGCTGGCTGGCTGCCTCCACTAATTCCTGTGAATTCACCTCAGTTCAAAAGACAGCAATCTTTCATTGGCCCCTTCAGTGTTAGAGGAACTTCAGCAGGCAGATCCTTCTTTGATGCTAAGGACCAAGGGGAGCACTCTTCACCCAGCAAACTCATCACCCCCATTAACATCACAGCAACTGGTTTCCCATTATTTACCTAGACGTTAAAGCAAAGGGAACTGCTTTTAGGAAGAACAAGACAGTACATTTGGGAAGGTCTTTAAAGGCAAATGGCAGCTTGTTTCCTTTATCTCTGCTATCAGACCTTATCAAAAGAGACCAGTTGCACTTTCTGTGAACCACTGTGCTATCTCTGGGGTTTGAAAACAAAAGGAAAGCAGGTTAAAAACCGAGACTTGGCAATAAAATTGTAGGCCTAGATTCTTTGCTCCTTCTCCACAGTAAACACAATCTTTTCTTTAGGAACTCTTCCAAGGGAGCTTTATGCGATCTCACGTAGCAACAAATTAACTTTCCCCTCTCTTTTCAGTTTCTTTCAGAAATTCCATATTTAATTTTTCTTCCACACAGAATCCACAAGCTCCTTTTCCTCCACAAGCTTCCCTCAGGACTTCCTCTGAGTCTGCAGAAATGGGGCTGTGGAACAACATCTCACTGCAGTAAAAACCTATTCCCTTAACACATGTGTGTGTTCCCCTTAACACGTGTGCCAAGCTGAGTGACCACCACACATTCCTCTTCCTGTCAGCACTGCGGAGCCAAGTCTGCTCCCAGGCACTAAGGCTTTGTTCTGCCTCTTGCATCAGCCATGAATTTGCTTGCTTTTGGATCACCAAGAGCTTTGCCCAAGGGTAGGAAGGTTTATGCTTTTGGGCGGAAACTGCAGAATCTGGCAATTTCAGCCAGATAAAAATTGGCAGCCAACTTTGGGGTCTTTGGGGGTTTCTTTGACTGTAGGTGGTGGGATTTGGACCAAGGCTCTTTCTATAATGAAATACATCATCATTATCACCACCATTATTATTACATTATTATTTCTCTGCTGTTGGACAACGAAAAGATTTCTGACATGTTTCCCTGCAGCAGCATGGAGGACCCTATCATCTGCTATTTTCGGGGGCAGCACCAAACTTAAAACAGAACAATGGTAGAGGATTACCTGATAAATTCAATTCTGGCAAATAATAATTTCTTCTAATATTTTAAACATGGTTGAGCAAAACTACTTGCCAAATCTCAGTCTGAATCCAGAGTTGGGGAACAGCAGTGTCAACTTTTTGCCATGTGACTGCTGAGGAGGAAAAGGTGCCTGGCCTCAAGTGCCAAGCCAAGCTCCCCTCTTCCTCTGATTCTTCATCTGAGCTCAATTCTGAATTTGGTCAGCTGTCCTATCAGAGAGAATGAGAAAACCAATGCTGGTCACCAGGGACAGCTCTGCAGATACTTTCAAATAGAGGAGTTAAAAAAAGAAAGGTGGGGGTTTTTTTTGCAGGTAAGAAAGTTTGCCTGGTCTCTTATGGAATATGGGAAAATCCTACTAATAACTAGACACAATAGTATAAAATTAGCAAGTCTGTTCAAGGTCACAGGCACAAAGTGAGCCTAGGGAGGTGTTCTATAAAGGCACTCGGAAGGGAAGATTTCAAATTGGTACTGGTTTTCTCTGTTGAGCACATCACACTTAACTAAGCTCATGGCAGTTCTCTCATCCTGTTTTTTCTCCTTACTGCTATCCTTGTGAATAATAATTTTTAAGAGGATTTCCAAATGATTTTTAAAACATATAAAAATACACTTTAGGGATCTGAACCTGAATAAAGCACCATTATCTTCTAACAACCAAAGCTAATAGTATAAAAATGCCTAAGTACACTTAACGGTATTATTCATTTTTATTACCTATTACTTTTAAAATCAATAGGAAATGAGTTAAGCTAAGAATTTTGTCAGATCACAGGAGCTAGAAAATCTTCCCATGATTGCATCAGGAAGGGATGAAAGTGCTTTGTGGAAGGCCAAAGAAAGTCCAAGTACATTTTCAACTTTTCAGCAATGGTAAATCAGAGAAAGGTCAAGAAAGCTGTGATAAATGAGCCTGATTTAAAACTGTACCCCCTGCATGCTTAGCCTGGAGAATGCCAAGTGCAGCAACAGCCAGTGGCATTTTTGTTAAAGTTAAAGCTGTTATGTATGTTAGCACCAATGAAGCTGTAGCACTGCGAGCATCAAGCATGTGTAGCCCTTGGATAACAGATCTTTTCAATGTATGAGCATTTCAGGGACCAATGTGTGCAGCTGCATCTTCATTGCTTTGTGTGAAAGGTGCACTTGTGAGAACAAATGCATTGCCTGGCAGAAGTGGGGACCGCCATCCTCAACACATCTCGGACACTGAATTTATTTGCTTTACAGCTTCCTCACATTAGGTACAGATTGTCTTTGACATAAGATTTTGAAACAGAAGTATTTATGGTATGAAAATAAAGATCCTCTTGAGCCAACTTGTATCACTCTCTGTGACAGTCGGACACAACCACTTCCCCTCAACACAAGCTCCTCCAGGCTCTGAGGGCTGAATCTGCTGTGACGTGAGGTGAAAGAGAGACTGTGACCAGAAAGGCAAAAGCCTAATTTTCTGTGCGAGGAACATCTCGAAATTGGAGAAGTTGTGCTAATGCTTAGACTTGTCAGACATTACCCTTGCTCTTGGGCCTATGCTTTCCTGTCCCAGCTCTTCCCCACCCCTCTCCATTACTTGAGGGCTTTGTTGTGCTCAGGTTCCTCTGTTAATCTCAGAAACCCAGCAGGAGGCAATTGGCTTTGGCTCCCATTACTTTTATCCTCTTACCATTGTTCTGCTAGGACAATCTAAAATGCAATTAAAGTCAATGCTTTTCCAATGTTTTTTTAAAAGAAAATAACTACTTTTATCAAGACATTGCCAGGATTTTATAAGCAAATGTATAATTTTCCATTATCAATTATTTCCCAAGGCAAAGGCAAGCTGAGTTATCTACTGCTATTATAGGAATAAACTGCACTACTACGTCAAGAGCTTGGGTTAGGAAAAGCCAGATATCAAGAGAAGCACATTAAAAGAAATTTCAGGCAGTTTTATTTGTTTTCCTACAAATATAAATATGTTTACTAGTCTGCACTCTGCTCAAGCCACTATTTACAGAGCAACTCTGTAAGAGCAGCTTAACAGCTTGAAGAGAACATAAGCAATAAAGGTTTTACCCTTCATATCAAGGAAGGAATATTCCCTCTATCCTGCAATACGTTTGATTTTTAGCCATATTTTTGAAAAGAGAAAACTATTCAGGTTGCTAAGGTGTTGTCTCTATCACCCTTTAGTAGGAGCTGCTAGTGAGACTTCTTGAAGAACAAGGGACTAGTCTGGGTGAAATTATAGCCTGGTGTTATTTGATGGTGCCGAAAGAGCAAGTACAACACAGTTTCAGTTTTCAGCTGTGAACTCAAATGCAACAATTCCCTTCACTTCCCGTGGACCTGTGCATTCCCAGCTTGCTTCAAGCTCTTGCTGAAGTCCAGGGATCACCGAATATACACAAGAATTGCTGTTCTCTGGCTCTGCCTCAAAGGCTTGCTAAAAAACCCTGCCCAGAAAGGCTGGCCTCCACAGAATCCCAGCAGGTCTCCCTCTGAAAACACCAACACCATGATTTGCAAATGTGCCTCAAAAATCCTCCACCCAGCAAAGCCCCAGAAGACACTCCTCAATTCCATAGGCTCAGTATTTGAGCTTAGATTTTAGGTTTTATTTCACCTGTCCTAACTAAGGCCTCATCTCCAAGCTACCAGAATGAAGAGTAGTGGTTTGTAACACAGCTAATATGAGAAAAATCACACCCCTTTGTTTCAATAGGTTAGGCTCTTATTCTTATTAGAAGAAAATAAACAAACTAGGGCACTTTTGAAAGGCACAGGAGTGTAGATGCAAGCACAGAAAAATGAAACTCTTGAATATTTGGGGTAGGGCTGTCATTTTATTGCAATTCTGTTTAGCACTCAGGGTAAAGACTATCTGGCCATAATCAGTGTGACTGAACGCTTGAGCGCAGTAATATGGCATTAATGTGCTGTAGTGGAGAATAGATATACACATATAGTCTTTCTCTGATTCTCTTTAAAAACAATTCCTATTGAATTACAGCTTTCAGCAAAATTTATCAACAGATTATTGTTTGTGGAAGAATGCTACCTTCCTGCTCAAACTATTCCAAGGCTGACTCATATCCTGGTAATTCATTAATACAAAACATGATTCCAGTCCAGTAAAGTAATTTCTGCACTATACAAGTCATAAATCCTACAACATCAACTGAAAAATATATCTCAAATTCTCTTTCTAAACACTAATGGAACGTTTTGCTTGGCTTCCCACACACATCATCAAGAGGAGGGGGCCAGACAGAGCTGTAAAAAGCAATTTGATAGCAGTGTACTTTATAGAGTTTAACAGTGTAAGAGCTACCGTACTGAATGAGACCTGAGGTCAAACTAATCTACTATCTAACTTCCAACAGTAGCCTGTGTCAGAAGCTTCATGGGAAAATACAAGTGGAATAATCTGTCCCATCTGCCCTCTCCCCATTAGGTCTCATTCTATTAGAAAGTGATTTAAAGCCTAGATTGTGAGGTTTAATATGCTTCCAAGAAGCAACAACCAAAGAACATTCCCCTTTAACTTATGAAAACACTGCTGCAGAGAACTGGAGGTGGTGGAGGGATGTGTTTGTTTTCATGTTTCAGCAGACTTAATTGCTACAACCAACACTGCAGATACTATCACTTGGCAAACAAACTTGTACTGGCTGGAGCTGTTTTTACTTCATACCTGGGGCATTTATTGTTTCTGGGTATAATCCGGCAGCTGTTTTTTCTCACAGAGGCAGACTGTAGCAATATTCACAGTCTCACTGACACCCAGGGTAACAGAAGGGATTTGAGAAGTATTCCTTTCACTGACAGTGTAACATTTTGCTTACCCAGTGGAGTATTTTTTAATCTTGATGCAAGAAGCAATATGGTGCTTGTCATAAGTGCGATATTTTTGTAAGGCTCAGTGGTGCAGAACACCATAGAGAAAATCTGCATAGGGAGTGAACATCATCACTGACAGGGAAAGTATCCTGACTTTTCTTTCCCTGAGCAACTCTGATTTCCACAAGCAGCTCCCAGTATCTCCTCCAAGAGCATCAATGCCTGGTTCTCGAGCTACACTGCCCTGGCAGCTGAACCAGCACTGCTGTCTATATATGAAGACTTCTCACAATTAAAACACACTTGGGCCTGACTCAGCTGCACTGAATGAAAATCAGCCTGTAACAAGCCAATGTATTTTATACGTTAGGAGACATCTGTCTGATGGGGATGGGTATATGACTGCATTTGCTTTTCTATGTATTTAGTGGGGGAAGAAAAGGAAAGAGAGGGGCCAGACCAACAATGAAACTTTCCAACCCTTTTCACCAGAAAGTTGGCCAAACCATGTTGGTAAACTGAATCTGAGAGGCCAGATGCTCCAGTCCTGACTTCTATGCTCTGATGTGTTTTGTAATCTTAGATAAGTGACTGTGTCATATATAAAACAATGCAAGGGGTGCATCCTAATCCTGGGACCTTCATGAGGTTATGTGACTGCAACAAGGTCTGCTGTTTTGTTGGGTTATATGATCAAATGTGAGTGACAGGACACTGTCATGTTACCCAAGGGTGCAGACCTCTTTAGCTATTTTTTATTTTCTAATTTGGTTACTCTGTGTCAAAGATGGGTGGAGATTCAGGGCCGTTGGTGTGGATGCTCTGATTTATTAGGGATTAAACTGGTCCTGTACATCCACATTTATCATCAATGGCTTCATACAGAAGAGTATAATGAGACCTTTGTAGCTAATCTTTAGGGGCTTCTTTAGGCCAAAAATAATTCCCTCACCTTCTATCTATCCTTCCCTGTATGATTAATCCCTCGTTTCATACTCATTTTCAAAACAGAGATACTGTACTGGGAGATCCAAATCCTATCCTGGGAAGGCAAATAGTGCATATTTTGTGCAATAAGTTAGGAGATGGACAATATGAGAGGTGATTACCTACCCAGTTAAGAGGGCAATGTTTCAAGACTAGGCCTGCAGGATCCTTGGATCACAGACAGCTACTGTGTTTTTCAAGGTGCTATTTTTCTTTCTCTCATTCTGGGATGAAAGAAGGCTTCTCCTGACACTAGGCATGGGAAGTCCTATGTAAAGCATCCCTCTACTAAAAGATACGTAGAGATATAAAACAAAAAAACCAAAAAAACAAAAACCCCCAAAAAACCCAACAACAACAAAAAAAGAACAGGAAACAAAAAATACAGAACTGGACAAGATTTGAGATGTATTGCAGGACAGCACTGCAAAATGCTGCCAGAGTTACTAAGGAAATTGCTTCAGTATCTGCTCGCAGCATCACTGCTCTAGGCCATTACTTCCAGTCACTCCACTCCATGAGCATCAAGTCTTGAGGAATACTTGTCTGGAAGTGAGGCTGAGGAGAGAGGAAGGGGGATACAGTGGGGCATAAGAAGCACATTTGTTTTAAATGAAAGTACAAATATCAAATATGATGGTGTAAATGCTCATGTCTTGTAGTGAGAGGGAAAAACCACCTCAAATCAGCTGTACTTGTGCCACTGCTGGAGAGGCTTTGTAGCTAACCAAATATAGCAAAAAGTGCCCATAGAAAATCACTAGAGGGAAAAATCAGTTATTCATGAAGCAATGGGGCAAATTCTGTTTGGAATTTCCTACCGTAGAAACATGCATCACTGACTCTCCTTTGGACAGACACCAGCAATATCAACAGCAGACTGAGAGACTCTGTGTTCCAGTGCCTGGCTACAAAAGGGTCAATTGCATTTGTTTAAAATCTGGTAGGAAGGTAGTAAATAACCAACAGTCAAACAGGCAATACTTCAAAGCAAATAAAAAATGCTGTCATCTATGGCTGTAAAGGAGGCCCAAAAAAGCCAGGTGGCCCATGCAGGTATCGCATATGCCCTGGAGGTACTGTTCCCTCGTGGACAGTCATCTCCTTTTATTACAGTGGCTGTATCAATTCAAATGGTTGGTGAGAAGGCAACTTGAGCAGACTTTATCACGTCTGTGATATCACCAAATCCTCCTTAAAGCCTGCTCTGGAGGTTGTAAGTAGACCAGAATGATGCAAATGCCTTGAGCTTTTGCCCCCTGCAAAAGTTTAAATTCCTCAGCGTAGGAGGATTTGTCTCTGTTTTGAACTGAGGTGGTGAGGGGCAGAGGGTGAGTGTGGATTTAGCAGCCCAAAATATTACATGCTGATCACTGGATGTTCCCATTGAAAACTTCTTCTTTTTTTTTTTTTTTTTTCCTCAAGATAACGCACCTTTCTATCTCTACCACTCCCTGGAGAGATTTGTAACAAATGTGTGTGCTGCCTCTCACTGTCTTGCTTTGCAAAAAGCAATGCCTAGAGCAGGGAAAGAAAATTATTGACGATAGAATTTCACACATTTTTCTGGGTGCTAAATGAAGCTTGATCTTGAGCGGAGCAGAGAGACTGCTTATTGTTGATTTTTTTTCGAGATCACTGCACAACAAACAGAAACTGAATAAGCAATTAAGTTAGCTGGCTCTAAAACTCATACTGGCTGAGGATTAAGGTAATTATGTCTGAGCTTACACACATTCAATGCAGCTTTATTTCATTGCAGCAAGTCTTGCCTGCTTGCTTGTTGCTGATGTCATTCTAGAACTGATCTGAGTTGTTGTTCTTCTATTAATTACCAAAAAGGTTACAAACACAAGCTCTCCTTGCTATAAATATAACTGTGTTATTTTTACTACATGTTCAAAGGAGATGGAGACCTCTTTTGCTAGGTTTATACAAATAGATCCAACTGTTTCTTCCTGCACCAAAGAATTTACAATACCTTACACTTGAGGGATCAATTAAAGTAATACACAATATATGGGTTTGGTATTGTCATACAGTGATTTCCCTGACAAAGGCAGAAAAAAAAATCTATTTTTAAGTCTGAGTGAAGAAAGAGACTCTGGGAAAACAGTATCAGTCTCCACAATATTACTGGCAGGGCACTATGGATTCTTCACCTTCTGGGTAACAAATAAGTTTCCTTTTAAATGGCTGGAATGCAGGGGAGGGGAAAGGAAGGGAACCCCCCACATTCTCCTTGTCTAACAAGGAGTCACAGCGTGAGAACCACTCCCTAGCAGAAGTAATCTGTGATTGACAATGGTTTTCTTTGCAGCCCGGGCTAAAAATGGTTGAGCTGTAAACAGACAAATGCAGAACATTTTAAGGCCCTTTCCAAAGGCAAGGGCTGCTTATACAGGCACTCAAAATGCAGGGCGGCACCAAGTGAGCACCAAGCTTCAGAGTTCCTGAAAAAAACCAAGGAATTCTTGTATCGGGATATGAGCACAAACACAAGAGAAAAGAATACCTTGTTAAGGGCAAATGAGCAGGGGCAGATTTACAAAAATTGGAGATTTATTCTCTGGGCAGTCCAAGAATTTAGATGTGTGATCTTAGGCAAACTGCTATATTTGGTTTCACCCTTCCGGACTAAAAACTGAAAGAGAAATACTTTCCTCCTCGCAGAGAGCATGAATGTGGGGAAGGCACTTGGTGCGGACTGGGCTGGGAGCTCTGCAAACAACCAGAACAAAGTCTGCCACTGATACAATTTCCCTGTACTCTCAAAGTCAGCCCTGGGGTCTACAATGAAAGGACATGAAGGAAATTAGGTGAGGTGGGACAACTTCAGAATTTCACTGGGAATATGAAGGAACATTTTATATTGAAATATGTAGAATTGCCTTGTGCTGATATTAATGATGAATGCGTTTGGAGATGAATGCCCTATACACCGGGGAGGCCACCTGAACTAAATAGGACCAGGTCCCAAACAATGCAGACTTCTAAGATCCTAAATGAGAGTTTTGTAAACATGTCGATTAGTAACTGAAAGAAATCTTTATTCTAAAAAATGAAAACCAGAAGAGAAGGCCAATGTTGACAGAAAGATCATAAATCATGGAAACTCTATTATGAATCAAAACAACAGATGTAACATGAACAACAGCATCTTTTATAAACAGAAATTAGACTGTTCTGTTTCACTCATTGGAAAGGCTAATATGCCTAAAATAAATTTCCCTGAATCTCTCATTAATGTTTTACGGTCAGTGTTGACCAGCTGTTACATGAAACAAAATGTGGATGATTTATACCCCAGAAGAGTCACTAACCCCAAACCACATTTTCCTGATGGACCTCACATTAATAACTGCAACCACTTCCCCTGACTATATCCTTCTCGCAGTGGAAGAAGCAAAGTGCAGGCGATTCATACATCGGTGATTTCTTGTTCTACATTCAGTTTCCTTCTCTCTTTATTAGCAGGCTAATACTGACTGCATGAGTCACCAATTATCACCTTAAGCACCAGACAGGAACTAAATTATCCCAGGGATCTCTCCACAAAGCAGGCCTCATACCATGTTTGCTGGGGCCAAAATCCCTCAGCCTTTAAACAGGAAATGACTTTGTCTTCCCCATTTCACGGTATGAAGAACCAGAGTTCCTGGGATGGAGGAACTTGTCCAGCCCAAAAACTCTCTAGGCTTGCACTAATCTATCTGTTACAGCAACAGATAAATGTGTCATGTAGAGGCAGGACTGAGTGCCTGCCCTTCCTCACTGACAAGGGGAAAAGCAGGATGGCCAGATCATGGTTATACTTCCATGTCTGATCACATGAGGGGGAGATCAGCTCCTGCTTCAGTCCTTGCAGGGTGTGTATTGTTACCGGCAATCCTCATTCTGGAGCTCTGGCACGTGAAGAAACAAAACTCACTTGAACAGCATTTACAGAGCTGCTTCTAGAATCTCACTGTCATCACAGAAACCTGATTATTTACAGGGAGCTTTTACAGCCTACTATTCATCCTCTGCATAACGAACAAAGAAATTCTGCACCAACTCTTGCCTAACTTTTCTTGAGTTTTTCCCTGGTGTAATAACAATTAGTTCAATGGTGAAACCTCTGACTGATCCCACAGCGAGAGCATGACATCACACATGAAATTCATGAACAAGGTCCTCCCAACGATCTCTAAATATATCATGAAGGGAACATTACTTGTTAATATTCTGTCTCTGTTTTTAGCAGATAAATCAAAACCCGGTAACTTCCCCATGTCTGACATGATCCTACAGTGTTATTTCTGCTGAATCGTGTGGCACGAGCTGTGCTAATCTCAGCTCTTTCCATTCTGTCCAGTTTGAAACCAACCTTTCACTAACTCCTTTGTTTCTAATCACACAGTCAAGGTGGAGGTGGCTTCTCAAATGAGGGATGGAAGTACCACTGAGAAGCAATGGAAAAATTCTGAATGACACATATATCTTCAGATTGTGGTTTCCCTTTTGTGGATAAACAAAAAAGATCTAAAATACTAGTGCTGTTTTGGACTTCATAACTTTTACTTATTCAAAACCCATGCAAATAATCATGTATTAATAAGATAGCATTTTCTGCACAAAATTTTAGTTGAATACATCATCCTTGCCTTTCTCCCTGTATTGATGCATGCTCATTTTTCTAGCCTTTTCTGTGACTTTTTTAAAAAGCAAAGAAGTAAAGCTACAGAGCTTAAATGTCATTTCTCCAAAGGTACACGGTCAGTACTTGGAAATGGTTATGCACTTAATTAGTCACAGAATACATAACATCAGATGACTTAGGTAACAAATCACGACACACACAGCAAACGAAATAAAACACGCTTCATTTGAATTCCTACAAAATGCCACCATTATCCCTTCATAAACAGTTTCTCTCAGGCAAAGGTGAGCTCACAAATTAATCCCTTTTTTTTCAGTTCAAATCTTGCAAATGCTGTATTACAGTTGGTTACTCTAAATGACTCTGGTCTAAATAAGATAAGCCTCTGTCCCATTCAGATCATAGCAAATTAGAGGATTTGAACATAAGACTCTTTGCCTGAGGCTGTTCCACTACGCCACTTGGATTTTTACACTTCAACAGGACACTGGCATTCCTACTACTAAAAACATTGAAACAAGAAATTTCCAATAATCTTCTAATCCCACCTCAGAAAACAGAAATCTCTCAGGTGTTTTCTAACCTTACTTCCTATGACAGTACAATTAAAACCTGCGGTACAAATTGCTTAAGTATAAAAACAACAACAACAACAAAAATCCACTGGAAGAAACATTCTCATTATATGAAGAGTAAGGTTAATGAGGTATTACCTTGGCAGGTCCTTTCATCTGTGAGTAGTTTATAGCCTTTCTGGCAGCTGCACTCAAAGCTGCCAACTGTGTTTCGGCAGAAATGGTCACAGCCACCATTGTTTACCAAACACTCATCGATATCTGCAATGAATAAATAGCAAGGATTTAGTTCATGGCAGCAAAAATGTAGTTCGTGACAGCAATTCAGTTGTGCAGGGTAGGAATACTCAGATCCCCAAGGAGGCTGCTTGTCCCTGTCAGGAACCAGGCTGGTCAGATGTGTCCCTTCCCAGACCTATCTCACAAGGCTTACAAGGAGAGCTATGGGCTGAGCTGTTCAGGAGATAGAGGTGTTTTTCTCAGAACTGGAACCAACAGATGACCCAAGCTGAGGTACTTTGGTGTTAGGAAACATTCAGGGAAGTTTCTCTGTACATGGAGGGCTCTGCCTGATAGCAGACTTCAACCTGTAAAGGACGTGAATTGTTTGACCTTGTATAGGAACTATCAAAACGTAAGAACACATGAAAAATTGAAGTAATAACAAATACGAAGCGAAAGATACTTGAATTCTACAGAAATACTTCTATTATCCTTACACAAGCAAATGCAAGGATATATTTTTTTTGGAATGAGCATTATATGCTATTTTGCTCATTATTCAGTGTCACAGTGACAGTGTCACCCATTTTCATGGATCGAACTTCTTTCACTTGGTGTAGCAGAAAACGAACTAATTGTGAGTGCCTGTGTAATGTTGCTTCTTCAGTTATTCTAAAGACAGAGCACCTATTGCCTTTATCTGAAAGCCATATATATATGTGTGTATGTATGTATGTATGCATGTATGTATGTATGAAGGACAGGATCAAAGGCTCTTACTTCAAATAATGATTACGGACTGATGAACTTGGTGAGATCTCTGTTCTGAATTTCATATTGATGATTCTACTTCCCGCTCCTTTTAATTTCCCCCAAAGGTGTTGAAGAACTGGAATGACCAATCCCTTTTCCAATCTATAGAAGGTTGTGAAGTAAGTATACGACAGGCCACAAAACTTCATTTGAAATACAGGGCATCTTTCCATCCTCCCCCAGTTATAAAACCATGGACCCATGTTTATTTGAAAAATGAAAAAAAAAAAAGTACTTTATTATTCAGGAGAAGAAGAGTGCCAAAAAATAGCTCTTTTTATGAATGCATGCAGTGAAGAAATAATATGACATTGAACCTTGGCTGCCCACTTCTGGAATTGAAAACAAGATATTTCAAGGAACTAAATGGAGAGTGATGTTTCCTTTTTGAAAAGCTTCTTGCTATAAGAACTTTGAAACTTTGAGGTAACAGCTGGCCATTTAAAGAGCAAATATTGCAAGATGCAAATCTAGATGCCAAAAGGTCTAATATATGAAGATGGAAGTTTATCAAAACCTGCAAGATGATGGTAAATGAAGGGCATGCTTTAAAAATTATTAGAATTTAGGAGGATTCTTAGTGAAAGTCATTCATTAATTTTTGGAAACATACAGTTCCAAGATGGGAAAGTGGCATGGGGCTTATCCCATTTCTGCATGTAAAATATAAACAAAAGCAAGAGGAATGACGTGGTAAATCTAAAAATTTGAACAGCTAAGAGTCAAATTCAGCCATCATTTCTAAAGAGCATTTTGTTGCACACACACTGACAGAAATATGTCCAGGGCTCAAATAAGCAAGAACAATGTATATTGTTATAAAGGCTTTGAGTTGCACTTATGTCAAGGAGATGGGAAATTTGTTTTCAGACCCTCTGAACTAATACTGCTGCTTATTACTTTCGTGTCTGGTTCTGCAGAGGAGTGACTTTCGCATTCAAACCAACTAAAAGAACGAGGGCAAATTGTAGGCAGCAGCTGTGGAATGCCCTGAATGATTGTGCAAAGCCAGCTCAAATCTTTTTGTCTCAGGTAACAAAGTTCTCAAAGTGCCCCAAAATCAGGAGTCTGTTTGTTGTCTGTGGTGCTCCAGCTCTGGCATTTGGCCGGCCAAAACCAGATAACCCTGAGCTCCCAACCTGATAGATCTGGTGAAGAACACACTGAGGGTCACTCTGCGTAACACCATGAGACTGGAGGCAGCAAACTTTTTGGTTTCAGCTGTGATCATCTGCACAGGTCAAGACTGGAAGTGAAAAGACAAGAAATTTTGGCCCAATTTCTGCAGCCTGAAATTTCCTTTTGTAGAAGTGATTCCTCCCAGCTCCCTAACCTGCAACTGGGACTGTGGTGTGGGTGTTGGGATGGACTACCAAAAAAGGTCCCATCCTTTTGCAGAGCACAGGTGTACCTAACTACAGTTTAGCTTGCCCTGAACAAAACCGTGGGACAAATGGAATTGTGAATTAAAATTACTAATACGTTATGCATCGTAAGCACACAGAACAGTCATCCATCATGAAGAAAGTATCTTACACCCGTGATAAGAACAACATGACCTTTGGGCTACTCTGCTGCCTGAGACTGCTTGAAGTAGAAATTACTTGCAGCCTGTCAAACACCATTTTGAGTAACGATTGATGTTTTAAATGATGGCCCCGAGATTTCACATGTTAAATTCCAAATTCCAGTCTCTTTTCTGTGTCTCTCATGACCATAAGGGGCAAAAATGAAACCCTGCTGGCATCAGAGTGTAGATTTTAGGCTGTTAATAACTGTAATTCCACTGACAATGCAGCATATTAGCTTTACACCAGGAATTTTTTGGAATAATTCTGATCCAGGATCTGGGTAAAACCTGGGAAAGTCCACAGGAAAAGAAAGTATTTATCCATTTCTTCTAACTGGAAAACATGACATGACCTTCTGAAACAGGAACCATCAAAACAGAATAGAGGTCAAAACTGTTAGCTGCAAAAACACTCTAAATAATATAAACAGTGCCAATGTCTCTGCTTTCACTGTATTTCTTTCCATGGCCATAGCGAGACTGACAAGGCATGTAAAAATTATTTCACTCTGTGGAGAGCAGCACATTTCTGCATTTCACTTGGAAGAGAGCAGTATCCAACTGTATGTATCATGTCTGACTGGTTCAGAGAAATTACAAAAAGTCTGGATCCCCACTATTTTTCTTTCCTTGGCTATAAATAATTTGTGTTATGAGCCATGTGAAAATAAATTATTCCACCGCATGAGAAGGTGAGGCCCCATTTATCTTTAAACTCACTGGTACCCAACTTTGTCAAGTGCCTCTTTACACTTCACAGAGGTAAGCATGTCTGCCTCTCATGCTGGGCAAAAACAAACTGTGGAAACCCATTGTGCTGTCTCTACCAGCTTTGACATTATTTAGTCAAATATTCCCCTACTATTATTGGGACTGTCTGTGGAGCAGTTATGAACCTGCTGTCTTCAAACACAGTTCTCAAGTGGCTCCTTAAGATGCAGGTTGCAGAAAAACAGCTCCAACTTCCCACAGTCTCTGCTCCCCTTTATCCTCAGAAATACAAAAGGATGTAAAGAACTGTATTTCTTCCATGGGAGTTGTACACAAAATGCCCTGATGGTACTGTGAGAGTCATTTCAGACTGGGAGATTGGATGGGCTTCCAGTGCACTGGGAATAAAATTGCAAGGGATTTCTCTGAATGCAGTAAGTCAATACTGTTAAATGATACCTTGCTCATACAAGCTGATGATCTGCTACAAAATACCAAAATGGGACACATGCAGGTATGAAAATACAGGCCAGTGAGAAACCACAGAAGCATTGAAAATGATGGTTAAAACTGTCAGGTGAAGGTATGGTGTAACAAGTGACAACACTCAAGCCTCCTGTTAGCTCTGAAAATGGTTCACTCAGTTCCCAAACAATTAAATACAAACAAAAGCCAAGATAAGATTTACAACAAGGAAGCTAATGCCTTCTTTAAAGCTATAATATTTGAAGGAAAAAACCCCAATTGCAAATATTTGTCTGGAAATGGAGCTCAGCAACACCAACACAAAAGCTGTGCATCCATGTGAACCCACACACAAACCCTAGGTTTGTACTAATATAATATAATACAATACAATACAATATAATATAATATAACATAATATAATATAATATAATATAATATAAAGTAATATAATATAAACAATAGATTATCCTATTCTTTTCTGAAGATCTCAAAATGTGAGGAAGGCAATGGAATCAGCTTTAAATAAAGCTTTTCAGCTTTAAATAAAAGTATAGAAACTCAGATGCTTTGTGCTAAGTTGCATAGTTACAAATTGACTCGGCTAAGCAGGCAGACTGGTATTTTTCTTATCATGATCTTGTGAAGATTAATGGGAATGCCTGTTCCTGTTGCACCTTTTTTAAGCTCTGCTCAGCGTAATTCATGTTTGGAAGGAGCTGTTTCTGACCAGGGTGCATGTATGCACTTGTGTGTGCACATGTAAACCCACAGAGGTTTGCCTCGTTGCATACAAGGCAGGGAACAAATTAAAAAGTAGGCATTTTAGGTAACTTAGAACTTAGCATTTCACATAAGCTGCTTAAAGGCAATTGAAAGGGCAATCAACATGCAATCTTCACTTGGCTGTTGAACAATGATGGAGATGGAGATTTCCAAAGCCTCATCACAGCGGAAGTGAGGATCCTCCTTTCAATGGCTGGACAAATATTTGAACTGATTGTGTCTGTCTAATCCTTTGCAGATTTAAAATGCTACCTAGCTCCAGGAAAATAATAAATTCCCAGACCAACCAAAAATAATTACTGAAACTTCATAACCTTTTTGTTTTTAATAATGAAAGTCAGTGTGTTGGAATTAGTAATGCTTTTACCAGTGTACAGTGGACATCAATGTAAATATATTTTCTGCAAGGTGGGCTGGTTTGCTAGTTCTGTTTACTCCCTGATTTCCCAATTTTCCTGTGCATTTCTTTCCTTGCTCTTTCTCACGGTTTTACAAATCACTACTGTCCCGAAAAAATTGGGACTAGTGTTGCCTTGTAGATATAGATACAGATGAGTTCCCTGATGCACACAGACCACAAACCTGATGCACAAAGACCACAAAGTACTTTATAAAGCAGCCACAAAACTTTTTAGCCCCATGCCAGAGGTGGGGAAATAGAGGAAGAGAAAAAAGAATTAACTCATCCACACTTGAATCCAAGCTCAGTGTACAACTCAACAGGTTACTCTGGGATGCCAACCAGCACGGGCTTGCACAATACACCTCGTACTGCACGCTGTACTGTGTTACAAATACTACAGAGGCACCAATGCTCAGACTGAAATTAGTTTGATATTTGCCCTGCCACATCTCAATAAAACTTGCAAACTCAGGATTAACTCAGGATAAGCAGAAGCTATCAGGCTCCACTTGCAATACTCTAAATGTGATATTGCAGAGCACCTCACATAACACATGGCAGGGATATCTCATTAAGGTAGGAAGATAATTTACTATCCCCAGATTCACTGGATCAGTGCCACTATGAGAAAATATAAATCAAAGTAGAACGCAGGCTCTGATAGTTCTGTCCAGAAGCATCAAGCCAGCTGTGGTGTGGTTAGTTTCCAGGGAGTTTCAAGTCCTAGTTCCAGTTTTACAATAGATTTATTCAACATTTGGGCAAGGTGTAACACTTCCTTGCTTTACTTCATTTGTAAAATTGGGGATTGCTAATTTTCACCCGGTTTTTTCAGGACCAATCCTTTAAAACACACTATTATGGAACAACGGGATATGAATCCAAGTCATTTGCTGTCAAATTTTTTAAGTCAAATTACAATTGTTTTAAATTTCTGGTCTGGGCTTCAGAATGGTTTGATCCAGCAGCAGGTTCCATGCTGGTAGTGCTTTGCACTGGAAGATTTTGTGAATGTCTGCAGGACTGTTATATTTACTTTACGGGGTACAATTGCTGTTCCACCACTCCACCTCAAATGGCACAGTTCATTGCCTCTTGCATGTTTCAGGGAGGAATAATTCTATTTATGCAGAATTCTACTTTATGCACCTTCTACTTGATGATTTCAAAGGCCAGCAGCTTATCATCTTCATTATATTAAACCTACACTTCTGCAGGAGAGATACATTTAATTAATTCTTTAACAAATGTGAAACTGAGGCAGGTAGGATAGCGTGCAACTTGCCTGCATCAGATAGCTACAAAATGAAATAAAGCTTATATTATGTTCTGTGCTTCAACAACATCCTCATTTTCCCTCCCACAGTGCTAATTAACTGTAAAGTATGATAGTCATTACTGTACTGAAGTTCCACTAAGTAGCAAATGAAGATTCTCTGTTTAATTAGCTTTACAGCTAGGTTGTGGGACAAGGCATTTTCCTAATTAACAGGATTAAATCTAGACTGGGCAGACAGGAATGAATGTAATTAAATTTTAATCTCCCTCATCCTGAAAACAGGCTGCCCACAAAATAGAGAGCTTTGTGTAACTGCTCTTAGAGCATGGAAAGGTTGAGGCAGGTTTCAACACATTTCCCCCATGTCACTTTCTCAATTTTCACCTGTTATCTTCGCAGTTTCACGAAGAAACCTGTCTTCCAACACAGATGGTAATCTGTCACATATGGATTTAGGTGTCAGCTATTCTCCTCCAGGACATATCCACTCTGACATTATCCACCAACTAATCAATAAAAGAGTCTGCCAGGCTGCCAAGAGATCAATCACCTTGTAAAACAAACATTATGTCCTATTATTTTCTTATTACAGTTAATTAGATTTATAAAACACAAAAACCTTCGCAGGTGAAAAACTCAGAAATGCTGTCATAATAGGTTAGGCCCAGATTTCTCATTTGTAAAAGGGAAGGGATTTACTAAATCTAATGTGAAAAGAAAGGATTTTAATTCAAAATTTTTGCTGAACACTGAATTCTTTTCTAACCTTAAAGACATGTTAGTGCAGTGCTACGAACCCAAACAGTGCAAGCTGTCTGAGGCTGTGACACCAGAATGTGAAGGGGACTGGAGACATAAAGATACAGACTGATAGTCTTTTTACTGTCTAGGCTGAGCTAAATGCTAAAACTACCCCTCCCCACCACCCACCCTCCACCACCAGAAGCAAAGATAAACCTCACAGGAATCCCAGGAAACAAAACTAGTTTTCCTCCTCCTGTAACATTTTATCAATCAAAATTCTTTTGTCAATCAAAATGCTTTTTATAAAACGTTGGAGAGGGAGAAATAAGTATGCTGTTAAATCTCCCATGTGTACTTGGGGACACTAAAGAATGTCTTCTCTTGTTTTTTTACGGAGCATATGGAAAGCATAGGACATAAAATTCTGGGAAACTTGACTGTACCTGTGGCCATGTGAGTACAGGCTGTGGGTAAAACAGTGGGAGAGAACTGTGCAAAAACATTGGGTTGACTGCTTACCTACCTTAATTATTCACACAGCCACTATCACCAGAATAATTCCATGTGCAATGTAATTATTCACACAGCCACCACCACCAGAATAACTCTACGTGTAATGCTTATGCAGCAGGAGCCAAGGCAGAAGAACTAAATGGGTTGCTGCAGGTTAATAACAAGAATAAAAGAGTTAATTAAGCATTTCTTAAGGAGTGAATCAGATAGAACTGTGGGGCTGACATCCCTGGGAATTTTCTCTGTGCTAGGTGTCACTAAAATACAAGGCCTGGCTCTTACTGTATTCAATTTTTCCATATAGTCTGAACGAAGAGCAAAGGGGCAAGTGAGCTAACTTTGCACTACTAGACCAAGATACAAGAATCCCTAGATTTAGTGTATGAACCCAATTTTCATTTACTCATGGTTGGTTTCATTTACACTCTTGGAATTATTAACTGCTCCAGAAAGCTCTGTGCCTATTTCCAAGAATCTCAGTGTTTGTTTAATTAAATAAAATTGGTACTAAGGGCAGTTAAAGGTACTGATGTTCTCTCTAAAATCCCAGTGAAACTGGACTAGCTTTCCTGGGATAAAGCTACTCCTTCTGAAAGGGGTACTTAAATACAATTAGCCCATGATAATTTAAATAGCTCTTAATGAATCAAAGAAATTTGGATGCTGACCAAAAATTAACTCTCTATAAGTTTTTGAAGACACTACTTCAACCAGCCAGGGATCTACTCTGTACCAGGGAAGACAGATCCACCACTGAGAGCAGGATTTAGTCACAGTAAAAAAAAACCCTAGTTTTTGATGAAAAAGGTAATGATAAAAGAATGAAAAAAATGCTGTAAGTTTTGAACGCTGGCAGTTATGACTACGTGAGTTGTCAACTCACAAGTAACAGAAAGCACAGCACACTTTTCCATAATTTACCGTGGCTGTTGATCCACAGGGGGCTTTATATTGTTGAATAAATGCAAGGTCTTTTCAACAACTGAAATGCAAAATATGACCCTCTGAAGCATTAATTTAAAGGATTTGGCATTTTCAAAGGGGAGGTTCACGAAGACAAATAACAACTGCAAGTTTCTAGGGGACAGGGATATTGCCTAGTCATGAAAAAAACCCCTAACTTAGTACACATGAATTTATTTTGTGGGGATAGATGGAACCCTTGGGAGGGAATGAAACAGAATGAGTTACATGGCAGCTGACCCAAGTCTGCAATTTTTTAATGGAAGATAATTTGTTTTATTATATTTGTCTGTCATGAACTAATCTACAGCAGACAAATGAATTGTATCTTTTTAAGCTATAAAAGCCCCAAACCCAAGGCCCAGCTGAAAACCTAAAAGACAATTCCCTTAAAAATAGGGAAGGGACAGTGAAAGTTTCACACATATTGCGGATTAGATAAATTTGCAGCAGCAGTTAGAAGGATTCTGCTCTCCACTCTCTCTTTTTTTCTTTCCCATTCCATTTTCTTTCTGACAAATTTCAACTTCATTGATATCTAAAATTTGCATTTCCTTTCATTTTTTTTACAATAAAAAATAATGGGTTTATCATTTGATTTTTCATCCCTGAGGTCTGAAACTTCAACTGTCTCTTGGAAAGTATGAATCAATTATACCTCTAAATCAGTCATGAACATAATCCTCAGTGAGTGATGAACTGCTCATTTTTCTGATTCACCACACAAGGCTTCTGACCACTGTCACCACCTACCACCAAGAGTTTTCCACCTTTTCCTCCCTCAAGTCCCACTCATTAACTCACTTTCTGCTGATAACCAGCTGCTTTTTCCCTCTCCCACATTTCTTCCACTATTTATAGTTTTACCATGAACTCTTCTGAGCCTTCTCCTCAGTCAGATACTCTAGCACCTCTCTTATCACACACCAACAACAGACAACTCTCTGTTTGCCCTAAAAAAGTGGGGAAAAAAAATAGAAACCTAGTTTTGAGTCACTTCCCAGTCTTAGCAAGTCTTGAAACAGCTGTTTCAGGGCAGCAGTGCTGGCCCATATAGTTGTGGCTCTCTCACTGGACATGACACAGAGCTTTCTACTGAGCTGCCACAGCTGCCTGCTGGATGCTGCTCTGTTTTCCTCACGTTGGACTGATCTTGTATGTTCTTTGTCTTGAGACCTGGATAACATCGATGGAATAACATAAAATGACCACAGCCTCAGCAAAAAGGCCTAAATGTTTGCTTCTTTAATCCACATTTAGGTAGCTTTTTGAAAATGCTGTTGTAGCTACCTGAGAACTCACGCTCTCACCCAATTTGTGAGTCTTATCCACCTCTTCTAAAACAAACATCTCTTCTGATAAGCTGAACTTGATTATTGTTCTCCCACTGGTTACTCAGTTTTCCCTCTCTCACTCCTGATCTTTATGATGGTTTATTTTGGATACAGAAGGTCTCATATCTCCCTTAGAGTCCCATCAAACAAACAAACAAAAAATCACCTAAACCTGCCTCTGCATGTTAATATTTCGTTTTGGCTTTAGTCTTTCATTTGTCATTTCTAGAAAATAAGTTCCCTTTGAGTTTTCTTCTTTCACCAACTGTTACCTCTGCTGCATGCACGTGGTTGATTCATGTGCCATAAACTTCCCTGTAGAGGCGTTTAGTGGGTCCAGCTATAGGAGTCTTTTCAGGGCTTCCCCAAAGTGCGTGCTCTGAAAATCATACCAGTACTCAAGCTCTGAACAGAACCACTGTTTTCATGATAAAATTCTCAATTTTCCTCTCATTTAATGTTGCTTTTGTTACTTTTTCTTTGGTTGGGCAGACACATCCGTTGTTTCACAACATGAAATCACCCACTGGCTGCCTTTGGTTACTTGTTTTTCAAAAATGCCTCTATTTTTCATCATATGGCTTTGTCAGAAAAAGACGAGTATTGGGAAGGGGAAGAGACAGGAGGATCCAGCTATGGCAACATTTTTCAAAAAAAATTGCTGGTTTCTGTAAGTTGGTTGAGCAGTTTGGGATTCACAAAAATCTGCCTTTATCAAGAAGACTTCCTGCTTGCTTCCTGAAAATGGCATGTGGTCTCAAAACCCTTTAACTGTGCAGAAGTACTGGATAATGGTCAGAAGCAGTTTGTCAGAAGGTAATTTTAAGGAAGTTTGACTATTTTAAAGGAACATTTGATTGCACATTTAATCTGTGCACCACACATATAAAGAAAATTATTATTTTAAATTAATGTTTTTGTTCCTCCTAAAAGCACTGATCTAATTACTGCAGAAGCCACATTTTCACTACTGTCATTTTTGACCTCAGTTTCATGTTCATGAATTAACTTCGGTGCCAACTTCTCATGCAAGGCCAAGATGGCCCTCTGTCCATGCTAAGACATAAGAGGGTTTTGTATTTCTTTTTTTGCCTTGTTTTTAGGTTAAAGGTCAGACTTCAGCCACAAGATTTGTATTTGCCTTATGATCAGCATGGAGAGGGCAAAGGCATTTTTTGTTCTGATCTGTGGCTGTAGTGGCTTGTGATTGCACCTGATCTATTTTCTGATAGCTCTTTGCTTGCAGGTACAGAGAAGCAAACTCAAATGGTGCTTATTTTTGAACACACACTTAATTCTAGTGGCAAACACTGGGAGGGTAAGTTGCTGTAGCTTGAAAGCAGAGTTGTGTAAGGAATCTGATAGAAGTAGAGTTGCTTATAATGGATTATGAATACTAGATCTTGATTTGATTATTGGGAAGTTTATTCTTGGCTTAAGTTGATGAGAAGTAGGGAGAAAGCCATTGGGGGAGGGGGGGAGGGGGGAGGGGGGAAAGGCTCAAAATGAACCACTTCAGTAAACACTTAAGGGTTACTAAAAGACAGCACACACTTTAATAGCTAACTTCTAAAACTCTACCCTCTGACTTCAGACAGCTTGTGGACTGGCTTTGACAAAACCATTTGATAAAATAATTTGGCTTTGGCCTGCCACTGAAAAAAATCAAGGCACTTTGATTCCTCTGGAGTAGGATTTTTTCAGAGGGAGGGACACTGAAGAAAACCAGAGAGGGACTGAGAATTTGTCCTGCACTGATTTCTGCATCTGAATGGACAACACAGGCCTCCTCTTTGCACCACTATATTAACGCTTTTTCTTACATTTTGTTTCTATTATTGAGCTCGAGGAGAGGCAGTGTACTCCATGTTAGACTCTGAGGGGAAGTGGAAAGGCTAACCCAGTTCAGGGATATTGTCAAGGCAAGTAAAGTGGGTATCCTACAGGCTGGGATTAAACTCCTTCCATGTCCTTAGGAGCATGTTATTGCAATAACATATGAGTTCAGAGGGTGCCAGCTGTCCCATGTTATTTCCCAATGCACATCTCTTTTAAGCTTGTACAAATAGGAGGTAGCTGAGCCATATGATGTAAGACCTCTGATCCCATCAGGAATTACCAAAGGCTGATGTGCTTATTTTCCCTTGGGGTCACCTCTTCCTCTGACTGTATTCTAGAATGTAGTTCACTGAGGGATTCCTGAGAGAAGTAAAAGGCGTGAGGTGCGAAATCGAACTCGATGCCCCTTGAGGGCTGATGCACAGGAGAGAAGATGGACATTCTACTTGGGTATCCACAGTGGGAACAACAGTGGCCTTGGGGATCAGATGAAGAGTCACAGAAGGTGGAGTCTACACAAAGGCCTGAGGATGACAACCTTGGTTTTAAAAATGAAACAGCAATTTTCAGTGGCTTGTCTACTGAGGTTCTTGACTTGAAATCCCATGAGCATTCAGTTTTCTGAAATGTCTGAGAAATTTTCCCTTAAAATGTCAGAAGTGTATCTGACTTATTACCTTAAAACATTTGTACTCCTTGCCATTCCCAAGGATATGGTTAAAGTGGTTCATGTGCTCGGGTCAGCTTCTTCATAGAGAGTCTAAGAAGTCAGTGTATCTCAACCTCATTCCACTTGCAAAGTTGGGCATTTTTTTTCCCGGCAGAGTAAGTTAAAGTATACTGTGAGTAATCCTGTCTTTCCTCTTGGTACTTTTGACAGACTCTAAGCAACATGCACACTATGGCTCTGATCCAGAGTGATCCAGCCCAGACACCTTCATTTATGTGCAGCAAGCAAAGAGAAGCTACTCATCAGTTTAAAGGAAAAGCTGCCCTCACTCCTTGTTGCTGTACCTTTGACCAAGGTTAGGCTACGGGACCATTTCCCACACGCTCCTTTCCAAACCAAACAATGAATCCAAGGCACTATTTCAGCAGAATGTTTCAAATTTAATGTGCTATACACCACATTTCTCTGGCATGAAGCACTGACATTATGAACCAGAATCAAATGTAAAAGTACAATCACAACCTAAATTCTCTCTAAGATAAGACATGTAAATAGATGGCCATGGTGCAATGATCAAAGAAAATGTAATCAGAAGAAAAGGGAACAAGACAAGCAAGTCTCTGCCCCTTCTGGCTTTGCCAGACGTCCTCTTCAAAAACCCATTGATGCTTGTAATTTTGAAGCTGACATTTATGCTGCCATTCGCTGGTACCACAGCACTCTGGCTGCAGAGGTGGTGATGACTGTCAGCAACTTGTTTCATTTGAGTTTATTATTTCACTACATTTTCTGCCCTTTTTTTTTTTTTTTTTTCATAAAGGACTGGAAATGGTAATGGCTTGTTATGGCCAATGGCTCATAATGCTTACATTCCTCAAAAACCCTTTATGCGTATGTGGAGAGAGCTGAAATAACCTCTTCACATGTGTTGAAAAAAAATTCAAGTTGCTAGAAAAAGGTGAGCTGGGAAAAGGTCTCTCTGTAAGCTCCAGCACCTGCTCTACAGCCACTGTGTGGAGCATCACAGATATTGCACACACTGCTCATGGGAGGTGCACAGAAAGAAGCTGTGGATTCAAAGTGGGGGTAGTCGGACAGCTATGAACAGATTTACCTCTAAAGTTTAAACTCTTCAGGAGATAATTTAAATTCCTTTCTATTTAAAATGCTGATGCATGTGAATGAATTCAGCCAAGGAAAACTTTGTATTTGAGTGACTACTTTCAATAAGATCCCTTTACAACTAAGGGAAAAAAAAGTTCATTCACAGGAAATCCTTTGGGCCTGTCTTGTATTTCTCTCTTAGGTCAGATCCATTTTAGTTCAGAAGGCCTGTTCCAAACCTACAATCATGACTCTAAAGGCACTGAGACCCCTATTGTTGTGACAAGTGTGGCCATGTAAGCCATGAAAGTTTTATCTGCCTTACTGTAAACTCGACTGATGCATACATTTTAGAGGGTTTTTTGCCCTGGGGTATATTTTACTGTCTAATTTTTACTAAAATGTAAAAAAAAGTCAAATTGATCAGGGATATTAATCAAACAAAACCTGAGTTTATCAAAGGTACTCAGACAGCAAACACATTGCACTCAGGCAACAAATGAAAAAAATAAAACCACTCTGAAATTTACCTTCAGTCACAATGATATAAAGGTATTATCATAATTCAGGCAAACTAAGAGTGGATGTATGAGATTAACACCTGTATCTTATTAATAATAAACAGTAAAAAATAACCTGTGCTCTGTCTGGTGTACTTTTTTAAAAAAAGAGGAAACACTTTCAGTTTCATATGAATTGATTGGGACTGACAAGATGCAATTCTAAGTGCTTTAGTCAATTCAATCCAATTTAGAGAAAAAAAAACTAAAACAAATTTTAAGTAGTTTCAATTAATGGAAGTATGGAGGAAATCATAACTGTTCACAGATACTCTGTAGCCAGGAAATGAAGCCAAATTGGCCGGCTAAACTGTTCACTGTGAGCTTTTTCACTTACTGTTAGTGTGTTCTGAATGAAAAGAGAGGAAAGCCTTCAGCATCTGAGTCATAATCTTATACCAAACTGATGTCAAGCATTAATTTAAAGCATTTAATTTAATGAAACCTTTCAGTTCATATTTAACAAAACATGACATCCTTTTTCATTGGAACTCATTCTCTAAAAAACTCTTTTCTCACAGAAACAATTCCATTTTCAAATTTAATTCACTTTCAGGCTTTCATTTTTTTGTGTACTCAAAACTGATTTAATACACATTTTCCTGCTCTAATAGGCTGCAATTAAGCCAGATTAAAAAAAAAAAAGTAATTACTATATCAAGCTAGCACAGCCAATGCAAAATTTCTCTTTTATTTCAAATAAACTTTGATGCAGTTCTTTGAAATTTTACATTAGCCTCTACGATCCTTTTTTTTTTTTTTTTCCTCCCTTGATTGCTTAATGATAAAGGAGGTTTCAGAGCCGAGTTACTGGACAGATCATTCACCACCCAGGCATTTCTGATACTCCCACTGCAGCACAGTCAAGTATTTAAGCATGTAAGTGCCACATTTCTTTGCTGTGTCTGAATGCTGAAGGATGGGGGCCTGTTTGGAGGAAGTGGAGAGCCCACCCCACTGCTGGGTCACCATGACAATGAGACAGCAGGAAGGAGAAATGTTTGCCATGCAGGCACATAACCCCAGCGTAACACCGCTCTAGTTAAATATGCCAGAGCGCTGAGAAGGGCTGACTGTCACACAGAGAAGAAAACACAACATCTCTAGCTGGGGACGTGCAGGGAACTTTCTGTCTCCTACACCCACATCTGTGAGAACATCTGGGCGTAGCACAGACCTATTCCTGCACAGGAATTGACCCTTATGCATTTACTCACTTTATGTCCTGGTGGCACATTATGAACATGTAATACCACATTGCTACTAAACCCCCTGACATTCCAGCCCAGCTGACTATCCCAAAGTCCTGTTGTCAGGTTCCTTCCTCTTAAGGGTGGATTGTCACAAGATGCAAATCAAATGACGAAATGCAGGTGAAATGATGCAAAACAGGAGGTCAACTGAACAAAACAATCCACATCTTGCTATTACACAACACCTGTGGGACATTGCAAAGTTAGGTAGCACTTCATGGATGTTAGTAGAAAAGTCATAATTGAGATGTCGCTTTTGCTCAATGACCCTTAAAAATCCAGTTTCTCCTGCTTAAAAATTTCATTTGCTGTGCCCTTTGACTCTAGGAGCTCAGCAAGGCTGCAGCCTGCACAGTTCCTCTATGTCCAGGTGCAGAGTGCTGGGAAGTTGCTTTATTCAGGCACAAGAGTGCCTGGGGGCACAGCTTCTTTGTTAAGTTCCAGAGCAGAAATGGAGCATATATATCATAGACGTGGTCATATATTTTACACCATGCCAGAAGTTTGTGGCCCTTCCTCTTGCTCTGACTCACTTCTTAGTGAAGCCACAAAGGAAAGTCTCTGTCTCTCTCAGACATCATCTTTTGCCATCATCCTCAGTCCTTCTCTACTTTAAGACCTGAGAGAAGAATTCTCCCTGGCTCAGCTTGTCTTCTGTAGCTGCCCTCGGGAAAGTGAGCTCTTTATTGTTTGATCCAGTTTGGCAGATGGATTTAAACAATCTTCAGAAATCTGTGCTACATCTAATCTAGTCTGACTTCACTCCTCTTGAACCCTGTAAGCCTTTTGCAAATGAGCCTCCTGCATTATCCAGTTACCCGAGCTGTATTCAGTACAATTAAAATGCTAAACTGATGAATCTTCTCACTGAGGGCAGAATGGAGCTGGATCCATGAAAAGGTCACTCAGCAGGAAGGAAGCACAGAAACCAACAAACAAGGGAGCTGAGGACCACAGAACCCCTGATACGCACAGCACAGAGGATATTAAAAAGTGGGTAGGAGGTAATGAGCAATAAGCATCCCGGGTCTCTACATCTTTTAATCTTCAGTCTCCCTTTCTGTCTGAATTGGCTGAATTCTGTGGGATAACTTGGTAGGCATTCAAGGAAGTGACCTACACTGCTTCCTCATGTGCAGCACAACAATCGACAACATCAAATGAACTGAGCATCAAGCTGGCATCACCCGGTTACAATGGCAGTAGAAATTAAATAGCATTAATTAGAGGGAGAGTATGGAACTCTTTCTGCCTGGAATGTCTCTTCTCTTAGCCATCAAAAGCCTCCGTGCTTTGGCTTATTAAGAGCCCAGTTGACAGGAAAGCTGAAGGGAATAAAGGTGAATTCTCCATTGTGTGCCAAGCCAACTGAGGGAAGACTCGAGTTCAAGGCTGACTTTTAAAAGACAGCAAAAGGTTAATGAACTTTTATCCAAGCACCATTAACACGTCTGAAGATCATTCTAACTAGACCGCAGACAACACTTTTTCTCTTATTTCACTGCAAGACCAGGTAAGTAATGTAATGGAGAAATCAGAGATTTTTAATCGAAGATTAAAAAGCTTTTCCCAGTTTCCAGAAAGCAAAGCAATCCTCCATGACAGTGGACAGTACTCTTCCTATGTGCTCTACCGATACCTGTATGTATTCCATGTTAAAAGTATCTCCACAACAATTTCATCCCCCATTTTACTGACATTTGATATAAACCAGACTGTACTCTGCATTAAAAAGGAGCTTGATTCTTTGAGGTACAATGAACTCTCATTTCTCACTATGGAAAAGCTCAGCCTCTTGCAAAACCACTGAAGGCAGCTTCCTTGTATTACCTGGAGGTTGTTCTCCTACACCTTCCATTCTCTGATACACTGGGAAGGGCCAGGAGAATTATCAGATTTTTAGACAGGACTCAGTTCTGTACTCTGTGATTTAAATTCGTCCCAGCTTTTATGATAGAACTACAGAATGGGAACTGTGATATTGCAAACAAAGCATAGAACAATTAGTTATATTTAAAAGGGTTTCTTTGCCACCTTTTGGCAATCGAGCATGTTTGCATACACTCTATTTTAAGAACTTATCTTTCCTTTTGTACGTATACTTGCCTTTTTTCTATACTAAACAATTAACGCAATTCCCAACTACTACAGAAAAACCTGCAGACATTTTGGACAGTAAACTTTTTCCTATTACGTGTCTACACAATGCCTAAAATTGACTAGCGTCCTAATTGTTGAACAGAACCATAGAAATTTTTGTTATTTAGAAAAATAGCATTTTTATTTCATGATTTTTTTTTAGATCAACTCATTCCCTTGTAAAAAAAAAATAAGGAAGAAATGTGGCAGCAGATTTCCATAAATTACTAATATAGCAAAAGCACATTATTGAGGAAATCACCTACAAGTGAGATAGAATTACAAATTAATAAATTATCCCACTTTGCAATACCCAAAAGTTCAGATGTTTGAGTTTTATTTAAGCCTCTTGAATCTAATCATCTACATAACTTCATGTAGTAACTGCACTGTGTAAAATGACTTCGAGAGGAAGATGCCAAAATGCACTAAAAAATCACAGACTTTCCAATAAAAACATTATTTTTGGTCAACATTATTTGCTAAATTAAACCTAAACATATTAATCATTTTGCTCCACCCACAACTGCATTTTTCAGTTAATATATTAATTCTTCTTTCAGTTCCTCTCAGCATTTCTTACATGCCCTACATCTCTACCATCCCATAACAGACAATGGCATATCTTTTTTCTACATTTAGAAACATAACCTCCCTTAAAATGATGTTCTCTAAGAAACCTCACTTGGACATGCTGTGACACATGATGGACTTGAAAACTGTGCCCAAGAAAGACAGGATGTGGCAGCTCCACGATCCCTGAAGATGCTTTAAAGGGCATCCAGGAAAATCCCTTGTGATTACCACACAGATGTAAAATTACAGCTGGAGGAAACGAGGAACTGGATATATGAGAAACTGGAGACCAGTCAAATCAAGGAGAGTAAAGAGGAAAAAAAAATCCAAGGAGAAAACCTGTGCCAATCACTCTCTTCTTTTCTTTTCTAGAGAATGCAGAGGAAGGAATATGTACACACTGACTTTCTCCTGCCTGGTTTTTCCTGGCTTTACCTATCAGCAAGAGAAGCCAAGAGGACATCAATGTCACTCCACCAAAAAGCTTGCTTTTTCCCTCAGGAGATGCAAATCCTACAGAGCATCCCCTTTTACAAAGGGCTGCCTGCAAAAGCTGTGCAAGAAACTTCATTGGTCAGTTTAAGTGCAGGATCCTTTTTGCACAGATTTAAATGGAAAATGACTTCAGATTCAGGAGAGCAGGATCTAGCTCAGAAATCTCACAGAGCAATACATAACATAAATTTTATTAATTAAATTAAATTAAATTCAAAATGTATATTTTACCATTTCACAATAAAGAGTATTTCCTAAAATGTCAATAAAAGTTAAAAAGAAAAGGCTTGGTGCTTAATTAAACCATCTGTGTTAATTTCCAGTTGCTGCTTATTTTAAGAAAGTAAGAAAGGATCAGCAGCGTCATAAAAATACAGATTCTGTTTCTTATATTTTCTACTCATAAAAAAGGGGAAAAACAAAATGTGAAAGAGCTTAGAGTTAAGGTATTTGAATCAGTAGAATATTTCATTTTGTCTATAGGAATAATTATAGTCTCAATTATTATATAAATATCATTTCATGTTAGTTCTCTGGCCAAATGTCTAAATTTAGAATTACTCTTTTTTTCATGACACAGTTTCAATAATAAACATTATGATCTAGCCTAGGTGTATGTTACATTATTAAAATGCCTCCTTTTTAAGCACTTGGTGGAATCACTGTTACTGTTCTGCTATGGCTTAGCCAGTCTGCTGGTAAAAATGAAGATTTATTTTTATGTGGCTTGAACTAAGATGACTGAGTTTTGATGTGTGCTCACCCATAACTATTAACATTGTGTGCGATGGCAGCCTAAATGTTTTATTTTCAAATAAACAGGCAAATGGACTGTTATTTCTATAAATACTAACAGGATCATGCCCAAGCACTGGGATTTTTCAGCCTGTAGCAAGAGGAAACCACACATTTTCTGTTTATTTTTGTGGGTTTTACTATTTTAAGTAACATCACGCCCTGGACTGAAGATATTCTGACATTTCTGGTTAATTTGAAGGAACAAAAGTCACAATAATTTCTTAGCAAGTTAGGTCAATTTAAGCTAAGTCACTGAGTAGTGAAAAATATTCTCTGTGACAAGAATACATGCCATGTCCTCCTGGATCTCCATCTCCATCTCCAAGTCTTTTGCAAAGAAGCTCAAAAGGAATACACAGGAAAGTGGGAAAATGGGAAAATGGTTGACCTGGCCTAATAGATGGCCTGGTCCTACCAATATGTACCCAAATCTCCTCATGTGCCATTAAAGTGTGACTGTGTAGGGACATTCGAGAGCTGTCCCTGTCTCCTTAACTGAGAGCACATGCTGAAAGTGCTATCAGATGCTCTTTCCTGCTCTCTTTTCCCCAGACCTCAGCTTTCACACACATGAAAGACAGAATAGCAAGGTTCTCGTGCTGCCTTCGGAGCAGTAAAACCTGAGCATCAGCTGTGTGGGTTAGACTCCTGCATTTGTAAATGTTATTTCAGTTTTCCTTTGTAGCTGGCTATTTATCTTTTAAAGGCGCAGAATTAAGCAAGTGTCTGGGTTTTTTTTTCTGAGCAATACCTGGCTTCACTTAGTAATAAGCAGTTGATTATCCACAGGTGACAAAGCATTGCTTGACAATTGTGACTCGCTTTCTGAATAGACAAATGCAGACACTGTCAGATGAATGAGGTTTTACAAAGGTATCAGAATGGCCTTTGAAACTAAAGGCTTTTTGCAGCCCTGAGTTGTTCCTCTAAATCTCTGCTCAGCTTGAAACAGTTTGACCTCTGCATCTCATTTCTTTGCAGTAATAAACCCCTCTAATAAATAAAAAGGAAAACAATTGAACCAGGTAAATAGATAAAAATTAGGGAAGGAGAAAGCGAATGAACTTAATTGCAATCACTATACCAGTCCTGACTCGACTTAAAAAGTATTGATTAAATAACTGAATATTTACATCTTGTACTGGACCCGCTGAAGGCAAATGATGCATTGCAAAGCAAACAGAGGCTGACCTTTGCACGTTTTCCCATCAGGCTGCAGGGTAAATCCAACTGGGCAACTGCACCGTACCCCTGTCGCGGTATCCTTGCAAGTCCGATCACAGCCTCCGTTATTGACAGCACATGTTTCTGCAGAATGAAAGAGAGAGAGAGAGAGGGAGAGAGAGGGAGAAAGGGAGTGTAATGAAATGCTCTGGGGGAGGGGAAGGGCACTTTCTCTTTGGGGCAATATTACAACATATTAAAAGCAATATAAGTTTTAAGCAAGGCAACTGAAGCAAGCTCAAGGTCATCAGGGTCTATATACTGGTTTTTGACTGGCAAATGATTTCCACAAGTCATGATTTCTTTTTCCTCCCAAACGGGAGATTTTACTTAGTGTATTTAGTTAGTGTTTTTCAACTCTCTTAGACAACAGGATGAGTTATTACATATGAAACAAGTTTAAAAAGAAATAAAAAAAAGTGATTGCCTTTAAAAGCAGAACCAAACATTCTGTTTTGCACCAGCCAATGTCTAGCTGAGGTATTGTAAGGTTCACTTTTAAATGATCTTGTAGGCATAATGAACTTTACAAACAGTAGAAAGCAAAGCAGAGTGCTAGACTTGGAACTGAGAATTTAAAACCTTTAGTTAAGAAAGAGTTAATGGAAAATGAACTACATATATCACTTTGACAAGAATCTACATGCCCAATCTGTTCTTACTGAACTACAAGCAAAAGGCATCTGGGTTTTGTCCACTTAAAGCTTTTTGCAAATTGAAAGGAGTTTGGAGTGGGTGGGAGGGCATAATTGAGGTCACTGAACCCATTCCAAGCTGTGTCATTGAAATTTCCCAGTGCTTGTAGTATGTAGAAGGGTGGCTGGGCAAACACAGGCAAGAGAAAGTTGCAATACTTCTGAGGTTTTACTACAGTGGGCAGTGACTATTAGGTACCACTAGATTAAAAAAAAGAAAATCTCCAACTTCATTACAGAAAAAGCAAGAACCCCTCCCTGGCTGCCATTGTTTTGTGTTACTCATGTATGCACATGCACACACCGTACACATGCATATGCACACATACTCACAAACACGTCCATAAAAGAGATAAAAGGCAAGGGAAATGATTAACTTTGCTTTGATCCACAGAATGGAGTGGATGTAAGGATGCCAATTTAGCACGTCAGTTTGAACTGTACATTTTCCTGAAAAGTATTTACTTCAGAGAGTAAGTCCTTTTAATAGTATCTTTTTCAGTTGCTCTGGATTTGATTAAATTAAAATACCCCACTGCCCCCCAAGATTGCCATTATTCTACTCAGCTCACCTCTTTCCCTAAAGAGGCTTTGTCATTACTTACTCAGATTTACAGACTCCTATTGCTGAATATTCACAGCCTGTGTCACAATTGTAGCCTGTAGACAGGGTCTGACAATCAGCTATAGGATATGCTAATTGGGAATTGCCTTAGAACACTACATTGATCAAAAATTATTTACACAGAACAGAACAGGCTTTATTTTTCTACTGACTAGTACGAAAAGATTTTTATTTTAAAGTAGCTTGTGCTTTGCCCTCAAGATGAACTTAGACTGGCCATTTGGAAAGACTTCACTGCTTTAAATAAAAAAAAAAAAAAAGAAAAAAAGTGTAACTCATTTTTTTTTTCTTTTGCACTGGCACAGGCCTCTCCACCAGTTGTGAAATAAGCTCCTGGCACTTAAGAACAAACTGAAACACGGATTTAGGGCACACATACATTAACAGCATGGGACAGATCTCTGAGCCCATATACATTCACACATGGTCCTCCAGATAGATTTTAAACTTTTATGTCTGTTTGCTATGTAGTAACATCATGTAGAAAGAGCTACCAGTATAGAAACGGATTTGTATGTCACTGCCAGGAAGCACAGTTAACAAATGGATTGACATGTTTTCTGAAATGGCTTTCTGAAAATGGAGCTGAGTCTGCAGCTCCTGATTTTCAGGCAGTTCGTGCTCACCTTGCAGGACCTGAACTTAACTGTTTAAGCAATATAGTTCTCATTTTCATCTACTTCTCTTGGAAGTACTATTTTATAGACTTAGAGGCTGAAACTTCTGCTTGAAGAATTCTTCTGCAAATGACAATGCTGCCATTTCCATTTGTATGTGAACGAGTGTTCCATTTGTGTGCGTTTTGTATGTGACCAACATATCAAATAATAATTTTACCTTTCAGGGAAGGAAAACTGTTTCAGGTCATTTAAAATTTTTAACTTGGGCACAGTTTAAGGGCAGGAGGATTTGCCAGGAGTAAAGAGTTAAGGTTAAAACTCAGGAAAAAGCGCTGAAGGTTACGTTTGGCATGGCACTGCAAAGAGCAGTAAATCTTCTGTTAGCAGATTAACTCTGGCATATGAAGACTCCTTTATTGCGGTGCGTCAACACAAGATGAACATAAGCAGTAATATTTCTGCTTTCTGGATGACATCCAGTGAAAATGAATAGACACAACAATTTTTTTTTCCCATGGCATGGATGACTGGATCTATAGGGTAAGGGTCACTCAATGAACAAGAGTTATTTCTACGCATAAATAGAAGGAATCAAGCCAGCTTTTCTTATTTTCACACAGATTTAGTAAAACAAACCAAAAAGGGTGAATACCCTGCAACCTTCCCAGTAACTCTGACTTTCATACATGACGAACTCTTAACAGAATGAAGATCCAAGTGAGCAAGAGGACATGTGACAGTACCTCTCACACTTTAGATAATTGGAGAGATGTACTGATGAAATTCCTTTAACTCAAGGTCGTGAGAAAACATCAGTAAAAGAAAGCAAACATGAATAGTAGTATGTGGGAAAGAGGCTACATCAAAGAGAGGAGCTGAGGCCTACACACAGCACAAACCAAATGCATGACCACCTGTGTTTCTGAGCAGGGTGACGCCGACTCATCCCTCGGCTCTCCACTACCAAACCTCAGCATATATTTGAAACACAAATGGAACTTTTAGGCCTCAAGCCAAGAGCAGAAGCTAATTACTTATTTCCATTCTATCACACTGGAGAAACTATGGAAGGGAAAGAACAGATGTTAAAAATTGGATCAGATCTTCAAGGTGATATTGATCCTACAGATCCTTTTTGCTGGTTTTTTTTTTTTCTCTGTGAAAGACAACCTCAACATTTTAGCCTTTTTTCCTCGTTTTTTTTTTTTTTTTTTTTTTTTTTTTTGTTTGCTTCCAACTATTTTTGCACATTTTTGTTTCTGTTCTTTTTTTGTTCTGACAAGGTAGCAGAAAAAAGAACTGGAAGACACAACTAAAGCAGTGTCATGTTAGTGACATATAGATTCCTTCTAAATTATGACAAAGCTCATAATCTGAAACAATTAGACCTTACTGTTAATTTAAAGTGATGCTTGTAGCCCCATCTACACCCCGACTGAATTCCTACCAGAAAATTCAAGCAGAAACAGGTATCTAAAGAAAAGGACATCAACTTATAAACAATGGTCTGGGAGACATTACACTGTATTTTCCCAGTGTAAGCTCCTAAATCTGGAACAATCTCCGGTGTATCTGCTCAGTGAATCCACAGACAAGAAATAGCTAAAATCACTACCAATATGCTATGGTTTAATCCATAGGAACTATTTGACATTAGTCCACTGCACTATGGGATATGCACTGCTTCTGGATATTAAAATATCCAATTAAAAAGCACAAGCTTGAGCTGTTGGTTCTTCAGCACTGAATCAGGAACATTTACTTAGCTACCAGAAGAAGTTCCTCCAGTGCTTGCAATGGTTTAGCAGTGAATATACAGCTCTTCAGGTTCTACTTCTGAAGCTTCTGAACTAAAGCAGAATCTCTACCAGGTGGCAACAGGTCACTTTCTTAAAAAGAAGAGTCACATCAGACAGGATTTATTTGGCTTTGAATACTATTAAATGCCTGAAACTCCAAATACATCTCATAGTTTGAGAATATTTCTGAAAGCCTGATTTTCAGCTTCTTCTATGAAACAAGTAAATATGACCATTTAAAAGATAAGCTTCTCATAAAAATCTGTTTGTTTGGGATTTTTAAAGCAGCCATTTATTTTATAAAGCAAATTTTTGTGACTTCAATTTATCTCATGAACGAAGAAACATTACATGCTTTTAAGGGTATTGGTCAAAATTAGCTAAATCTTGGAATCTTTATTTATTCATTGTTGGTTCAATCTGGATTAAGATCCAAATCAGTTTTATAGGAACTGAGATATAGTGCAAAGCAGAACAAAATTACATAGGTCCTTGAGACTAGCAAGATAGTCCAGATACATCTAGATACAAGAGATACATCTGAGGATCATGCAGGAAGCTATGTCTTAACACTAGGTCATTCTCTATAATCTTTGATAAATCATGAGGACAGGTATTAAAACTGGACAAGGCAAACACCAATAAAAGCAAGAGGAAGGGGATTCTAGCAACAAGGGGCTTCCTTTAGAGATGTTGAGAAGTGATTCTCTGATCTTTTCTGTTACCCATCATGGCAGTCTGAAGTCAACAGGATCCAGAAAAATGGTATCTGTTTCCAGACTCCTGATCATAACACAATGACTGAAAAGAGTGGATAACAGCTGTAAATGTAAGAGCTGCTCTCAAGAATCTGTGTAAAACATGCAAAGAAGTCTTAACAGAAGACAAAAACTCAGCTGCAGTGAAAACAAGAGAACTATGTAACCCAAGTGAAAATGGGAGAGGGAAGCCACTGAAGTCATCACTTACATTCAAGGCAGCCTTGCAGCATCTGTCTCAGGAAAAGCAGGAGAGGGACACTGAATGGCGCTTTCTTGCTCAGAAGAAGTTGTTCTTGGACTAAATTAAATGACTTTTCTGTAGGGCTTATAATTGCCATTTCCCCTGAATCAGAGAGGAAGGCTGGACTGATCCCCTATCTTAAGGCCTTGGGCAGAGGAAAAGGATTTTTTGCAGCAACTGGTAGGCTGCAAATAAAAGACACAGCAGCCCCCCCAAAAAAAGAGCATTCCCTAAGTTTGCCAGATTTCCATAAACTGTTTCGTTGACATGGTAAGCAGTAAGTACAGCAGAAAGGAAGACTTGAAAGTGGAAAAATGCTTTTCTTCCACTACCTAGTTCCTGTGATTGCCCAAATGATAACACTACCCAAAGGGCAAGTTAAAGAAAATTAGCAACTCAAACTGCCTTATTTTGAATTCATTTGCAGTGGACTAAAGCTCATTGGGGTCAGCAGAAACAGGATGACTGAGCTTTGCTCTCAAAATCTGTGCCATATTATTTTGAGCTTATTCTGAGTCAACATTTATGCTAGGCAAGAGTAATTCTTGATGGAGCAGCCTGGAGCTCAGAATTTAGAGAAGCCATCACATCCAATCAAGCAAAACATAGTCCAAGCAAAGTTATGAATAACTGTACTCAGATTGTAATTGTTCCTACTTCTACACCTGGTTTGAATTTTGCACAAGATCTGAACATGGCATCTTATGCTCAGAACAACTGTCTTAAATTCAGGGGTTAGATACAAACAAGTTGATCTTCATGCAACTAAAGCTAAATGGTGCAAGCAGGATGGCAGTTTTAGTGCACTCACAGTTTTAGCCAGTGCAACGGAGGGATGTGGATTAATTAGACCATCTTTTCCTAAAAAGGTGCCTCTGAAGTAATAATTCCTGGCAACTGGAGTGGCAAAAAGGGTAAACTACTCTCAGCAGATGTGCTGTCACTAAAGCTGTTGTAAATTGCATAATCAAGAGATAACCTGTTTACCTATCCTAAGCACATAAAAATGAGTGTATTCTTCTGTATTTAATTCACAGTGAAACACCAACTTTGAACAACTGAGGAAAGATTAAGGACATCTGTTAAAGATAGCCAAATCTATCGCTTTGAGAATTTGGAGAAGGTCTAATCTGAAACCATTAATTGCCATTGTCTGTTATGATTCCTTGCATCACTGTAGTGTTTTGGGGTCCTCATAAGGACCAACACCAGGACTCCATTGTGCCAACTATGTTGCAGTTTTGAAAAAGTGATGATGGTAAAGTATTAGAGCAAAGAGGGCAAGATCCTGCTCAGCTGAGTGGTACTGGCTGCCTCCCCTTAAAGAATGTTGAATTCATTTACTTTAATACACAAAGTGTCTGGAGTCAAATTAGTCCTTAATTTGTACTTCCCCTCCTTTCACACCTGAAAAAGCACTTTTTTCTCCATCTAGCTCAAAGGCTGCCTGTGCAGGCATGTCATTTGTTTCCTTCACATTGGTGCCACTGCACAATCTCCACCAAAGACAGCTCTTTCTGAATTCCAGACACGCTGGGGTTTTGGACTGGAGTTCTTTCTCTTCCTCCTAACTTTTATCTAGAGAATCTAGAAATAATTTTAACCACTAGTGATAGGTGAAGCACATGACTGTGCCTAAGAACAAGGACTACCTAACTGAATAAAAAAAAAAAACCACACTGAAGATCCCCCTCAAATTGTGATGAAAAATGCACAAATCCTGAAAGCCTGAAACTTGGAAGAGATTCAAACTTAAGAAAGGCCATTTAAAAAAAAAAATTCTGTGGATTATAAAATGAACTTGCCTTTATGTAAGAGGGAATATGCAGTATGAGTAAGAAAGCCATGAGACAGAACAGATGATAAGACTGCTATTGCCATCCATAAAAAGAATTTTACTGAAAGTAGCAGTACATGAAGTACACGTGCTATGTGGCAGGAGATCAGGGTACAGGGAGGGACCCAAAGGACAACAAGCCCAAGAAGAAACTAAACACACAAAATATTTCAATTTTCAGTTAAGGGAGAACTATGCTATTCTCATGCAAATTATGCTCTGTGATGCTGAAAGGATAGAGAAAGAGCATTCACAAGAGTATAATGAAAGAAACAAATAGCTGTGAACAGATGAAGGAGAAGTTGAAAGAGCTTCATATTCAGGGAATGAAAAAGGTAAGACAGAAAGGGTAACTTGCAGGATGTGGAATTCTTCACTTCGTTATGCTTGTCTTCTCATTTCCTAGCAATTTCATGATTGGTAGAATTTTATTTGCATGAAAATAGGATGAGAATTCTGCCCTGCCACATAGGGAATATGTGAAGAAACAACTAGGTGAATCTTACACTGAATCATGAACCCTGCAGCTCTCAATTCAAAACAAAGTTGATTTCTCTTCAGGGAACACTAGATACCTAGCGAATCTCACTTCATAGATTAGATGAGCTGTTTTACAGGCATCCTATGAGTCTAGTTTGGTTCTTAAAATTAACACTTGTAGCTGTGGTGCTCTCTTTAGATAGAGAAGCTGCATTTAAGAAAAACTGAAATTCTCAGAACACTGCGAAGGAGCTTTATCTCCTGACCTCGGATAAATCTTTCAATTTAAAATAGGAAAACGAAACAATGGAAGGTATTGCCAGGAATTCTGGATAAGGTCAGAGTCTTTATCGTCAGCAAAGAAATGAAGAAAAGGGATTTTTACAGGAAATAGCACACCATTCACAAACTCAGTGAATAAAAGTGATGGTAACTCAAGATGAAAAGATCTGCCCTTGGGAGACAGAGAATGCATGAATGACCTCAGGGATTCCTTCCCCCGTTTGCTATGATTTCGTACAGCAAAGTAGAACTGACAGAAGGAGTTAAAGCGAGGTCTTGGTTTCACAGTCAGTAACTGAATTATAGAACCTCCTAGCAATATGTCTGCTAATGAAATGTTTGCAATTCTTCCTTGATTAAAGCACAAAAGGATTATGATGCATACAGAGCCACACACTTGGTTTTCTGACAGTGACCAATTCTAAGTTGGGTAAAAGCCATTCGCAAAAATAAAGACATATTTTAAGTAATTGGAAAGAGTTCTAGGAGGCAGTACAACAAAGCTAGGTACTGAAGTACACACTGGAAAGGTGCTCTTGGCTTAAAGTGACCCTTGGTAGGCTGTAACTGTGATAGAAGTTAACTGCTTTGAAAGAACACTTGAAAACAAACACGAGCTTGTCCATCATCCTGCTCTTTGAGACAGAAGCCTGGGAAGAGCATCACCCTCTTTCTATTTTGAAAGAAGAAAAAAATAAAGTCTGCAGAATCCATTTTTAATTCACACTGGAATGAAAGAGTGTAAGACTTTTGGAATTTTTTCTGATGGCAAACCAGAGCTTGTACACTCCTTACTCTAGTGTTTGGTAGTTTAGGCATTAAATTGCACATTAGAAACCCAGGTCACATTTTCTATGCTTTTATGTTAACTGAAACTGAAAAATCCCTAGCCCTTATCAGGCTATTGATTACCAATAGTGGCCTCAAGTGAAACATATACATGAGGCAATTAAGAGTTAGTCTGACTTTAAAGACCAACATTTTCCTTCAACAGGGGTTGCAATGCACTGTGAAAGGGTCTTTAGAATAATTTCCTCACATTTCAATCGAATATTCTAACACGTATGTTCTGTCTGTGCACATTATGTCTCCCTATTTCGGAAGATCGTTCCAGGCAAAAGCACTGTGAAACCAGTTTCCTTACAAAACTTCTTTCAAGAAAAAAGGCTTTTGACAGAAAACCCTCATCAGATGACAAGATTCTTTTAGGTTAAGAATGTGTGGCTTCAGTACGTTCTACAGCTCCTTTTCCTGATCTGCAAAGAAGCTAAATATGGCTCTACCAGAGAGTCCTAAAATCCAGAAAACGGTGGATTTCCATATGATCTACACTGTCACCGAGTGATTTATACAATATTTCAAGAGAGATGTTTGATTTTGGATAAGTTATTCACACTGAGTCACCAGCAGAGAGATCTTCGGATGCTGAAAGACTACAGAAGGAAAATTTTCATATTGATATGCTGTCATTTTAAACATGGCAGGAAAAAACAAATTTAATTATGACACTCTGGTAATTGTAGTTAACTTTGTGGATTCTATTTTCCTGTAATCAAGAAAAAGGTGAATGTCTCTACTGAAGAGAAAACAGTGGTTCAAAGAGAATCCTGTGTGTCATACAGAGAGATGGAAGTAAAAAGAAGCACACGAGAGAAATTATAAGTTTTTTACTTGTCAGGTGCTCCAGACAAGTCAGTCAAAGCACACTTGATGTTCAGGATGAATAGGGCAGCCTAATACTTAGATAACTGGGGGTTAAGAAAAGATGCCATATAGCTGACTATTAAACTCAGATGACGCAAGGCATATGATGTTGAGTACCACTTTTGGGTCAAATTGGTAAACCAACCTCTAAAATTGTATATCTCTCTGCCTTTTTGATGTGACAGATATTTAAATGCTTGCCTTTGCTACAAATGCTGTAAGTCATGGCCACAAGCTCAAGTTGTGTGATTTTTATTTAATATGATGAGCAGCTCATTAAAATCCATTGTAGGTACTGGGCTAAAGACATGAAACCTAAACAGCTTTGGCCAGGACAGGATAAACACAGTTACCTTGGCTGATATTTCCAGGTACTTTTTGGAAGCACAAGATTGGATGAAAGAACTGACCAGCAGACAGAGAAGGGAGTACTGGCATGTCATTAGAGTGGCCAGAGCAGGACTTGCACTTGCGATCTCTTATTCTGAACTGGCTTTGGCTGTTTACTGTAATATTTGGGATCCTTGGAGTTGAGCTGATGGGGAAGTACAATTTCCACAGCGAGCAAAGGTAAACAAAGAGATGGTTCTGCCCCACATAACATGCAGGGAGGATATTCTCTGTCACATACTAATCCATGGCAGAAATGCCCAAACTGCAATTTCCACAGCTCACATCTCTAGCTATTGCTGTGCAGAGGGAATGGTCTTAGCTGACTGCACACTCACCTTTCCAGGAAGGTAGCTGGCTGCTCATTATAAATGGCTGGAAAGCCACTGATAAGATAATGGAAGAGGAGACATCTGCAGAAGTCAAATGATGCTTGCCATAACAAGGGAAAACACAGAACTTGTGAAAATACTACTTTATTTGCTGGTTATGTGCCAGGAATATAGCCAGACCACAGTCCTGCCTGTGAACAACTTCTAGGAAACCAGGGATGAAATGTAATACAGGTGCACATATATCCCAGCCTGGCAAAGCTGGTCCTTGTTGGTTTCCAAATGGCACCACAGAAGCAATCTAAGCAGAAGTAAAATTGAGAAATAACAAAGACCAGCACAGTTCTGATGCACTTTACAGCTAATACCAGCATTTCAGCTGACAGTAGAACACTTTGAAGGGCTCTTAGGAAACAGCTTCCAGGAAAGAGAATTGCATCACTCTCTTTGAGGTGAGTTCCAAATAACCTTACTGATGACCCAAGAAGTTGGTGTCCAATGGCAAAGTCTTCAGCTGACCTGACACAGAATTAGCTATGTCTTGTGAATGAGTGAATTTCTGTGCAGAGTTTGGATTTCTGAAGACACCTCTATCAGTGGTGTCCATTTTGAGTCCCTTAAGTATGCAAGGGAAATTACTACAATTCCTCAGCTTCAGGATGGGCTCATTGTCCTGTTGCTCTTTGCTATACTCAAAAGTACTTTGTATACCCCTCTTCTTCTGACAAGAAAGAACCAACATTGTACCTTCTAGGGCCAGAGCAAGAACATTTTATGGTCAAAGTGAGTTCTTACAACAGTAATCTTGGGGAAGAATGGAAAAGGGAGTGAAGGTGAGGACGATGCATAGTGTTGGCAGTTGTTCTGAAGTCACCTCATGTCAAGCCCAAATGAACCTGACCCATTGACTGCTAAAGGGTAGAGGAAGGAAAATGGAATATAGTGAGAAATGAGTCAGGTCTGCCTCTTCAAGATGAGCTGATCAGAGGACAGGATCTAACAAACTGCCTGCACAAAACATCATGGTAGTGCTGCTAAAACACTTTACCAATTCATGCAGTCTAATAAGGCCTGGGACAATGACAATGTAGCAAGTGACTACATTTTTAAAGACAATATAAAAAAACACTTCATAAAATTACTTGGCTCAAAGAGCTGATGTAAAGAGCAGCCAAAGAGCAAAGAATTATCTCTGACTAGGAGAGGAAGACTCTTTGAGTCTAAATTTCAGACAGTTCTACAGTTCTGGTTCCTCAAAGAGAAAGTTTCCAGTCACCTGTCATGTCTTTGTAAGCACTTTACTAATTTGTAATGAGGGAGCCCTATGGCATAACTGATGTTATGAGTTCTATTTCTGTGACTAGAATATCAAGTTCTAAAAGAAGGTTTCTAAAAGGTTTCAAAAAGAAAGCTTCAGGATATCAACAGACAATTGCTCTGTAAAAACTTTTCAGCCTTTTTGAGCCAAAGACAGTGGCCAAGGAGAATGTTAAGGCCATAAGACTTGATTATTTACAATTTATTTAATGACAAAGTCCTAGGCCGCTGGATGATTTATTTTTACAGTTGTAGACTATGATGGGGGTCTTTGACTTATGAATTCTATCCAGGGCTATAACAGCAAAAAGGGATATGGAAACATGAATAAAAGCAACTTCCATTGCTGAAGATGTGACACTGAACAAAATATTTTGAAGATAAGTGCAGTAGTAGGGTTAACCAGAAATTTGTTGCTTCTAAAGTTGTGTGCTCATACTAGAATGGATCTCATACAGGTAGGTAGGGCAGATTACACTGTGATTTGCACTCATTCTGGATTTAGACTAAAAAATATGTGAAATGCACCAGTCCACTCCTCTAACCAGGCAGGGCAGACTCATGCCACGATGCTATGACAGAAGAAACAGTCATGGCAAATGGGTTCCCAAGGAAAGGAAGGTAAAGGAAAACAGAGAAGGTCTCTGTGATGCTCCTAAGAAACATACAAAATATTTTCAGAAAAAAATCTGTTATACCATACAAAACAGAGATTTGAACATAATTTTAAGAGCTGAAGGCTGCGCTTAACTAACTGCAAGATGAACCATACCAGATGTTTAAGAGGACCTGAAGACATTGGCTGTCTTGTCATTGATAGTACAAAGCCCTTCTGCTTTGTAGCAAGTGCAAGGTGTTTTGCAACATGTTCTGCAAAGGGCATATAATGTGCCTTAGAGACGATGGCACAGCTCTGGTTTTGGAGCTGTGCACCTCTGCAGGATCAGTGTCCTTCCTCATCTATGGAATGCTCATGGCTCAAGGCCCAGCCTACAGCAGTCACCACAGAACCAAGGCAGAACCTCTCCAGGAGCTCCCCTGGAGCACAGCTAAGGCTTCACTGCCTCCAGTCCATGATGGCAATGGCCAAAGGGAAGTGAAGAAGAGGGAAATGAGTTGTATGAATGTTCACTGATCAGACAATTGCCGTTCAGTGCCATCTCTGTAATGGGAGCACTCTTGACTCTGAATCCAAGTGCTTTTCTCTGATCCAGGGAAATAAGTGACAGCTGGAAGCCCTCAGGGTCTGTCCAAACATTCTGAAAAAGTTGGATGAAAATTCCTAGGCATCTTTGGACAGTTCTAAAGGGAAGTTTCCTTTAGGTGATCAGAGAAGACCAGTCTCTCATCTGCCTCACAAGATCTAGATAAGAATGCATTTAATGGGAAGGAAAATAGTGTATTTATCTAGTTTTATCTGTTTAAGATTTAGCCACAAGTCAGAGGACTACAGCATGACTTGGACACAGGCCCCTGTAAGAGCCAGTCTGAGACACAGAGTTGGCCAGTCTTGGTGTAGCAAAGTGACTGCTATAGGCAGCCTTGTCTGACAGCAACACCGTTCTAAAGCAATCTTGTCAAGCTTATCCTGGGCCTTAGATGACATTAAGGGTTATACAGATCATAGTCATTTTGACAGCCTGCAACAAATGACAGGGGACTAGCAATCATCATCTCAGTTCTTGCAACTAAAAGCACCTTATCAGATTACTAAAATTACATAAAGTCGCCCAGTTTTCCTACTCTCCCAAGACTGCTTGCAGGAGGGTCAAAAATCACAGTCCATTTAGAAAAACTGGGAAAAATGTTTCCTGAGAAGCCTTCCAGTACCTCCTAAAACAGCTGTTTAGAAAACATCTGAAGACATATGGAATTTCATGGAAATGCCACTACCCTTTGGAAATGAGTAAGACTGCATTAAAAAAAAAAAAATTCTGAGCATCAGCAATCAGCAGAAACAAACAAATAGAAAAGTCCCTAAGTATTAGGCCACCCACTCAGATCCCACTCACTAATTAAATTACTTTTCCTCTCTAGTTAATGTTTTCCTAAGGAATCAGTGGTTTAAACACAGCATGTCCAGAAACTCTCAGTTCTCAGCTGATACCTGCTAATACAGGAGGTACTGAAGAGTTCAACAATGTATTTTGCAAACTGGATTTTAAACTATCTCCTTAAGCTTATTTCTAGGGTCTATGTTCAACTTGGAACTTGCAGACCTGGTGTAATTAAGGCTGTTACTAATCTTTTTAATGTTAAACTTTTTAAGGCTATTTACCTGGACTCTTAGAAGCAGTGTGAGCTTATTTTTAGGTTGGATACTTATTTTTTTCAGAGGGTGAGGCATCCACACAGTGCACTATGTTGCCCAGTACCTCTAGAGAGTACTGTGTATGCCATTTGTGGCTGGGCAAACTCACCATTGAGACCCAGAGGGTTGCATTTTTCAGTGGTCTAGAGGCCTTTTGGCACATTTATTTTTCTGACTTCTTGTGAGACTATGGGTCTTATTGAAATTATAGCTAAAAGTGTTAACAGCCCATTTATAAAGCAAGATGAGCTGTCTCATAGCTTTTGTTAGGTTAAATTATTTGAAACCATGTATCATTAAAATATTAAACTATATGGGTCACTTGCTAGGTCTGCAAACTAACTGGAAATTAACAATCATGGATAATCTAAAAATAAAGGAACATTTGCCTAGGTTTTCACATGAAGGAAGATATTTCACCTTAATCTTGTCACCTAATACCCTTACAGATTCATAACACCACGCCATTTCCTACACAGTGGTTGGATGCTGGCCTCTGGGTAAATGGATTATTTGTCATGGATGACAAGATACAAATGACATGGAAACTTTATAAATATTTCCACCTACTGCAACTATTAGCCCAGAAATCAACTAAATATTCAAAGTGAAGCTCTGGTCTCCTTCAGGTGGTCACTACAGATAGGTATGGATGCTCACAGGCAGAGTTGAGCTTTCCAAAGGCTAGCAGGACAGTCTGCAAAGGACTCAGTAGTTTTAAGAAAAGAAACAGTAACCCTGAGGGAAGAGAGCAGAATTTTGTCCTGCTAGAATCTCTTCTGTGGTGCTGAATCCCTGTCTTGTAAGTGGGCCCATTGGGTACATCTCACCAATGGTCATTACGTTCAAAACCTAGTGGAAATAATTTTATGAGTAGGGCATCAGAGTGCAAAATACAGAGAAAGCATCATTCAGCAGTCTGTGCTACTCTGTGCTCTTTGTCTCAAGCAAAGTCTGGCAGAGGCCCAGCCACTCAACCCTTTCTATCCCCAAAGGCGGTTCTCACTAAAAGCCAGAAATGTAAAGCGAAGGAGATAAGCACGAGGGTGTGCAATGGGTTAACTGAGAGCAGAAGCTAAGGAATTATCTTCACTGTTCAGTGCACTTCCTACTCTCTTCCACTCTCAGGCTCCAACAACACAGAGAAACAAGCCATGCCTCAGAATGAAGAATGTACAGAAGCTCACTAGTCACAAGGGAAAGATCTTTCAGTGGTTACTAAAATAGCTGCACAATGGAAATCAATGAATTTCCAGTCATAATATTTACATTTCAATCAAAAGAACAGGAAATTTTAATTAGGCAAATACACTTGTTCATTTAACACCACAGATGTAATAGAACATTGGTTTATATCATCATCATCATCATCATCATCATCGACTTTTAAGTCAATAGGCAGGTCTGCAACAGGAGATTTTTCAGGAATTCTACAGCAACACATACACACAAACACACAAATCACATGTGAAAAGTAGCTTGCATAAGCTAAGTAAGATTAATGGCAAAAGCTTTTTTCTATGCAGAGAAAATTGAACATTAAAGCTGCAGCATTAGGAAAAAAGTTTAAAAACAAGGAATGAAGTTGTACAAAGATGAGAACTTAACAAAATTGGTGACCTTTCCACACAGATGAAGTCAGGTTAAAAAAAACAAAAACAAAAACAGGCCAAACCAAAACCAAAGGAGACCAAAACCAAATGAGACCAAAAGAGAACCTCCCCCCACATACATACAGACAAAAGTGAGAGCACAACAAAGGAAGTGGAAGAAAAGTGTTACCCATAAGTAGCCGCCGTTTCACCCGCTTGTCCACATCAGCTACTGACGTGGCATTGTACTCAGAACTCTCAATTGCAGCCTCATCCTTCTCTAAAACACAAGTAAGGGACAAACATGGAGCAGTTGGTTAATCACAAGCCCAATTTTCCACTGCCTAAGACAGTTTCTTGGCATGGCACAGCCAAAGCCAAGAAGCAAGGCATGAAAGCACTAAATCCCCGTTAGAGAGTTAATTCCCTTTGAGAACCCAGGAAAAAATTAAAAGGGTGTTTAGGGAAAGGAGGAGGAAAGAGGGTGAGAAGGAAGAATGGTCAACTCAGAAGTAATTAACCACACAGAAGAAGCTGGATTTCTACTGGAGAACAAGACAGCTAACATGGGTGCCCCAAAGAGGTGTTAATGACGGAAAGTAAGATTCAGGAAGGCTAATTAAACAAATTACTGAAGACAAGCTAGGCTAATGGAGGCACCACGATCTGAAGGTGGCAAGCAGAAGAAGACAGACAGACAAAGAGAGCGAGAAGAGTCCGGTGATGGATGGGCACAGATGCACCACAGCCTTGTACACATTGACACACTGAGAAACGAAACAACAGCATGCAAATTAAACAACAACAACAACAACAAAAATAAACAAACAACAAACCAAACAAACACAAAAAAATATCAATTTGGGCAGTGCTGGTTGCCTGCTTGTCTATGAAACACTACTAGCTAAACATTCAACGCTAGGAAAGATGTTGCAAGAACAGGGGTTAGTAATTTTATTAGCATGCAGTGAGCAGGATGATGTCATCAGAGGTCACTTTACAAGGTAGTCTCTGACATCCTACAGGTGAGAGTTTCATACATAATGAGGACTTTGGTTCTGCTTCATTAGAAATACACAGAAACAGTAACAAGTGTGGGAAGAGATGATCAGTAGGTGAAATAAAATTAAAGATTTCTGATACAGGAGAGCAATGAAGAAGCAGCAGCTGGGTAAATAAAATGATTTGTAGGAAAAGGGAAATGCTCATTAGGAAAACACAAAACAAAAATGCAAGTGGAGACTTTCACATGCAGCAAACATAGATTAAAAGGTTAAGACAAGCAAACGAAGACAAAATATGTTAGACATAGGGTCAACAAGTATTCATCTGGCATTGCAGAAGTTTGCATTCTTGCAGTGATGCCTGGAATATATACACCACTGAAGATAGCAAACACTGGAATCACTGAAGTGAGGAGGAGGAGGAGGCTGGCAGGTTTTGTTTGTGGCAACTCTACATGGTTGAGTGGTAACAAGAAGTTGTTTTGTTTTGTTTTTAACAAGTTCTAGATGGGATCAGGCTGCAATAGAGGCTTTTGTTTGAGTTTTTTTTTTTCTCTGTAAATAATTAATAAACGTCAGTTATCAGACAAGACAGGCAATCAGGAACCATCACCAGAAAGCAGGAATAAAAATGTAAAAAATAAATAAAAAAATTAGAAATATTCTAAGAGAAAGAACTATTTTAGAGGGAAGAAAATCAGCACAGGCAGTAATATGTGACTTACATCACAAGACCAAGGAATGTAACAAGGAGTTGTATGTATTACATTACAAAAATGGGAAAAAAAAATAGATGCAACATACACAGCTTTTAAAATAATTTTTTACATGCTGGACAAAATAAAACATCAATCCAAGGATATTGGCCAACAATAATAAATAGAAGATCAATTATCCATTGAATAAAACTTGCTCTCAAGGCTCTCACTCTTTCAAGTTCTCCCCATCTGGAACTGCCACAGGACAGGGATTATAGGATGGAGCCCTCCCTGTTATCAGAGGCACTTGCTGAGACATCCCCTGCACTCAGACACACCTTGTGCAGACAAAAAGGCAGAGACCAGCTCTAAGCCCTGTTCAGCTTCACCTCTGCCAGCATAAACCTCTCCCTACCCCACAATTTTTGCAATTAAACCCCTCAGAAGTGAGCAAGGCTCTGGGCAGCCACAGAGCTTTATGCCATGGATCTGACCAAGACAGGCTGGCTAAAGGTAACTGACACATTTCCATGCGTTTCAAATGCTCTGTCTTGCAGTATGGGAGAGAAAATATGATAAAAATGTGTCTGTGTTTTTTTAACCTCAGGAAACGACTAAGAATTTGTAGGAACTTGAAATTATACAAACAAAAAAAGTCAACATGTCCGCAATGCCAATGAAAACCATTATTGATTTCAGGTTCTGATCTGTGAGTAAGAATTTTCAAATGTTAACTTGCAGTATTCAAAAATGCACTTTAAATTTTTTTTTTTTAGTGGAGTGGAAAGAAATGGTGTTAAGCAAATTATACATTTTATAATCATAAATATTTGCAAAGCGTCTGCCAAAATGCTCCATGTCTTAACTGGCTTTTTCCTACTGATATTCTGAATGGAAGCTTAGTCACTACAAGTGCTGTAGATTTTAGAATCATGAAAGATACACCAGGGAAGAAAGCACATAATGATGACTCCTTTTCCCTGGTAGCAGCTCAGAAAGGGAGGTAATTTTTCTAACCTTGCTCAAGCAAGGAAGTCTTGACTAACGAACATAAACCAAAGAGCTGAACCTTCATTCAAAATGATGAACGTTCTACACCTTTTTAACTTCAAAAATAGTTAGGAACAGAAACACAAGTTACAAAGCAGGTAACAAAGGGATGCTTCATTAACAAAACGTTTTGACAGAACACGCACAAACGCTTCCCCGTGTGCCTGGCTGAGCCAGGAGCTGCTGGAGCACCCTTCTCTCAATGCAGAACCCCTGTGGGATGCACACGCACGGACACATGCACACACGCACACGGCACAGAGATCCCGAGCAACCCGAAACCAAACGTGCTGCGGAGAAGTACTCACCAATGCAGGTTCGGCCATCTGAGTGCAGGGCATACTTCTGATGACAACCACACACAGGACCAGTATCTGTGTCATCACAGGTGTGCTGGCAGCCTCCATTCCCATAGTTACAGGTTACTAGTTAAGCCCCATATGAATGTGTATATATGTATATATAAATAAAATGACAATGAAACCAATTAGTCTTGAGAGCCTTTCAGAACACAGAAGAGCAGTAACATACCAAGACACAACACAACATTTGTGCTTGCAATTAGTATTTCTTCCTTCTGCCCCCTCCCTTCTGCCTATCTAATGCCCTAGCCTCAATCCATACAGTGAAGGAAAAAAGAGAAAGAAAAATAAAGGCATTTTCCCCACTCTATTTGTGTTTATAATTTTAGTGTGACTCTTAGCCAATTCCATGTCTTCCTAAAAGCTACATGCTTCATATCCATGAAGAAGTTAACAGTCTACCAATACAAATGTATAGTTTCAGCTCTACAGACAGCATCTCTCTTTTGCTGCCCCTTCATTCTCTCAGTAGAGGAAGCAGAGACCAAGCAGCAAGAACAGAACGACAACAGTCTTGAAATCTACTATATCAAGTGCTGGCCCCCTTAAAGCAACAAGTTTAAAAATAAAACAGGAAATGTTTGTTTGGTTTTTTTTTCTTCTCTGCAACAAAAAATACACAGTTGTTATGGCTCTGCCATGTGCTGGCCTGAGCCAGGAAGGAAGCACTGGAGATGCCACTTTCACTTCCAGGAATATAGTGAAGAACAGCTTTTAGCAATTCAAATATCCTCTGGTGAAAAAGCACTAAACATACATTAAAGAAAACTTTTTTTTTTTGTGAGAATAGGTAGGGTTTTGAAGGTTGCATGAATTAGTAGATCAGACTAAATTAATTTCCTTTGTCACATGGTGAATTTAATTTCTGCCAGCTAAGACAAACCAGATTTAAAATATTAAGCTGGCTAGCACCATTTAATAAAGCCTCTCACTTGCCCCTGTGTCATTTCATCCTTTGCAGCTGCACACCTTGCTGCTGAATAACAGTTCTGCTCTGACTGATTTCTGAATTCAATTTTCTGTCTTTATTTGTACTAGGTTCTTTTACTGGTAAATATATACTGGCAAATATGGGGGAAATCCAATATGCCATTATTTAGTTATATATTCATCATTTCAGAGGATTTAAGTGTTTTGAAAAGTTATGGTAATTTAAATGCAGACTACATTTATTTAAATACTGACTCCCAGTAATCAGAAGGAACTTCCTCAAGTTGATCTTAGCAGAATTTTCTGTCTAGATAAGAATTTATAAAAGAGGTGGGGTAGCAAGTTGCAATATACAGGAAAACCAAGATAATGATTAACAGGATTTGAAAATCATGTATATAACTAAAACCTGAGGTTGTATCTAATGCAAGAGGCCTAAGTTCATATATTTTCTCACTGAACTCAGTGACCCTGCTTTAATTCTAGCTCCTGAAAATGGAGTAGACTGGAATTTTCCATCCCAGTAACTAGAAATGAAATATCCCACCTCTGGTGTGAGTGCCTCAGTGCTGAGCAGCGGTGTCACTCTCAGTAATCACTGAAGTATTTAGCTTAAAATGGAACAGTTCTAAAAAAAGCAAATGAGGGAGACCCACCACAGCATACCCAACAGAATTCCCATTAAAACCTCCTGCCAGTATGGGAACCACAAGTTTACAATTTCAGCTCCTGAATTCTGGCAAAGATCACAATAGGAATTGTCCACCTCTCAAGTGATTACAGACCTGAGGCCACTACAGGTGCAAGCATCCTTGGTCCTTCCCACAGTACACTTGGAATAAAAACCCTTGTGCTGTTCAGAGATAGAGAGCGAATGGCCTTGGTGGCAAGAATAATCTCTGAGAAGAGAGACTGCCTGGATTCCCACCTCATTTTTCAGGAATATCACTGTTCTATCCAACTGGAAAGATTGGCAGTGAGAAAGTCAGGGAAACCTGCCTGATCCATGCTCCCTTTTTGGAGCTTAACAGTTTGTGCATTACACTGGAAAATGGAAATTGTGGGTTCAGTCCAACTGGACAGAGGAGGGAATATATCCCAAATCATAGGAATCCTAAACTTGCAAGGAATTACATTACAGAACCCCCTAAACAACAGCTACCCTTGGGCATTCTTTCTCCTTCTCCATTTTTATAGCTTACCTAAAAATTAATTTTTGTGAAAAAATAGCTGAAGGAAATCAGTGTGCTCTGCATCCAAGGGAAGCAACATTTCTTTCCCTTCAATACACAGTAACATTTTGCCTTTTTTTTTTAATGCAAAACAAACAAAATGCTATGTCAATTCTCTATTCTTAATGTACCCACCTTTCCAATTAAGACATGTTTATTACTTGACCTCATATGCCTCTAGGACTATGTGGAGTTTCTATCCTTGTTGGACTGCAGTGCCATCGCAAATTAACTTAAAGGTGTTGTTTATGCCAGATGTTAAAATACATTTCTAGCCAACAGTGTTTTTACTGAGGATTTTAAAGTGCAATCAGCAACAAAGTGCATATTTAAAAAATGTGACTGCAGTGGTTATTTTTGGCATTCCTTGCTGAAAGCCTCTGCTGGCAGAGATGAAAATATCTTAACACGCTTGCTCTGACCCACGTAATACGAGGAACTTTTCCTTACTATATTTGTCTAAGAAAAAATTGCACTAGAATGATGGCATTTATAGCAAATCCTGCAGAATCACACACTTTTACAGCTTCCCTGCATATTTAAGTTAGTGGTTCCCGTTCTACCCAGTCCATGAATGCACATGTAGGTCAGTTCCTTTACCTGTCTCCTAGAAACATTAGTAAATCATGTTTTTGAAGGATTTGAATTTCTGTCTAGACTACAATTTATTTATTTATTTTAAGTAATTTGAGTCAACATTTTGAAGTTTGCCAGCTCTACAGGTGAAATTGGTACAAAATCCAGTTGTAAAATACGTCACTTCAATTTTCTTACAGCCCACATTCTGTGGCAGTGACACAGTGGGAAGTTTCTCTTGCTTAGAGGAAAATAATTGTAATTATTTAAAAGCAAAAGGATATCCAGATCTACTCCATTTTTGTCAGAAAGAATTAAAGCAATATTAATGAGAATTCATGAAGTGTTATTTCAAAAATACTTCTGATAAATTTGGACTCTGCAGCTATGCAAACAACTATGTGCTCATTCAGAGTCTGACATTAAAGAGATAAACAGAGGCAAAATGTAAATTCCAAGACACAGATCACCTTAAAATATCATAAATCATGTCAAAATGAAAGGGATGGAAAATACTGATTTTTTTTTTTAAACCAAAGGAGAATATTCACCTCTCTGTTAGAACTCAGACACTCTTATCCCCACATGGCAGATTTAAAATCAGAGCAACGCCTTTTGAAAGTGCTTTAGTATTTGCCTGTGTCTTAAGTGCAGTCAAAATGCTGGGCTCTTTCCCTCAGTTGGAGAAATGCCCTGTACAACAACAGAGAAGCCCTGCAATGACACACACCCTCTGTGGGACATGTCCAGTGCTGGCAGCCAAATCACCAGCCTGTCCACCCAACACTCTTCCATGTGGATAAAGAGCTTTAGGGCTGACACTGGGACTTCAAAGTGCCTTCAAACATGATTAATTCTTTTCACTGACTACAATGCTCAGGGTCCTGGGCAGGCCAGACACCTTTCAGGCCCTGGCAGGTGGCATAATGGCCCTACCTGTCGACCTGCCCACACTGGAACCAGCAGCATCTATTCAGTTTGGCTGGGCTGAGCCAAATAGTCCTGAGACACAGCTTGGCATGTGGGCCAATGCTTACACCCAGAGAAATATACAGACTAGTCTAGAAATGACATTTTGATCATGAAAAATGAGAAACAACTGTCTGAAAGAGAAAAGACACCTTGAAGAACAAGAAGGATTTTAATGTACGTATTCCACTAAGTATTGATATTCCGGGCTAAACTCCCCAGAAGACAGAAAATACCAGAATTCAGCCTCACTCTACAGCCTAAATCCTTTTTTCAGTGATTCTGTGAAGTTTCACAGAACCCTGTTTCTGGTCCATCTTACATGGCCATGAGAAGAAGTACTTGAAAACATATGGCCAGTTATTTAATCTAGCATTTATTACTCGGTAACCTAAAAAATTGCCCAAGACAACAGTGTCCTGATCCTGTCCATATGTGGACTGAAATATATACCATGGCTCAGATGCCTCAGAATTTGTCACAAGACAGGTATTTCGTTTTGGTAGAATGGGCTTCTCAAATGAACATATTGTCATACCAGATAACTTGAAAACTGCACTGCTTCTTAACTAAATTGGCCATTAAATACATAATTTGCATAAATGTATGGACAACTCTATGTGATAAAGCTGTGCATGTAACATTGCTTACACAATTTATTCTAGTATGGCTCTACATTTTTAACATTTTGGGATCTTCATACTGATAGCAAACAGTTGCATGAGGACATTTGTCAGCTGGAGCTGAAAAGCTGCCATTTGGCATAGGGAGGTTGGCATTTTATTGTAAAAGTACTAGACAGGATTTTTAGAATTATTTTGCTCTAGCCTTCCTGCTCACTTAAATCATTATTATCCAAGGAGGCAGATAGAAATAGCTGTAGGCAGGGTTACCCAGCATTTTTTCATTAAAAGATCCAGCTTTTACTTGTTTATAACTCTTTCAGACTGCAACTTGCAGATATGTGAATCTGCTTTGGATTTCCTCTTATTTTTAAGCATCCAGCTAAGAAAGAGAGGAACATAAAATGTCTTGGTTTGTTCATATTTGGGAAAAAAATCTTCAGTTTATCAAAAACTCCTAACGCAATCGTGCTCAGGAGCAGGATCTTAGTATCTATCATGGATACAGATGTAGAAAGAAGAGGTAAATTCCCATGTTTATTTCAACATAATCTGGAGCCAAATTGACTGCTCTGAAATATTTTCTTTCTGCTGCCAGCAAGTATCTATGAAAATTACTGACAAAGCATAATCTTCTTCTGGGCTTGTGTACACCAGAGGCCATTAAAGTCGTTTACAGGAGTGGCAGTAAACTCCCAGAAGCTGAAGTTTACTGATGCTTTGGATCTAAAAGATGCAGCTCATCTGAGGGCTCATGCATGGATCTGTGTGATTCTGCTTGGTGTATTTCTGGATGGCCTCCTGATGTCCCTTTCAGCCTCAAACACTGTGGTGTTAACATGGTGGGCAACTAGATATTGCATATTTAAAATTTACACTAAGAAACCATTAAGGCTGCAATCTTAAGCACTCAAAAGCTACAGAATACCAGACTTACACATGGACCTATTGTGTCATGACAACTCTCCCCAATGACAAATGCAGGAAACGCTTCTGTCTCATTTAGTGCCTAGTGAAGCTGGGGTAAGTCAGGGCTAAGGAAACAGCTGGGAATCTTTTCTCATCTACTGCAGGGTGAGCAGCAAACCAGAAATGGACTGTCAAGAAAGAACAGTACTGTTCAGACAGTGAAAAGAGCCCTAAAAACTCTAACCTATTTCTGCCTTCACCGTGGATTTCCTACTTAGAGCTCGTATCACTCGAATCTCTTCTATTACAGGTTACTGATACTATAGTCCTTTCTCTATGGCATTTGCAACTACAGCTGGAGCCATCAGGAGTTTGGCTTGGATCATATTAACGTGCTGTAGATGCTTAGCTGGGTTCTGTGTGGCTCTTATTAATCACCTATCACTGCTAAATGACTTTGACATTAGTATCTTGATATTCATTTCTCTTTTGTAAGATGGGAGAAGCAGTACTTTTTAACTTGAGAAGAGTATTTTGAAAATGCATTACAAATGTCTACAAAGCACTTTGATATTACAGCAATGAGTATCATGGGAAAATCCACAAGGGAATGAAAAATTTTAGGCTCACAATAGGGTTTAAATACTGTGCAGCAGGAAAGACATGACACTAAATGATGGAGAGGAAGCTACTGAACACAAGCCTGTTTAATGAGCACTGACCATCATGGACACTGAATGAAGCAGGAGTGACTGCCTTATCAGCATGTGAGGGTAAATGATAAGACGGGATGTGATTATGTAACCAGCACGTAATGACAATCCTGTGATGCATGCATAAAAAGCATGGATCCTTCTTCCAAGTGTTTCTGCTTTCTAACTTAGTTTAACATCTTTCTTTGAGGAAGAACTTGAATTGTTACTAAAGGCCTTGGTCCAATACATTTGAAAGCCTCTCCCAGTGGTCTGACTGAATTGCAAACTGGCTGATAAAAGTTCACCCAGAGACGTACTAGGTGCACTAAGAGGTACTAGATTCTCTGTCACTTGTTCACATAAAAAAAACAGAGCAACAAGCTCTGACAAACCCTGAAAGGCATGGACTCCTGGAGGACCCTAATAAACCAGCATAACTGAGAGGGATACATGATTTTACAAGGGTGTATCAGAACCTACTAGTCCCTGTTAAACAGGACTGCAGACCCAGCCCAGGCTGGCAAGTGGGAAGTGTTTAGCTCTTCAACATTGCTGCACTGAGTAGCTGCAAAACTGCAGGTCAGGATTTAAGCCAATTCCACTGAAATGGTTAGCTGTGAAAAAGTTTTTCTTTTTTTTTTTAAAGTTGAGATTTGGTTTCGGAATTAGGCTTCTATAAATAGCCTGCTGTAATCTCACAGTTATTATCCCAGGCTATCTGGCTACACCTTTATACTTCTGTGCATTCGGAAGGACTAGAAGTAATTATTTTAAATAAGACTCTGGATCATACTTGCAGAATGTGCTGTGGGTTTAGAGGTTGGTGTGCTTCAAAGTAAGCTCTTCAGCCCTGGAAAATTCAGTGTTCCTACTTAGAAGCCTGTCACCAAAAGTTCATTATACTTCCAACTACAATTTGAACACCAGAGGGCACAGAATAAATGGAAGTTTTTGCTCTGTTAAACCCTGAGACACTTAGAAATAATGTTCCAGAAAAGGCTCTAATCCTCCTGCCACCAACTATTACTGAAACTCCCAAAGAATATAAGAATTTGAGAAAACAAGTAGCAACAGAAGTAAACATCCTCCCACACTTCACCAATGTAGCTGATGTTGCACTCCAATTAACAGCACGCAATATTCACTTCTAATAAACACTGAGAATGAAAATTACCATAAAGGCATTTTTCTCTGTGCTTTTGCCTTTGGCCCTGTGTAGCCTCAATATTGAGCAGAAATTAGGCTGTGCAATACTCTGTGGCATTTCTTTATGACATTCAAAAGTGATTCTTTTTACTTTGTACTTGGGAACTTTTATCATCTATTTGTGTTTACATATTGGAGATCTCAGGAAGAAAGAAACTGAAGTGTAAGAAAGACTGTCTCAAAAACACTAGCCCTGTGCTAAGCAGCAAACATTTTATGTTGTTTTACTGCACTTTTTTTTTTGTCTCTCAAAGCTACCAAGAAGGAAGGCAAGCTATTTGACTCAGATCTAAGACTCACTGAAGACATCAGATGTGGCTCAGTTCTGAAGCTTTCAGGTGATGATGCTGAGGTCAATTATTTCAGCCTGTACAGAACAATTTCTAGTTTTGTGGGCTAATGAGTAACTGCATCTTTAGCATCCCAGCATCAAGAATACACCACTCTGGGCTTTTCTCTGAAGAACAGCAGCTGCAGGTTTTCCAAGTAATAATTCTAGATAGTGAGCAGTGGAATCAAGACTAGAGCAATCATTTCTGTCTTCTAAAAAAATTGAAACTGATACTTCCAATTTTATAACTCTTGTAGGCTTATCATTAAATTCATTGACGCATCCACCTTTGCGGACCTTCAAAATACTGCAAGCCAGAATCCACTATGCTTTAGTTGTATTGCTTTACAAGAAAAGTCTGGATTAAACTGATCCTTCACTTTTCTGCATTCACAGGAAAGTAGAAAAGTTATTATTTTGATAACTGAGCCACTGCCAACATTCTATTATTCAATTTTACTCAATTATTCAATCTCTTATTCACCCCCAAATGCATCTTCTACAGCAAATCCCCTCCCCCCCCCCCCCCCCCCCCCCTACTAAAATTGCAAATCACATTTGGCCAAAACAAAGTTAACTTCTTCTGGAACATAGCAACAATGAAGAAAACAAGACATTTTGGGGCATTTGAAATTTAATCTTCATCTACCTACATTTGCAGTCCTTCTGGTTTTTGGCAAGTTCAAAGCCAGGTCTGCATTCACAGGCAACCCCACCTTTGGGTGTTTCCCGGCAGATATGTGCACACCCATGATCTTTGTTCATACAGTTCATACCCTCTGTGAAAAGGAAAGAAAAATAGAAAATATTAGTATTAAAATAAAATTACAAAATAATTATGCATATGCAGTCGTCCAATAATTTTATCTGCAACTTCTATTTTTCATCGGGACCCTGTTCCACAAGACAAAAGAAGAGAGCTGAAAAGAGATATATAGTCAACAAAACAGTGTAATGAAAGACAAACACGCTCTGGGGCAAGTATGAGCACTATTGTGTGTTTCTGTTTCACGTAGAAACTTGGGATTTCTCTATTCTGTATCTATATTCTAATCTGTCATGAAAATATCAGGGATTTAAAGGATAGTCCAGAAAGTTGTCTGTCCCACAGAGCTGAATAAGTGATCTCACTGCTATTTTTTTCTTGTATAAATTCAATGGCTGTTACTGTCCGGTATGTTTTTATATGCCTGTTAATGTGCTTTATATTTTCTAACACACAAAATCTGCCAAATATTATAACCAGGCATTTTTTCTTGGATCAATTTCTTTGCTATTTGTTTTACATCTCAGTTCTCTGTCATCTACCATAAACACAGCACATCTCCAACAAACCTACTAGCACTTTTCTCTTTTGACTCTATTAAACAAAACACACCAGCTGTTCAACAAACATCCAAATGCCATGGGTGGATTCCTGCTAATATTTATGCCAAGGAATAGTATCAACCAGCTTTCTTTAAATAATCACAGAGAAAAATTTAGCTTTCTAAACCATGTCAGTGATTTAGATACTGAATGCACCTTATACTCTTAGAGCCTTTCATTACCGTGTTAATTCAAATCCCACATATTCACAGAAATCTTGAACTCAGTTCTTATGGGTCAGCATCTAACATTCCTTGTGTGAACGAAGGCTAGCTAGATTTGCATTACAAAGCCTTCCCAGACTTCCCCTTGGATATCTGACCTGTAAAGGAGAAACAAATTCTCTCAGAATACACTGGCAGAGAATTCACATTGTAACTCAGCTTGCTACGATGAAAACTGCATGTGTTGCCCAAAATAGTGCTGTAAGTAACATCAGGGTGGACTCTGCAACTCATTTGGCACTTTGCAATGTGTCTGCTCCTACCTATTCTAGGCTTATTTTTCAAAACTACTCCAGCGCAAAATGTTCAACTTAAACCTGCAGTGCCAGTGTATTGCAAGTAAATGTTTTTCTGTCTAGAATTTTGGGGAGGAAATGCTTCAGAAAGTCAGTCAGAGATTGCCTCAGGGTGACAGAAGTTAACAGCTTCAAGAAGTTATTCACACTGCTCAGCATTACCTCTGAGAGGTTTGTATTAGCAGAGTAATGAAAAACACACATCATCTGACTGGGTATTTTTGTTCACCTCTTCTACAAAACACACCAGCGTCTTAAATCTCACCACCTATGACAACCAGCATTATAGACAAAAGATGTATTTATTGCTTCTACATTCCCCTCTCTGTCATCCTTGATACAAAAACTTGCCAAAACATAATAACTTATTATAACAAAGTAAGTTAGTCTCTGTAAACTGCAGCCTGGACAACAGATGCTGCTCTGAGATACAATACACACTATATGCTATAATACACCATCCTACACATCAAAGCGAGGTATGAACACTTTGTTGGGCTGGACAGATACAAGAAACCTGGGAATGGCCTTATTGAAGGGTTTGAGGCATTTTATAATCTCTTTCTCTCCACTTCTCCCAACAAAGGATTTCAGACACAATGTGTTTGACAAACTGCATTCCTGTGCACTGTGCTATGCTCCGAAAGGGATCTGGGAAAGATAACACATGGCTGATTGAGTCCCACTGCCCAGGCTCTGAGAAGAGAGGAATTATAGAGATGAAAGCAGATATTTAATGGCCCACAGGAGTAATCAAGCAAGTGATTTTTCAGTGTTTACTTGCAGAAACTGAGTATCTGCCTTCATGAGAAGATAGAAACAGTGCACTGCTAAAAATACTGGAAGAAACTGAAACCATTACATGTAGAAACAAAAGTGTGTAAGACCACAATATTTTAGTTACTGTATTAATTATTCCAGCTATTGTATTAATCTGAGTTGTCTAAAAACTATTTCAGTTCTGTATTTAGCTAGAGAATACTACAGAAATCTCTTGAGCTTGAAAATCATTATTTTAGAAGATATGTTTTTTTTTTCTTTGAAAATGAAAGTGAAATGAAAGACCATTATTTTTCAGTCAAGAGCAAGAGCTCATGCACAACAAAAATTCTCATTTTTATTGTAGTATTTTTCAAACTGCCTAAAAATTAAATTACAAAAAAATCCTGAACAAAACCTTTTTAGCCTGAAAAAAATAGTGAAATAAGAATGCAGCAAATTAATATTTTACCTGGCTAAAAAATGCAATCTAACCCAAAATGGTGTTAATTTGCAAATAATTTTAATAATTCAAAATTCTAATTTTTCAGCAAATATAGTGTTTGTCCAGATGTCTTCTGTATCAATCTACATACACAAATAATTTTTGAATCACCCTTGATAAAGTTTACTTTTTTGCAAGTTGACTCTTCAGGCAATACTGAATCTTTAAAGATATGGCACATAAGTAACACAAAAAATACAAAAATAAGCTAAGTATTTTCTAGTGACTAATCTTATTTTCTATACAAATGCATATAAATGTATAGAATATTTGAAAAATACTCCTAAATTTACTTTGTTCAGTAATCTCTTGAGCAGGATGTAGTCCAAACTTTAAAATCAACTAGAAATACATAGACCATCTCCAGTATTTTCCTATACTGGAAGAAGGTGCACTGCTGCTGGTGAAGAACTGCTCTGATGAGTTCACACTTCTGCCACAGGAGCAGTGAGATGTTTGAGTTATCATTTCTCCTCACTCGGGCCCCAGGAGAAAGAAAGCTTTGCAATATTTTTGTCAATGTTTAGCAGCCACCAAATGCACAAATGTTTTTTTCCATAAGGGGTGCAGAGTGTGAATAACAGCACAGAAAAGACTTTCCCTAATGTTAAAGGAGGATTTAAACCTCTCAGTGCCTGCCTTGTTGCTCAGCTCCAGGACAATGGGTGACCCAAGGGGGAGGTGGGCCCTGTGCTCCAGCCCCACTGCCACAATCAAGGCCAAACTTTCTTTATTTGCAGAAGGGAGTGGAAAATCACTCATAAAAAACCAACAACAACAACAAAAACAAACAAACAAAAAACCAACAACCCCCCCAAAAACCCCCAAAACAAAACAAAACAAAACAAAACAAAACAAAACAAAAAAACAACAACAAAAAAACCCCAAACAAACAAAAACCCCAACAATATGATCATGGAAAAATTGTGTGGGATTCTGCTGCTCATTTACGTGAAGTTTTTGAAGTTTCTATCACCATCAGCCCCAACTTGGCAGACGGGTCCCGTCACCAAGAGGTGCCCTGTGCTTCTCATGGTGCCCCTTCCTTGGGCTGGCTAAAGAAGTGCAGAAACAGGACAGAGAGGGAAAACACACAGAGAACTATTCGAGGTCTTTCCCAAGGCAGTACCGAATTATGCTCACAGAAGTTTTACTTCAGTGTGTTGCACAGCCTGGGCAAAGTATCAGACAATGGCTCTTCCATCCAAGCCATAACCAGAAGGTATTTACAGAACTATTTACAGAACTTGTGACGCTCCCCTCTCTCCCATCGTGTGCACATCTGCCTCACTCTGGTTTGGAACACAAGGAGCTGTTCCCCGCTTCTCTTGATTTTTGCAGTGCTCGGTGTGTCCCAGCTTCTAAAACTGATCGGACTATGGGTCAAGTGAAAAACCATGGTTCCCATATGAAGGGAAAACCGTGTGTTGATGAGAGAAGTCTGTACACACACACACACACACACACAAAATCTCTACTTTATCAGCATGACACAAAAATGTCCAGTGTTGAAATGTTCTAGGTTTTACCTATTAATTGTTAATAAAAGCAGTGTCTTGATCCCAAATGCTGCTACTCAAGGTAATCTCTAAAGCCAGCACAAGAATGGGTGCATGTCTCCTCAGCAGTGCCAACAGACAGTCAAATAAACTTCCGAAACACAGACACATTCTCAGCAAATTCACCTTACACACAGCAAAACAAAATCCAATGGAAAATATAAACAGGAAGGGAAATGTCACTTAAGAAAGGAAAACACTGATCTAATTAAACGAAATCCACTCTCAGCATTTTAGATATGACTTGAGAAACTCTCGTCTATTGCCCTCCTGGATTTTTTTCTGACTCTACGTTACAAAAGGTTGTTCATGGGAGAGTGACAGCCACTGTTATGTATACCCACAATCCACACTCATCTTTGTTCCTGGCCTAGGAGAGATTTGGATGTGAGTCTACTACATTAATCCAGTCTGCCATATAGTTATCACAAATCTCTTAATAGTGCTGTTCTGCAAAATGTTCAGTCTGATATAATGGCCTCTCCATTGTATTATGCTCTAAAAATGTTTTCAGCTCAATGGCCCTGAAAGTGCTTAAATCAGGCTGACTGTGACAACTAAAGCTCGGATCAGCCTTTATTTCTCATTAACCCTGTCTGTTCTCATCTTAATTAAGACTTTTAGCAATTATTTTACCCCGTGGCTCACCATATATGCTTATATTAGCTCTATGTTGCTATTTCACTTACTTTGTATTTATATTGCTGCTGTTTTTATAACTTTCAAATAAACATGCTGATTCAAAGCATGATCTGAAAAAGACTACTTTAAATTGCATCAATAACTTTCAAAATATTGTCAGACTACATGTGCTTGAATGTGCTAAGAAGATACAGGAAATCTTGAACTTAACCCATACATACACACTGAAATGCCCAGTAGCATCGGCATGATTGCCACTCAGTCTTGAAAACTACATAATCACATTATCCTTTTTTGTTGATGAGTTAATTTTAACACAAGGTACACAGTGAGATCTCTGATTAAGTTGCACCATAGATAAGATAAAAGATAAACATTCCTATAAACATCATAGGAATTTCTTTTTTGTTCTCTTTAAAAATAGTGCAAGAAACTACAGTGCTACAATAAAACACACTGGTCAATGACCAGGCAGTTTAAAAAACTGACAAAAGCAACTCCTCTCACAGAGTTCTTACTCTGTGAGGAATGGAAGCCAACAAAAAGACACCAAGTTTCTGATGGAGACAGGAACATGATGTTAGTGAAAATGTGAGATGGCTGTTCTAAGCCAAATGGTACATTATGCATGTAAGTTTTTTGTCATATAGAAACAGACTGTTAACTTTTTGTCTGGCTTGTGGAAAGCAGCTCCCCATCTACACCTGAGAGTGTCCCTGCTTTGCCTTCTCTACCTCCAGGATCTCGTGTTCCTCTCAAGGATGATGAAAATCAGCATTTGGCTGAAAAAGCCAGTTAGAGTCAACAAATACATATGGTCAGATCTGAGGACCATTAAAGCCAAGGACTGTTTTCCAACAGACTGGATCTGACCTTTATGATGCACAGTTGCATCAGATCTTCTGGACACTTCTGGCTCCCTAAAAAGAACCTGATTCTGGGATGCAAGGAATGTCTGGGTGAGCTCTGCTCCCCAGTGAGAGAAGTAAGATGTTTTCATCTGAAACAGAATGTCCTTTCTTGAGGATCAAAACCCACACCAAGATTTGCTCTCTTTGGCAACAAAATGGAGGGTGAAACTAACTGACTGAGGCAGGTGCCCTTCCTCAGCTGATCACAATGCCACAAGTACATCTAGGAACTGACCTTCGAAGCTAAGTGAGAAACCCCACATTGGATGTGCTGGAAATGTAATAATTCACATAACCAACTAATTTTTTCAAACTGTTAACTGAATGAACACAACATTTTCTTCCCAACCTCACTCCTGAAATAAGTTACTCGGTTCTGTCTAAAGTTTAAGAAAAAAATAGTTGTTTCAATGACTACAACTCGCCCCAACAGAGGTTGGAAAGAAAACAAATAAAGCAGGCAAACTGACCCAAGGAAACAGAATTCTACACTATTAAGTAGGTTGTCTGGAGAAATCTTGGACATAGTACAAGAAAACAGCTGCTGGTATATTATAAAATAAACAAATTCAAGTTTGTTTAGCAATTACATGTCTTTTCAGTTTGGATCTGAAATGTGCTTAGGGCCAGCATCTTCAGAAGGCAGACTTGCAGTCTGATCTCTGACAAGATGTTCCTGCCCTGAGTAGCAGCCAGGAAACCACATGGAGAGGGTTTTTATCTTGAGATTTAGAAATGGGCATGTACCAGAAATATAACTTCATTCTTTCAGCAGTAAGAGCACAGATTTGCAGTTTTGCAAAGGTGCTGTGGTTTCAGGAGAATGTCGAAAATGAATGACCAAGTTTAAGAGAGAAACCATGGAAGCAGAGAAAGGAAAGAGATTCCAAAATTGCCAGAAAATGTCATCAATTCCCAGAAGGAATAAACGACCAGAAGAGAATAAAGAAGACTGGCTGAAATCCATCCCATACTGGTTGTGACCAGCTTGTGACTGTATGATGACTTTTCGGTGAACACATGAAAGAAGGTCTGTAATCTCAATCTACTTTCCACGTTTCAGAGCTACCAAGAGAAGCTGAGGCTCGCTGAAACTCTTCCCAATAGTGTCTGTTACCTTCTCACACATAAATATGGATTATCTAAAAAAAAATAAATTTGCAAGATAGCCCAGAACCTTTGTGCCACTGCTTCTCTGGCAGAATCAAATGTGAGTCTGCCAGTATAGACATGGCATCTGATGTTAAAGGGGAATAAATGGCAAGGGAAGAAAAAGGTAAGGACCAGAAAGGAAAGAGAAACAAATCACAGTCAGCACTACAACTGCTTCATATTTAAATAGCAATTCCTTAAAGAGTAAAGCAAAGCAAAAGAAAAGGGAGGTTTTCAGGGAGTTGCTGCCACACGATGTCCTTTCAGATGGAAGTGACCCTGAGGGGAGACAAGGCCATGCAGGACGCAGAGGAGAGAAATGCACTTTCTGCATCTGAGTCTTTACCACCGCTGTCCTATTTATTGGTGCCTTTGTGGGACCAAATGAACCTTGAGTAGTTTGGCTATCCTGAGCACCAGAGCTGTGGTGGTACAGCAGAGCCAGTAAAGGACAACATCACCACAAGCTCAAATACCTTCAGCTGGGTAGGAGTGGTGGAACAACCACCCCATCACACCTCAGCCCTCTCTGGGATCTCAATCAATCACTCCAAACAGCAGGATTGAGGAAACACAAAGAAATCCAGAGTTGGCACAACAATAAGAAACTTGCATTATTTATATGAATATTGAAAAATACTCATATGAGGTCTTTGGGCCTTTTAGCACACAAGAGCTAGGAAAATTTGTCTCACTCTTTCCTAGAGTGTCTCTCTTGGTACCTGTTTATAACACGGGAAAATTGTAAAGCAGAAGATCAGACAAAGGTAAGAAAATATTTTTTCCCTTCCTGGTCACAGGAAAATTCAGTATTTAATCAAACATTCACTACCTCTACCAAGTGAAACTTCTCACAAAGATGGAACAAAATGTTTAGGTCTCTAATAAAAAGACTTAAAGTAATCTCAGAAAGCAGACACTTTTCACAAACATAAATTAAAAAATCAATTGAAAGGATGGCTTTCATTACTGTTTCATGAGAAGGTTTTGAACAAGTTCTGAGAAAAAATTAAATCACTGCACTATCATTTGTGATAAGGCAAGCGATGAGAGGACAGGACTAAAAAAAGCCAAATAAAATCTTGCAATTTTTTCTTCTGCAATCTGCACAGCTGACATGAGACAGACTTGGTTTCTAGAAATATTTCTAATAAAAATTTTTAAAGATAAATATTTCTAGGGCACTTTTTCAAACACGCAGAGTATATTCAGATAGTTGGAATAACAGTAAATATTTCCACAACACTTTCCTTTGCAGGAACTCCTTCACATCCCAAACTCTGCCCAGGACAATTTCATAACTTCTTGCAAAATCATGTAATTAGCAAAATGATACACGACATTATATTATATGGATCTATATATATTATGTACTGTAATAGATGTATCATTATATATATATAGCAATTTTATGTATAATGAATGTTCATAATTTTAAGTCATTCTATATGCACTAATGCATATATAACCTATTAAAACTCAAAAGTATGTTGTGCAAGGAATGAAGGCTGCTCACTCTTCTCCAAGTATATATAGAGCATAGATAAAATAATATTCTTACATCAAGATTATAATTTTTGTAGTAGGGCTAAACATGATCAAGATCTAAAGCTCATTCTGTCACTTTGTTCCTTCCAAAATAAAAAACACGCTGACTGGGATGTTCAGGAAATCCTCAACTTTCTCCCATGCAGAAAAGACCATGTAGCACTAAGGTGGTTACATTTGTCAGAGACAAAGCAATAGAGTTTTCAGTTTCTTGTTCAGTTTTTCAGGAGTACCTTCAGCTCCAGAAAGCTGAATGTGAAGCAGCGCCCACATGTAGCCGTGCTACAGTCCCCAGAGTTTCACATTTTCATCATGATTTTGAGAGCACAAAAATCCAGTGGTCAAAGTTACTGTCCAACAACCAAACAGCTGATTTCTAGCAGCTGTGATGACTTCCAGAAAAGTCACATGCAACTTAGAACAAAAATTTTAACAGTGTATTTGTAAAACAGCCAGAGAGTCAACTACAGTTTCTCTCAAAATAACGACTGTGGGTATATTAAATTGGTACACTTACACACACGTTCATTTTAGGTGCAAAGTGTTCAAGTCCCAGGGTTTGTACAGCCCACTTCCATGCACCACTGGTGTGCAAGAGATAGTTTGTTTCTGGGGGAAGTCGAACAGGAAGGTGTGCACTTGGGTACCAGAAAAACCACCACAGAAAGCAGAACGGATTTCAAACATTCCAAAGTTCGATACATTCCCTACTCTTTTTTCTTACAAAAACACAGATATGTTACACTGATGAGTCTCTGAAAAATAAAGTAATCCATTTTAGAACTGCAGTGGAGTCAAGAAGAATAAAATTATACTGTGCCTTAGAAAATGCTATTGCTTCTAAATGCTAATTTAGCAGGATTTTACATACCTGAGGACAATGGAACATCGAATATGAAAGCCAAGATATATGTTTGCAAACTGCCTTGTGAGAAAGCAATTCAATTTCCTATCAAAATGTGTTAAGATGTGTGTAGTCTGGAGTAAAAACAATGCTATCCAGAGTACTTTTATAACTAAATAACTACTTTAATAAGCTCAGAGTGTTTGGCTCCTCAACTCTCCTCCATCTCTTGACTGATTGTTTAGCGAGTCTGCTCCTAGAGCTCATAAATTTCAAAATTCTTCCAAGTTTATTTTGTCTTTCTGATCAAAGAAATGTTTATGTATCCTTCCCATACTGTGTCTCTTTAAACCATTGGCTTTTTCAAAGTGGTTTTTTTTTTTTTTTGTTTTATTTTTTTTTAACACCATAATGTGATGTACACAGAGAGGTAAATGATGTCAGAATCCTTTCTGCCCCAAACCAGTCTGTAAATCTTCAGAAAAGCAAAGTTCATGGGTGCATTTAAAAGGGGCACAATCTGTTTGTGCTTAAAAGAAAGTCCCCCTTTTTTTGTGTGTGCAGAATAACAATGCCAGAATGTGTTATTCCAAAGAACTGTTGCCATGGTGATGCCATCAATAACATCATTTTCTGCATCCTTGTCCTTTAAACACATAAGGAACGCAACAAGCATTGGTAAATGTGAAAAAAGAACAATTACCTTTTCTTTCTCAACAGCAGAGGAAGCCTTTATTCACCTCATCAATAGAAAATTATGTAGAAAGGAATAATAAAGACTGTTACAAGAAGCACCAAGAAGCCTATTAGTGACAAAGGCTTTTTTCCCCCCTTTCCATGAATAATTACAGCTCTTCAAGAAGAAATCAGCCCAGGCTAAGGACCCTTTGCAAGCTTTAGATGGTAAAACAAACATTTGACTATACAAGGATTTCCCTTTCATGTACCTTTCCAAGGAAAAACAACTAAAATCCAGAGTGAAATGAGAGAGAGAAAACCCAGAGAAACATCTGCTGCAATTAAATTTACAGAACCCTGCTCATTCACCTAAAAGACTCATAACAAAAGCAACTAGACTAGTGACAGAATCAATATAAATTTCAAGCCAGCAGGTTAAAGTTGTCTATAGAGGGAAACTTGGGCTTTTTAAATCACATAATAACAGGAAGCTATTCTGATTCTGTACAAACGGGGGAAACAGGATTTCAACACTGGATGTGTTACCAAACAGTTGGAAAACACTGTTCAGTTTAAAACCTCAATGGCCAAACCAAAATGGTAGATACACTTCTTGCACAAAGTCAGTTCATAAATAATGGAATCTTTACCAAAGCAAGATTTGACTGCAGGGACTTTTAAGAGTCATATAGCAAATAATTGGGAAGCCCTTCTGAAACATTACACTTTTGTCATGACTCTGATGGCAATGTTCAAATGGGAACCCTGAATGCTCTGCTTGGTGCTTTCTACATGAAGTAAAAGTCAATGTACTGTGCAATGGCTTGTTTTTATCTTTTGCACCTTTCTTTATATACTTGTCCTAGGGTCGGAGGCTGAAGGTGGGGATGGAAAACCTCCTGCTCCCTTCTCCTTGCCCCTAGGTAGTAAAAGGAACATGTGCAAGAGAAAAGTGTGCTGGAAAGGAAGAAGCAATTTGAGTTGGATATGAGGAATGTGCATGTCCCACAGAATTAGACCAAAGGGCTTGTAGGGTTAGTGACAGCAAAGATACATAGCAGAAAACTGATCAGATTTAAAGCAGTAACATGAATTTACTAAGATGATGCAATTCCAAGCTCTTGAGGTGAATTTGAGTGGTCTATGAGTAAAAAAGAAGAAGTTAAACCATATGGCCATATTTACAATGGAAACTTTATGCTAGTTAGGAAAGGGGATTCAGGATATTTGAATCTTTTCCTGCACACATGGTCTTACACCATCTTTTGATTTCTCACTGCTCCACCCTCTACCTCTAAAGAGAGATAATGCTTGCTCATTTTGGATAGCTCCTTCAGCTTTCCACTTGTCACTGGGGAAATCCTATAGGAACTGTGACTCAGTAAAGAGGAACAACATATGGAGATGGCGGGAACCAATTATTTTCCTTTCTATTTAGAGCTTCTGCAGTGTTTTAAAGTGTTCCACTATTCACTTCAGTTTAAATGCTAACACTGACTGGGTTCTCTTTAATGGAAAAAGAGCTTCCACATTCTTTCTAGATTTCAACACATTTAGGAATTGTTTAGAAAACCCCATGGAAAGGCTTTAATACGGCAGCTGATGGCCTAACCCAGCCTGTCTGAGGGGCTATTCACCAAATTCCCCAGAAAACAACAATCAGTGAAATCTGTTTCTCAGTATCCAAACATTACTCTTTATCTCTTAAGTCGAAGGAATAATAGGCAAATTCCTGGAAGGAAATGTTATGCTTCCCTTCCCTTCTGACTTGCCTGAGACTTGGAAAGAAAATGTCTACTTTTGTAATTTCCTAGTTGGCCTCAATAGGCTGAAAACTGAACAGTAATTCCCAGTTTACCAGTCCTTCAGATCCACACTCCTGCATGGTTGTCAACAAAACAAACCAATTGTTTTGATGAATTGGTAAAAGCCTCTTGAACTCCTCTGAGATCATTTCAAGGCCACTGGAAGTTTATATGCCTAATTTATGAAGTAAATATTAAAAGTGTACATGTGTCTTATTAAGCAACAGTTTCCTAACTCTGCTGAACGCTGTGACTGAAAGGACACAGTATTAATTGCTTGTATGTTACCTCAGAATGCATGCAATACACAAGGGTCACTTCAGTGTGATACTGTTCTTACACAACTCTTTGAGAAAATCTGTAATTTTTGTTCTGAAGAGAGAAGAAAGCTACTATGATGAGATATTTTAAAAGATATGCCAGTACTTACAACATTATTCTCCTTCATCAGTAATTAAAAAAAAAACAAACAACAAAACTTCACAGTAATCAGCCATTACCTAAATCATTCTTTTCTTTTAGTCCCCTGAATACTCAGATGGAATTTCTTCCATTTGATGCTGTACAATTGTACAGGATCAAATTTTTAAGGCATTTTTAAGGCAGAAGCAGAAGGAATGATTTTAAAAAATCAAAGTTCAGTATGCTAACATATTCTGAATACAAATGGTGCTTCTCAAAAGAGAAAGATCTTTCCATCTTAGGAATATTTGCAGAAAACAAAAACTGAAGATGAACCCTAATGTCCATAGTGGCCTGTGGCTGGACTATCACAAAAATAAAGCAAACTATATCATATTATATAACCTGATAAAAACTTCAGGTTTTTTTATGGCCTCTGCAAGGATTCATTCACCTCTACATGATCAAAATTTCCACTTGAATTGGTGTACTTGCCCTACACTTAAGTCACAAAGTTATTTTTTAAATGTTCTCAAAGATGGCACTGAAAAGATTTAATGACACATTTTTTGGCCACAACCTGCAAAATGAAAGCTAGCAAATTTGTCTTACAGCTGCTCTTTTCTCACCATTGAGGTAACAGAGTAGACTTTTTGTGACACATGTCTGCTAAGAAACTTGCTAGATCCTTGGCTGAGAGAAAAATGAAAGCTGTAAGTGTGTGGGCATTGCTCAGATGGAGAAAGCAAATGAGAGCTGGGTCCTAGAGGCAAAATAAGGAGCTGAGGGAGGCTGGACAGGCACGAAGGGACAGTCAGTCATTGTCACTGAGTCAGAGGCTGTAGGGAACATGAGGAATAATGCTGGCACTCAGCATATGAGCAGTCAGCAGACATGGTAACGCTCCATGCTGGAGAAGGAAAGGCAAGTCAAGAGAAGGAAGGCAAAGCTGTTTTTGATGAAGTGCTGGAAGTGATCTAGAGTGGATATGGAATAGAGAAGGTAGTGTGTTGAACAGACCAGTACACTACATTTCTTGCACCTAGAAAAACAGGAAAAAAACCCAGAAGAAAATACTGAAAAAGTAGGATAATGGAGTAATAAGTGGAAAGGCTAGCAGACAGAAACAGTCACTGTCTAGAGCCTTCAGGCTCACCAGGAAAAGGTGTGCCACTGAGTTTTCCCGTATTCCTCAATGACAGGACATAACAATTGCTTACATGCCACTAAAGTTCTTGGCTTGACAATATGCATGTGTTCCAAGATCTCTAATACAGTGTCATGGGAAGGCTTGACTTCATCTGCTGCATTCTCACCACAACACTGTGTGCCCAGGCTGCTTGTGGGGTGACATCAGACCGCAGAAACATAACCATTCCTCTCTGCCATTGGCATAAGGGCCTTCATTATCAATACCCAGCAAAGCATAACACTGGAAACTCGGTACACTTAGAAGCAAAGTACTGGGCAAACAACCTGTGACACAGGAGTTTCAGGCTCCAGGTAAGATACTGGATGAGTTTAGCATTCTTGAGTCCTTAAGAATTGGAGTTCTTTGTTGGTTTCACAATACGTTTCTAACTGGCTGTGTTATTACGATAACTTGGAATTATTTGTAGATCTGGAAAGCTCCCACAGGGTGTGGACTGTATGCCATTTTAATTCGTGTTGTACTGTCGGGTTTGGGCATCACTCATGGGCTTTTTTCTACACTCATTGAAACAATGAAAGAGGCAAAGAACACACACTTGAGCCTGACTTCAAATTTAAAAATACAGTTTGACGGTAATCCACATCCTCTAAAATTACCGGGTACCAATCTGAATTAAACACAACATATGCACAACAAGCTCCATCTACACCACTTGGCCAGCCAAGGAAGAGAACACAATGCTACTTGAGGATGTGTGTTTACCAGACTGGAAGTGCTCCCTTTTTGCGTAGAACTTGTTCTTCCAAAAGTGATGAAGAAGACTGGCCAAGTGGTGGGTGCCAGAGAGCAAAACTGGGACAGCATTCCCTAAGCTTCTCAGAGCTGCTACAGGAAAGCTTTCTTCTACCCCTCTGCAGTTCTTCTGTGAAACTGTTTTTATGACCACACCTTCACAAGCTGCTCATGCAGGTTGATAGGTCTGGCACATCTGCTAAGGAGGTTGTGTCCCACCCCAGTCTAACAACAGTGAACTTCCCAGCACTAGGAAGCCATTTCACATGATTTATAACATGCTGCACCACAATGATGCCATTGAACTTCCATCTCCAACCTCGTGGCGTGAGTGAAAGGACAGAGATTTTCCTTCTGTTATGAAACCCTACTGGCAGCCACTCTACTTTCTCCCTCCACTGTGGCAATTGCCAGATTTCGTAAGTACTGAGAGAGTTGCTGTTACTTTTGACCCTGACTCTTGTCTTCCAGGTCTTCTCTCTTGAATGCAACTTCTACTGATGGCAATTTGGAAATAATAAGGAATCTAAGAACAATGTTAGGTAAACCCACATAATCTCATAAATAAGTAGTACTTTGTAAGAGGCTTTGCACTAATGTGTTTTTCTAAGATGACATTTGCACACACATTCCTACCGAAGAGGGGTTTTTGATGAAATGTTGAGCAAGCTTAGATTGATAATTTAGAAGTCATTGCTCTTTGCATGGAATTTATGATGTTGCAAGAGCCTGCAGATCCAAAAGGGACTGTACAACACAATAACCATTGACAATCTTTTTACTCAACACAGAACCACCACTTAATTTCCTTAATGAAGGACTAGCTAGGAAGGGGTCTCCATTTGAACAGAAAACTGTGATTGACTTGGCTGAACTAAGCCACTAATGTCAGAACAAAAAGAAAACCGGAAAATTATTTGGTGGTTCTTGATGACAAGTTAGCCTAGAAGAAGTCCCTGAGGAAAGTGTATGAAAGAGCCTCTGAATGAAATGGGAAATTTTCTGTTTGGACAGAAAATTACACAGGTTCCTCCTTCTAAGATGATGCAAGCCATTTGTTGAATGATTACTGAAGCTGTTGGTTCACTGTGAATGTACAATACATTAATTTATTGTCAGTGTATAAATTACCATTGTAGTCACTGAAAATTATACAACAGGGGTTGTGATAGTCTAACATGACTAATTAGGAACAAATTGTGAAAACTTACTTTTTAATGATTGCTTCTGCATAGATACCTTTTCAAGACAAACAAGTAGTGGATAGATTTGTTACCAATGGAATGCATTCTATTTTATTTAATACTGACTTCTTTGCTTCTGTAAAAACTTTTCAGAGTTTAAAACTGAAGAAGTTAAGTAATTTCTCATACTCTCAGACAAGGTCAAAGGCCTCAAGTGGCTACTTCATTTTCTAGGAGTAATGATAAATTATTGTGCATTCCTATGCCATGCAGTGACACAAGGAGTCAGTACTACAGGGAGCAGAACAGACCTCCTGCAGTCCAGGAGGTGGCACAGGACAAGACGAAATGGCCCCAAGCTGTGTCAAGACAGGTTCAGGGTGGACATCAGGAAGAATTACTTCACTGAAAGGGCTGTCAGGCAAATGAAAGTGGCTTCCCAGGGAGGTGGGGGAATCCTCATCCCTGCAGGTGTCCAAGGAACAACTTGATGTGGCACTCAGTGCTCTGGGCTGGTTGATAAGTTGGGGATCAACCATAGGTTGGACTCGATGGACGTGGAGGTCTTTTCCAAATTAAATCATTCTGCAATTGTGACTGTTTTCAATATCTTCCAAAGTTTTTTAAAAGGCAGGAACTAATGCCCAGGAAGTTCTGCCTGGACTTGAGGCAGAACTTCTTCCCTGTGTGGTGACCGAGCCCTGAAAAGAGACCAGAGAGGGTGTGGAATCTTTATCACTGGGGATATTCCAGAACCATCTAGGCACAATCCTGTGCCCTGTGCTCTGGGATGGCCCTGCTTGAGGTGAGGCTTGGACCCTATGAACCACTCTGGTTCCTTCCCGCCTGAACCAATCTGTGATTCCTCTGATTCCAAGGATAATAAAGAAGTTTGAAGAAAATTAAATAGCACTGTTTTCATAGTAAGGCCAGTTAAATCAGTGATTATAATTGCTTCTTTTCACAGCATAAATATTGCTTCTGTGAAATCTCCAAACCAACTGCATTTTACATAAACAAACAGTAAACCAAATTTTGAGATTACTTAGACTACAGTAGTAACTCCAAAGAAACTAAGGGATGTGAAAGTGGGAAATCTGCATTTTTACAATCCATCTCAATTTCTGTCTGTAGAAGAAATGTAGTCTCTTATTTCTCCTTGCATGATTAAGGGGGAGAAATAAACTCCCCTAGAAGTCAGAATCTCTCTTGAACACATGACATTAAATGCAGAGACAATGTTCTAGTGCCTCAATTCCCTCAGCCTTTTAAAGAGAGTTTTTTGGTGAACTACAACTTTGCCAACCTGATGCCAGATGAATGTATTTTGAAAGATGATTGAATATGTTCACTGTGCTGGAGAACTGTCTGCTATCATGTCAGTTTTATGTCTCACACACAAAAATTCTCCCTCATATCAAGTCAGAATCTATTAGTTCATAACCATTACCTCTTGTCCTGTTGCAACAGGCCCTGCTAAAAACTTCGTCTTTCTTACAACCACCCCTTAAAGTACTGAAACACTGCAAGAAGGTCTCTCCAGAGCCTTCTCTTCTCCAGGCTGAACTACCGCAACTCTCTCACCCTGTCTTCACATGAGAGGTGTTCTGTACCTCTGATCATTTTTGCTGCCTCCCTCTGGACCTGCTCCAACAGGTCCATGTCATCTAACACGCTTTTAATACCACAGAGAGACAAAAAAGACTTAGACATAATTTTGAGAAAATATGACTGAACATTCCTATGAGGAAGAGATTATAAAAAGTGCATGTGGATCTGTGTTCAAGTGTCTGACTAAGACAACAGTCTAGTACAGGATGACCAAAGAAAACATTTCAGGGGAGTACAGATGTTGTGGGGTTTTTTTTTTTTTTTCTTTTTCTTTTCTTTTTTTTTTTTTTTTTTTTTTTTTCTTTTAAAAACCAAACAAAACAAACAAAAGAACTGTCCAGCATCCAGGCTACTCTGCTTCACTTCAGGTAAACCATGATATTCTTGTCCTGTGCAGTATACAACACTGAAGAAAAAAGCTCCTTAGCAAAGATTTTGCACCTAGAGATACAAATTACAAAATACAGCAGAAAAGCTGACATCTATTTCATTCAGAAAGTGCAACAACCACATCTGGAGCATCTACCAATGTTTCCTCCCAGACTTTAAATACTTTCATCCTACTATTCTTAATCTTCCCTGCCACCAGGACCATTTATGCCACGGTTGTGCTTCACTTTTAGGTGTTCACTTCTGTGGAAGTACCAAAAAAAAGTAGGGATCATTTATATCTTCAAGCTGTTGCTTTTCGTTTTGGAGGCATGTAAAATTTTTTTCAGCTTTTAGCACTGCACTTTATTAGAACAAGTAGGTTTTCTTCATGAGTTGTCCTGTACAAAGCTGGAAGTGCAGTACTGAAAGTGTCAGGTTTGCTGGCTCAGCTGGCTGCCGTCCACAGGGTCCACCCAAGAAAATGAAATGATTAAAACTACCTGCATGCTGAAGGAAGTGGAGGACAGGGAAGACTGATGGCATGGAAGGTTTCTGACCCTTCCCTCAGGACTGTCCCATGTGAGAAGTGGCTGAGCCCTTCCTCTGGGCAGCTGCAATAAGGGTGCAATGGGAAACACAAGCTGAAAACTCAACAAATAAAGGAATCCTGGGAAAAAAAAATCATGACAAAAACTAACGGTAATACTTTACACTGACAGAGTGAGTACAGAGCTCTGACGTATATTTGACTTATGTGGTAACTCCACCAGTGAATATCATAGGTAGGCTTCACAATAATTACACATCTTTGCAGCTCACCTGATAATTATGCTCAACCAGATCCCTGAGTATTTACCATATAACTGCTCTGTGGTTTACAAGATGAGATAGTTGGGTAATTTGCTGGTATTTTTCAGGGCTTAACCCTACTATTACATGGTGCAGTTCTTACCACAAATCATCACCAGTATGGTCTACACAGATGTTGGTTCTCAGCTATAAAATTCCATAGGATTGAAGACCTGAGCAACAATGCAATAGATATTTCTAAAAATGCTCTTAATGCCCAATGTACATCTGTATTTTAAAGTAAATGCCTACGAATTTTGCATTCCTCTTTTAGGCATGCTTTCAGTGAGTTTCACTCAGATAATTTGCTGGCAAAGGCATTTTGCTGAAACAGCAAATTTTAAACTGGAATTACACACTATTTATGGAAAGAAATATTTGGAGAGCATGTGAGTAAGAATTCACACCTGAGTGCTAGCCATGGTGTTAACATAAATCATGAAGGTACAGCTTTTGAACATGTAGATATGGACTGAAAAATGGATTAATCAAACAGCCTTTACCTTGTAAATGGAGGCTCTGAACTGTGACTACTGGAGAAACTCTTCTTTTCTGCTACTGCAAGATTCAAAGTGTGATAGAGTAATTCGATAACACAGGATTACAATTAGCCCACTGAATGGCTGTCTGAGATTCAGCATCTAAGGTGTAGGCTGTGCAGTCTTCAGACAGAAAAGCCAGTTGGGGAGAGTTTTAAAATCATTTGTATGCTGTTTTGGAATTTGCTTCGTAAATAAAATAAAGTGGAGTGGGAAAGAACTTCACATAGCATCCTAACCTGAAAATGTAAAGGGGAATACTTATACTCAGAAATCTTCCCCTTCTCTCCTTATATCCCCTTCTGAACTATGACCTGACCATTGTGTGAGGTGACTCTGCTATAAAATTTGTAAAAGAATTAACTCCAGAGAGCTGAGCTTCAAGGTCCTTGGAGAACAGTTTTAGCATCATGCAGCCAGAGATTTTTGTTTTCTGTGTTCATTCAGGGGCAACTTTAGAAGCACTTAAATAAGCTAGGTGTCTCCAAACAATTTTTATAAAGTTTGGACATCTTTTTCTCCCACCAGCTAAGAGCTGGACTTCTCCGAAAAGTGATAAATATGGACTAAGAAGCACAGCACATTCTTTTGACTTCATTATAAGTGAAAATGAATGGAAACATTTGTTTTGAGGTTCTCCTAGAGTTACAACTGCAATCTAGATTCAGAGAACACTCTTCCAACACAACACAACCTCTTTACACACCCATCTACCTGCACACTTATCATCATGTCATCAGAACACCAATTACAGTAAATCTTGGTGTCATAAAATAATTGAATAACATACATTGGAAGGCTACTTTAGAGATCATTTGTTTAAACATTCAAAGTTACACTGGCTCTTGCATTTCTGGATCTTACTTTCTCAAAGATACGTACTTCTCAGCACAGCAGCTATGAACTATGTCATGTTTGGTGAAATGTCTTTTTCAAACATTAGATCTGAGGGTTTTTATGATAAAATTCTCATCTATTTATTATGCAACTACTGACAAGTTCATGCCACTGACATTAGTCACCTGTATTTTTGTCACCTTAGCAATGTGCTTTTATTACAAAAAAAAATTAAGTAATGAAATACACCAAGTTACCTGCATGGAAGAGATACTGAGATAGAACCTGAAGAACAGTTATCACTATCCCTCTTTTCTCCAACTGGAGATAACAACTTTACCATCCTTTATTCCCCTGCTCACTACAACAGGTGTTTCCCTCTGTGCATCTAGTCAAACACAGAACAATTGTGCTCAGTTCAGATTTACCTTTCAATATCTTTGTTTTCCATGTCTATCAAGTCAGTCTGAAAAAAATCCAGCCTCCTGACAATCCCCATGCTTCTTATGCCATTAGGTGATCCCAGCTATGACTCCCCTACTACTCTAATGAGATATCTGTTTCCCACTGTGAAATACTCCATCGCTTGGGTAAACCCTCAGCTTTAACACAATATCAAAAATTACTGAAATTTCAATATAACTAAGTTTTCACCATTTTAAACCCTCTCTATATTTTGATTCGGAAAAGGATGGAGAGAGTTTTGGCATCTGACTTCAGTCAGGTCTCGTTCCTGCGAGCAAAGGGATGTCCTCACGCTGCCAGAGCTCCAGTGCCCCATGCCCATTGTTCAACTCTGCTTGTGGGGTGATGAAAGTCAGAGTTGGAAGAGATCAACAAAAATATATTTGCAACAGATCATCCTAACTTATGTATTAGATCCACACTTCCCTGCACCTGATGCTGCCCCGGATTCACAACCAGGAAATAGGGAGAACTGTTGTCCAAACCCAAAATGTTGTTTTGGGGAAGAAGGGTTTTTTCTATGCCGTCTGTCTTTGTGTGATATTCACTTCCATTTTTTTCTTTAGGTGCATCTAGTTATAAACTTCCAGCTACATACACAGTGCTGAGAGCTTTATCCAAAGTCATCTCTATTGTCAATGTGGTGGAATAATACTAGAAAAAAAGACACAAGTTTTCTGTACATATGTGTCTAGGTATTTAGGTATGTACAGAACCAGCTCACTGGGAAATTTTTCCTTTATGAACACATAAATCTTTTTCATTAAAATCAGTTACTTATGCCTAGGACTACCTGTGCTTGCACCAGACCTGGTGGGCCAGAAGAAAACCCTGCCAAGACCACAAACTAACCCAGCTCTCCAGGGATTCCTAGTTTGCCATAAGGAGTGGCTTAAGAAAGCAGTTTTTTGAAGTCAAGTTATGAGTCCCTGTGGGCCTCCTGCTTATTTTATGAAAGAAAAATTCATGCTACCTCTTTACCATATAACCCCACACCCGTGGACAAGAGGAAATGCTTTGAGAAATTTGCAGAAACTTCTCTGCGAAAATTGAAGAATCCTGTACACCTTGCTTATGCTGCTGCATGTCCATTAAAGAAAAAGATAACACCCTAATATTTTGTCCTCAAGAGATCATTCTAGGAATGAAATCTAACAGTACACACTGAAAATACAACATTCATAAAACCTGAGCAAATATTTGTGCTAATGAAGGTTAAGGAGTTGGCAGTTCTGAAAACTGTAGTCCTCTATTTATCGACAGCCTAATTTCAATGCAGGCAGCTGGAGTGGAAGCTTCCCTACACTGGCCTGCCAATGCTTTCAGCCCTGACCCAAAGAGACCCTCTCTAGAAGCAAGAAATAATTAATTCTTTATGCTTGTTCAGCCCTGGATTTATTTCAAGCAAGGGCTGCCAATTCCACGGAATCTGTACACAGTGATTTTATAATACAGTCTACAGTCAACGGGGATGTGAACTGAGACCACCTAAGTCATTCCATTAAAACAACACACTGGAGTAGAAATAGAGTGCCGGGAGCAAAAGGCCAGAGCTGTTATCCACTTCAGCTTATTTTTGTAATTGGAAGGTGGTTGCAAAGGAAGGGAAAGCAAGTTGAGTCACACCTAATAGCCTTGAAAATTACATAATAAAAATTAAGAGGGAAAGTCCGCACTAGAAAATGGTTTGGACCTCCATATACTTGTATGACCTATTCTTCTAAACACAAATGTTCCCTGTCCTTTTTATGGAATGAAGTGAATTGTTCTTGATGTAGGAATGCTGAATCTGATGCAGTATTCATTAGTAATGAGATGTATTTCCACTGACTGAGACAGTGGCTTATCAGCTCCTTTTTTTATTTAGGCCAGCTCTCAGAAATGGATGTGCCAGTATTCCAGGATCTAACTTCTGTGTTCTGTTTAAGGAGTAAAATTTTCAGAAATTACGAAGCACTCTCCTTCTGATAATTAGTCCATTTAATGTCAGACTGTCACCAAGCAGACCTGCAGGCACACCTGTCACTGCTGAAAACCAGAAATCCAAATGGCTCCAATCTGAAGTCTCACTGCACTTTTTTGCCTTGAAGCTGTGGACAAAACTGTTCAGAAGTACTAGAGACTGTGTCAAATTGCCTGCATTAGACAAAGTGCATCTGCAACAGTCTCCAACATAAATTTTAATTTATTCTTTCTTAGGTATGCATAGAAAACAGACTTTTCCTCTGCTAAGGATGAAGAGTTTCCTCACATCATGCCCATGCTGTCTGCCTTAGGAACACACCTGCTGCTTCAGAATCCCAGCTGAGAACACAGCTCTTGCATGAGACTCACTCCTCCTGGAGTCAGAAGTTCATTACACTGCTGACATTTGTGAAGCACAGCCTTGTTTCATGATCTGACTAACGGGAAATAATACAAGTGTTACAAAATATGAGTTATTTGCAAAAGAATTTTTATATCATTTGGGAAATCTATTGCTTTTAAAATATATAATTCATCATGTAATAGCTCATTGTAATCTACTACGCATAACTAAATCAATACCCTCCAGCAGAATATCATGAATAGAAAGACTCTTGGAAACTAAACAAAAACCTCAGTGCTTATGTGTTTAATCCTGCTAAATTCAACATAAAGATGCATTGATAGCAGTAGTGTTGGATTAATCCCATAACCAGTTTTATTTGCTCAGAAATGTACAGTTTAGATGTGATTCTTAAAAAAAAAGGAAAGTGACAATATTAATTTTTCAGTTCGCTTCTATAATTCCTTTCTTCAGAAGTGATTAGGGCCAAAACAGAGGCCCTAATACTCTGTACCAAAAGCTACTACTACATGCAGAGCCTGGCTCCATTCATTTTCCATCCTATAATTTTATTTCATAGAAAGACAGCTCTGCTTATCTTCGACCAATAAGCCACACTGATGTCACATCAAATTATCTTTATGGAGCAAAAGTAGGTATGCTTCCAGAAGTTTATATTACAGGACCTAAACTGTAAAAGGAAAATTGAAATTTATTTCTGTAATTCAGAAGGGGATTTATCAGCATTCCAGTGCATAATTTTTTAACAACACATTTCCACCCCTGTTATTCAGACATCCTGACACAGCTGACAAGTCTGCTACTTGTTTTTTCCACCTCATCTCAGCACAGAGCTGAACCTTTCCTACTGAGTCTGCTTCCTCTTGCCTCACCTCACACCTGTACCAACTTAATGTCTCAGGAAAGCGACAGGACTGTAGAGCACGTTGCAGAAAATGGTGTGCTTATATTGCAAACAAGACCATAACACCAGAAATGCAATTTTTAGGTACCACAGAGTGTTGGAAGGAAGAATTACCAGCAGCAAAGACAGAGAGAGGGCCAAAGCAGTAGGTCTGCTCGTCCCCTGGCACTGGATAGAAACCATCACTGCATCTTTTAAGTCAGGGAGAAAAACTGAACTTTTTGTCCTAGCAAGTGCAACAGAAGTAATTCTTCTTAATAGTGGCAACCCACCTACATGAAACAGAACTTTATGTCAATTAGTCTATTTGGACAGAGGGAAAGACCGCCACAGATTTTTTTTTTTTCAGCTACATTCACTGCTTACTTTGAAACATATTTGATGCTTTTACTAAAGAAGCCCTGCTTTAAATATTCAGAGATCTCTCTTATGTTTCATATTTCGTGTTTTTCCCTCGCTACATTTTCAAACACATAATACCACGTAATCTTCAAGCAAGAAAACTCCCACTATTTCTCGTGGCTCTCTGACAGACATCAACATGAAGGGCTCTGCATCTCCTGCTGGTTTGCTGACCTGTTCCAGCCATGGGTTGCCCATACCAAGGCTGGACCAGGCGGAAACAGCAAGATTGGAATGGGGGGACTGTGCTGATCTACTGTGCGGGATCACGAAGGAAGAATGCGTGTGAGTGCACACAAACCAACAGTTCTCTTTCTCTCGTCCTCTGGGAACAAGAGGCCACCAAATGCAGGGAGCAGGAGCCAGGATGAGACAAACAGGATGTGGCAGTTCTTGAGACAAGAGGCTGCAGGCCTGAAGGGCTCCTTTTAGAGTGCCTGCATGCATTCAAGGTAGACAAGGAGAGTGTATGTAAGAGGGATCCACAAATGGCTACAAAGCAGACAAGCCACACCAGGCTTGGGAAATCCCCCTGAGCTGGAAACAGTGCAAGGAAGCATCACGTGTGCTTGCCCTGCTTTTCCTCTTCCCTAGGTACTTAAGGCTATTACTGGAGACAGCTATTACAGCAAGACAGACATGTACTCTTATCAAGTACCACTGTTCTTGTTATCTAAGAAGAGTCTCTCTGGCATGTTCCCTGTGGCCTACATATTCTGTTTTTTCCCCATTATTAACAAATTATACCATTCCACACTTTTCCTGGATAACGTAGAAATTATTTTGCTCCTAAGGCACAGGAGACATTTCTTAAGTGCTATTCTTTTTTAGCTTTTCTGCTGCTAATTCCACTGAAATAAACTGGCACTCACACACTTGCATATTTGAATCCCATTTGCTTTCAGCGAACAGTTTTCTGATTGATAACGAAACCACTTTTCTAGATCCCTAAGGTTGGACAAGCCTCATAATACAGAACGCAAAGTTAGATATGTGTATTTGAAAATACCAGCAAATACTTTTTCATAAAAGGCTAATTTGCAAGGGCTAAGATACCTTGAAAACAATGTTTACCATTTAAAATAAAATTCGGGGTGTAATGGAGCTTTAATTCATAATTTAAAAGGCAAATTTCTTTTCAATTTACTTAACCACTGAGAAAAATGTGTCCTGCTCCTTGCTACCTTAGTAGACCCATAATAGGATTTCACTAGGTTGTTTTTCAAGTGGAAGTAAGCTTATGTTCCCAGCTCTTGACATGAAGTTGCAGTACTGAATTCACATCAAATTCAAGGGCGAAAGGACGTATCTGCACTATTAACTTCAGGCATCTAATAGCAGTGTTCCTGGGACCTTCTGGAGCTATGCAGAACTCAAGTGCTCTGAATCACAGCTTCCTTAAAGTTCATAGGCATTCCTATTAATGACTTGACCATGAATGTTAAAGCTTCAGAGAACCTCTTTCCATCATATCCATATACGGGAGGATGGCTTTGTGCTTAAAGGCTAAAACACTTTTGGGTTTTGTTTTGTTTAGGTTCGGTGGATCTTTTGGCCGTTTGCTTGGCAAAATGACGCCTCAATAATTTCATTTAAAGACAATAAATTTTTTTTTTTAATCTGCAGATATTTTAACCTTTTACTCCCTAACATCTAAAAAAAAAAAAAAAAAGAAAAAATGTATTAATCTCATTTAACCGTTCCTCTGAGAAAGTTTTCTGATTTCTCTTCGAATTTGCTTATCAGTCCAGATGTCCAGATTATACAAACATGATTTTTCAACTAATGACCAGTTTGTCTGTGGAATCTTGCTCAACACAGTGAAGGCTAGGAATCTAGTGGGCTAGGAATCTGGAGGCAGCATTCTCTCTCTAGGGAGCCCACTGAATGCCATGCTTCCTTGCCTGTAAAGTAGGGATACACATCTTTTGTCAGGCTGAATGGAGAGTCTCAACCTCTCAGTCTTTCTCTCTCTCTCTGTATAGGGGTTGACACAATAGACCCAGACCTAAAAGCTATTGTAATACAAATTAATACTACTTTTCCACAAGCCCTTCACCAGTGCTACCTAAATGTACTTCTTGGCCACAGTACCATCCACAAAACAAATGCACTGCATTAGAGATTTTCACCACCCGTGCTGCAACTACCACAGTGATGCAACTTTTTTTTAGTACTCAGTGGTATAAAAAGAAAATAGCACCATCTTGTTCAATGCCAGCTCCTCTGCTGAAATATTCATCACCTAAGTGATAGTTATGTGCTTTTTCAAAGTGTAAAATGCTTGTAACAAGCTTTGCCACTGGCAGACTATGTTCTTACTATGTTTAAACCTGTGTAAAACAGCCATAATTATCAAGAGTGAATGGCAAAAAGTGAAAAAAAAAATCCAAGAGACTATTTGTTTTAATTCAAGTTATGCACAGAACTTGTTAAAAAGAAAACCACGAATTCCTCATAACTGACAAATGTAAGCCTAAGCATCTGAGCTTTTCAAGCAGCTGTTACTTTAAAATAAAATGCAGTCATCGTTATAAAAAAAAAAAAAGAAGTGATATTTATCATCATTACCTGTTACTATTGGTACCGTTTGTGGTTATTATTTAAATGCTATTTGTTTTTATTGCTGTTTACAGGGAAATTATGCTTGTGCAACTGAGCAAGCGTTATTGTGGTAGTGTGTGGGCATGAGGATGGAGAAAGCATTCCACTGACCATGAAACGTCAAACAGGTCCTAAAACACAGTTATTTTCTGACTCCTGAGTCATGCTCCATGATAAAAAAGCCACGATGAAGTTTCTTTATGGACATAAACCATGCAATTCTACATAAGAAATCTGCAGAAATACAATCAGGAAAGTGCTTCGCTAGATGGGTTTCGGGATTGATCTAAAAATTAAGGCAACTTGTGGGGAAAAACAAAAAGGAGTTGTTGAGCAAACTGTTAAGGGGGGATGGCATTAGTTAAAATAATTTATTTCAAATAGGGCATTCTGTTACATCCACCTGTCACACAATAAGGAAGGTAGAATTTCTCTAATCAGAATAGCCCATCTTTTGGTATTTGTGTTTATTTTTGAGCCTCTTAAAGGCTCTGATGCTTCCAATGATGCAGACACTAAGGAATGTCATCATAGATGCCCCCACAAACATGGACACAGCAAAAATGATAGAATTCATGAGCAGTTTTGCCTTGAAAGGGCACTGATTTAATACACCGCCATTTGTGCTCCTGTCAAGAAACCCTGTGCATTTAAAGCAAATGCTGTAGAGATCCACAGGGTGAAAACTTTTTGGCTTCAAGAGATGGTTTCGAGTGTTTCATGAGACCTAATGAGATCCAAATGACTCAGCAAAACTCCCTTGGCTCACCTCTGTTCAGGCACTTTGCTCTGAATTCCATCAGGTGTGCTTGCACCAGGGATTCTCTGAGGTGTGGTGGACAACCCCTGGCTTTTTTGCCTGGATTACTAGGAGTGAGACAGAGCTCACAACTGGGTAAGAAGATGGAAGGTGCAGAACACTACTTAGACAAGGTGGGTTCTACAGCTCTTAAAACAGCTGCTCAAAGCACCTGCCAATGTTTGTCTGTTGCTAAACTCTCCTCACATTCTGACAAGGAAATTCAGGAACAAGAGAAAATTTTATTTGAAATCAGTTTGAGACCAATCTTTCTGAATCTGTTGTCTCTTGCAAATGAACACAGAACGCTATGGTTATCTGGGAACTCAATTTATGCTCCCCGTCACTTCAAGGATCTAGGGACCTGGCAATGGCCCGGATTTTTGCTTTTTTCTTACTGTGGTAAATTACAGTTGAGGCTTTTGTGGTTCTACTGTAAGTTTTGAGTTTGTTTTGCTGACAAGCGTTTTGTGGCTCGTGGTATTTTGTTGCATCTGGAATACATGTTCTCTGAACCCTTTTGAACTGTGTATCTCTTGCAACTGACTTCAACTGATGGCCTTGGGGATCTTTTGTCGCCATAAATTGCTGCATTTCTGTTATTTGTTGCCCAGACACCAATTCAATGAGGGATTCATGCTACAGAAGTCCCTGGAATTAGAAAAGAATCTAAAAGTATTGGAAGAATAAAGCAATCATCATGTACATTAAAAATCTGTAAATGGCCACTACAACTATAGCTAAAGACAGATAACTAGTTATTTTAAAAACCCCACTATTTATTTTTGCATGTTTATCTTTCCTTTCAAATTTTCTAATCAGTCAATGTAGAAATTACATAAGACTGCTATTGTGCTAAAAAGCTGCAGAGCTTTAAGTTGAATAAAATTTTAGGTCTGTGGGATTTTGCTTTATTTCAAAGTATCTTGCTCTGAGACCTATTAAGACACTCATTGTTTCAAGGCAAGATATTTGATGTTTGTAAAGCGTATTAGATACTTACATGGTTTATATTAAAAAGGCAATGATTGGCTTCACAAAGAACCATACAAATACCTTTTTAATTGAAATCTTTCCATCTCCCCTGCTTTCAAGTCCCCAAAGGTACCAAGCTATGAATTTCAATGAGGGCTTTGCAAAACAGTATTTAATTAGTGCTTTTCTGTCAGCCTATCTTCCATCACCCATCTAACCATTCTTGTTTCTACAGAGACATGTAGCAGCAATTTAATATTATACAAAAGGAGCAACATTCTCTCACAGATAAGAGTCTAAAACCTATCAGTTCAACCTAATTTTGGTATGGCTGTTTTCCAAACCCATATGAAATAAGTGTCTGTTTTAATTGTGGAGGTAGCAGACCTTATCCATTTAAAAAAAAAGGAGGAAAAAAAAATCTGCACCTGAAGAAACCAAAGGCTTAAACAGCACCAGTCTGTTATATCACTGCTGCACTTCAGCTGTGCCTCTAAAATTATTATCATGATAAAGTGGGACTAATGCTGATCCACAGCAAATATGCAGAAGGACACAGGACTCTGACCAGCTTGCAGACACTCTGCAGGCTCTTTTGGTCAAATATTAATTGGTCAATTCTATTCCCAGCTAAAGAAGCCTCTTGCATTCCTTGCCAAGTAAAACCTTACACAGAAGAGTTCACAGCATCTTCTATACTGTGTGCCTAAAAAGGAAAATGGCCATTAAGTCTGACTGCAGTAATTCTTGTTGTTATCCTCTTTCAGTGGGACTAGAACAAGGTGACATACCCAGGCTCCAAACCTCTACTGCTTCAGAATGCTGGTGGTACACAACAAAAAACTGCAGTGCTTTACCTCGATCAGGCACATCAGATGTCACCCCAGTCTTCTACACTGCCTTGCTCATGAAGTGTCATCAGAATTTTGATGCTTATCCTAAAAGACTTCTACATCCAGTTTCTCATCATCTTCAAATGAATTATAAAATCCTTACTGTGAATGACCTAACAAAAAAAACCCCCAAAAAACCACCCAAAAACCAAAAACAAAACCAAAAAACACCCCCCCCCCAAAAAAAATCTGAAAACAAACCAAAACAAAACAAAAAATCCCCAACAAAAAACCCCACTTCTTTAAGAAGGTGTGATTTTGAGGTAAAGTTGGTTTATGGCAGAGACATCATTCCTGGAGGTGAATGGAAGAAAGGGAAATGAATGATGAGATCCTGTACACAAATCACGTGGAAAACATGAGAATACAAACAAGCTCTATGCAACAGAAATAACTTCTACCGATGGTGCAGAGTGATACTGCAGCATTTATGTGTGAAGATGATTAGGATACAGTAGAATGTAAGGAATGGAGTAGCATCACAGCAGACTGATGCTGCCTGAACTGCATCCTGGAAACGTTCAGTTCTTGGACTAAATGGAACCATTCAGCTGAATGCTTCCGTATGAGGACTTTAAACTTAATTCAGCATGACTAACCATTTTTTTTTGCTCTGACAAGGGGTCAGAAATGAAGGAAAAGGGATGCCACCAGCAAATAAGAATGAGGAATTTCAAAAGATGTGATATGGGGGACTTACTCATAGTATGTTTTCACAATATTTCTCATTCTTTCAATTACCTTCTTAACATGAGACTACGTACATTCAGAAACCTGAAGATTAAAGTAATAAATGTTCTTTAAATCCTGATTTCAAGCAGAATTGGGAAAAGATGTGGTAGTATCCTGAAATAAGAATAAGATGCATGAGGAAAGCCGACAGCACCACATGAATTGCTCATTATGGTAGAACTTTCTGTCCTCAGTCTTGGCTACAAGTAGTATCAAGACTCTATCTTTTGGTAAAAAGAGAGCAGAGGAGAAAATGAATGTAGCAGTAAAAGCCACAAGACACCACAGGAGGGTGCTACACACAGCCACTGTATTCTTATTGCAGGAACAGCTAAAGGCAGCATGACTATGTTTTCCATAGTGTTGGAAAGCAGCAGTAAGTCCTTTTCCCTCATCGCATCCCAGAATAAATCCATTTACTTATAATCAAATATTCAAAACCAAAGGGCACCCGTTGTGTTAGCATGAGACCCGTTGGTTGTAATGGTACTGCCAGCTGGAGCCACTTGAGAACACGAGGAGCAAAAATTACCTTAGGAAATGACCCCTCCAATGCAAAGAGTTTCATGATTGTATAAATATTGCATTGTGTTTACACAGTGTCAGATAATAACTCTCCTCTACCACTTATTCTTTACACGCTTAATACCAACACATCTTCAGAAAGCTCCAGGATTCTCAGAATGAAATTGGTCTGTGAAGGGAGTTACCATTTTATGATTCAGCATATGACAATACAGTTTCTATAAGCACAGATAGATTTTTACTGTGCCCAGATATGTTTTCTTTCACACTTCCCACTTTACTTTTCAGTAGCTAAACAAACCCAGAGCCTGTACTACATACAATGCAACACATTTACCACTAATTACTTTTTACTGTAGCTGTTTACAGCAATTTAAAAGAAAAATTTTGAACTACTCATGCCTCTCCAAAGAGATCTATTCTAACTTTCCAGGGTATCTAACTATATCCCAGTGAAGGCAGGAGAGCTCACCAAAGTAATCTGTTGCATCTTGTGGGTCCCTGGAAATAGAAAAATTGCATATGCTTTCTTTAAAGTATCCTCTAGTACAATGGAGGGTCCCTTGCCCAATTGTTCAAGTATGTACACTGCCCAGAACCTGTCTCTTCATTGTCTCATCTCAGTGGAGCTTCTCTTCCGAGCCCTTGGGAACAGAAGAAAAGGACATGCTAACCCACAGAGGTAGTGGAACTCCTGGACTCCTCTTATGCAGGGAAAGGGAAGATAATGCAAGGGAGACTTCCAAGCAAGGATCTGGAATTTTTCCTTTCCCCCACCCTATTTCTTTAACATCACTCATCCCATTCTCTCCTGTCATTCTCTGATCTCAGTCTAGTTATATCTTCCTGAGGTGGTGTTCCTTTTTGTTGGGTTTTCTTGATAATTTCCCTAATCATAGAACTGTAACTTATCTCTAGTTGGACAGGAACAACCAGGATCACTGTGTTCAGCTCCCAAATTGATGTCATGTTGGCCAACAGCTACTGCATTGCCAGATTTGTTCTATCATAAAATTCCTTGAAAGTTACCACTCCAGTTTTCTTCTCATTACCTAGAGAGTAGTTACCACTTGCACCTTCACTTTCTCTACAGGCCCCTCTTTCCTTATTTCTCTCTCACAGAGAACTTCTCCCTCTTCAAGGAGTAAGTCCACCTGCTTCTGACTCTTTGACCCTGGTTGCATGTCAGCATTTTTCACTATAACAACAAACCCTGCTTTATTTCTGGAGGCTTTTGCCTCCACCTGTTTCTATACCCTCTTACTTGATGAGTTCCAGTTGTTCTTCAGGGAGGTGGTGAAGGGAAAACAAGCCCTAGCTCCTCATTCTCTTCACTTGACTGTAGTGTTCATCACCACTGGAAGCATCAAAGTTTGCTTCCAGTAAAACCCAGCGCGTGCTGTATGTACATCCCACATTGTCCATAAATTCAAGCATCTCTGTCCAGGGGTAATGGGGTAATGTAATTTCCTAGATCACACCTCTGAAATATCACCTCTGGAATATTTCAGGATGAAAGGTCTCCATTAAAAAAATAGGTAACTACCTCAGAACCTGAACCACGAGAAAACAATGTACAGCCATGCCTTAAAGTAACTTCTAGCCTTCTAGTCCATACAGCAATTAAAAGTTAATGCAACCAAGCATGGAGATAGCGTTGTTACTCAGGACAGAAAAAGGTCTAGAACGCCAGGAAATAGTGTCAACATGCAAGGTAAGATGCAGTCAGCAGCCCTGCTTCCTGCAAGGTGGAATTCTGGTGCTTTTGGCTCCACTGGGACACGACCTTGCTCTGAGAAAGCCACCCAATATTAATCAGAAGCGGAAAGCAGGATGCAACAGAGCTGTTGGAGTGGGCTGGTGACTGAGAGGGCATGCCACAAAAAGCAGTGCCAGTGGGAGAGTGGAGATCCTCGGCTCATCTGGTCAATTTGGTGCTAAAGCAGTATCAATATAGAAGCTCACAAATAATTCAGCGAAGTGAGAACATATCTGTTGCCTAAGAAGCTGTGTAGAAACGTGTGTTTTTCCAATTCAAGTGCCACTGTCAGAATTTCATTCCAAAGGAGATGTACAACTACTCTCCCATACTCCAAGCTGGAAGCACAGAATTAGCCAAATGCTTTCAGAGAAGCTTCTGTCAGCCTGCAATGAATACCTGTGGTCGCAATCACTCTAATAATTTGGCAGATAAATTTTGTTTCTAACATTGTCTGGCACATTCCATGAGGAAAAACCATGCATACAACGCTACTTTCACAGAAGATAAGAAAGTATGGCAACAATGGCCACCACATATACTTTTTCTGTAGGGAATGGAGTTTGGATGGGAAAAAACGGGGAACATCATCTACCAGAAAACGATGCAGAAACACTAACTACCAAGAAGACATCCCATTTTTTGACATCCAACTTCATAAATAAAGCAAAGGGGCTGCTTGTCACTCTACATCCTATACAAATACTGGAAATGCAAACTGTCTGGGAAGAAGAAATAGAATGCTATACCCTGGTATGTGCACTAATTTGCTAACTGCTCTGTGGCTTCAATCCAGCAAAACACTTAAGCACATGAATAGTCCCAACAACAAAGGTCTGAAAGACTGCCCATACATTAAAGTAAATTGCAATGTAGGCACAAGCCTCTCCCTTGCTTTCATTAAAGCCTGCAAAACTCAGAGAAGAAAATCAATGCTGTCTCCCTTGGGTATAGCAAGCAAGGTAGTGGGGTCACAGCAGTCGCTTTCAAGGATAGCTTAGGCAAATGTATTTGCAAAATGCATGCGTATTTGTATACACAGATTTTAAATATACATACATTGGTGGTATAACATTGTTTTTTAAGACAAAAAGAAAAGAAAAAACTTCATGTTGTTTTCTAGTTGAAATACAAAAGGGCTATTCAGCTATGAAAAACTTCCAAACTTTTTACTGGGCTTGCTTTTATGGTTAAACAGTTTGCCATTCTGTGCAAACGAAATACGTTGCTGTGTTTTCCCTGTGTTTAGCTCAGAAGAGGAATCTGAATAAAATGTCAGCCTGAGCCATGCAGCGATTGTGGCTTACACAAATCAAATGTCAGGGTTCAAGCGGGTGTGATGATAACATTTGGTGGGGCACAAGGGAGAGAGACGAGTGATTCACAGTCTGGAAGGTGATATTGCAGGGTCTAGGTCAGGGGAGAAGTGAGAGCTGCTTGGGAAGGATGGCTGTAGCATGGGGATGATGAATACATTGCCATTTGAGACAAGCTACCTGCGATCAGAATTTACTCAGACGGTGCCATTAAGGCGCTCAAAAAACATTTTCTGGTTAGCTCAGGGAACAAAATCCTTTATTAGCTGAACAAGAATATTACCAAATGGACCATTTTAAAGCAATAGTTCTAATTTCTGCTTTTACTGTCACTAGTATTTACATTCCTCTTGCTTCTCAGTTCAAATGCTATGACCAGCACCTAACACAGACACACAGTGGGTATTTGGAGGCAAATACATCTTCCTCAAAGCAGCAAATTTGATCCCATTCCTGTCACAAATGGTTAATTTTTTTCCTGGGCACTCGGCATCAGATTTCATGTGGAGTCACCTGAAATAGCAGTCCTATGTTATTAGCCATTTAAGACCAAATGCTATCAAGAACACAATGAGTGGAAGTCTAATCTGCAAGTTGTACTTCGGAGATGAATGAAATGTTTACAGGGCAATAGTGGTGTGAAAGTGGAAGAACCTGCTTCTCTCAGGACTCTATATGCTCTGCTGGCACATTCAGGGTGAGAAACATCCACTGTGTACACAAACCACACTGCTGCTGTCATATCATTGCTCTTTCTCTGTGCATTGAGGCTTATTTATCATCGCAGTATAGTTTCTTCACCCTAACACCACCAGGCTCTCTTCTGTGCCAAAGTGAAGAGCATCACCTGTTTATAGCTCTGCTCTTATTACCATAAAATCATTACTAGCATTTGGGAGTAGTAGGCTGTGAAATTGCTCTGCAAGTATATTCTTCAGGATTGAATTGCCTGTAATCTACTTAGTACCTCTTGGTTCCTTTTTTGCTTTTTACTCCCTTTCTCACAGCCCTCCATGGAACCTAGAGTCACTTCTCTCCTACAGTTTAGTAAAATGATTTGCTAATTTCTTCTGCAGGAAGTGGATTGTGGTACAACTATTCCTGACTTTCTTTACCTAAGCAATGGTGTAAACCAAAGAAATAATGATGATTTGCTTCACCTTCTGATTCAATCTCTGTTGTTGGCAGCTGTTCGCAGTCTCGTGATGCCAGTTCAAATCCTACTGAAATTGCTGGGAGTCTGGGCTTCAGAACCGGTTTGATCAGGCTTGGATCTCATATCCACTTCAGAGGGAACACGACAGCAGTGACTAGAGCTCTCTTTGACCTCTACAGATTTCATAGGCTAGAAAAGCTGCATTATTTCATCCTACTCACCACGTATACTAACTGGTATTCCATTCTTTAAAAAGAGCAAGCAGGTGAAAAGATAGAATGAGTGAAGATGGATGTGCATTGGCAGAGCTGCGCATGGAAATAAGCATGAGATCTGCTAGCAGCATATCTGGTTTGTAGCAATCCCTGGCTTTAATGATCTAAGTAAAGAAAGGTGAAGAAAATCCTTAGGAATCTACAAGCTGTTTGCCAGAGGTCAGCAGAAGACTAAACAGAGTGCAGTCAATATTGCTGTACGTGCATGAACACAAAAAAATAGAATTCTTCTTGATAAGCAGCTGTATTTGATTTCTATACTTGGATGAGAAGCATCAGCTAAACACTGAACATGGATTTTAATTTGAGTGGTATTTATTGACGGTCAAGGTAAGCAGAAAAGAAATGGCAGTGCTTTTCCTGACATCATGCCATATTGGAAAGCAAGAAAATCCTGTTTCTGCCTGTAAATAGGACTTGTGGAAATTCAAAGAGAGAACAAATGTGAAAAAGGAAAAATTAGATGTCCTTCAACACAGCCACACTTCTGATCACGAAGTTGTTTTAGAGACAGCTCAACTTTGTATAGCTCAGCACAGAAGTATCTCCATGAAATGAGTCATTAAAAACACTAAGAGAAAATGAGGCCTTTGCGGTGTTTTTGGAGGAAATGAAGAAACAAAACAACACCCAAAATATTTAACTAAATGACATACAAATAGGATGGAGGTATATTTATTTACATTCTGGGTTTAGGCACTTGATAGCTAACAGTAAGAAGTGAATTTGATGGACATTCAGAAGTGCTATGACATATACACTAGAGCTGGGTTAAACAACAAAACCACAGTCTGGACAACAGGAAAACTCCTTTAGTCACCTAATATCCCTTTTGCACAAAACCAACAAAAACAACATAAAAACCACAAAAGAGCTCTTCTGCTCCCACCAGGGAGGATCCTTTAGATCCTTTTAAAGGCTCTAGTTACTGAGTATTACAACTGGTGTTCTTTGATTTTATTGCTTTTCTGGCATTTTATTTTGCTGTGAGACTGTTTTATGGAGCATTTTGGTGAGCTCCTGATAGGCAATCCTCCAGATTAATTCAGTGTTGATTGGGCCAATAAGTGGTCAGCTTCTCTGAGAGACAGCACAGCAACGACAGCTCACTGTCTCCTTCTGGGAATTCTAGGAAGATTGAACAGCACACGGTATTTTGAACTAATGCCAAATACTCGAAAGTCCTGTTTTCATCTACATATAGAACATTTCCAAAATAAACCTCCAGGTAAATGTACTACTCAGGATTCTAGCATGAGACACAGATTAGCCTAGGAAACTACAAATCCTGCTTTAAAACAGCTCATTACAGGTTTGTGTGTTCTTTTATGATATGTTTTTCAAACCCAAATTACAGCAGAACAATTAAATTACCATCAAGGTTAATGCCTAAGCACTTAGGCCAAATGATAGCTTTTCCTGCGAAGCTTAGAGGGAGCTCAGAAAGCATTTTGTCTGGAAAGGTGAGGAGCAGAATCCCAGTCCTGGAGAAGAGCAGGCAGACAAACAGCTGCTGCCCAGGCAGGCCAGTCTCACCTCCAGCACTGCTCAAATGTGCCCCTGGGCAGAGCTGGCAGGATCCTTTGGATTTGTTTTGCTCATTTTATTCCCGCAAAGCTCCCCCAACACTGAAAGATTTCACCTGTGAAAGGAAACTGGATTCAGAGACACTACCAGGAACACCCTCCTGCACCCAGCAAATCAGGCTTCATGTTTGAGGTGCTCCTGGCAGCAGCCTCTCTGCCTGATGAGAGGCTTCACGGATTCTCAGCACCATACAACAGCCACCCACAGAGGCTGCCTAAACACCACTTCCACACAGTGCCAAGGACTATATCTCCACATCTAAATGTTTCAGAGTTTCGAAGTTTGGGGGTTTAATTTTTTAGATTTTTAAAAATATAATTATTATTATAATTCCAGAAAAATCGGCTACTTCAGAGAACAAAATTTGGCTTAGTGGAAGAATACACTTCTTTCAAAAATAATGCTGGCAACATTTTGTTGACTTGTTCAGGTGGTTGTATTTCTCCTCACTTCTCAGAACCTATCCATTTCCAATGTCAATTTTGCTGCCTTCTCGGTGCCCACAAAGGCACAGTGCAGAGAGTCAGCAGGCATCCTGAATTTCAGTGAGAAGTCAAGCTGCCTGGCACCATCAGAAATTGTTCAATTTACAACACTGAGCCAATAGAGAGCAAAGAGAACAAAAATGTGGGAAGGCAAGGCGGAAGAGAACAGGATTTGCAAAATGCACTGTTATCCACTGGGCTCCCTGAGCTACACTTTGACCTCTAAACATGTACACGGAATTCATCAATCACTGATGTTAAAGTGCACCAGGGAGGAAAGAAGGACATTAAAAATAAGAGACCAACAGAATGGGGTTCAGGGTATCTGCACTCTGTTCATAGTAGTGGCATACATAAAAACAGATACTCAGCTTAGCAAAACAGATTTGGTGAAATCAACACAGCATCAATTAAACCGTATGCAATGACAAATGATCCCTTCACAGGTTTTCTGTTAAGTTCTTGTCGTTTCTACAGCCTTCCTGAGTAACTCCAGGCAAACTATTTAACTTTTCATTCCCTTACATCTGTAAGTTACAGCACATGGTGAAATAGCTCCTCTTTCAGCGGGGGTGTGAAGTTCTGAGGGGGTTTTTGTAAACTCCTGTGACATCCTCTAGCCAATTAGTGATTAGAAATGCAAGTAACTAGGAATTCACTTCTGAAGAAGCAGAAGGAGAAGAAATACACAGCATAAGAACATTCACATCCCTGCTTCCCCATCTTGGCATTTGTAGCCTTACAAAGAAATGTCAGTTTAAATAACCAATTCTCATTACACTAAATACTGAAATGCCAACACTGATCATGTGGATTTCTGTTAAAAAATTAATGTTTTAGCAAGGAGGCTCTTAGTTTTGGCCTTTCTGGTACTTTGCAGTTTGATATGGATTGAAGAGAGCAGCTTATTTTTACATCCTCTGTCCATGTGAAGTGTAGGCAGAAAATCTGCCAGCTCTGGTAAATCACCAGTGTAACACAATGCTTGCAGCGCCGAAGTGGATAATATGGGCAGTGATTTAGTGAGCTATAAGCACACAGAACTTTTAAAGAAGGTACTCCATATCAAAGGGGGCCAAAAGTGCTATTGCTTTTACTCCAAGGTGAATGCTTTTTTGATGGAACAAGAGAAGAAAGAATATTTGCAGCTTCTCAGCCCTGATAACTCAGCCACAGCCTTTGCAAAATGATTAGTCATACTATGCATCATGCACAAAGCCTAGGTTAATCAATTTGCTGCACAAGCTCAATGCTTTTATCAATAATAAACATAGTTCAGATGCTCTCCTCCCCCTGTTACACTTAACACCTCTGTTTCTCTATTTCTGCAATCCTGGGAGCAGCAAAGCAGGGAAATCATCCTGATGACTTGCTCATGATTGCAGGTTGACTTTGCAATCTCAGCACAATCCATTCCACTGAGAAAAAAATAACATTCAAATACACTGCTATCATGACTGTCCTGTGACTGTACTGTGAGAAGAAGAGTACAAGAGAGAAGTTACCTACATGAAAACTCTAAGGGAGCAGATATTGAAAAGAAATGCTACTGGTGAGCCAGGGAATTAAGGGGAGAGAAGTATGGACTTTTGCCTTACGTTGTTTCTCACTCTTCTTTTCATCTTCTATCTATCCTCCTCTTCTTCACCTCATTCCCACTTGGCTGGCTGTTTCTCTTCTTCCTTCTCTTATTTTACGTTTGCCTGACATATCTTTATTTCACTCCCTTCTTCCTTTGTTCTCCCTCTTAAAAATGGTGTTCCTACAAGGTTCCTGCTATGGAAGCATTCACAGTGACTTCTAAGATTTGAAATTTAACAAAGCATGCAAGTATTCTTAGGCTTGAAATATACATGACTATTAAATATATGTATCTCCCTTCTTAATTCCATTAACTTCTAAATTAACTCAGAACAGCTCAGAGCAACCTCAAACATAATTACATGGAACTTAATAATTAATAGAACTGATGAAGTGCATGCCACATACAGGAGGCTAACAGTTTATATGAACAGGTATTTGCTATTCTTATCTTGAATTTCTCCTGGTTTATAACCAGAAACACATTGCAGTATCAGTCTCTAGAGCTTCTGCTGGATCACATCTCTGAGATTTGTCATGGATACCAGAAAGGAGGAGCAGTGCCTGCAACACGGTCTGTGACTGGTTTCTCTGCACAGTGAAAAATACGAGACACACACAGAGACACCCAGAGTGACTACAGCAGGCATGAAAGATGCTGAGCATCTTTACATAGTACTCAGAGCAGGCCTTGCCTTCAGAGAGAAACACATGACAAATACAAAATATGGTATACTTTAAACAGAGTCCATTTGTTGTGCTATGTGTGAAAGCATGCTTTTTGCCAGTATGCTCTGGCTTAATATTCTTCCCAGATCTTTCTCACCTAATGTTTCAGTCAACTGGATGCTAGAGGCCTTTAAAAAACATGTCAGTTCTTTTATTTAGTATAATCTTGCTATATCCAAAGGAGACAGTATGAACAGAACATTGGTTCACTTCCAGTGCTATTGAATGATTGAGTGTGAAAGCCTCTTTTGCCTATTTTCTCTTTTTAATTTTTTTCTTAAGGTCCTGCTTTGCAGTGTGTTTTCCCATTCGTGCGTATAGTTTTCCCATCCTGTCAGCACTGCCAGTCACTCAGCTGCTGAGCTCCAGCCTGCTCACTGCACTTTCTGTCACACAGGTGTGGAGAGATTTCTGATCCGACTAACAAATTCTGTGCTGCCCCTGGCAAGCTGGCTGGCTGTCATGCTGCTGCAGGGTGTTTCAAACAGCTGCTCTTTCTAAGGCGAACTTCTTTGCACCTCCAGCTTCATTTTCCCCCATTAGTTTTCCTCCTTTCCACACCAAAAGGCACTGGCAATGGAGCCATGCAGAAACAATGACTGTACCACTAAACTATTTCATATTCTTGCTCACTGAGAAATTATCTGCATGTCCTCGTTGATCACTTAGTCATATTCACCTGTGCATTTACTGTTCAAGCACTATATCCATATGACTCCTAGATTACCTACCAGCTGATGTTTCCTAGCACATCTAGGCTGTGATTTTTTAGCATTGTTTTGTTTTCTCTTTACTTATTAAAATATTTAAGCCTGCTCTGATCAGTATGCTTACATCTGGTACCTGTTGAAGGACAGCTTCTGCACAACACTCTTGGAATTCAACCCCAGATTTTGGCAAAATCTGGCCATCTGCTCTTGTTCCTGAGTGTTGGGAGACTTTTCCTTTGAGTTTTCAATTAACTCACCATGATTGTATCCTCCTAACTGTTGGTTTTCTAGTGCATTCAATCTCAGCTGAAGCAAAGCAACAATAGGTATTGACTACTCAACAAAATTTGGTTTTCCTTCTGAATTAAAACTAATTCAAAGTCCCAGAAAATTTTGAAGCACAAGGTATTTCTTTAGGAAGGCAAGTGAGCTACAAAACTAAGGTAGAATGTGCAGAGACTTGGTCACATTTTGCTGAATGTAAATACTCAGTGTACACTTTGCTGAGTGTAAATGATATGAGCCTGAGTTGGTCCCCAGGAACTCAACAGAGGATTGCAATCAACTTTACTTGGCTGTATTTTACTCTGCAACTTGGGATATACTGAAACTCTAGCTTGATTTCATGTCACATTACATTTTCTCACATCTTGGTTTCTGTCTGGACTGCTCTGAGCAACAGAACTGCAGCTGCTCTCAGGGATGGGATCTGTCCTGCAGTCCAGACACAGTCTTAGACAATACTGGACTATTTACACCTCAGTTTTCTTACACATAAAAGCAAGATTGCAGCCTCAGGTTTCAGATGGATTTAAAATTTTTGTAAGCCAAAAGTGGCATGCCTTTGTCTCCAATTCTATGACATCCTAAGCATCTAAGCTGAACGTCTTAAAGGGAAAAGCTAAGGGGGAAACAAACCATCAACAAAATAGTACTGAGAATTTTGATACTTAAGACTCTGATTTTGCAGTTTTATTTGGACAAACAATTTTATTTGAATAGTGCTTAGTGGGCAGCTATAAAGAGGATATTTTTCGCAAGGAGCCACAAGGAGAAAAGATAAAGAGCAGTGGTTACAAGTTGCACTGACCAAAGTTTTATTGGTTTCATAACCTAAGAAAGACAATTTTTACAATGAGAATGACCATTCAGTGAAATAACCTCCCCAGGGACATAGTGGAGTTGCCGTCACTGCTGATGGTGGTTTTCAAGATACGACCAGACAAGGCACTTGGTATTTTCATCCAGGCTTCCTTTTCCACAGAAGGCTGGAGGTCCTTTCCAACCTGAGCTCTTCTAGGATTCTATGAAACTACTTACTAACACATCTAGCCCTCAACTTTCACCTAAAACTGATTTTGTGATTCTGTGATGATTACTGCTTCCCGTCACAGCTGAACCTAAGTCAGGTTACACTCAAACTGGTTTTACACCAGTTTCATTTTACTAGTCCTAATCATAATAAGTCATTTGTATATGAAAGGAGGGAGATCAGGTCGAACAGAAATTACTTCTTACTCATACCAGGCATTTTCACTTGTTGCATCTTCTCTCCACACAAATGAAAACTCTTTCTGTTCTAGAGGAATAGAGAAAGAAAATGCAAAGTGCCCTTCACACAGGCTGCTGGAGCAAATAAGAATCCTGAAAATAAAAGTACAGCAATTTTCGCGGGTGATACGCAGTTTTAAAAAGTTACACACTTCTAACAGGGCACTGTGAGTTTTAGAATACCTTTTCTATATCTACATCTCCTATATTCTGTGAAAGATAATAAATTGTATGTTTTATTCTAAATGTATCATGGGAATACATAAAGAGACAAGTTTCTATTACACTTAAGTCATAATGCGTGCAGTTTTAGGAAAAGGCTTCCAAGATCACACAATGTTGGTCCAGATAAAACTGCTGCTGCCTGAAATGCTTTCTTATCATTTTATCTATGAACTGATTTCCTTTACAAAATTTGCTTTGCATATATTCCTTTACAATCATATTAGGATTCCAAAAAAAAAACCCCAAAAAAACCCAAATAGGAATGTTCTGCGAATGGGACACCTGCACTCAGGGTAGCCATGGTGAAGCATGTTCAGGCAGTGGACTAATTTAGCTGGTTACATCATCATGGAAGAGCTTTCACAGTTGAGATGAGAAACTCGTACTTCATAAATTCTGGAACAGCACTGGCAACACTTAATTATTTAAAGTCACACATTCACATGAATTTAAATATGAATAGATTATTGTGCTTTCTGTAGAAAAAACACCTCTGTCCTCTTGCCTAGAGTCCCACAAGGGATCAGCACCAGAGATGGGAATAAAGAATCCCAGAATCCCAACTTCAGTGACTGGGGAGAGTGCTTCTGCCCAGGGAGTCCTAACACACTATTTTACCACTACAAAATCACACCGAACTAAGAAAACACATGAAAAATAAAAATAAATCATGAAAAATAGGAAGTAAAAAAATTGAACAAAGGTGGCTTTATAATCCTCAGAAGAAGCAACTCAGTAGTTTGATATCAGCTGACCAATGGACTCTTATGCTACTGCTGCAAAATTAACGAGGATTTAACACACAATCAAGTTTAACAAGTTTCTGTGCATCAGCAAAATCATGATAAGCCATTCCACAGGCCTACCTAGCAACTGCAAGACAACGTGGTTTAGCCCATTTCCTTCTCCTCTGAGTATGAACCTGCACACCGTTAGTACAGAAAGAGACAAGCTGGTTTTGAAAATCTGGCTAAATTGTGGTAGCTTGACTTAATGCCAAATTCCCTAACTTTGCTAAGGCTAATGGGATAAAGGGAGGTGAAAAAGCATTTCCTTGCTAAGTGGTTTTTTAACAGGCTTGAAAATGACAGTGACAACTGTGTAAAAAGCTTTTTCACCTCCTGATGAGACCACCATGATTTCAGCCTTCTGTAGCCTGATACTTTTCCACCTCTTCTCATCTCCACATGTAACTGCCACTCATAATCCACCTGCTTTTTCAGCTTACTTGGTACTTGCTGTATAAAAACATTGCCAGAATGATGAGCAGACATAAGACCATTAATTTAACTATGCTAGACCTAGACACCCAGGGGATGGAATCTAATGGGGCGGAAGTGTTCTCAGCCACAGAGCTCCTGAAGTATCCCCCTTGTAGGCAAAAATCTTTTGTGCTTTAGGAGACTCACCCCTGGACATGGGACTCAGCTGGAAATTTGGGTAGGTAAGGCAGTTTGAAGCCAGGGCTCCTGCCCACAATACCTTTTTAAAGTTGTAATGCAAATGGGATATACCCAACCCTTCACTGTGTTCACTCTGAGCTTCAGTGGAGATACAGGCACGCTGTCTCTCCAGCGTGTCTATCTATAGGCACTCTGTCTATTTTGATACTTTTAAAGCCCAATTTAGATTTTTCACCACCTTTCCTAAATTAGGACTTTAAGAATCTACCCCAAGGCTTTGTTGAATTAGGGCTTTTGGTTTTTCACCAAGTTCAGTGATAATGTGCTGTAACCCACTAACTTGACTCAGTCACAGCAGTAGTGTATGATAGTAACCTCCACATTTATTAAACACATGCTCCCTCTGGAGCTGGAGATGATACAGTAACAGCTGTTTTATTCAGGTTTCTCTTTAAGTCATGAGGAAACAAACACAACCTTGTCTCTGGCATAATTCCCAGTGTTCATACCCACTCATGCAATTAAGATATACAAAGATAAACAACTGTTAAGTTCTCTGTAACTTTTACAATCTACTCTCCCTCCCATTCTCCCTGTTCTCGCCATCATTATAGTGAGTAAAATAGCACTGAAATCTGACTAGTAAAGCAAAAATAAGTTTTATGCTAAAATAAATGAGGTAAATTGTACTGGGTATATCATCTTCCCAAAAGATACTGGGACTAAACATAAGAAATCAGTAGGCCTGTAATGAAGACAGTGAAACAGTGCAAATGCTGGGACACCAGGGTTTGCTCTGACTTTAATGTCAGCCAGGCCTCTCCCTAGTATAAAATTATTATTTCTCTGTGGATCATTAATCCTTTTTGTCTACAAGAAATAATACCACTTCTGGATGGCAAGCCAACATGTCATTTGAGAAACAAGAATATAAGTCCCCATCATGAACTCCAATATGGCTTTTAACCACAACTTGGGGGTAGGAGCACAGTGACACAAAACATCCCAGAACCACTGGGACAAGCACAGTGCAACTCTGGAACCTGAGAAAATTCACAGAGCACCCAACAATTTTAAGGAGGGTATCTCTTATTGGAGAACACCATTCCTTTGCCTGGTAAGTGCAAAAAGGGATGTATGTATTCCTTCCTCTGCCCAACTCGCAATAGCCAAAGCCCTTTTTAAACTGTGAAACCACTCCATTACTTGAATGTGCTGGTGAGCTCCAGGCATGTGATTAGCACCAGCTCTGCTGGTGTCTGAGGCAGGTAAGCTGGGCCTGAAGATAGGGCATCCTTAGGCTTAATGCTGCTCCCTCCCTTCTGAACTCATCCCAACTCCAATCTCGTCCTAAGCACCTTGCAATGCTTCTCCCTTTTTTCCCAAAGCATTTGAAAACAGGAGGGGAAAGGTGGCAGCAAAGTGCAGGAAGAGCCTTGAGGCTGACAGTTTTAGACTAGCTGAGTCCTCGGAGAGACTTTAGCTGATGTTGAGGACATCAACATTCTCTGACTGCACCTGCATTTTACAGAGCTAGAAATGCACCCACCCTGCAATGAATGGATCTTATTATGCACAAAGTCAACAAACTTGCTAAAGGGCTTTGGCAAGTCAGTGCTTTCATGTTTGGACTGCAGTGCTGGCCGGGTGGTTTGCCTTTGCCCACTCCAACCCTGTTTACCAACAGCAGTCACAATATAGCCCTAGGCGCCATTCTGGATAAATATGGTGATGTGTATTTTTGTGTTCCAAGAGTTTCTGTAGCAGCGTTTACAAGTGAGACCTATGAAAGCGAGTAAATACGGATATTAAAAAAGCCTTTTGCTTTCTCACTACGCATGTTTACTGTTTGCAGTTCAGTCACCTCTGACAAGTGAAAGAGATCATTTCATCTCAATTCCTTCCTCCAGCATACCCACCTGATGCATTTCTGTGGGGGATCATGATACTTCAGTGTAATGTTTGCTGCTATTGTAAATTGACACTTTACTTTTGAAAAGCTGCAAACCATTTGTTCTTAAAACACACTACAATCCCCACTAGTCTATTTGATAGTTTGCTTGTTTTTTTTCAGATCTAAAACAATTTAAGATATTGCTTCAAATTAAACATCTATGTCTTATATGATATTTTCTTTGTAAACAAGTTAATACAAATACATTTTCCATGTATATTAATTCTATGCCCACAGCAGTCAGTGTTCAAATCCACTCCCCTAGTCTTTCAGACAAACTAGGAACCCTCACTGCCATAAAAACATACCCTTTTCACCCAGTGAAGTTATTCCTTAGAATAAACCTTTGCCTTTAGATTCTCATTTTTCATTTATTTCATTAGTTTCCATCTCAGATAACTAAATTCTTTTTTTATTACAACTGGGAATTTTTATAATGTGCAAATTGAAATAATGATTGTGGCACAGTACTCTGCAAGTGCTTTTCATTAAGTCTCCAGCTACTATTCCTTGCTCTGTTGGATATCTTTGTGTCAGGGTTACTTTATGGTGGACAAAAATCTGGACAACTTATGTTTAAAGAACGACTAAAAACTATTAGATAACAACCTCAAACATGCACTGGTTCATGCAGCTTAATTGCATATTCTTGTCATAATCACAATACTCAATAATCATGTTAAAAAGTGGACCTGTCAATATATTCCATAGTCTCACGATTCTGAAAGTCAAAATCACTGCTTGTTGCTACAATTCTGTTTAAGCAGACACACAGTGCCAGAAATACATCTGCATTTCTGACATGCTGTGTCGTAGCAAAACTCTGACGTTTTGCTTTCTTATCAACAGGATGACTAAACTCATACTCTGTGTTCAAGTGATTGTCTGGTTAGTATTAAGTCACTTAAAATTTTCAGAAGCATTTGTGTGGCCTGTTTTTACAGCAAAATTTACAGCATGCTTACACTGTTGATCACCAGTCTCATCTTGCTACTTTGTCATTCTGTATTGCTTATTGGTAAATGAGTTTGCTAGCATATATTCCCACTGCTGCCAGGGTCACAGAAGGCTGAATGAACACTGAGAGAGTCCACTTAATTGCAAAGATTTATGACTATGTTGTTTTCTTTTCTCCCTTTCCACTCAAACTTGTCTTCCATGTCTGACATCGACAGAAAAGGGAGAGCTGCTTATTCTAGTCCGACACAGCAGCAGACAAGGATCACAGTTCTAAAGGGATTCCTTGTTTCTCTTGCTAGTGCATAGGCAACAGAGAAACTGTTTTTTAATCCACCCTAGGACAGGGTACTGAATCAAAGAAAAGCATGTGTCAGTATAGTATCAGCCACGATCAGTCTGCAATGAAATAATGAGCTACATGACTGGCAAAATCCCCCGTAAGCTGTGTAATTTACAGAAGCAACAAACTGCTCATTTGGATTTAAGGTTCCATGCTTTCTAAGGTGAAACACAGGTGCACCATTATGCAATAAACAGATTTTTAAATTCTGGAAACTCAGAAGGAGAAAGTTACCATTTGAAAATCTGTCTCTGCCTGCACAAAGAGTCTGTTGTGCGAACCAAGTATAATTTGTGTGTCAAACCAAAGCCTGTTTCTTTGTCTTATTTATGGCTCTTCTACAAGTTTGGGTAGCAGAGGAATCAATCAATTTCAACCAACCAGTAAAATGATTTAGAGAACTGTGGAGAATAAAAACCAAAAAACCCAACAAACCCCAAACTGTTTCAGCTTTCCTGATTTAATATGGTTATTCTAAAGAGCACATTTTACATGCTAAAAACTTACCAATGGAGCGATGAATGCAGGTGTGCTGGTTATCACTCAGAAAAAAGCCCTCTTTGCACTGACATTCATAGCTGCCCATAGTATTTACACAGATCTGCTGGCACCCTCCATTGTTATCCAGACACTCATCGACATCTAGAAGACAGAAGGAAAAAAGAAATTCAAGATAATGTACAAATTCAGAATATAAATGTAGAAGAGTGAGAAACACACAAAAAGGCACACTATAAATTAAGCTAATGAAGATTACCCTAATCAGTTAATCCAAATTAATCCCTCTAATTATTTTTCCTGCATCCTAGGCTTAAAGTTAACATGAAAACAAAACAAAACCCCAAACAGTGGGGTGAGGAATCCCCCTATGTCTTCATGTTTTCTGAGCTGCAAATCGATTTCCAATGCACAATGAACATGAACAACCTAAAAAGGCTGTGACCCCATCTGCCAAGTGTGCTGTTGCACTCTGTCATTCCCACTCCACTTGGAAAGACATACTTCAGGTCTACAGTAATTTCTAGCAGGGGTAGCAGGCAAACACAAAGGACATTACTGGGTGAAAAGAGTCTTTATGGAGTTCTGGTCTTGAACAGAACAGCATGTTTCAATTACTGGAGTCATAACCCCCTACTTTGGCAGTTTGTTTAATGTTGTTTAGTAAAAAGAAGGCTTCTTAAACCTAAATGCTCCACGTCTGTATTGTCATTTTAATAGGCAAATATATAAAACCACAGAGGCAGCATTAGCTACTGGCTGTTTTGAGGGCCTATCCCCTATCACTTCTCTTTGGCATAACTGTTTTTATGCTGTAGTGTTTAACAGACACATATGTATCAGCATTGGGAAACCACTGCTACTATTAGGTATCTGAATCACATTCAACTTTGCAATTCCCCTGTATTGCCCATGAAAGTGAGTCATATCTACTTCTTGCTTTTTTCTTGCTACCTGAAAATTCCACGTTTTCCTTTTTTTTTATGAAGACTCTTGAGCCAGTTAAGTTATTTCTCAGTACGTGCCAACATATGAGCAATGGAGTTGGTGTGTGTTTTGCTTTCATTTTACTTTTGGAAGGGGCAAAAAACCCACAACAAAGCTAAATGATCCACAACACTCCAAACCTCAGAATAGCTGGCACAGCTCCTGCAGAAATTAATTACTCCAGGACTGGTCACAACACACTAAGGTAAACCCAAGCTGCTTTTGCTTGTACTGCTGCAAGCAAGGCCAGGCAGCTCTGAATGCAGGGCTGGCTGTGAGCTCTGGCAGCTTGCTCAGATGTTGCTGTTTGTGCTGCCTTCATGTGATAGCAGTTGTAGCTCTTTCTCACAGAGGAAAAAGCTCTGGGGTAATTCCAGCAGCACCCAGGGAAACCAGGCAGTCTCATTCTGCCTTGAACGACGATGCAAGTGCGTTGACAGTCCTTCTTTTTTTATTTACCAGGAAATGTTGAGCACTATTAACTCAAATTCTCTGTATCAAAATCCTCCCTGCCCTCAGTTCTTACTCTTTTCCAGATCTGACCATTTCACCACCCCATCAGAGATTTTGGGAGTGTGTAGTAAAAGGGGAAGCCAAGACTTTCCTTGCCTATTGCTGCACAAGAAGGAAAATAAATAAGACATCTTGGTTAGACTCTTTCTCTGTCAGTCAGCAGGCCTTGATGCCCTATCAGTGCCAACTTAAACTTGCTCCTTTGGAACAGTAGCCTGGAATCTTGATTCCCCTCTCTGGAAAATTAGCTGAACACTCACTGAAGCGAAGTCTCAGTTGGTACACACAAAATTACATACAAAATTATGCTACAAAGTATGTGGTCCTCCCAGAGCTCTGTTTATGGTAACAGAAAGTAACTCAAACAGTTGCCTTTCAACTCCAATGAATAATCTGAAACGAACGCAATGATTTGTAAACATTTTTTTTCTGCTCTTGATAACAAATGCCAATGATTTACCACAAGCCCCAAATCTATATGCTGGAATAAAATTATTACAATTGAAACTCTTTAAAAAGATTTTCTATGAGGAACTTCTTCCAATAGTGTTCAATTATTTGCCTCAAAATTATTTTAATGTGCATTAATGAGAAGGACTTGAAGAAAGGAAACAGCTGGGATCTAAGACTACTCTACCTCTATACTACATGCCTTGCAATGAATCATGGCCTGATGGTGCAAGATTTACATGTTTTCTCCTCAGGTCTCAGTCCTACTAGGGTTACGCTTTTTGGAGCACCTTGTGTTACTGCAGTCCTAAAAGACAGTATTGCATACTATCCACCACACCGATCTATTGGACATGGATGCCTGGAAAATATTTACTCAATTCTTCACTTGGTAAACTTTCTTTCCAATAAAGTCACTTTATGATCAGCCTATCAGTTTATTAATAACCCAGCTGAGAGAACAGCATTAAAAAGTCTTCTGAAGGTATGCAAGAGAACTCCATTGACACCAAGAAGCTCAAGCTTTGGTAGGTCTGGAAGAGTATTTTCTTAATGTTTCTGAATTTTTTCAAAGCTCACAAATGAAATACCTGTCCAAAAGTCTATTTCTTTTTTTTTCTTCGTGCAATTCTCATTCAATACAGTTCTCAAGTTATTCACCCGAATGTGGAAACTTCGGTAGTGCAGCATGAATGAGACTGAATTTTAGACCTGATTTCCTAGAGATTAAGTTCCACATAAACACCAGAAGAAGCAGTCAGGTTTTCAATAAAGCTTTTTAGCTCCAGTTCTGCTGGCTCTCTACATGTTGAACAAGGCTGTTGACTGTTTTGAAAAAACTGAGGGCAGATCCTCAGGAGCTTTAATAGGTGCCAGCTCTGTGTGACAGTTTACACCTGCACCCCAGGGCCTAACTCTAGAGACTCGAAAAAAGTCATGGCATAAAACCCCTTCCCTCAAATACTTACTCTAAGACCCAACTAAACCCATATTAAAAACTTTAGAGTGACCAGTCCTCATCAAGGACCAGGGCAAGAGCCAGTTCAGGGAAAGGTTGGGAAAGGAGAATGATATTTCAATAGAGACAGAGAGATAATGATTACATAAATGCATACATATATAGCTATATCTATATCTATATCTATACATCAGAAGCATTATGCAAATGAATGCAGATTTCAATTTGCATAAGACCTCTAGCTTTTTGGCCCACTGCCTTCATATAATCAAACTCGTGTTCTGTACCTTAGTAAGATGAGATCCTCTGGAGAGTGGCAGTGTGGAACAGTATCAAAGGGTAGGAAATATTACAGTTGATAAAGATGAATGTTTTAGTTATTAAATAAACAAATGTTTTCAGTTTCTCATTTAATTTATCTGATGAATTTTTCAAATTAACTTCACTGGTGTTTCTCCCTGATCTGGCACAGAGTTTCTTGAAGTGTTTGCCCTGAAGAAGCTCTTCCAGCAAAGTGTCCTGGTTGGATACCGTGGAGGAAGAAAGGTCTGCTAAGGGTACCTGAAACCAAAACCACGAGCAGGAAGACACAGAAGTGGAAACACTACACAGAGTCAATGCCAGGAACAGTGTGTCCACTGTTTTCTTCCTCTCCTGATCTTCTCTTCCTTCCTTCTGACATTTCTCTCTCATGTCAGCATTTTCATAAACACTTAAGCCCCTCAGAAATCTGAGTCTTCAAAATCTCCAAAGCATTTGGGAACCACAGTAAAATGTACTTGCTTTAGCACAGAGACTTCTAAAAACAGGTTTTTGACTCATGATCCAGGGAACTGATCCTGCTATTTTTTTCTCCTCTAAGCTACTCTTGGAAACTTTTGGAAGATATCTCTAAGACGCTTATTTTACCAGTGCAGAACATTGTGACAGAGAGATGAAGCACTGATAGCAATACTGTAGACTTTTCTCAAATGTTAGCAACAAAATACCACTTAGGATATTTCACATTTGTAAGGGAAAAGATTAGCAACCACAGACTTGGAAAATATAAGTGCCTGATTCTGGAATTTTAAAATCATTGTATTCTGAATATTTCTAGTCAGAAAGCTGAGTGAAAGTCTAATTAAATTTTTTTTTAAAAATCACATTGCTGGATTTACTACAGTCATAATCACATCTCTGACACTGTCCTTGTAGCTGATACTCAGGAGAAGACTGTAAAGATGGGACAGAACCATTGCACACATGTTCTCCCACGTTTCAGCCATCACACACCTATCCTAAATCCCTTCCTAGACCATTGTCCTGCTGGATCTTTCCTGTGTGGATTTCTCTAAACTCCAGTGAGCTGAACATGATGGGGCAATTACTTCTGCAATTCAGTTATGAGATTTAATTTTATTATAGGTTTTATAAAAATTACTTACTCTTGTTTATTTCAAAAATGCTGCGTCATAGTCTGGATGATTGCCTCCAGATTCCATTATTGTGAGAAAGAGTAAATATTCATTCACTACTTGCCTTTTCTGCATTTTTCTTGGTCTTACAAATCCCCCTTAGCCTCGTACTGTCTCTCTCATCTATTCTGAACCTTGAAGCACAGCAATATACAAATAAGATAATCACAGAAACAATTCAAGTGACTTCAGTATACCATGTTTAAAACAAAATGTGCTCATTTCTAGGAGTTAACCTTTAATGACAGCAGCATTTGGAACACACTCTTCTCACTTCTCTAATCCTCCAAGTACCATGATGCTCTGTTGGAGTGGGTGTCTTGGAAGATGGGATCTCAAGATATCCATGTAAGCCCAAAGAGCAAATCTGGCATGTAGGAGTGGTATCAGATCAGAGGCTTCAGGCAGGTGATCCTGCTGGAACACTCCTACAAGCAGCGACATGCTGTGAAGGTAGGGAGAGTGATCCCTTGCAGCAGCTGAGGGGGCCATGGAAACACGAATCACTGCTAATTGAAGGAGCTGCCAAACCATCTTCCTTAGACTGACTTCATATGAGCATGCAGAGAGAAATATTAGAGGCAAGAGATATTGCTACCTATGTACACAGCATTTGTACCTTCAGCAGATCTGAAATCAGACTTCACCAAAAATTTAAAAGCTGAGCCTAAATTTTCTGTTATATGCACAAGCCTATATTCTACTTTTTGTACCCTCCTTTCAGAAACCAGAAAATCTGTGAAGAAAAGGAGAAAGAGCCCCACAGCCTTGAATTTAATGCTTCATTCACTCCCACAGTTGCAAAAATATTCTCTAGAGCCCTTGGTGAGAAAAAATGCACTTGCAGAAGATAGATACTACAGTAGTCAATGTTTACTGAAGTAGACATGAAAAACACTCCACAAACCAAAATAAAGTGTGAAAAACTACCTTTCCCTGAGAAATAAAGCACATTTTACAAACGGGAAACATAAACAAACACAAGAATGCTCTTGGTTGATGAATACTACAATCATTCTAAAATAATTCATTAATTGATCCCTCGAACCACTCTTTTCTTATGTACAAAGATAGAACTCTTAAAGTGATGACTGTGATCTGTCCTGGAGAATTCAATCTTTTAATGAGCTCAATCACCTATCCACTCCCACTCAGCATCCACTGACTGGGCTTCCTGCTTGCCTGCATAACATGAAAAGGATGCTTCAAATTTTTTCTGTGGCTGTTTTGTGACACACAGTAGAATGTCTTAAATTTCACAGTATGAAAACACGGCATAAATGCAGGTGCAGGAGACTTCTTTGCTCTGTACAGCCTAGGAAACACGTATGTAACTCATAGTTTAACTCTGCTGCATGTTATTCCTGCCCATTTGCTGAGCTGAAGGTAACAGCCCCACAGATATTGCATACATGTTGCATCAAGTTCAACTCTCTTGGTGTCGCTAATTTATTCCTTTCTGAAACAACTGGGCACCACTCTCTCTCCTCTTAAGACACCAAAACCCTTTTCACAGCCTTTAGCATTTCCAAAATAAACATCCAAGTCCCTGAATGTGACTTCACAGTTGTAGCTTCTATCCTTTCTCAGGTGGCCTACTGACAACAGTGCCTAAACACCACTATGTTCCTGCTCAATTATTTGTTCATGTTGTCCATTCTTTTGATTCAGGTTTTAAGACAATTTTGTCTGAATTTGATCACACTTCTTTTCATTTGTGCCACTGCCGAGGGAATGCCAGCAGCCTCCAGCCTGGCATGAAGCTCTTTCTGTGAGGCACAGACATCCACAGCCCAATTAGTGTAAGTTTGCAGTTCCCTCTGGCATCCAGATATATGCAGGCACTCCAAGTGGCAAATGCTGGATTAACATTACTCCATAAACTAGTAAAAGGAAGTGCTAATTACAGATAAAAACAAGCAGCAGTCCAATTAATTGAAGGAAAAATTTCAGATAGGTTAAGTAAATTATTTAGTCTACTATCATAATGCCCCTTACTTTGTCTTTTTCCTCAGCATCATTAACTGCTGCAGGCTGAACTGAACTATCCTTCTTCCAGGATAATTATACCTGCTTTCTTTTACATTTACTTATAGACCCTGCCCAGATAAGAAAAAATCTGGTTTGGGTTAGCTTAAATATGCTTGTTGTTGTTCTTGCATTGTTGAAAAAAGATTTTGCTGTGGGCTAAACAAACCATGAAACTTGATGTGAAAAATGAGACAGTATCTCTGTCCCAAGTTGGTAACATTTTCCAGGTCCATACCACAGGAGGTACTTCCACCCTGAGCTCTGGTAATAAAAGCCTAGAAAATGGCTAGATTAAAGATTTTCATTGTTATCTATGAGTAACACAGTTAGGGGCCTCTCTAGATTCAGATGAGTGCAGCATCCAGTAGGCTATGAAGTCATTCTCATGCTCTATATGGATAATACTTTAGGTCCATGAAAAGTGGAAGAAATGGGAGAGTCTCGAGCACAACTTTCAATAAAGTGAAATGAGAACTATAGCAGGAGTACAAAAATATTGGCTTATTCAGGTAAATTGGCCTAGTCAGACACATATCTACTCATTTAAGTTTTGTGGAAAAGTGCTGAAAATGTTCTGCAAATGCTGGAATTCTTCCTGTAGGTCCTATCAAAACAATTATACCTTCCTGAAAGTATCTCCATTGGTGAAAAGTGTTTTATAAACACAGTTTCTGAATAGTTTCAGAGAATGAATGCTTCCTTTGGCACAAAATGTTTGGGCAAATGGGCATTTTTTGCTGCCTGGGAAATGAGTTCAGCATTTCCATTCTCCTAAACATGAGCAACACAACCCCACTATTTAGAAAAGATATTTTCTCTGATTTCTCTAGACAGAAATACCTGAAACATATTTAAGATCTTACAGCAAATAGCAATTTTTTTTATATAGAATGGCAACATTAGCTTACCACTCTACCCACTTGTGCTGTATCACACAGTACAAAGCTGGACTGGTTGGTTGGGGTTTTTTTGACTACCTGGATTTAAGAAAACAGTTAGACACCTGTGCACCAGCTAAGCAGCAGCCACCCATTAGAGCATGTAAGCTGCAGTAACTTGCGTTAGTGCTAAACAACTCAACAGAAGGACACATCAGTCACATTCACTCCTATAAACAGAGATTAGCATTGCCCTGAGCTGGGAATTACCAATGAAAAGCAACAGCAGTCAAAAAACCTGACTTCAGGAACATCACATTTATGTAGAGAAGGCATGAATTTACTAAGTTTGGAGCTTGGTAGTGTAAAGCCAACACAAACAAAGAACCCAAAATAAATCAAAACAAACAACCACCTTAACTCCACCTTCCCTGCAAAATTTACCAGACCTGTTTATTCGTTTTGCCAGTGCTTGGGAACACATAAATGGATCTCTCTAATAGCTATATAACAGTGTGCAATTTTTAAAGAAAAAACCCTAAGAATTCTTACTTAAGAGTACACTGAGATCATCCAACCTCTCTGCTCAGGCAGGGTCATCCTAGAGTATATTACTCAGGATTGTGTCCACATGGCTTTTGAGGGTCTTCCACAGAAGGAGACTCCACACCCTCTCTGGGCTTCCTGCGCTCAGTTGCCTGCATAGTAAAGAAGTTTCTCCTCATGCTCCTCATGGAACACTTCCTGTGTTCCAGTTTCTGCCCACTGCCTCTCATCCTGCTGTTTGGCACACTGAGATCTTGGCTCCCACCTCTTGTCAGGACACCCTCCGTGCAGATATTGACAGACATTGGTAAGAGCCTCTCTTGGTTGTCTCTTCTCCAGGCTAAATAGGCCCTTCTCCCTCAGCCTCTCCTCATACGAGAGATGTTCTAGTCCCCTGATCATCTACACAGCCCTCTGCTGCACCCAATCCAACAGATTCTTGCATGTAAATTAATCTGTAAATTACAGGAATGATGCAGAGCTTTCTATGGGCAACTTATGCCACTGAAAGCCTTCTTACCTTTTACTCTGAGATATCTAATATTCGTTGTACAGAACCTTAAATCAGAGGGAAACTATTTACATGTTAAGGCAAATGGGCTGACCATCTACTGACAAATTCTGCAACTTAAAAGCCCTGAGGTCCCACTCAGACACGTATCCTGTGTGAAATGATGAAGTGGACACTTGCTGGAATTTACTCAAAGCAAAATTCAGTCCTTGCCTGGGGTATTCATGTCATTTCAGAGCACAAGAAGGAGTACTCACATTCTTTCAATGTGCAGTCATTAGCAGCCTGAGCCTGTGGTCCACTCAGGTTTTATAGTTTGGAGGAGTTCTTCAAGTTATTTTTAAAGTGACTAAAGCCGAGTCTCTGAGACTTCCCTAACATGTTCATACAGGGAGTTTCAGAGTTTTTTGTAAGTACTGAATAACACTTGGTGACATATAGCCACTCTCAGGCCTATTTAAGAAAGCACTGCAGTTGTACAGGCAGCAAGATACCATGAATTGTACCTGTTGTGCACATAGAAGTTTCGATGCACTGGGACCAGAGTGCTTAGCATCCTACCTAACAAGCCCTACATGACTGGCCACACACTACGAATCTAGTCCCGTATAATCCTTAGTTGGGTCCAAAACCCTTTCATTGCCGTCATACTCATAAAACTGGGAAGCCAGTTCCAGTGCTCTGCCACTCTCACAGTAAAGAAGTTTTTTCTAAAAATTTAGAAGGAGACTTCCTGTGTTTCAGTTTTTCAGTGCCCTTTGTCCCTGAAGATACTTGCATGCATTTATAAGACCCCCACTCAGTCATGTCTTCCCCAGGCTGACCAAGCCTTGCTCCCTCAGACTTTCACAGAACCACAGATTCCATTTTGTTCCTCACTGGAGAGATCCTCCAGTCCCCTCATCATCTATACAGCCCTTTGCTGGCCCCACTCCAGGAATTCCATGTCTCTCCATTCCTGAGGAGCCCAGAGCTGGACACAGCTCTCCAGATGTGCCTCACAGGGCTGAGCAGAGGGACAGGACCACTCCTTGACCTGCTGGCAATGCTCTTCCTTATGCTCCCCAGGATTCCACTGGCCTCCTTGCTCTCAGGGCACTGCTGGCTCGGAGACAGCTCGCAGTACACCAGGACTCCTAGGTCCTTCTCCTCAGAGCCGTTCTCCAGCAGGTGACCCCAGCCTCTCTTGGTGCCTGGGGTTGTTCCTGCCTAGGTGCAGAACCCCCCTGTGCTGGGCTGCACCCAGAGCCCCAGGGCAGCAGGGGAGGGGGGATTCTGCCCCTCTGCCCCGCTCTGCTGAGACCCCCCTGCAGGGCTGCACCCAGCCCTGGGCCCAGCACAGCAAGGACAGGGAGCTGCTGGAGCCAGGCCAGAGCAGGGACACCAAGGGCATCAGAGGGATGGAGCAGCTCTGCTGGGAGGAAAGGCTGAGGGAATTGGGATTGTTCAGCCTGGAGAGGAGAAGAGTCCAAGAAGACCTCATTGTGGCCTTTCAGAAGCTGAAGTGGGCCTACAAGAAAGCCAGAGAGGGTTTTTTTTTACAAGGACATGCAGTGATAGGACAAAGGAAAATGGCTTTAAGGTAAAGGAGGGTAGATTTACATATGAAATTAGGAAGGAACTCTTCCCTGTGACGGTGGTGAGGCCCTGGCAGAAGTTGCCCAGAGAAGCTGTGGCTGCCCAATCCCTAGAAGCGTCCAAAGCCAGGTTGGATGGGCCTTGGAGCAACCTGGGATAGTAGAAGGTGTCCCTACCCATGGCAGGGGGTGGAACAAGATGATCTTTAAGGTCCCTCCCAACCCAAACCATTGTGTGATTTTATGATTCTTTTCCTCCACATGCTCAGAGATAACATGCAGGATGAGATGCTCCATCGTTTTTCCAGGGATGGTGAGGCTGACTGTAGTTTCCTGACCCTGACCATGTAGTTTTCTGGGTCTTCCTTCCTGCCCTTTTTGAAGACTTGAGTTAATTGTTTCTAATAATTTATTTCCATATCTCATAAGCCCTCTTAATCATAAATTTTGCTTTAACCCCGAACATTGCAAATTCTCTAAACAATCATTCTTTTAAAAGTATGTCCAGTGACTTTTTAATGAGTAATAATTATGATTACTATGATGTTAGCTACAGTAATCAAAAAAGTCATATTAAAACATGCTGCCATCAACTACTCCATGTTCCTTCCTGCTCCTCTTTTATGCAAAACTACATCTTATGCTCCCATCCAACTCTAGTAAGGAACTGGGAATATTTTGAGATGTTTGAAAAGGAACTGGATTGAAGTCTGCAGAAGGTAATGAAAGTAGTAAAAACAAGCCTCTACTTTGGTCTTGTAGTTTGACCCATACTTTCAAGTCTGCATACTGCACACTGAAGTCAAAAGAATAATGTAAAGATGCAGAAATTCATGGAGAGTAGTAGACAGCAAAGGCAGGGCACTATGGAAATCTGAGACCCTAAAATCTACTTAACAAGAAATTCATAACCAACCTTTCATCTAGAACTCATTCCTACTCGAAAAGAGTTAGGTCTCATTTTCTAATACAGTCAGCAACCATGTAGCAGATATTTTTCATGATGGCTGTTTCTTGATTGTATAAATCATATTGTTTATCATAAATCAACACTGCCAAGAACTGACTGCATTCTAAGCATAGCTCGACAGTGACTCTCTTTGAAATTAGGGATCAGATGACTTCTTTGTCTGATGTCTTTTCGTAATCCATCTGAATTCAGTGTTTCAACTGGATCTATGTAATTTCTAGGACTGAAAAAGGCACCATTCCATTAAGGAGGGCTTGAATACCATACACATCTGACACATTACGGGCTGGAATCCTGCACCCTCAGTTGAACACACATTCTGCCTTGGTTTAAATAAGTGCTAAACATGATGCAGCTCCCAAAGCTTTGATAAATTCAATGTATTTTATAGTTTTCCCCTAAAGTATACGTCAATATAGGCCACACTGGCTCAGAAATTTGCCATTACGAGAAAGTTAAGATGAATTAACAAAAGACATAAAACTAATACAAATCAGGTAAAGCAGTAAAGGGTGCATTATCTCTGAGCTTGTTGAACCAAGACACTATCTACAGCCGTATCAGACTAACTAAGAGCATCCATATGGGATTTAACATATACATATTAGCTTCACACTCCAAGCTGCTTATTTTTTACTTTCCTGAGTGTTCCATGTAGAGAAATCTTTGCTGTGATTGATTACCTCCTCCAGGGAGTAAGTATTTGGAAAAAAAAAAAAAAAAAAGAAAAAGGCTCAGACAACAAGAAGACTTGAAGAAACAAGAGACTGAGATTGATGCTGCTGTCACACAGCTCCCAGTTTCCTAATTTATTATGACAGTCTGAGAATCTAACTTCATAGCTGACAGCCACCAAGATTTATTCTACACTTTTGATTATTTCCCCATACCTAACAAAAAACCTTTGGTCTGTGCTGATTTATACTCTCACTTGTTTTGGTACTTCTCAGATCACATTGGCTTAAGAAAGCAAACATATGGCAAATTAACATGTAAAGGAAGTTATATCCCATTTGAACTTCAAAGATTAATGTGGGGTGACCAAACATTAGAGTACTTTTAAAGGGGGGAAAACTTTATACAGAAATAGGAAAAGCAAGATAAGGAAAGCAGAGTGTCAAGACCCCAGATTCAGAGAGGGCTGAATACCAAAGACCTTTCCATTAATCACAAAGAGAATTCCAGATTTTTATTGGATGTTGGAAGATCATTAGAACTAAGATATTATAATCCCATCTTGAAAGAGAGATTTAGTTTAGTTTTCTGACAGCCTGCTACCACTTGGCACCATGGAGACTTTCACAAGATGCAGGCAGCCAAGTAACAAAAGTAAACACATGTATACAGAAGTTGCACGTAAACATCTAATAGAGAATTGTCTCTAAAACATTTACATCCTAGCTATCCATATTTTCTCAGCACCTAGTCATCAGTCAGCACAAACTGCAGAATAGCAATACATGTTCTAAAATCTGATTCATCCTATTGTACCACGAAGACTGGATACTCTAAATTGCTATGATGAATCACAGCTGTTCTTACTAATCTAATGTACAGATCAAACAAGACTGGTAAAATACCTGAAATCAGGAACTTGGGAAAAATCAGTTCGCTGATAATGCCTTTGTCACTTAGGCTTGCATCTGAAAACCAAAGAACTTCAAAAAATGCTTTCAAGTTTTTCATTCTGCAAGAACACATTTTTCACTACAATGCAGTCTGCTGTGCAATTTGTAGCATGGATTTGTGTGAATGTGTTCACTGCAGCTTGTCTTGGGAAGGTTCAGTAGCTAAACACCAGAAGCTCCCTCCATGTCCAGGCTCTTACTACACCGCCAGGACCTGATCTCTGCCTGTCATCTTTTGCAGAAAGGCAGAACTCACAAGGGCTTAAAATATGCAGATAAATGTGTTGTTAAACCTTGCATTTCAACAGTTCTCATCTTGTCCGTAAAAATAGATTTTATACAATCCCATTCCCATTTCGTGGCTGGACTCCTCACAGTTAGAATTGCTCCTTGCTATTCAACTACTGAGACCTGATTTGGGGTCTGACCTGCTTCTCTTAAGGCCTGCCAGATCCCAAAATCCTGTTCAAGTCTAGAAATGGGTAAGAACTTCAAGATTTAGATTATTAACCTTCTCAAGAAAAATACCATAATTTTACATTTGTTTTAATAAAAAAAATGAAGAGTTGTAAAAAGAAGGCTATTGAGTGTATTCAACCTTCCTCCATTTGCCGAAGAGCTTGGAATTACTAACCAGGAAAATCTGGAAGAGAGTTTATAACTGATAATATTATTAGAGGCCCTGCTAATGTGCTAGAGAAGGACAACACTTAACTGTCAGCTCACCTAATAGCCTTCTGGCACTAGGCAAGAAGGGCAAGGAAAACTGGAAGATGGACAAGGAAAGTAACCATTTTCAGTTCCTTTTTAAAACAGTTGTTTTTATGAAACTAAAAACAACTTTGCAAAAGCTGTTTAGTTTTATATTAAAAATATTCATATTAAAAAAAATCTATTTGAACTGTTGGGAAACATAAAGAAAAATAAACATCAGGAATACCAGAATTTGCTTGGAGTTTAAGCAAGCAACAATTGCGCACAGCTGTCAGGAGAAGAAGAAAAATATAGCTAAATTAAAAGTAAGACACTGGTCTCTTTAATCATACCAGTGATTATGCAATCCTGGGTTATGTGACACTTCTGGACAAGATACATCTGGCAGCTTTAGGAATGATTTCTCACACATTTGCAACTCTCCTCCTACTTCATGTTGATAGTTAGCTGAGGCCACAGTCCCAAGGGCCAGTGTGTACGTTTGAACAGCAGGGTAGGAACAGGTAGATCCTAATTTCTGATGGGTCTGGGTTTAATTTGAAAAAAAAAAAACCCAAAACAATGAAAACATAGAACACTGGAACATTTACTGAAAAATGTCTGAATGACATGTGTGAAATACACACATTTAAAAGTTGGACTCAATGATCTAAAACTCATTGATCTTGGAGGACTTTTCTAACCTAAATGATTCTGTGATTCTATGTATACACTAATGTTAGTTTTTTCATCTGGGTCAGATTGCAGAATATTACCACCCGGCCAGAAATTAAACCTGCATGCCAGGGTTAAACCTCTTCTCTCTTAAAATAAGCCAAGAAATTTTAAAGGAGCACTTCAAGACAGGCACTTGGGTTTAGATCTTAACCTCAGACTTTAGAAGAAGTGAAATTGTGTGACTTCAAACATGAACTTTTATACTGATTTGAGAACCCAAGATCTATTTTATAACAGGCATCTCGAGGCCTGTGCCTCATCAGCTCCTCGTTTGTCTCAGAAGTTTCTCCTTTAGCTGCAGGTTCCCAAATGCCTGGCTGGAATTGCTGCTTTGCTTCACCTACCAGAGCTGGCAAACCAACACCGCTCCTGGAGCAAGTTCTGATGCTCCAGGGCAAGTGCCACCTCCCCTTTCCTATAGGGGTTTCCATGTGACTTAGCCACTTTGTCAAGAGATGGAACGTACCATCTGAGAACCGACAAATCAAAAGCTTTTCCATTACTCAGGCTGGAAAATCAGGCCTTCTGCCCCAAGCACACCTTCAAGGTTGGGGACACAGCCAGGACTTTGTCATTCAGTTCACAGCTGACACTGTGCTTGTGTCTGCCACACTTGTGTCCACTCAGTTCCTGCAGAGAGCTCCATGGAACCTATCACGCATACCAGGAATTGCATTGCTGTCCTGATTTCTGACCAGAATCTCCCTCCGCTTCCCAGGATTCTTCTCAATCAGACAAAGAATTAACTGCTGAAGAACCATAAACTATATTGAATCATCAAAACCTACTTTTACAGTTACCTTCAGGATGTCTGACATACAAAAGAATCGATTGAGATATCATATTACAGATGTCTAAATTTAGTAATTGTTATTTTTCTGTAAGACAAACCAAAGCTGCACAGACTATTTGAAATAAAAGCAGGGATGCATAAGGGTAAGAATTCTATCCCTGCCTATGGTGTAGACATTGAGATACCTTGTGTGAAGACTGAGAACTTAATCTGTTTGCCCTAGTTACTGATCTATAAAACAATGAAAATATTTCCTTTCCTTACAGGACTTTCTGAGAACAAATTTATTACTATTTACAAGACATTAATGCATCTTCCTAGAGCAATTAATACCACAGAAAAACCTATAAATAAAATAAGTATGTCTCTGAATACAATAAATTTCTTTTGTCTATGCTGCTTTGCATCTTTTTTGATACTTTCTAAGAAGAGTTTGCAACCAACTTTAGTATGCTTACTAAAAAGCAGAGGACTTTACAGAACCTGTCCTAATCTTTAGAAAAAGGAAGAGTTAGGATATGTGCAGCCTGGCAGCAAGAACTCGTTATGCAAAAAAGCAATGCTTATTCCCGATTTAAAAAGTGACAATCACAAATCAGACCTAAGGAGAAAGAAGATATGAAAAAAACCCCCAACCAACACACAAAAAGGAGAGATGAAAGCAGGTCATAGCTGTATTTTTACCAGAAGAGATAAGCATAATACCTCCCCCCCCCAATATGTATTTTATGTACAAGAGGGGAAACAATATTTCAAACCTACTGTATGAGACCAAACACTAGTCTTGCATCCACTGAGCAGACTTTGGAGCATTTTTTGAGAAAAAAACCTACTGCTATTTCAGGGGAGTGCAAAAAAATTTGTTTTTGCTAGACAAGGACAGGAAGGTAGGATGGGAAGAAAGGACAGGAAGGATGGATGGGAAGGAAGGAAATGTTGAAGGAAGAACTCAGGAAAAAGCACTTGTCCACAGCATCTGCTGTAATTGAATACTCCAAGTTTGCTATTTATAAAGAAGATTTTAATCATCTTGTTGTACTGATGTTACTAGAAAGAGATTCAGTGAAGATTTATAAAGGAATGTAAACCCTGTCAAGAAGAGATGGCTTAAGATTTTGCAGAGACCTCAGGCAAGCAACATACGTAGAAATCCTGATGTCAAACAAGATATGCAGAAATTCTGATGCAACCTTTTTCATTACAAGAATTGAAAGGTGAAAAATATTGTTACCTATCTTGTGAAGCATTCTTTGTCTCCATAAAATCCATGAAAAATAAGTGGTTTCTCAAAAAGCAAGAACAGATGGAAACCAGTGGACTCACCAAGATTTTAATTCCTTTCAATACCTAATTTCATCATGATGAAAAAGAAAATCTTCGAAATAAGCAAACCAATTTCCAAAATGTTACAGAAATCCTAATTTCAATTTGTACGTGCAAATACAGTGTTTGTTTTTGATTTGAGACCTCACTGCCACCTCTTACTGCATTTAGATATTTCTGGTAGCATAAGAGAAGGGAAATAAAGCTGGTCAAGAAGGGAAGGGATTAGAATGTCCCTCTTTTCAAAAACTGATACTCTACTAATGGGAACAACTAGGCTATCACAACAGTCAGTATAACTGACAATGCCAGCAACTAGGTGGGGTGCAAATATTGGCAGAAAAAATGCCATCAAAAAGAAAAGTTCTCTCTTTTCTAGTGATGGTGTCCCAAATCTGAGTCAGCACACAACAAGCAGCCATGGAAAGACTGGCATGGTCACTGACACAATTAAAATCTTCAGTCTTAAACCTTAAAACCAGACAAGTTGGCCCTCAGTAAACTCATTCAAATTTCGAAGAAGGAAGGAGGGGAAGAGGGAATGCGCCTTGATTCACTTTTCAGTGCCCTTTTCAGTAAAATCAGATATTTTACTAAGACATGCCAAAGACCATTCATTAGTTACAGACACAACCTCCCCAGTCCATGGTTTCAAAATCAGAAAGATAATTGTGAGCTCTTTTAGGGTCCTAAGGCCGTACATTGGGAGAAAGGGAGCTCTTTGTTATTATTCCCACGGTAGTCACCTGTTTGTATTGTTGCTGGCCTTTTTAAATTTAAAAAACGCAAAAAACTACAAAAAAGAAAAAAGTGTCTGAATAGAAAATAACGAAAATATAATTAAAAATGTGACTATCTCTGTAGATTTAGCTTCCTCATTTCATGACCAGAGAGCAATAACACAGACAGCAGGTCCAAAAAATCCCACAGCTCTCCTCAGTGGCTTATCCTTGGTCAGGTCACTCCTTTTGCTGCTCATTGCTCAAAAGAGTTCTTTCTCTACTATAATGGAAGTTGTTTGGACAAAGTTGAAACAAGCAAGCTGTTTGAAACAACACATATGTACAGTTATTTGAATTCCAAATACTTGAACTATTTGATTATGTTTGTGTCCTGTTTTAGTAAGAATTTATGAATATTAGAATAAATAGAGGTTTTCCTTATTTTTTAAATTAATGTCTGGCTGCTCTTTGTATAAGAAATACCTCTTGCACCATTAATCATTTGGCCACCTCAGGCTGAGGCAAATAAATCTATTTTAGGCTGTTCTATAACAAATGAAATTTGGAAGCTTGAGTCAAACCCCTGTCAATGGTCAGGATACATAACCCATCTGAACAAATATTACTCAGTTTGAAAATAAATGCAGTACAAAATACATCTACTGAAAGGCTAATCGAATCCTTGCCCTGAAATCCTAGTTCTTTCATAGCTTTAGTTAGTGCAGACTGGTGATACTGGACTTCAACATTTCTGGTTCACTGCCTCATTTCTTGAATTTCATTGCAAATATCTCAGTTTTTACTAAAGTAGAGTTGCTGCTGACACAGAAAAAAACATCCCTTTTACACACTTCTTTTAAAAACATCACCTTGAAATTAACTTAGGACTGTACCAAAGCATGGTCATTGCATTTATTTTGGGAATAGTGAGAAAGAGTCTCCAAGCACCAGAATTTAACAAAAAATGACCAACAAGGAAGCAGCTATGGGAAACTGGACACAGCTATATAGGTTTATCAGGTAACTGGTGTGAAGAAATTTCATAACAAAACCATATACTTATGTAGGTTCTAGGACAAGCCCAACTTATTTAAACCACAGCAATGGCCATGAATCAAAAATACAGACCCCCAAATCCTCAGACTGGTGAAACAATGAAGATCCTGCATTGGCTTTGCACAGTCAGTGGACAGTGTCCCTCCAGTAATTAGTGATCAGTGCTTCTTCTGCCCTGTTTCATTGTCAAAGTATTCCTTCCTCACTCGTACTTTTAACATTCTGTAATTTATGTTCATCCACCATATCCTAGAACTGTATTGCGTGAAAAAGGAAAAAAGGGGAGGGCAAGCTCTAAAGATACGACTGGGATTACAAAAGTTGGAAGAAACAGACAAAATATATCTCGGCATATTTAATATATTCAACAGATTACTTTTCTTAAAGAAGAAGCCCAAGCATCCAGCACAACCTTTGGGGGTCAGGGTTTTCCTCAGCAATATTAAACGTGGGCATACTGCTTTGAGCATGTCAAGATTAAGAGTGACAGCTGTAAGGGTCTGACCTAAACCACACTGGGGCCAACACACAGGTTTGAATGCATTCATTGTGACCTGGCTCAAGTCTTTACTGAAGACATGCCAGATGAGAAAACGCAGAAAACAGATCAGGCCTTGTTGCCACAGCCATGAAATGAAAGTTTCTTGCCAGCACTCACCACTTACCGAGACAGTTGTGGCCATCGTGGGCTAACATGAATCCATCGTAGCACGTACACCTGTAGTTGCCTGGAATGTTGATACACTCATGGACACAACCCCCATTGTAGAAGTCATTCTCACACTCGTCGATATCTAAAACACAAGAGGAGGAAAAAGAAGCTTTTGTAAAAAGAGAATTCTAACAATACAGAAAAATAACTCCAACTGAGCATGGTTTTGATATATGCATGTCCCTAATCTTTCTTTTAGGCTCATGTTGCCTACTTCATCCAACACATGGTCAGGGACTGGATATATCACGGACATATTTGTCTGAAAAGCAGCAAGCCAATGTATAGAACACTCCTTCACAAAATAATTGGAGTATCATCACAGTAAACAATGATATAGTCAAAAATAAAAAAGGAACAGTTGATTTTCATACACTTTATATTTAAAATGTCGTTTTTATTTTCTGGCTTCAAAATAATCAGCAGAGAATGAATGAAACCTTTGACTTGTAACAACTATGTGAAGCATACTATTAATAAGGCATGAGACAAAAGTATGCCTTTTATAACAAATAAACTTTAATCTTCTGAATTAATCCACATACAAGAACCACAAAAAGTCCAGTATTTTATTCTCAAAAGATAGGATGGAGTTTTTGGAGTTTTTTCACACTGGTCTGTATCTGAAAGAGGATCACAAAAGATGAGAGATGGATTCTGCTTCAATTACAAATAATCCTGTCATGATCTTCCCTCCCTCATACATAAAAAAGCACTTCACTCATTCCAGAAAATGCAAACTTTTTTTCCCCCCCCCAAACTGTATTTTGGCTTATATATGGAACATCAGTATCATAGTCATTCTTGTGAATAATTCAGTGGTGTACATCAACCAACTAAAAACACATAAATAATTAAAGATAGCCTCATGGCTCAATAAGTATCAGGTCTAAATTTGTGGTATGCTACACCAAACCCCACAGCTACTCTCCCTAAGTTAGGCAGCACATGATAAACAGATAAAGTTATCCTTTTAGAAAGTCACCTGTTAGTACATCAGAGCTATCCCAGCATTACATTTCAAACGTGCCTTCCACTGTAGAGTTGACTGACATATTTCTGAATTAGGTTCATGTTCGCACAGATTTTCTCCTCCCCCCCCTTTTAAAAGCACTCCACTTTTGCTACCTGGCATCATACCCAGATGGAATCCAAAGAGGGCAAGGCGGTTTGGGGAAAAACAGACTCCTCTGAAGAGCCAGCTCAGACTCAGCCACTCAGTGCTTCCAGCACTTCTAGAACTTGGATTGAGGATGGCTGGTTTTGTCTCTCCTCACGCAGGCTGTGAGAGCAGGAACAAGCTTCTCCCAAGTTCTGCTGCAAGTTCTCCCCCTCATGTTGGCCTCTCTTAGAAGTCTACCTTAAACTCAGAATTCTCCAAGTCTCCATTCACCTGCCTCCAACAGCTCTGAAGTCTCCCTTCTACAATCTCCTCAGCAGCTTGAAAAGGGAGCTACAGACTCGGCTTTAGCTGCAGAACCAATTGGCTATTTCATTAACACAGCATTTGGCACCACAGAAATACCAGAAATTGGAAGCTGGAGAAAGGATCTTCCAAACAAAAATACAACCTGCTGCTTAAAGGTAAATTTCCTAGTCTTTAAAACACTGCTCTTTTTCAGAAGGTTCTTATGCTTTACTAACAATTTCCATCCATGAGTTGTGCAAGTGCCCATTCAGCACAGCCTGTGGCTGTGCTCTACCTTCCAAGTCCAGTATGACAGCAGAAAGAGACATTTGTGATTTTCCTTCAAAACAAGAATCAGCAAGTCAAGTGCTCATTCCAAACAACCTGCAATGCACTCTCTGAGAAGCTGTTCTCACTAGGCCACAGGTCCGTGTGGCTGGGTGCATATTCCCAAAATGTTCCAGTCTGGTTTCCACTCAGCAGAAATTTTCAGCTTCCATAACCATTTATTAACATTTCCAGAAACATCCTGTTGTTCTCTACAGGCTACAGGGACAAAAATAGAGCTCTACAGTAATGCCATGTTTTAACAGGCCAAGTCAATATCCAAAAAGCATCTAACATGATTTTGATGTCAGGTGTGCCAGGTGTTCCCCTCAGGACGCTCAGAAAAAATGGCAACTTCATTTCAAGGTTTGTTCTTAACTTTTATCCAGCAATGAGTCTTTTCAGAAGAGAGAATTCAGAAGAACCTGTTATCTGTTCCTCAGCATCAGACTGCCAAGGGTTGAGAAATTAATTCCTTTTTTTTCAAACAATGAATCGAACAGGACTAATTTTTTAAATAAGCGGTGGGAGAGCCTTCAAAAGGGACCAAAAAAAAAAAAATCAAAGAAATGTGAAGCCTTCTGAATGACTGCCCCTTATATAATACTTATTTCTAAAAAGCTGTACTGTGATTAGTAGCACAAAGTGACGATGCAATACAAATACTCAAGTTATGAAGGGGTAATACAACAGATACAGAAACCAGAAAAATAGCTAAAGAAACAGATTATTTGCATCTCATTCTCTCAGGAGTTCAAGTCACAACTAATATTGCAAAAGGATTAGAAAAATTATTTCTCTCTTTTGCAGCCCAACAGCTGTACAAAACTAGAAGTGGAACCAAACATTCTAACTCCTTTTCAGAGCCATGTTGTGGGTTTTTTGGTGCTTCTTCCCTCCAAAACCCACATAACTATTTAAAAACTTCACCTGGCAGGCTGATTGGAATTTCTGTCTCCAGTATGGCTAGCAAAACCAGGGGCTAAGACTGTTGAACTTACATTTCCAAAGAAACCAAAACATACCAAAAAAACCCCAGCCCCTCTCTCCCCCCCAAAAAACCCAAACAACAACAATAAAAACCATATGCAAAAGAAACAAACAAAAACAAAGAAAAAACCTCACAAAAGCATGTACAAAGCCTACAAAGTCCAAATGCAGAACATTTTTGAGGCTCCAACAGCCAAGAGAAATGTAAACAATGTGACCACCACTCAGTCTTCTCTTATACCTAGAGGAAGACATTCTTTAAAGAATACCTCAGTGTGGAACAACTATAATTTATGGACAGAATGCTACATTTGACATGCCAGAATACAGCTCCCTTAGTAAGCTTCATGTAGAGCAAAAGTAACAGGAGTACACTCAACCACATAACACCTTTAGGTTTGTTCCTCATTTTGTCTGTTGTAAACCCCAAAATTTCCAGGAGCCATCTGTGTTCATTTCCTTTTGGATAGGTCATATCCTATTATTCTTTTTTTCCTATAATTGATAGAATTGGGTGTTAATCAAAATCTCAACTCTAAACACCTCTGAGAAATTATGCTATCCCTGCTAATTTTGTGGCTTCAATTATCCTTAACATTTTTAGCACTTGGTCACTTAATATTGTCTTTCATCATGAAGGAATTGCCATAACAAAAACAAAAACCAAAACCAAGAAGAAAAATAAATGTAGGCATCCAAACATGAAATTCTGATGGATGTAGGTGAATCTACTGAAGCATTTGCAAGATTTCTCAAAGGAAAACCTGAAGTTTTATCTACACTGGCAAAATACTGATAAAGTTTTCAATTCCTTAAATTCCAGCTGTTCAGATGGGGAACTCTTGGAGTGTTTAGTGAAGAAATCACCTTAAAAGAGAATTGCAGTTTTTCTACTCCAAGAGAAATTAATTTCATGTGGTACTACAAGGAGAGTCTCAGACAAGAATTGAATGCACCAAAATGATTAGAAAGGTGTAGAGACATTTTTAGTACTGACAGAACCTGCCAAGAACCTATTTGAGCTTAGTGTATTCAAAAGAGAGAGCAACTCCCCATCCCAGGGTTGGATGTAAGGACATCTTCAAATGCTGGCAAAATAATTTTGATCATCTCTTTCTGGAACTGGTTTGGAAAAATCTCAAAAGTGCACTGCTTGTTTCAAATGTTTTAAAGTAAAAAATGATCAGGATAGAAGAAATAAAAAGAAACTTGCTTACTTGGGTGAACTGTACTAGTTCAGCTATTTACCAAGCTTGAAGAGGTTTGAAAACTCCATCCTAATTCTTTCTGGAAAGCAGGGGTGAATCTTTTTGTTACCATCTGGAAATAACTCTTTGAGCACATCCCTAGGAAAAAGAGCCATGCTCTGCTAATGCCCTCCTCAAGGAGCAGTGGTGTTACTTAAAGAGCACCTACTCTATGAGACTGCAGTTATTATGCAATGCAAGCATCCAAGAACTTTAGAAAAAAACCCCTAGATAAGTATCTGAGAAAATCTGGGGATGTGTTAGCATGAGGACGTGCTGTAATTTACATTGCATGTCCTTGCATTTCAGTCACAGGAAGAGAATTTGAATTTAAGTGACCTCATTCTTTTTAGTCTGATGGGACCAGTATTTCCCTTATACATAATGGAAATTATGTATTTGATTGATTTGTTGATTCTTCTTTCATTATTGGAGGTGAAATTGAACCTCCCCCAGGATTTGTTTTATTTCTGTATTCTGCCAGAAAGAGACAGAACTCTCATAAGCCTCACAATGCCACCCCGCACAGAAGCAGCTCTTCCAGAAGCACATGCAACTATGGAATGTTCAAAATAAGACAAGAATCAAACTCTTCTGCTTCCCATATCACAGTATTTCAGCTTTCTGTTTCAGCAGAGAATAGAAGACACATCAGCATGCAATAACTGATGTCCACAAGACAAACCACTGTAAAACAGCGATGAAGTTGCAAAATGGCTACTTCCCATTTTGTCTAAACATTTTCAGCAGTGTCACGAAATTTACTGTGCTAATCATCTTTTCAAAGCAGTAACCAGCTCTCCTAGAAGGTGGCACAGAATTTATACCAAGAAAGTAAGAAGTCTATCCCCAGAAAAACTTATTCCCACTCTTCATTGCATCACTTGCAATTAATTAAGTTCCCGAATGTCCAAAAATCATTCCAACACATGCAACAAACTTTGTCAGCACAGCTACAGATCATCATGGGCACAGTTACTGAAATCAAAGCAAATGCTTGCATGGATTTGATGAATTTTGGATGAGTGTCACAGCTAAACTGTCAAAAGAAGCCTTATGGCTATTAACATGCCAAAGGAAGAATGACTGAGGCCTGGAAGTCAACGAGCCAAATTCAGTGTTCAGTGTTGAATTCCACAGATTTCTATTGAAAATGGGAAAGTGTGCATTGACACAATTTTTATCTTGGCATCTGTCAAGGCCACAGATCCCAACACTCACAATGAAACAGAAGATGTTTAAAATAGGCATGTGATTGAATAAAATCTGTGTCCATTTAAAAGTATTTCTTGACTAGCAATATAAGGGCAAGATCTGGAGCTAATTTAGTAAACAAAAACTTCAATTGACCTTGAAAGGAGTAATTTATGTGCTTGGACATTTTAAAATAAATAGCCAAAGAAACCTGTCCGCCCACATCAACTTCTAATTTAGAGAACCACAAACAAAAGCGATTGTGCAGGTATATATATGAGTTGTGGAATATCTCATAAAGAAGCTGGATCCATTAAATAGCTAGAAAAAGAAATATTAAAATCTTTGTAAGTACATCTTGATGGAGGAAGCCATGTATTTCTTCAGTATCTAAAGAAATAAAATTTTGATATTCCTCTTCCTTTATCTAACTGCTTTAAACAAAATACTGCCAAAAATACTGTCTACTCTGGAGACAGTAAATAACACCATTCTTACAAACTTGACAGAAAAAAAATTGTGTTTTACCTCCTTGCTTGAAAAGGGGTTGCTGCAAGCCCCTACAGAGGGCGAAGAATACTAGATGCAAAATTCTCTTTTATCAGTTGTCTTCTTCTAAAAAATGTCATCCTACAGTTCTGCAACAGCAGCCTCTTGCCTGCTTATCCACAACTATTATGCAGCAAATAACACTGCAAGACACTGGAGCCCGTATTTCCATGTGGTATTTTTCACTTTTATGCCTTCTCTATTGAGAGCTTTCAAAAAATATTATTGATTCTTTATTGAGTTTTCGCCACTGTTCCTCCTAGGGCTAATGCACTATCCTCATGTCCACAGAAAAAACAGGAAAAAAAAGGTCCATCCCTAGGTTCTAAATCCTACACGACTAAGAACAGATTTACAGTGCAGAACTGTCTTCCTCATCGCATAGCTTCATGCAAGCTTGATCTCAGGTGCTTGTGAAAGAAAGTAACCTTGTAAAATCCAAAGATAAAATACCTGCAGATGAAATCCCAATCCTACAAAAGCCACGAGGCTTTTTTGCCAGGCTTAGTGAAGTCAGGGAGACATATTTTATGGAATTCACAGTAGAGAGAGATATGTGAGACAGGATCGGCACTGAATTTTTTGTTCCCATTCCCAATTCAGAACAAACAGCAGCACAGCACTGACACTGCTACTTTAAAGGATAGAGGCGGAAGTGAAGTTACATGCACACTGACAAGAACTACAAACAAGTTCAAGTCCTGGATCACAGTCAGATCAGCACCTTATTCCTCTTCATAACTGGGTTTGAAACTGCAAAAGCCATGAAAATAAGTAAAGATTACATGGGAATATTTATATATATATATATTCTTTGGCAGGGTCTACATTTAATATACTTTCAGCAGATATACATCATAATCTGGACAACCTGAACCTAAGGCTTTTGTATTTCCAATATAAAGCTGCATGTTCCTTAAGAGGGGAACCAGGTCTAGATCTAAAGGCCAGAATAAAAGCTAAAACAGGTTAAAGACCACTGTGGTGAAGTGCAGGTGAAATGTGCCAGTAGTTCAGCTCTCTGGGAAACACTCAACCTAAGCAACAATACTAAACTTGTTAGATTCTTAGAAAGAGTTTAGCATCAGCACATTTCCACAAATTTGAGGTCTGTTCTACTCTTAAAATTTGCAAAATCTGACCCACGTATGAAGAATTGAGTGGGAAAATGTTATCAATTATCAATTTCACTCAGTCTGACCTGATGAAATACCATTTCCATCTGTGTTTTGTGGCATCGGAATTCTGCACCTACTCCAAGTCAAATTTTTATGAAGAAAATATTGACATACTAGGACTCATTCACCATTTCCACTCCAAAAAAACCCTTCCCCTTCAGAGAAAAGTCCACTTTCGACAGTATCTTTCCATGAAAAGCTTGTTACATCACTTTTTCTATAAAACAAATTATTTGTTACATCTGGTCCTTCCTGTGATACTTTATTTTTTTGACTCATAAATGTTAACATCTTTATTCCTTAGATGCTGTGACCTCGTAAATGTTACAATCTAATGAATCAGGGGAACAGAGAGTGCAGTTTTTACAGCTTTCAAGTTGCCATGATGTTTTCAAGACGCTTGTGCCAAAGAAAACTGTAAAATTTGATAGCCATTAGGACTTCTCTAAGAGGCAAGGTCAGGGGTGGGCAGGCTGGGAACAGGGTAAATTCGGAAAGAGCAGCCGGATGTTTCTCGGTGGAGACGGAAAAAGAACAGGTACAATACATTGTTTAACATGAGGGGTTTTTTCAGTGTAAATCCCTCAAGAGCGTTTCACTATGGGTACTGCCTCTCCCACGTTTTTCCCATTAGTGCGTCCACAAAGAAAAAAAAATTCAATTTTACAACTTCCTTCAAAAATGTCACAAGCCCCTATTTCCCAGTATTAAACCAGCAATAAAATGAAAAGGCCATGCCAGCTTAGTGGACATGGTTTGGATACAATCTGTGGTATTGTTGTGCTGTTTTTCTGGAAGCCATTTCATCCAGCTTCCAGAAAGGATCAAGTACTCTGTAGCAGTTTTGTTTCCTTTCCTTCTAAGATGGCTAAACAGAAAGATCACCATGATCTGATGAACTTTTCTTGCTAAAGTATAAAGAATCTTGCTGAAGTATTGTCTGAAAGAAGTGGGGGGAAATGGAATACAAACCAAACTGTGTAAATGTATGTCCAGCAGCTTAAACCACACACACATTTTTGAAGTGTGAACAGTTTCATATTTAGAACTGTCTCACCTAAAAGCATTTAGGATACATCTGAAAGACAGATGAGACATCATCAAATTTATCACTGCCTGTAGATATGACTTTTTTATTTTCTGTAATTTTAAATTTAATATTATATTAATATTGTTTCATAATTTTCCCCTAACCACAATTATTAACTTATAATTTTAAAGAAAGCACAGAGGCAACTATTAATGATCCCTATTTTGCCCTGTGTCTGTAATTTTTTTTTCCTATTATTATACTGTGTACAGCAAGCATGAATCAAATTTTCAAGTCACACAGAGTACAGATGGCCTTACAGGAGTCACCCTCACTGGCTGGGGAAAAACAGCTTTCAGACACCCAAGTCCTTCTCTAAGGAGGTAATGAAGTAATTGAACTGAGTTTATCAGCCGTAGAAAATGTAGGTGTGTTTAGCACTTGCTACTTTCCAAGTTTTAGTTAATGATCTTCAAATATTGTGCATCACACGAAGAGAATTAAAGAGTCACATTTAAAGACATGAGTGATTAGACAGTATCAAGCACTGAGTGCTGTAAGCTGACAACAGCTGACTCAGCTCACACACTGGTAAATGAAATAAGGCAACAGATGATGCAAATCCAAAATTTCTGCAGTAGCTGAATGGTTATATCTCACATTCTTGGTGAATAACCATCCCATTCTTCATTCATCAATAAGAAATATGATGTCTGGAGACTCCCTTCCTTAAATTTTTCTTAAATTCACCTTCCCTTCCTCCATTTCCTGTCACTATTCTCTTTCCTGTACATTTCCCTCCTTAATTAATCTCTTAGTCTGAAGAGAGGAAAGAACATTTTGAGTGGCTGGACATTGATATGCCAATCAAACTGACAACAGGCACAAGAACCTCCCCCTTTCATTCCTTTTCTGAGGATGCCTGATGTTCAAGGCAGGCATTCCTGCTTCAGTCCACATGTACCTCACCACTGGAAAGTTATCACTAAAATACAGTGAAGTAAGAAATATGCAAAAATATTGGAAAAAAGGTAACATACAAACTGAAAGCTGAGGTTCTGTGTGCATTTGGTGTCACTTGCCAGCCACCTAAATATTCTGCATGGTGGCATACATAACACCGCAGCAGCAGGAGCGGGGAGGAGATCAAATAAGTGATATGGAATACTCTTAACTTAGGACCTTACAGAGTTTCTGACTACTTCACTGGCAAGTATTCCTACTGCATTAACATTGGGGTTTTACAGAGCTTTTTACCTACAGTACCTTTTGGGTGCCTGAAACCTTTGGAGAGCTAGAATCATTTATGGGAAAAAAATATAATTAAGCGGAGTTCTTTCCCTAGGGAACATTATATGTTTTATTAATGTATCTGAGTGTTACCCCTGTAGGACAATTGCCATCTCAGCCAGCACAATGGAAACTTATTTGGGACCATTCTAGTTTCATTTATAGTAAATAGATTATTTTTTTCTAGATAAACCCAAAGTTATTGTAATTCTGCATTAAGCATCCTGAACCCTTGATTAGAGTTTGGACCGGCTTGACATTTGTCTTAACTGATATTTAAACAGATTGGCTGCAAGTTCTTTGAAGCTCAGGGGTGATACCCAAATAAAGATGGATACCTGTGGAGCATGTAACAGTTTTTGAGTCTGTCTTTATTTAGTAGCTGCCATGCCCGACAAGCTCAAGCAGAGAGGTTTCCTGTTCACAAGCTGTTATGAATGTGAAACATGGCATCTGACAGCATTTTTCCCACCACTTCTAAATCACAGCCATTTCCACCCCAAATCCCTCTTTTAATATAATGGGAAATGTTTGATTCTACATTAAATCTTCAAAGTTCTTGGTGATCTAATGGGAGAGTATTTTTGCATCCCTACTGACACTGCTGGTGTGCATGCATCCTAATGATAATTACTTCAGAAAGTCCATGGCAGGAGACTGTTCTTAGATCTTTAAATTCAAATATGCACCTGTAAATTTTGAGAGTAATGGTTCAAGTAGTGAAATTAGCTCATTGATACAGATATAATTCACCTACTTTTTTCCCAGACTCTGCAGGCACCTTATCCTCAGATTGTTTATCTCCAACCTTACTTTGCATTTCATTTCTAAATGTCAGTCCACTGGCAAAGGGAAAAAATCCTAGCCTTCAATTCTGAAGTAAGTTTCTTTATTACTTATCAGTGAATGAATATTAACTTTTTAATGTGGCCCTTCATGTAGGGGAACAAAAGATTGCTTCTTGCCCAATTCAGAATGAGTTAGTGGCAGATTATGCACTGCCAAATGGAAGTTTTCATGGTACCATAGAGTACATGCTTCCTTAGTCCCTGGCACACTGACACTTCTACAGCTTCAGGCTGAAAAAGCCAAGACCACAGACAGTATGAGAGACTACAGAGCAGTGGCTTTCAACCTTCCTGGATATGAGGAACTAGTATTCTTTCCAGCAGAAGTGGAAACACTTTTATAGCACAGTTACATCTTCTGACAGCCGGCTTACTTTTTCAAGCTATTTTTTCCCCCCTGTACTTCAGCGGTAGTCCTTGGGCTATTGCAGACCCTGGCTGAAAACTACTCTGCTGTGCTGGATAAACACTTGGGGAATATAATGTAATTTATATCACGCAAGATTTGTAAAATACAGGGCTTCCTGTCATCCTGTATCACTTGGTCAAGCTTCCTACTCTGTATGAGACGCATATCAGATATTAATTTTGCCAGTCTACAAAAACTGGCAGGACAGTCCCACACAAATAATCTGTGTATGAGCAGAGCAGCTCTGCATTACACTGCTGCTGTGCCCTGCAATGAGGGAATCACCTGTTCAGGCCTGCCTTTCATTTCAACATTTACCGAAGTCATGTGGCTACTTCTAAACATGATCCACAGGGAAACCATGAACTTGTATTCCCTGCCAGACCCAATGCTTATGAAGCCCCAGAAACCACCTCTGCCTCCCATTTGCTACCTGTTCCCTGAATACAGATAAATTCATACCATTGCCCAACATCATCCTTGATGAACTGAAGATCTCTCAACATTTTGGTTTGCAGACAACAGTAAAGAGCAGCCTACAAGGAGTGCCATTCTAAGTCCTTCACAGGGATAAAGGCGGTAACTCCTCACCCATTAAACTGCAGCTGACTGGGCAATAGCTTGGTTCGTCAAAACACAGCTCCTTCTTTGGTTTAGAGTCATATTGTTTGGTTTTGCTGTAAATAGCTTTTCTACCTACGAAAGCTTTTATCCAGTCTAGGAGGGTGTATGTGACAGTAAAACCGTTGTAACACATGTGGAATACACTGAAAAATGAGAGTATTGATCATTCATTAAAACCCAATGAAAGAGAAGTCCCTCTCACTCATGGTAATTAAGACTCCACAGTACATCTGGCAAGAGCAATCTATTAACACCAGCATGTTGCTGGATTTCCAATATTAATTATTTCATATTACATTTCTTTTTATCCAGGAGATAGTACTGAGGACTTCTTACTTTCCTTCTCTTTTCTATGGTATTAAGACGACTTTTATTTTTAAAAATTTCAGTGCTCCAGCCTAGATATAGATGCATTATTTGTATTTTGTTTATGTTTCATGAGTGGTGTTAATTTTATTCATGAATCCCTTGCAGAGCTGTGGGCATTTTTAGGAAACAAACAATAAAATTAGTTGAAACGACCCTACATTAAGCCATTTACGTGGCTCATTTATGAGCTTGATACATTCACTTCAAAAAGATCTGAGAAGACTAAAATGAGTAGAAATCACCAAATATTTACAATACTTTTTTAAAAATCTGAGACAGTCTTGCAAAAAAAGCTTAAACTCATTTTTGTCCACAACCCTTCAGCTCAGTGCACCATCTAGAAGGTACAAAAGTTACCAGGCTACAAATTTTGCTACTATTCAAGAGTTTAAGATAATCAAGTCACATTTTGTTCGTGTAATGAAAATTTAAGCTTCCAACAGACTTGTGTTGCAGCATCTCACTTTCATTAAGTTAAACCTTGCTAAACCTGTGATAAAATAATGATGATACCCTAAATGTGGGCACACACAAGCACTGTCTGAAACAGTTCACAGCTCTAAAAGCTGTCTCCATCAGGACTGTACAATCATGAAATGTGGAGCTATTTTCAAGACACCAAAACAGTTGGCAATTTCGCTGCACAACCCAGAATTCTGGCACAGCCTCTCTCAGCTTCTTAAAAACAATTCTGTCTCCACAGTGTGTAAAGTACCTGCCATGCAGTTTTGCTTGGATGTACAGACTGAATGTTTTCCATTTTTTTTTTTTTTTAAATTTGAAAGCATGGACCTGGCCAGTATCAACAAGAAGCCCTAGATGTTGTTGTAGCTGATGAATGCAAAAGGGTTTTATTTTCAAACAAATACCACATTGATGTAATTTTTTGATTCCAGATATTTTATTCCTGAAACAGGGAACCCAATCCTACTGATTCATGCTGACAGTTCTAAAATTTTATCCTCAAAAGAGTTCATCAGTTACGATGTAGGCTCTCCTCAGTCTTTGAAAAGGCCATGCAGAAATTAGTCTTGTGAACCAGAGCCCTATTTAGCACCAGAGACAAATACTCACAGGGAAAATCTAACAAACGTTGGTAATCAGCCTTTGGTTTTTGAGCTGTGGATGTGCGGCCGTTGTCCAACAGGGACATAAATGCACAGAGAGTGAACAGTAGCAGGCAACCCACTGGCTTTTCCATCATCATTACCCTTTCCAGACTCTCAAAACAATTTCCCAGACTCTTTGACAACTAGAGAAGTAAAGTAATACCAGGAACAGGAGTAAATGACATTACACACCCATCTTTGCTGGACATGAGGTAAGTGAGGGTTAGATGAGGCCAGGCCAAGCTGTGCAAACACCAATTTCATAGTGAGGAAAGTCCAGGACAAGTGCTAAGGATGAAATTTAACATTCAAATCTGAAAAATACGATTGCCGACCTGTGAATCATCAAATATTTTCATTTATAAGCTGTGCTCACATCTGATGTTTGGACAAGAAAGGGAGATAGGGCAAACTGATGCAATTTCAGCTTTGCCATGAAATCAGACAATCTGGCTCCAGTGTTCAAATATCCTGTACTAGAAAGCATACACAGCTTCCATTAACACTATTAAATGAAAAAAAGATGAAATTGCAGATACAGGAATAATAAACAACATGGGCATTTGCTATAAATTGAAGACTGCTCATATTCATAGCCTGGAAATCTTCCTTTGGGAATTTTAAGCAATTGTATTTGTTTGTTATGTTGGGGAGAATGTTAGATAAAGAGAACCAAAGAATGTCTACAACTTCTGTGCAGTATTCAAATAATGATCTACTTTTGACAGAATGCACTACAGGAAACCAAGCTGTACAACTGTACTGACCTCCTCCTCAACAGCAGAGGGATAAAAGTGGCTAAGGTTATATAAATAATTGTTTAATCCTGTAGATCTACTTCCAGTACTCTCATGTAGATGATTTCTAATGAAATGCCTTTCACAACAATGTTATTTTATCATGCAGAGATAAGCAAAATGCAGCAATGTCTTGCCTAAATACTTGATTATCAATAAACCATTTGGGTTTTTTTGGTTTTCTTTTTTGTTGGTTTTGGTTTTGGTTTTTTTTGTTTGTTTGTTTAATTGGACAGTATATCCAACATAAAATTAGATTTGAGATGTTACTTCTTGAAATGTTCTTCATGAATTTCACATGCTTCTTCTTTCTTCCCATCTTTCCAGAGAATCCCTATTTTAGCACTGACTCTGGTGTATATTCACAGTATTTCTAAGATACACAACCAGAAATCCAGGAGAGAACACATTATAACATCCTTGGTTATCCACTGAAAACAGGGCAGCAAGGCCTGACTAGTTAACTCACCCATAAATAATACGGGACTTCAGCCTCAGTAAAAGGCTCAAAAATTAAATAATAGGGTTATGGGTGTTTATCCACAGCATCTGATTTAACAGTGTAGTCATCTGAAGTTCAGTCAAACTTCCAGGTCAAGCTTTTCAAAGTACCTATTAATGTTTCACAACTGACTTGAGACTCTCCTGAATGAAGTCTCATTCCCAGAAAAGAGTGAAGGCCTGTCATTCTGAGGATGCTGTTAGCTGCCAAGCCAAAACCTCAGGTTTGTAGGATTTGCCCATATAGGGAAACACAGTGTGAGGTTCCTGTTAAACCACATTAGATGGGAGGCTGCAGAGAGACAGGGGTACACAATTACCTGTTCCTGCACAATTCTTTCTCAGTATTCTGAGCATGGCTAATCACCTGTCTACCATTGTGAGTTTTGCAGAGCACCTGGAGAAGAAAACATACTTCTTTTCTATTCCTATTCTGAAGATGTCATTAAACACAGTGATTTGAATGAAACTTCTGGCTCAGGAGGTCTTTAAGTCTCAAGCTGCATTCTTCCATTTCATGTTTTTTTATAATCTATTGGAAGCATCCACTGTTGGCCGCTGTCAGAAACTGCACATCAGGCTACACAGATCTTCAGTCAAACTTGGTCTGGCCAGCTTACACACTTTTGATTTTAAAAGATAAATACACATAGGTAGGGACCACATTCTTTGCATCCAATGTAAAGAGTCTTGATTTTGCCTTCCTGTACTGGGTGTAATTTAAAAATCTTTGTATATTCCATCAGCACAGAACATGAAACTAACTGGACAACAAGGAGAAATTAAAAAAAAATGCTTTAGGGGATTTCCAAAGATCTGATAACTAGGCAAACAAAACTGACATTCAAGAACCTCTATCCATATCCATAACTGGCACAAGTGACTTTTTAGGGAATTTCCTCCCAAGTGCGTATAGAGGTCTAGCAGATGTAGCATATAAAGGACTTTGAGTTTGTGTTTAGTTTGTGCAAATAGGTGATTCAGCCACTAAACTGAAAGCATTGCAAATTAAATGAAGGTATGATCACAGTCTAACAGTGCTTCCTCAGTAGGATGCACTGAGAAAATGAATTTAATTAAATAATTAAAAAAACCCCAACAGACTGGAAGGATGATTTTCATCATGGTCCAACGATAATATCACAGCTTTAAAATACCTGGTTAAATGCGAAGCACAAGTTCAGAATACTCTCCATTAATTTCAACGGAATTTGAACCTCACAGCTGCAGGGTCTTTGCCCTGATACACCTCATCCAACTTCGTAGATACCAACATCTGTGTCAGAAAGAAGACTCTTCAGACTTATCTGACCTATTTTTGTCTCCGATAATGCGCAGCAAACCGCATGAAGGAAATTTCTCTCCCTCAACCACAAAGGGAAAGCAAAGCAAATGGTTTAAATGGGCTGATCTGTACTACTGAAATCCACCCTCTGTCCTCTTCAGACAGCCCTGAAAAGCACAGGAGCTCTGCTAATACACCAAATGCTCAACAGCCAGAGCCAGGGCCTGCCTCCCTCCCAGTATAACAGACTTGATTTATTCTGAAATTTAGGTCTCTGAAGGAGTGCGGAGACCATAATCAAGTGCCTGAGCACAACTTCAATGCTGAACTAAATGAATTATAGGGTGCATTATTAATGATTGTAAGTAACTGACAAGCATTTGCCTGAGGACAGACAAATGCAGGAAGCAAATCTTTGTATTGATTCACATGTTAGTCTTGCAACTTGTGACCCCAGAAAACTTTTAAAACAAAGGCAGAAACACGTTTTCAAATTACCACAGGAAAAGTAAAGTAATCCCACCCCCACCAGTCGAACAATTTTACAGCCAGCAGACTGCACAAAACCACATGGAGGAGATACTTTTAATTAAGAGCAATATAAGGAAAATAATGGTTACTCGTATTCAGTCTAAACAATTATTAGCAAAAGGGCTTTAGTATTTTAAAGTAAGCCATTTAAGAAAGGCTTACTGTTTTAAACATAGGCTGTTTCCGATTATAAAGTAGAGCTTTTAATTAAGATTAGTAAGGCCTAATTCAAGCTATAATTTGGTTCCTTTAGTTAGCAAATGTCTATTAAAACCAAGCAATTAAGGTTAAATGGGTTGAAGCATTTAAAGCACTCCCTCCTGCTTCAAATACTATAATAGAAAAGACTATGCCAGGGACTAATTCAGACCAGAAGACATGTATTAATTTCCCTTAAGTTTTTTTACTTCCTTGCTGATCATAAAGTTTGTTGAAGAAGAAACTCTTGGCAAACTAGGTTTTCAGTGGAACAATATATTGTTAATAGTTTAAAAAACGAAATATAAAATACAAGCTCTTCAGTTTTATAAAGTTGGTTCCTACTATGTCTTTTTCTCTTAACTTCATAAATATCAAGAATAAGAATATGCACTAAACTTCCCAGTGGCATATTTCTGACTTTTGACAGTTGTGCTCATATTTGACATGCTCTTAAGCATAGATGTTGTGTGTGTACTTGACAGATAAAAGTAGAAGTAAACTACGATTTGTACTACTTACATAAATGGACTTCTAAAGCACTCACAGCTCACCTTCCATTTCCCATTTCTCTCATTTTCACAGCTTCTTCAAAGAGTGAAATTCTTCATGCTTGGTCCCATCTTTAAGATCAAGTTATTTTAGCAAGTTCAAGCCAATTGAGGTGAGCAAATCAAGGCTGTATTCCTGAGGGCACAAGAGTCTCCCCCACATCCCTCTGCCTGGCTGTGCCATAGCCCATCTCCAGCAGTACCCTCTGGTAACACACTCAAACCTTTCACCTGCCTTTTGGACTCGTCAGAACTCCCCCAAAACACCCAAATAAATCACAGTTTTAAAGACAACAGGCTGTCCTTTCCATCAAACAGGAGAGCCACAGAAAATGCTGTGTGCAAACAGGACCACTCAGGTGCTCTCACAGCTACAGGCACTGGGACTTTCCTTAGTGAATGGCAGCATTAAGGAAAACACGCTGGTCCTTCCAGGAAGTGCCTCACCATCCCTTGAGTCCAGACTCTGGCTAACTCAGACAATTGTATCATGTAACCCCACTCAGGATAAAGATTGATGTGGAGCAGGCTACAGCAACTGTCTGTTGCCTTTCATACAGACCACCAGAACACCTGTCTTTAAAACAGCTCAAAATTATGACTAGTACCTAATCATAACATCAATATTAATGGACATCACTAAGAGCCTTTCAGCATAAGCAGTACAGGAACGTATTCTAGTAACTCATTTCTAGTAACTCTTTTGTTTTTGTGCAGCAACATCCAGTGAAAGAACTCAGAAATGTGCACTAGAAACTTCCGTATTAACTCAAGGTAAAATATATCATTAAGCTATTCTAGAAAATTAATACTACTGCTGTTGCTATCCTGAATAGATTTCTATGTATTTCCTATTTAGAATAAAACCTGAAGATTTTGGGTTTTGCCCCATAAGACCGATAACATGTGATGCAGTCAACGGATTTTTTTAATAATGCAGTTCTTGCACTTCCCTCAAGAAAAAGATATTTAAAAAACACTTCAAAACAGACAGTGAAAGGATGCAAAGTGCCAGAGGGATAAAGAAGAGAAATATATTTAGTATACACCTAGATGTGATTGTTAATACAAAACTTAAGTGACAACACCTTAGAATTTGCCCATATCACAAAAAAGTATTTTCCTAGTAAACAATCATACTATAAACAATTTGATGGGGTTGTTTCCATTGTTAACACTTTTGAGAAAAGTGTACTATTAAAGTTCTTCCATCCTGAAGTCATAATCTCCACAAATGTAAAAGTGTGTGTATACAGAATAAGCTGCTGCCATTTTCACAAAGTGAAACATTCTACACCTAATGAAACAGACTATATCCAACCAAAGCATTTTAGTACTCAGGTTTTTATTACCAGATAACAGGCTGAAGTTGTCTCTTCCTCTCTTATACCCATTCCCTGGCTCACTCTTACAGCAGAACAGTCACAGGTCAGAGAAATCCTGGCAGCCCTCCTGCCCTCATTTGTTTCTTGCACTCTTAATATGTCTGCATGCTCCCATCTGAATAGAGGTAAAATTGCTTCCTTAGGAATTCAAGCCAAGCAAAAGCCAGAGGGTTCCACTTCCATCCGCCCTCTAGTAGCCAGACAGTGCAGTTAGCCTCCCTCATGGCTTTGGGTTTGGTCTGCAGCACTGCCAAAGGAGGCTGCCTTCCCCCAGTGTGCCCATGCACACAGAGCCATCATGAGGGCCCGTGGGAAAATCCCAAATCAGGAGCAGGAGTGAACTGTTCAGAGCACTTGCCTTTGCAGAGAGTTGTGTACCAAGACCTGCACAAAGATCAGGTGAACTCCACCACTGTGCAAGCAAGAATTGGGCTGCTTTAAGAGAAAAGCGGTGTGGGGGAGAAGGAGATGCAAAGAGGAGCTTTGATCACACACATCTTTAGACAGGTTGGCATGCATCAGGAAAAAATGGAAATTTCTAAATAAAGCTGGACTTGGGTACTTTGTAGTTAGAGAAAAACATTGGTAAGTCTCCAAGTCACAGGTTTTATGGAATCTTTTTCCAACAAAATTTTGAAAAAAAAACGTGTGAAAAGAATAAAAGCACAACTCTACTTGGTAGAGACATTGACATCTCTAGAGGTATGAAGTCAGATATCAAATTCCTTCTATGCATGTGCTGCCAAACAATTCAGATATGCAGTACCCAGCCTACTTATTCAGCAAAGCAAATACCCCACTTACTTCAACCCCTTTTTTCCACTATAACAGGGAGACTGAAAGTTCTGAATGATGACCTCTGCTTCCAGATAATGAAATCAGATCAAAAGCACTTCAGTGCAGTTCCCCTCTTACAACCGCAAGAACTAGAGTGCACAGCAGTAATGTCCTGTAGTATTTTCAGCAATGGTATGTCCAACAAATGCCTATTTCTGCAGAGGTTCTCCTTCTCTGAAGCACCTTCTGCAGCAGCACCCTCCCCTCCAACAACATTACTAATCACGAAATTGGCATTATGCATTGGTCTTATTTTATTCCCTCGGTTAAATTTTTGATGCTCTCTGAGCACGATGTTAAATGTAAGGACTGACAGTGGTTCACGCAGATTAAGGCGGGGGAATGATAGTATGAAGCTTAGCAACCTCACCCTGAGAGAGTAAATGAAAATTGGCTTTTATATTCTCTGAGATAACAGCTCATCTGCTTAATAAATTGATTGTAAGAATCAAAACAATCTGAAAGTTGTTTATTTAATATTTCTGATTTTTTGATGGCTGTTCTGTAAAACATTGTCAATAAAAGTGAAAGCATGGTCTTGAATTTGATACATTGCCTATGGATCCTACAGCACCAAACAAACTGCACTAAGTTTAGGTCTAAAGCATGTGCAAGATCAAGGTCCTAAATCACCTTCTTAAATGATCCAGGTTCTTTTAAAATTCCTTGAACACTGAAAGAAAAACTGCAACTTCCTACAGGCTCCAGAGAAGCAGCACTGTAACATAAAACAAGGCAGTAGCTTCAATTTAATAAAGCACTTAAACAGAATTACGTTAAAAGGTAACAGTTTCTTAAGATTAAGCACGTGCTTGAGTACTCCAGTGATTCATGGCACTTGAACAAAAAACATCTTCCAACTGTAATGTAAGGGTATTCCTTTTGCTCAGCATCTTAAATGTGTAGAAAAGTCTTGAAATTTCAAGGGGGTCTGTCAGACCCTATCTTCAGTTTCTTATAACACTGCCAAACATTTATGTATTAAGTACATTTTTTCTTGCAAGGTATCTGCTTTAAAGCAGGTCTTTTTTTAATTTGAAATTTAAAACAAATATATATACACTAAAACAAACTAAGGAAAAAACCCAGGAAGTCAGCTTTTTTCTTAAGGGATTATATGGAAAAATCACTCCTTTGCTATGTTTAAAAAAATCTCCCTCAACTGCTTGAACAGATTTAATACTCCCAGATTTTGTTTCCAATAAGGTGTCTGGGAGTTACCTTTCAGGAGATCTCTCGGGACAGAATAAGATGGTCAAATTACAGCTGAAAATTTACCAAAAAGAGAAATAATTACCTAAAAATTCATTAGCCCCTTCCTTTCCCCCAAGAATATAATAAATTCAAAGCTCAACAGGCATCTTCTGAAATTTAGGCAGTTAAAGTTTTCAAAATATCCTTCTTGGTAGGTGTTTTTTCAACCTTATGCTGTAGTTTCACACCACAATGGCTCCAGAAAGTTAACCAGATCAGGAAATCCATTCACCACCACTTTCTCCCTGCCATGTGTCTCAGTCTCTATATCCGAGTTCATTGACTTTTCAGTGTAGAAATGCTTACAGGGCCAGGCTGTACTCCTTTGAGTTTTCTTCCACTTTTGGGGGTATTATTTCAGTGATACTCTGCACAGAATAGCCCCAGATCAATTGCCCCTGTGCAAAAAAAAAAAGGGAACCATCATGGAAAAGGAATTTCCTAAATGAGTGCACAGGGAGTACTACTCCTTTTGCCACTAGACTCCAGGCACATTTTCCCTACAAATTCCTGCAGTACCTCCTCCATCCCAGGACTGCCTGAAGTTTGGCCAAACCTGCCCTGCATTTAAGGCTCACAGCTCTCCTGGGCTAGAACAGCCTGGGACCGGTACCATGGGTACAGGGACAGTATCCACCATGCTCTTCCTCAGGTACAGACAGTATCCACCATCCATGATTCCCATTACCTCCACAGTGTCCTGACAGCAGGGATGCTAATGAACAGGGATGCTATCTGGCTCAATTGCAGAGGAGACAAAAGCAGCATTAGTGCAGCTTTTTTGGGCAAGGGAGCAGCAGGAAGTCATGTTCCCTAACTCCTCCTCTGCCATCATCCCAGCAGAGGCTCCCTGATCATGTCCTGCATCAGCCTCAGGTCAAAGAATGTGTATTTCAGCAGTGCAGTGGACACACATGGAGACAGTGCCCATAACCAAAGAGGAGTTTACAAATGATGGCAATCAGCCAGGCAAAGATGGTTTTCCAGCCTGCCACCGAGGGAAGAGCCATGGGTCTTCAGGGGGTGGAAACAGCAGGGAAAATGCTGAGGGACAGGTGAGCTCTGAGCTGCTGATGGGGGCCAGGAAAAAGGTGGAGAAAAAGCAAGAAGAAGGGGAAATCTGAGATCTGGTTGGAGCTGTTTTGACTTAAAGATGAAACTCAAGGGGAAGGACCAGCAAGTGGCACTTAGAGCTGCCAGTGCTCCAGGCCCACAGGTCTTGCTGTGGGACACTGGCTCTCAGAACAGTGCTGCTGTAACTGCAGAAAGACCCTGAGAGGACAGGGGAAGGAAAGCTAAATGACATAATTGAAAATACATGGGAAAAGAAACAAGAGAGAAGCAGGATTTGCAGAAGGGAAACGACAAGGTTAAAAGACACCTGAGTAACAGAGTATCCAAGACAACAAAATGCAGACTGCAAGGAAAGGAGACTGCACCAGAAGTAAAGGTGAGAGGTGGGAAAACAAGGAAAAGCGGACAGTACCTGGCAGATGTAAAAAGAATGAAGACAAAAGAAGGACAGACTTATTGAGCTTAGTACATTTTATTTATGCTCCTTCATTTCATTATCATTTTCCTGGCAGTTAATTGACATTGTGTATCTGGGTGGAAGGAAGTTCCTTCTAAATACCAAGTTTACATCACCCCAGGAGATCACCCTGAGTTCTGCAGCTAAGCAACTGTTAAGGCTGATGAAATTTTATATATATTTATAAGTTCCCAGAGTACCCATAGACCATCCAGCAGACAGGGATCTTATCAACTATTTAGAGAAGTGTCCTTGGAAAAAAAACCTTCTTCATTTCCAAATTGAGAATTACATGTAACGCTGTAGAAGAATGAGGCCCATATTTCATATGGGATGTTATTTGTTTATGCAAAATACAGTGATATTTATCTCTAATAAGCATTTCTGGAGAGATTAAAAAAAAAAAAAAAAAGTTGGAGTGAATGTTCTTTCTCTAAGTCAAAATGGAAGATTTCCAAAGTGGACCACCGGGGGAGCTGTTCACTAAAGCAGCATTATGGGCTGTCAAAATGCAGCTCTGAGAGGTAGGACAGGGTCGGGAAGGGAGAGGAGAAAACAATAGGGTTCGTGACACATGGGTACTGATGGCCCTGGGAGCAGTTAAACAGGGCATGTCAGCCCAGCTAAGGGATATTCTGGTTTTAGTGGATGAACTACTGAACAAAGTTGGGAAACTAAAGCAATTTGAATAAATAAATAAATAAAATCAAGGCTCAACTCTGACCAAAACAAAAGCCCTATTCACTGAACAGAAAGCAGCATGAAGGAGGAAAAAGAAAAAAGTTATCATAAGCTGTTAATTCACTTAGGCTGTAATAAAATTCTGATTTAATACAGAATGTTCTCAGGAGTATTTTCTTACTTGCTGCTACTTCTCCACTTCCCCATCCCCCAAGAAAATTCATCCCCTGGTACAAGTTAGAAAACTCACAAGTCAGAATTGAGTACTAAACAGTGCCAGACAATTCTAACAAAAAAGGAGAAAGACAAAAGAAGAGATATAGAAGGCCTCAGAATTCAATGCTGGGAACACTTTTACCAGCCTAAACCAAATAAAATGCATCAAGCTACCCAATGAAAGAGAAAACAAGAAGGCAGTTACCAGCTCAAGTCAAAGGAGCTAGTTTATATTCTCTATCCTTCAGTTTTTGACAACATGTACTGCTTCATTGTGAAAGCTGCTTTCAGTGAAATCAGCACAGAGGCTCACCCAGAGTAAAGCCATAATCTGTGTGAATCAAACTGGGAAGGAAGACTTGACCCTGGACCAGAAATCCCCGTAAAATGTGGAGATGGCAGAGTGTGTTGCTCTTTGCTCAGATGGGCTGCTGCAAGCCAACCTCACAAACCCAGCAGCACAGACTTGGAGAACCAGGTCTCATGTGGAACACAGCCCTTAGGGGAGGGTGACATGAACTTCAACACATGACATAAGCACCATCTGTCAAGGTACTGTAGCCCCAGAAGGCACAGCAGCTTCAGCACCTAAATATCCACTGCAGGCCTCATTCAGGAGATCAAGGGAGTCCTTGAAAGTGTTAATTCACCTTCTACTGCAATTGGAAGTAAGTTAAGGAGTCAGTTAAGCTGCATTGTTCAGTGGCATCACTGTTATTCTGCAGAGACAGACAGAACAAGTCTAAGCTCACTAGAGTTGTGCAAGCATCAAGATGCCCGAGTTTCAGAAACCAAAGAACACCCAACAGTGTCCCAGCTCTCACAGGGAGTCATCACTGAAGATGACTCACTTAAGAAAGAATTGCTGAGAGCGGATTGATGGGACACCACGGAGCTTTTAAAAGAAATGGGATCATTTTTCCACTTAAAGGATATCCAGAGGTGCCTTACTTATCCCTGCAGACAAAAGGAGGCTCTAGTATGAGATACTGGATTGGGAGCTGGGAATAAGAAGTCTGGAAAGTCCTGTGTTTCCAGGTTGATTGATTCAGAGCAGCATTGTCACGATATTTGGATTCACTTTTTAAGAGCATGAGAAGAACACAACAAGTATTTCAAAGACCATAATAAAGTGAAAATCCAATGACTGAGACCATGAATGAGTTTCGTAAGGAAATGAAAGATAAAACAGGTCAACAAGAGTAAAACGATAAGATAAAATGATAATTCAAACCTGGAGAGTCAATCATTATTATTAAATGAAAGTGATGAGATGTTTTTCCAGTTGCTAAGATTTGTTTAAAATCCACTAAAAACAGATCTAACAAACAGGTACAAGTAGAAACTTGGCTTCACATCCACAAAACTGCTGAAGATGATAATGGCTGGTCAGAAGGGACAATTGGTCTGTGTTTCTAAATGGACATATGCAGAGGCTGAAAATACCTGTGACTGAGGCAGGAATGGTTTATCTTATTTTGAGATTAAGCCCATTTAAGATTTTGATGCTTAAACCCAGTGAGGTGCTACCACTGGGGCAATGAAGAATAAAGGCCTTCATTGCAGATTATTACCATCACCTGCCTATTTATCTAGAATGATTATTTACATTAAGAAAAAAAAACACAAATACATGAACACATGACCAACTTAAATCACTAGATCTGCACAATCCCACTCACCTAGCAGTCAAGCAGAACTGCTGCTGATATAGCACAAATTTCCAGTGTGAGCAGAAACCTGAAAATCACCCTCTCAGGCCAGACTCTACCAAGACTTTTTGCCATGGTATGCGTATGTTGCCCTCAGCAAGAAATCCATCAACAACATGATGAAGCTTCACAGGAAAATTAAAAAAAAAAAAAGAAAAAAAAGTCCAGCTGAAAGTTGTGAACATTTCTCTTCTGCACAAAAAGTTCAAGAAACATTCTAACAACTGTATGAGATTAATTATTAAAAGAACTGAAGCATAAGTCTGAAAATTCTATGAAAGACAGTGGAAAAAATGCTCCAAGAGGAAAATCTCAGTCAATATGGGAAAGCACAGAGTAGAATTTAACAATCCAGAAGCAACAGGTCCCAGTAAATGTGTCTTAAGGGTCCTACACATGTAAGGTATAATCCAAAAGGAAAAAACCAACAGCTAGAGCAACTCACTGAAATTACATTCCCACTGAGGATGAAAAGTAGGAAAAGGGAAAAAAATCAATCTATAAAATAAACTTAACACTAAGTAGATATAAAATGGGCATAGGTAAACATCAACCAACAACTATACAGAGTATTTTAACCATTAATGGTTTGAGAGTTTGGAGTAGTCAGAGAAGTAGTATGGGGTAAAAACCCCAAACAACTGGGTTTGAGAGCTAAACCCCTTCATACACAGTTCAGTGACAGAGGATCCTACAATTGCAAACACGCAACATTGCATCGGAGACAAAGAATGCTCTGTCAAGGCATAAAGAACCCCAGGACCTGGAATCCTTCTGAACCTTTCGGAATTTCTATTGCTTTGACACAATTTTGTTGAGATATCAACCTGTGGGGAAGCCAAAATTCAGTGCTGAGAAGGTAAAGGACAAAGTCCTATGGATCATGAAAGATCATGCCTGCAGCTAAATCCAGCTCACTGCATTTGAGAACCTGACTAAAATCACAATGGGGAAGACTTCTTAGGTAACAGCAGGTCTGCCAGGGCAAGCAAATCAATTAATCATAAATTAATGGATTTTGTATATTGCTTAGAAATAGAGAATTTTTTTTAAAAAAGGTTATCTGGGTTGGACACATTATTCTGTCCTATGAAAATGCCAGCTAGAGAATTTGTGTTCAAGGAATATTGCTACATTATGTGATATGGGAAAATATCATGGCAATGCTAGACCACAAAGCTTTACAAACCATAACAGATACCTGATTAAAGAAACAAAAAAGGTGAACTGAAATCTACAGAGGGAAGCAGAAGACAGGACACAAGAAGAACGAGGAACTCTTCTGTCTGGAGAAATAACTGTGCTCTGTGGAGAGGAACAGGTCAAGTTGTTCAGACAAGAAAGCCCGCCAGAAAAAAAAAAAAAATGAAGAAAATGATCTGTGAACTGAAAAGTCATCCTCAATCCTCATAAACTCTGAAGAAACCCAGGCCAAAAGACATTTTGAGAGAAAATCAAAGTTCAGAAAGAAATTCCCTACTGAAGAAACTTAACAGACTGTCAGGAAAATGTTTCATTTCCATATAATTGCTGCTAGAGTTCTCCACATGTCCTTAAAGAATATTTATGTCATACGTATTTCTCCCCACCCTTCAGCTCATAGCAGCAAACCCTGAGCAAAATCCCGCATAAGTGGCTGGGCTCCACATTTACTGCATTGGCCCAAGGATCCCATTGTTTAGAAATAATATAAATAAATACACAAGAGTACACAAATACATACTGATATACTGGACACATTTGTACAACTATGTGCTCCTACAAATCATCCAAAAAACGCTACTTCACATACTCTACCCCTTGCTCTAAAATGGATTTTCAGTGTACAAAAGCAATGTTTAAGACTACTGTTTAAAATGAAAAAACATGCACATTTCTAAATTAATTGCAATGCTTCAATACAACCTAAATCGGCAGCTTACTAAAATTTACCAGAATGAATTTGACAGTATAATAATATCTTTAAGCTCACTGTACTGTATGAATGGCAATTCTACTTGTTCAGTAAAATCTGGCTGTATGGGAGAGCCTGGGCTATAAGTGAATTAGTTATGACATAAGGAATGCTCTTCAGATACGAAGCAACATTGGTAGATTGCAACAAACTTAGCTAAAGAGGCTCTTTTGGGATATATATAAAGACTGGGCTTTAGAATCAAGACAAGAAACATGTAATGACCCAGTTTTGGTTTTAGCACAACAAAAACAATCCAGTGGGCTTCATCTTTGTTAACACTCACTTTTATCTTAAAAGATAATTTCTAACAGCTGATCACTGAGGTTGTCTTGCCACAGAATACTTAATACAAATCAATTAAGTGGGTCTGTTTATTTCTGTAGGTTTTGAATACTTAACCTCAAGATGCAAAATAAACTCACTCGCCATGTACAGCAGGCCTGAGGGAGATCTTAGACCTGCCACTGACCCTTTGTGAAGCTTTCTGCTTCTACCAAAATTTGATATTAATTACCAACTTAAGACATGGAACTGATGCAGAATCTTTAGAACTGTTAACATAATACTTTAGAAAACAAGTTATATACCATGCACAGTAACACCTGGTTTAGACAGCTTATATTACCTGACTAATGCTGAGCATCCATGCAGAACATGTTGCAGTCTGCCCCAGTTTACTTATCAGACTTGTCAGACACTAAATTCTATTAGATATGAGTTTGGTATCAGACACAGATGTTCCATTTTTCTGTACATCATTACAAGGATCTATCTTTTTTTTTTACTACTTCCTGAGTTTAGGATTTTCTTTTTTTTTTTTTTTTTCCTTTTTTTTTTTTTTTTTACTGAGCCAAGGCAAGCCAGCCAAAGAGATACTTGTGTATTAGACAAGCACGAATATAACCCATGTCTACCACTACACAGAGCCCAACAACTAAAATATGAATAGCTCAAGCTAAGGGAACTTTTAATGTAGAAAACCAATACAGCAAGTACCAATGCCGAGAATGCTGTAACCTCCACAGATGCGGCCTTGGGTCTGCATTTTCTCAGAGTTCTCTAGCTCTTTCCCTGGAAGGGATGAATAGAGAAAGAACTGCTGCTGAATGATTATCCTGTTTGCAAGAAAGAAAATCTGGCTTCCAGAGGAACAGCAGCTCAGAGATGCTAGAGAACCAAAAGGTGGACAGAGTTTGTCAATTTAAGCCCAAGGCAGAAAAATATGACAACCACAAAAATGCTTTCTGAGGGTACTTGAACAAGCATTTTGGAGGTCCATGGAGAATAATATGTGGTTTCAAATTTTTGTAGACCAAATTAATTTCTAGGTCTTCAATCTTTTTAATGGACTGGCTATAGATGTTCTGCCATAGAAGGAGAGAGACTTGGAAGGAAAATGTTATACCTACTAAGCATCTACAAGTAGGAAAAAAATCACAGTCTTGCATCTTTTATTTGGAAGGCATTCTGCTGTGATTACAACATTTGTCCTTTTCACTAGAAAATCTCTCCACTGAGATTCAACAGAGAAGATGAGGTGCATAAAATCCAAAATATGAGTGTACACAGAGCCTAATAAAACCTGATAGGTCTTTTTCAATTACAAGACTGATGTGAGGACATAGAGAAGTAAAGTAAGTTTTTTCAAGTCTGTATAAGCACAATAATCTGAAATGCTTCCTTTTAACATAATGTTCCAAGGACTAGAAATACACGATCACGACATATGTGAAGTGTCACCGAGAAGCAAACTCCAGCGTCCTGTTTGAAAAGGTACAGAAAAACACCTTCTATAATTTGTCTGTGGAAAACAAGGTGAGTCCTTTCCATGCGCTCTCTGCTGGGGAGCTGGCCAGGGGCCCATCCCATCCCATCCCATCCCATCCCATCCCATCCCATCCCATCCCATCCCATCCCATCCCATCCCATCCCATCCCCGGACCACACCCACGTGTTTGGCGCGGCGCTTCGAGCCCCAGGGGCAGCGGGCCCAACACTGCCCAGGAGGAGCTGGTGCTACCGGGGAACGCCACCCCCTCACGCCCTCTTTTATATTTTATTCTTAAGAGCGGGCTGGCGGGCACAAGGTTTGCGTTGCCGGACAATTAGCAAAAGCAGCAGGGGGATGCTTGCCAATAAACACCCAGATTTGAGGTTAAGCAGCTGTAAATCTGCATTAATCGTTTCAGGAATTCAGCTATTTACAAAAGCTTTTAAAGAGCAAACAAATAGGAGAAGGAGGGGAGAAGAGACAGGAGAGGAGCCGGTCTGTCCTTACCTTCACACTGCTTCCCTTCCCCTTTGTAGCCCGGCTTGCAGATGCATTTGTAGGATTTTGGTGTGTTTTGACAAATTGCGTCGATGTGACAGTCATCCGTAGCTTCGGCGCACTCGTCAACATCTGGAAGCACAGAAGGAACCCCAAGGGGACAGATAAGAAGGGAGACCTGAGACGCAAAACCCCAGGGATAAAACTCCCCTTGAAGCTGTTTGCCTGCCTGCCTACCTAGTGTCATGCTGGAAATGAGAACATCTAAGGATAAATACCTAAACCGGCCAGTGTGATATTCCCCTCAAGTCACTTATAAGCACTGCTCCACGAAGCTGGAGGGACTCGATCTCACATTTCTGCACTATAAATGAAATAGTTAGACGCTAGAAATTAGCTTCTGCTGTATAAGTCTGCTGGAGACCCACATCTTAGTAAAAACAAGAGAAGACTTTAATTACCTATAAGAGGAGAAAAAAAAGACCACTTGCATGTTCTAGCACAGGGATTTTCTTAATTTATAAAGACAGACCCTAGTTTAAACAAACTATGCTGGTGAGGGAACGGGAAAAAGAAATATTTGAGCAGCAAAACCACATTAATGCTTTTTACTGAGAAGCAAAAAAATAAATAAATGGAAGACCATATGAAATTCGGTAAGGTAGAGTGGAGGAAAGCAACCTGCAATAACATCATCTACTTGGACTAATACTCATTTAGGAGGAAGAAAGTCCCAGCAGTCGTCTCGGCCCCTGCTCGGGTGGGTGCCTTACTGGGTAAGCCTGACTCTAAAAGGGGGGACCCAGACCACTTTCTTTGCTTCCAGAGTAGGAAGCCTTTACAAACATTTCAGTGACGGGCATTCGTTCCCTCCCTCGGACTTAAAGAGGATGGGGAGGGAGGAGGATCAGACAGAGTCGATATTTGGTAGTCGTGGGAATGTTAATGAAGTGAGCATAGGGAGAAAAAAAAACAAACAAAAAACCAAAACAAAAACCCCAAAACCAAACAAAAACAAAAAAAAACACAAACAAAAAACCAAAACCAAAACCAAACCAAACAAAAAAACCCCAACCAAGTCCGACCTATTGAGGGATGGGATGTGCTGGGAACATGGGAACACTTAGAGCCATGCCTAAGTTGCCCCGCCCCCCGCACTGCCCACTGCCGCTCCCCGGCCACCCCGGACTGCAGCGATGCCACCGCACCCCGGGCACACCATGCGGGCAATCCTGCACCTCCCGGGGGAGCTCCTCCTCGCCCCACGCCACAGCCGCATCTAGGGCTGCCGGGGGAACACGGGCAGGCAGGCAGGGAAGCGGGCGGGCGGCCGGAGAGGGACCCGCAGAGCTGCACAGAGCACAACCCCCGCTTCATGGTCAGGAAGTACCGAGGAGACAGGGGTGCCGCGGAGGGAGGCAGACGGGCATCCAGCGAGAGGCATGTGCAGTTGGTTTCATGCCAATTAGATTAACAGATCCTCAAAAAGGTGCACTAAAGTGAAAACAGTTTTATTGTTAGCTTAAAATCCTAACGCTAATTGTTTCAGAAGTGCTCACTCAGCCATCTCCAGTGATAACACACGGATCCTTCAAAGTCACCAGGAACAGGAGGGGGGCTATTTAGAGAGGGGAGAATAAGCAGACATTGTAGCATGGCACACAGCAAAGAACTTCTCTGAGAGGTGCAGACCGGGGCGGCCCCGCGGGGCACCTCTGGAATCCCAGCGAGAGAATTGCCCGGACTATATCTGTTGTTGTAGAGGTTTTGCTTTTGTATTTTTTTTTTTCTTCTTAAGAAAGAGGAGAACAGAACACCGAGCGTCGTAATTTTCCGGACTAAGGCAGAGCTGCTGTAATCTGTTACCTTCTTTCTTGTCCATTCGTTTATTTTTACCGCTGAGCCAGTTCAGATCTAGCTATGATTTACGTAAATTAGCTTAGGTGTTGCCTAGATCAGGCACAGATTCAGTCAAGCACAAGGAGAAAAGAAGTTTTGGGGGGGGTTTCTCTGCGTTTTTTTTTTTTTTTTTTTTTTTTTTTTTAATGCTTTGGTTCATACTTTTGAGTCATTAAACCGGCACCCATCAAGACCAGCAAAAGTGACAGCTGGACTCTTTATAATGCCGTCAAAAATTCAAACTGCATTGAGCCAAGGGGGACATTCACAGCAACCAGAGGATGCCTGGGAGTCAGGCGTGAATGCCAATGAGTCAAATGAAAGGGCAAAACCAAGTATGAGCCCCTGCTCTGCTCCACATCTCACATTGCATTGCTCGGACTTTTAAGAACTTCTAGGCTGACTTCGTTCATTTTGTTACATTTAAACTCCTTCATCCGAGGAACAGGGATTTTTTTTCCACACCCTCCCCCTCCCGCCTGCCCCCGCTCGTACTTCACCTTAAAAGATTTCTCCTCGCAAAACTTCAGAGCCTTCATGTATTTCCTTCAGAAATCACACTGGGCTTGCAACATTCCAAAGCAGATAGGATTGGGGGGGTGTTTGATTTTTGGTTGGGTTTTTTTTTTTTTTTTTAACACCGAAGCAAAGACAAAGTATAATTACAGCTATTAAACTGATAGGAGCGCCGCTGTTAAAAAACACCAGGTCTTTGGGTTAATGCGCAGACAGAGAAAACCTATGAAGATATCCCAGCCAACGCTTGCTCTGCGGAGTCTCCAGGGCTCAGCATAGACTTATCTCGCAGGCACTCAAGGAAAGTAACTTTTTCTTCCCCATCTCTCCCTGCAGAAATCCCTCGGCTCCGGCTGTGTCAAACGCGAGAAAACGCCTCCCCACCGCAACTTCCAACACCCTCGGCGCTACGAGCAGCGAGAAGCGACCTCCCCCTGAGCACCTTACGGCGGGCAGAGGAGAGCGGACAGACACGGTCCCCCCGGGGCCGCGGCTCCGCGCCGCCCGCGCCTGCGGAAGGCTGCAGGGCGGCGGAGCCCCCTCTTCTTACCTGCGCCCCCGCTGCCTCCCGCCAACCTGCCGGCCCAGGCGAGAGCGAAAAGCAAACAGCAGCGCCGCGAAAAGCAAACAGTGCCCATGATAATGATGCGATCCCCGGTGCCTGTCTGCGATAAGGGACGCGCTCGGGGCCGGCCGCGCGGAGCCGCCGGCGCTGACGCCCTGACAGCGCCCCGCTGATTCGCCGGGGCTCCCGCGGCGGGGGCGGTGCCGGGGCGGGCCGGGGGCAGAGCCGCCCCCGCCGCTGCCCCCGCGCCCCGCCGCCCCGGGGAGGGGGTGCTCCGGCCCTGGGGAGCCGGTCCCTGCCCCGGGCGGGGTCTGCTGGCGGGGCGTGCGGCGCTGCCCGGCGTGGCAGAGCAACCCGGCTCGCTGCCGCTCCGACAGGTAGGGCCGGGCAGGGACCGGGCAGCATCGCCACCCTCCGCGCTGCGCCCCCCCGCGGCTGGGGCCGGCGCTGCGGGCGCGCCGGAGGATGGACGGACAGACAGACGGACACCCCCACGCCGCGGCTGTGAGGGCAGACAGGCCGGCGGACACTGCCCATCTCCTTGGCAACCGCGACCAGGGATCCTTCCCCCTTCTCGGGTTCAGGCTAAAAGACAACTTTTTTTTTTTTTTTTTTTTTTCCTTCCCCCCGCTCCCCTGCCTACCTCCTAGCTTCAGCTACCTCCTCTCCCGCTTGCCACGGGTCATCACCAGCCGCTGGCTTCCTCCAGCATTTTATGGGCTTTGCTGCGGAGGCCAGTGCGCCTTTCCAGCCCTGGGTTTGCTCCTCAAAGCCCTTCACTCGGGCCAACCACGGGTCCGCAAGTGATCCCTGCGGTCCTGGCCCGTCCCGGGGGAGATCTTCTCCCCAAAATCATCTCCGCCGCAGATGGAGGTGTGTTATTGTCACCACCACCTTGGAAGCGAAAATCCTTCACTTTCGAACCCAAACATGAGACATTTCTCCCCCCCGAGGCAAGCTCCATGACCCTAAACTCTTTCAGACTGTCTTCAAAGGACTGAAATAGCTGGTAAACATCCCTTATTACGGCCGTGCCGCCCCTCTTCGCTCTACACCTTTCGTTCACAGCTACCCCACTGCTGAAATGCTTTGCTACTTTAGGTTGTTTCAACTCCTAATTCCCGTGAGAGGCTGTCTGTCTGTCGTGTATGAATTCCACTTGGCGTCTGCAAGATAAATACACCCTGTCATAGCCTTAGATGCCTCTTTTTGACAAGTTCCTCCCAAATGTATGTATATGACATTATAATACACTTGCCCAGAAAGTAGCACTATTAAGTACTTTTAAGCTTGAAGAGATGGGAAGGAAATGTAAGAAGAGTTGCTCAGCCCAGCTGCGTGTTTAGTAAAACTCCACACCACGGTCCTTATCCTCCAATAAAACTAAACCACTACTGCACGCTGCCAAAGCTGTTTGCTTTCCGCGTGTTTACACCCCTACTTTGGGCATTCCCGTCCTTAATCCCTTAGGGGTGGGGTTAGGGGTATTGCTATTTTAAATCCGGACGCTTATTTTTTGTGTGTGTGACCCGGCTGAGGTGCAGCGGTGGATTCCATGCCCGAGCCTTCCATGGATACACCACGGCGCGTCCGTGCCGCGGAGGTCCCCAGAGGGACCACACGGTGCCTTGGAGCGCCACCTCGTGACCGTCACAGCAGAGCCACCCAAGGGCCGTTCTTTTCCAAGATTTTGGAAGACGGAGTTTTGTCCTAGGTGAAAAGTAAGGCTAAATCTTCTCTCCCTCCCCCCCCCCCCCATTTGTTTCTTTCTAAATATTTCACAATTTGCCTTTTCGTTCAATTTCATGGAATCATACTAAAATTTATCGTGGGATAAATAGTTCAAAAAAGTTTATATTTCATGAAGGAATCCACTAGAATTGTCTTTAAACCAACCATCTCAACTTTTAAAAAAGCCAGAGTGCAATGAAGAAGTTTGCCAAAGCAACAAAATACTTCCACTGCCTTGATGACTTGCTCTCTGCTGTGCATTAGAAGTGTCATGTTAGCTGCATCTGTTGAGTTACAGAAATCACCACACTGTGATCACCACTGTGTGCTGCCTCTGTACATTTGTAATCTATAACACCTGTATGGCACTCAGGAAAGGCAGTCCCCTTGATCCGAATCTCACATTGTCTATATATTTCCTCATATGCTCCGAGGGTGGCATACAGCTGAAAAAATACATGCATACATACATGAAAAAATGATCAGGCATCCGTTTTCTAGTGAGCTTGTTGTGCATTTCCTTAAACCAAGATCCTGACCGATAGAATACATGAGGAAATACAAAATTACTGTATTTATTAAAAGAGAGCCTGAACTGTAAGTCAAGATTATCACATAAAATAAAGAACATCATCTATAATGTCAGGCTGAATATTTCCAGATGGGTCTTTTCAGTCTTCCTTGCTAAGGGACACATCTTAGAAAAGGGATCCTTGTAGATTTCCACCGTTTCCACATGTAATTATGTTCCTGTGCTTGGTTATAATAATCTAACATCATCTCTATGTCAATTCCACAAATAATTCTGTGAAAAATTTAATATTAGAAATAATGACTAAGCAGATTCTTCCAATGTGGACAGTAAAAGCCAGATTCATGACTAAACCTGCTCTGAGTAAGGGAGATAAGCAAGAGCTACCCAGGCTGCCAGTGGAGCCAGCCCAGCCTGGGGAGCATCTCCAGTGTTTCAGCTCCCTACCAAAGTACTTTAGCTCTGCCTAAAAACCTTTGAGCAGCATGTTAATTGGTTTCTAGTGTTCTTCCATACTAATGCCCTTAAAGCTTTGGCAACTATTCCAATAAAATAATAATAACGCTTAATAATAAAATAATAATAATAATGCTTAATAAAATAATAATGCTTAATAATAAAAGAGGTATGTTTTATTAGGCTCAATCTCTTTACAGAATACAAGGTCTATGAAAAGCTTCATATCAGGCAAGAGCATAAATAGACTGCAGCTGCAGAACAGTACCTCCACCTTCACATCACCTTCTCCCACAGACATGCACCATTCCAAAAGTGCATTGAAAAGACAGAACAGCATCTGCAGAATTACTTGGTCTCCCAGTTTGCTATTTATGAACACCTGTATATTGGGGCCACTGCTGCCTCAGGAGGCAGCACAAGCTATTGATAGTGCTGGGAATCACAGAAATCACTGAACAGCCTGGGCAAACTTGAACCAATTGCTTTACATCTGCATTTCTGTTCCTCTCCCTTCCTTCTGTCCCTCTTGTCCATTTTTCAGTGAAAGCCCACTGTAGCAGGGCCTGTCTTTCACTGTATTAATACAGCACCTCTCAAAATAACATACTAAATTTATTTTGTCTGTCTCCCTAATTAGGGCTTTCATGAGGCCAGTGAGGCATTTAAACCCTGACCCTTTTAGCTTCAGTTCATCTCTTTTTTGGAACTGTACTTCAAAGAACTGAGAGAGACCTGGCTCCCTTTGATAGAGGACAAGGAATCCTTGTGCCAGAATTTGTGCTGGGAGCACCTACACTTTGAACCCTGAACCAAGTATCACCAAACTTCACTTTAATACTTTCTATTGGGAAGAAGGCAACAATGGAAGGCCAACTCTTCCATGCAATATACACCATTCTGCATTTGTACACATACTTAGGAGAAGCTTTTGAAACTAACAGGCAATAGACTTGCATAGCAGCACATGCTCAATGCTGTGTTACTTCTTTCCAGGAAAATACAGCATGTAAGTTTCCCAGAAGTCAAGTAGCAGCATGCAGCTGAAGTAATTCAATGATTTGTTATTGTACATGGGAGTGAAAAACAACAACAAAAAAAGTCCACCATAATCCATAATGAAAGTTTTGCACAAGAAAATTCAGCATATAAGAGGAGAAGAATATTTTTTTCTTTTTTTCCTAATTGGAGGGAACTTTTTTCCTAATTGGAGGGAGCCAGGAATTATGTAGCAGCTACTGTAACAGGTAGGAGGGAACATTTATTCCATGGCTTTGGTGAGATCACAATCACTTTTGTCTCACTCTCCCATCAGTGAGACAATGTGTGAAACCTTGTGGAAGTAGTGGTAAATTTGGATATTCTGGGGGGAAAAAAAAGGGTGTAAAAAAAGTCAGTGCCAGACTTTGAAGAGACACATCAACTCATGCTTGAGGACACCTACTCTCCTTGCTGTTACCTTCCTCCAAAATTTGTCACCTGCTTCATCCAACTGTCCCTCCCCTTTCATTGCCAGGTTGCCAAAAGAGATGAAGACCCATGCAGAAGCATTTCCTTAATCCTGTAATTATTTTAACACAGTGGATCATGAGGCTCATAAGGCTCAAAACACCTTACTGAGCATTACTATCTACAAATCCATAAGCTTCTTTCCTCCTAAGTGTGAACAGTCTTCCATTCAGAAAAATGCTTTAACAACTAAAGAGTGGCAGGAGAGGACAGAGTAATGGAGATGCTCTTTTCCCTCCTGCTTGAATTATAACCACTGAGAGAGAAAGATGAGAACATTAATGAAGATATCGAGAATACCACCATCACCATGAAAAGTAGAGTAGATCTTCCTTTAGTGGTACTCACTCCACCCTAGTAAAAGCTTATTTTGCCAAGATGAAGGTTACATGTCAAACAGGTGAATAAGGACTTGATGCATAAAGAGCTGGATAAAACTTTATAACCTTCATTGTACAGGAGGCTGGTTACAGCAGTCTCTTGAAATTAATAAGGGACGCCTCCAAAAGCTGCAAGAGAGAACACACAAAACAAGGTTGTGCCTACTAACCGCTCTGGGATTATACATTAGCAGGTGGGAGAAGATGACAAGGAGCTATGGAAACACAGAGCTGAAAAGGATACCTTCTAAAAGTCCTGTCTGATGACTCTGTGCCAAAATAGTTTTAGAAGAGATGGTGATGTGTCCTTATGTTCACAAGGAGAGGGGCATTGGCATTCTGAAATGGTTTGGCTTTTGGAGGTTGGGGGCATAAGGGAGCCAAGAGGGAAATATCATGGGGAAAAAAATCCAATTGCTCTTTGTCCATCCATTAGCTTTAGATGAGAGTAGGATGAAAATTTTAACTCCATGACTTCTCCACTGAACACTTCAAAACAGTGATTTGTGCTAGGACAAGTTCTGACTCCCAATCTGCTGCAGATTACTTGTCATTGTATTTTAGCATTGGGAGTTCAGTTACTCTCAAAATGAATCTCACAGATTATTGTGATTGCAAAGAAATATGCTTTATTACTGCTGGTTTAACTCGCAATCCTCTTGAACACCTGGGTTTGAACACTTCAGAAATGTCAAGCAACTCAGAGGAAAGTCCTGTCTTTGGTATTTTAGGCTTATCACAGTTAGTTAAAACCTTAAATTGTGGATAGTGATTAATGGCTCTGGACTGCACAAGACAGCAAACAGAATTCTAGTAACTCAGCAGATGAGAGAAAGCTTTTGGCTTGTCTTAGGAGACATTTTCTGATCTCTTGTTTGAAAGTGAATTTTTTCTCAAAAATGACTACAGCTGGCTCTGATTTTTTTCTTCAAAGCACTTTGGGCCCTCAGGCTGAGCTACTTTCTGCTGCACCCATGATCTGTGGTCAGCTATCAGTTCCCTTTCCCGTTCTAATGAAGGCCCTGAACATGCAAGGAACACTGAAGCATGGACATATTTATCAGCAGGACTACTGTTGCCTATAGACTTCTGCAAAGATTGTCTCAGCAGGCTTGGGATTGTATAGCGCAGGATAAAGAGACAGGGCCATGCCCTCCACTCACAGTCCCTTTATTCTCCAGCACAGCTCAAAACCAGCTGTGGGGAGCAACATGGCTCTAATCCACATGGGCAGTCCTCTCTGCTCTGTGGAACACACCATGGCAGCAGTTCTGAGGCAAAAGCTGATTCAGCTTCACAGAGGACTTAATATTGTGAAATTTTAATTTTTTGCCAATTCAGAGCCCTGCTTACCTGCCCTCCCGCCCCTCAAAAAAATTAAAAAAAAAAAGAAAAAAAAAAAAAGGAAAAAAGAAAATAAGCCCAAAAACCTGCACAAGCCAAAAGCACTCATGGAAGCCCCAGGACTTGCAAAGGCTGCAAATTTTAACTGCAGCCTGGCAGAGCAGCTGCAGATGAGGGTGAGTTGGCAGGACATCTCCCCAAATCGTGGTAAGATCTTGCAAGACTCCTGCAACAATTCTTTTTAACCTTTCCTGAACCAAAACCATATAATTTTAACATTAATAGCAGCAACAAGACTCCAGGAAAATTCCAACAGGAGCTTTTTAATGAAATAAATTTTTTTCCTGACTCCACACTTCCACAAAAAATTAAAGGTTATTTCTCAGGACACCTTCCTGCAGACAGGAAGGAAAAATATCTGTAATGCAGCCAGCTCCTGCAATTTTCCTCCTTCCCTACCCACCTAGTCACAGAGGGCTAGAGTGAGATTTGTGTACTGACTTGAAATTCTACACTCTTCAGGGACGCCCACAGTACCAAAACTGCTCTCAAGATTTTCCCTTTAATTTGCTCTAATATGAAGAAAGTCCAATGCTGTTGAAGCTTAGATAGTTTTGCATTGCAGCATCTGTTCAATTTATTGCATGGACAGAAACTCTTCCATCAAATCCAGCTGGAGGACTAAGCAGCAGATCAGAGCATCAATCCCTCTACCAATCCAAGGCCAAGCCAGCTATGTAGTGGGAGCTATGTAGTACAGATTTCCTAAGATCAATGTGCTTATTTTAGTTCAAGTGTAAACATGTACTCATCCCCTTGTTTAGCTGCAGTCTTTACTACACACAATCCACAATTTAAGAGCCCATTGCTATATAAACTTAATCTTAAACAAAAAGCATGTTACGAAAGATGTGGTTGAGTTCAAGCCCTGACTTTATCCGGTAAGCCTGGCCTATTACCAGTAACAACTTTGATCCTAGACAAAATCTGCGTAGACCAAGTCAAGTTTCATTCTGAAGTAGGTACACATGTACTGAAATGTAAATGCACGTAATTCTTTGTACTGTAATTAAATGCATTTTAATTCAGTTTCACTGTTCTTTCAACAGAGCTGAACTGAGATGGGCTTTGATCAGGAAGCCTGCATGTCTCCTGCTGTGACTGTAGCCTTAACCTCTTCAGCTGTGGAAAAAATACTATTTTATATATATATATATATATATAAAAAATAGTATATGCACTCTAGCTGTCACCTGGAGAGACCAGTGAGTAGCAGGGGGATAGCAGCAGAGGTTTAGGCCTGCAGTCCTGTAGCATGAGCACTGTGGGGCTCACCTGGTGAGAAATAACTTTCAGAGCAGCATGACACCGCAACCAAAAGTTCTGAACGAGAACAGGCAGGGTCCTGTCTCCCATGGTCCTGTAGTAACTCTTTTCCATCTCCAGGCATGCTCAGATTAGCTAAGGATTGTGATAATTAAGAAGTTTCAACTGTTTCCCAGTAAACAGAATAGTGCTTCTGAAACTAGAAGGATTCAAAACAGGGAGAAGATGGTTTTCCCTCATTGTCTTTTAAGGAAGAAGGATTAATCTCACAATAGAATCTTTAAAATACTTGGATGCGGCATTGTAAAGTTAATATTCTCATGAAGACAACCAAGTCTAGAGATGCCAAGATTATTGTATAATTTATAATAAATTAATAACACATAATAATTTCAATAATTTAAAATTATAATTGATATACATTATGAAGTATAATTATATAAACATGTAGAATTATATTGATTTTACAATTTATATCAGCTGTTCCTCGCATTTTTAGGTATTCAAATGCTTAAAATGTTGATTCTGTGCACTGTTACAAACCTTATCAGCAGTGAAAATGAACATGTTTTAGTTGGAAAGACTAAACAAAGGAAATGAAAAATGCAATATAGACCTAAGGATACAGTTGGGTGCTTAGGGTTTTAGTGGGAATACTATTTGCAAAATTCAGTTCCCACAGAACTGTGTAGCAATAGGAAAGTCCATGTCTTGTGTAGAATCCTGCTGCACTTGTCAACACACCAGACAAATCTGATGGAACCAGGCTATCATGATCTTTGTGGTTTATGAGAAACTTCCTACAGAGAAGGTACTACAGAAAATATCTAAGGTCAAATCTTTTCCTCAGACTTTTCTACCACATCAACCAATGCCTCCTCTTCTTAAAACAAAATAGAACAAGACCAAAAAAAAGGCCTATACACCTGTGTGTATTGATTTTTGCAGTCCTAACCTGAGTTTAACAAAACAAAAGGTCTACTAATCTTCATTCCTTCTAGCACATTTTCCCAAGTCCTAGGACCCTGTTCGAGTCCCATGGTGGCTGCAGGGATAATTGCAGCTGCTGTAAGGGAGCCTATGGCTCACAGGCCGTGTTGACACAGACACCAGCCCTGTTTCCCAACACTGCTGTGAAGGACCCAGTGGAGATCCCTCTGCAGCACAGAAGAACACCCCTCCCCAGACCCCTCATACTGCCAGCATGCTGCATCTCAGTGGTAGAGTGAATATCTCACATTTTTTCCCAGTAATCATGTTTAAAAGAACCAGGAATTAAGCCAATCTGGTTGCCTACTTCATCCTTAAAAGCACACCCTGCCTGGTTACACACTTGCAGAGGCTTTGAAAATACATAATTCTATCCAAATATATAGCGATGATTCCAGAACCACTTGGAAGCCCCAATTATAATTTTCTGCTAAATGAGTTCTCCTCCCTAAGGACTCTCCAGAGGAGCCTATGCTTTAGTGCACTAAGCTACCTATGAGATAGCTGAAGCTCAGACTAACTCAATTCCTGACAGGCAGCTGCAGTTTCAGCTGGTGTGAAATGGCAAATAAGAGAAGATTATCAAATAGAATTAAATGCAGCATCCTCAGGAGGCCTGGATATAGAAAGGGTAAAATTCCACTCACCTTAATCCTGCATATTATTTTGTTCTATTGAAAGGCCATGGCTGAATGAATAAGACAGCAGGATTTAGTCTCATATGTTTATTGCTTCTCTTTTCAAATTACATGAAATACACAGTGCAGACCCATTATTAGTGTTGCTGTTTGTTAGTATTATTATGTTATTAGACATGGATTGGATTAACACAGGTGTAGTAAGTTACAGTGAAAGTAGCTTACGGAAGATTACAGCACAGCAAGGCTTCATAAAAGGGTGCTCAGAGCGCTGATGAAATCAGAAAAATGCATACCATCACAAAGTGAAAATACAGCAGGTGCAAGCTACTGACTGCTTGAAAGCTCCCAGGTAAATTCTCATTGTTCTTCAACTTAAATTACACATCTAAAATAATTTGGAATTAATTTCAATCAAATACAATTGAATTAGAGAAGCAAAATCAGTACTTGTGTCACCAATTTCCTGATGAAAGAAGCCTTGGACACCAAAAAGGCCAGATGTATGTAGATATATCTACGTGTTTCACGACTGCAGATAGTACATTTAAGATCCTCTTGATGTCCAGAACCTGCATGAAACACAGCATCCCTCTTTTTTTACCTAGAAAGAGACAATTTCATCTACATGTTTTTATGGAGCTGACACTGAACATGGCAGTACCTACCTTCTACAGCTTTCCCTGTCTCTTTTGTCTTCAGCTAGTGCTTAATCAGGGCACTAAATGCTTGAACAGGATCTCAACTTTCATCTGCTTTCTAGCTCTGCAAGTCCAACCCCACAACTCAGAATAATGTAGAGCTTTCTACTAGCTTTATTTGGCCTTCAGTTGCACACTCATCTTTGTGTGAAGGTTTGTACAAACCCTGCCAGATATAAACAACAAGATGAACAGCTCTGCAAAGTGCAGAACAGCAGTGGGAGGCTTGCCCTGCATGTCTCAGTTCAGCCTGAACACAACTGAGGTGTAGTAGATCCCACATCTCTCTCTGCAGGGGAGAGGTACCATGAGCAGCTGGGCAACAACAGCAAGTGCTGCCATCTGTGCCACTCAGAGTCATCTGGGCCTCACTTGGTGCTTCCACAGCTTGCCAGCTACAGCTGATCAGCCTACACACTTCGTTTTGGGCAGAAAACAAATAGGAGCTGTCTTTGGGTACCAAAGTTACATAAAATTCACTCCATGCTAGGAACTGAGAGGGTGCAGCTCCACAATCACACCTCTATCAAGCTATAGAAATGCCAGCAAGACTCCAATTTGCAATTTCAAAAATTATTTATGATGAGGCCTGTATTCTACAACTCTCTTCTGTTGAAAGAGATTGATAAATATTCATGAACTAAGTCTCATAACACAGTAAAGGAGAGTATTATTATCCCCTAGTAAAGATAAGGGAGAGATCATCAGAGAAGTTAAATTACTTTCTCAGGTTCACATGAGAAGTTTGGAAAACCCAGAAATAGTCAGAGTCAGTATTTCAGAAGGACTTTCAGGTGTCAGCATTATAAACGTAAGAGTGGCTTGACACAAGGACTGCGAGCTCTGTGCCTGTTTGAAATCAGGCCACTCAAGAGGGTCCACAATTAGGCAACCACTGCTACTAATGACCTTGGCAAAACTTAGTCCCTATTCTTGACTGCTGCTCCACAGTCTTCAGTACTGCAAAGTGCAATGTGCTGTCCTACCAAAATACAGTGGGAGCTAATTAAAGGCTGTAACTTATCCCTAGCCACCCAAAAATTAAAGCCCCACATTCATTAAGCACTATTTTCTTTTCTAATCAGTTCAACAGAGCTTAAATGCATTATTTTTACACTAGAAATTTGGGATAAGTCCTGGGTATTGCAGAACTGCTATGCTCCAAGAAATCCTTTCACTCAAAAATAGAGGATTACAACAGCTTCTATAAATATAAATTGTTTTACAGCCAAAGACAGACATCTAGTTTTCACTGAAATTAAGCCAGCAAATCTCTTCTGCCAGTACTGTAACAATGATCATGCTGATAGTGTTGTTTCAGTTTACCAAAAGCCAGAATCCAATATGCTACAAATTAGATCAAGCACCAAATGATAGGCAATGTGAAAGGAAATGAATACTAATAAAAAAATGTAAACGTTTACATTTGTTTGCTGAGTTCAAATACAAACCCAACATACACAAGCAATCTTACATTGAAATATAGCTTTATTTTCCCCCTGTTACTGTCGTGTCCTCCCCCCCTACCCCCCCCTCCATTTTTTTTAAACTTAAAAGCAGATTATGCAGACAAATATATTATGAGAGGGGCATATTTAAGTTGTAAGGTTTTAGGACAGGGGAAGTAAAACAGGGCTCAGACCAATTAAAAGCTTTAGAGAAGAAAGGCAAATCAATTAAAAATGCCAGAGGGCAAAAATTACAGAGAAAGAGAAGAGACTTTGACAAATTTGAGATAACTCTGTTCTCCACAGTCCTATAATGGCAGATGAAAATAAGCTGCCCTCATACCCACAAATATTCAGGGGAGAATAAGGCATTTGATATCTCATGGATAAAACAGATCTGTGCTTCACACGTGGAATAAACAAGCCACAGGACTGAGTTAGTGTTTTCTGGGTACTTTGGAGAAGAAAAGCAACGTATAAAATGTGAGGTGTTATTTTTAAGACACACAAGCAGCCAGCCTTCCAACTCAGCTGCTGAATTATTAGTCATATTGATCTGCTACTGCATTATTTTTTACACCACAAAACCCGTTCACTCTCAATAGCACACAGGCACTGAAAACACAATAGTCATAAAAAGATTTGCAATCTGGAACTTCAAAGAAATAATATTCCAATTTTGGCAGCTCACTAGGAATAAGAACCCAAACTGCCATTGCTGAATGTATCCTTTGACTGTAACTATAATTTAAAAGCATTGTCCGATGTAATTTCTTCTTTTTTTCACACATTGATTCCAGGCCAATTATTTATCCCCCCTCCCCCATAAGAATAGTGTTTTGAAGTCAGCCAATGAAACATGTTTTATTTAAGGACTATATTCCTAGAGCAATGGAATGGATTCTTTGGAGACCTAAAGGTTGCAGAGCACTTCATTAGTTCCACATAATGAAAGAATGGTGCAATTGAAGGAGGTCTCTAAGGGAGAATGGTGTGAAAATTAGAGACTCGTCTGCTCACTTGCAAAAAGAAAAAAAAAAAAGAAAAGAGAAAATAAAAAAGAAAAAAAAGAAAGGAAAAAAATTGAGAAAAAGGAAAAAAGGGGGAAAGAAGAGGGGGAAAAGGGAGAAAAATGAGAAAAGGAAAAAAAAATTTGTGGATTTTCTAAATAAAGCACACTGTCCCCATTCAGCCCATGGAGAAAGGGTGCCTACTCAATCCTCTTACCGTTGACAATATAATAAAACCAGAGGAACTTTTTTGAAGTAGATCTGCACATTCCACATTTGGATTGAGGGGCAATGGACTGTTTAAATTGCTATTTACATTTCCAGCTGTTTTACCAGTGATTTGCCCAACTTAATAGCTCTTTAAGCTTTTAAACAAGAAAATAGCTATTCTCACGACTCAAAGAAGAAACCATGGTTATTTCAGTCTGCCTCTATTGTAAAAGGCTTAGACCCCTCTCTCTTTATAGATGCCCTTCCCTTTATAGTACTTCCCTTTTCCATCTCCTCATTCTTTCTAAACCTTCTTCCATCTTTTTAGCTCACTTTTTACATTATATACTTTTAGCACCATAATGTATCTTTGCTGATACTGCTGATTCAAGGAAAGTGTTTGCAAGTAGTTACCAAGGTTCCCAAGAGAGACTTAAGTTAGCCAGAAAATCAGATTTGCATGTATAATCTTCTGTTAGTTATTGGGGAGTTAGTCCATGTTAAACAAATGCTCTACAGCTATTGAAAAATGTATATTTATTTATCCACTTTCCTCTGGGGTTATATTAATAAAACCTAGACGTGTGCACAGACATAATGTAAACTGTATTTTCTGCTTATTTTTCAGGCAAAGTGGAAGAGGAGGGCAAAGGCGCAGTCCACAGATAAGAATGAGACCAAGATGAAAGGTTAAAATGGGAGGGAGGTTATTTCATAGTGGCTCTATAAAAAACTGCAATTATTTTGTTGTAATTTGAACCTATTAGCCTGTTTAAGTTGGTGCTAATAAACTCTAAAATCATGAAGAAGAAATTCAAAAACAAAATCCACCTCCTCCTTTTCCCCTGATCAAAGCTTCAATGTTTTCCTTTTATTAAATCTAAATGTCCCCTGTGTTTACAGATGATTGCAACCTTAGTCAGGCAGTGGAGCAAAAACCAAATCTAAACCTTGCAGGAAGTGGTAGCAGCAACTCTGATTAAAATTTTTGAAATGAGTATGGTTCAGTTAAGAAAATTTTAGCAGTGGTTGGAAAAATATAGGTTCTTTTTAGATTGTATCCTAACTCAAATATTTTTAGAGAAATGAATTGCAACTGGCATAACACTGGACATCTGTGATTTTCTTTTAAAGGTAACACTTCATATTTAACAGTTATACAATCTAAACTACACATATTCTAAACTAAAATTCCCTTTTTTTTTTTTTTTTTTTTGGTAAGGTTTGTAAAAGTGAGTTTATGATCCCCAGACCAGGCATATTGGCTGCTGCTGAGCAAACGTTTGTCCTGGTGTCACGCACTGGCACGTCACTGACAACACAGCAGTGTCACTAGGCAAGACAGGACCAAGAATCAATGTGTATTTGAATTAGTGTGGTTATAAGAAAATTGGCTTGTAACTGGACCATCTGATCCCTTCAGAAAGGAAGGGAAAGAACCTGCACACCTGAGTCTCTGAAAGGTGACAGAGTCCTAGAGGAAACAGGTTTAAGGGTAAATCAGGTATTATTTTTGCCTACAAAGGAAAAAAAATCAAAAAGCATAAACCCCAAGGTCCAGTAGAAGCCACAAAAAAAACTGGAAAAACATCCAAAAAAATTCTAAGCACAATTGGACCTAATGAAATTTTTTAGTGAAAAGAAATTCCATTGTCTTTTAGTACTCTGCAGGAGGGTTGAAAACAAGCAGTATTTAGAAGAATTTTTTTCTGAAAAACTCTTTCCTTATATTTTGAAAATTCTGAGGGACCTCTGCTATTAACACTAAAAAGAATACAAATATACATGGGGAGGGGGCAGTAGGACAGAGCAGGGAAAGATTTTGTAAACATCGAATGTGACAAATCCAGCTCTGTTTTAGTACTGTTGAAAAATCAGCACACTGCCTAAACATATAGGAACACATGAAAATACTGAAAAAATAGTTTGAAAGGAAGTGCCTCAGAACAGACATATATCTCATGACACTCAGTTCTAAGAAATTTGACGCTTTCCAACCTTACACAAGACAGATTTTTGGTTATACATAAAATATCTCCCGTTTCTACTATATTTCTGTTATCGTTGTGTAGCAGTAAGAAGGGAAGACTGCAAATCAGATCTTGTTCTGTGCCAAGGAGCTGCCTTAGGAATTCAGGTATACTAGATATATTCCCCTAGCCTTAGTTTCAACAGCTAAAAAAGCGCATTGAAATCCATCTTTGTTGAAGTTCCTAACAAAAGAAGAGGAAAAAAAGCTACTGTGTAGAACGTGGAAAGAATTAGCTTCTGGCCCAATCTATTAACAGCCAACAAACCTGTGCAGTAGAGTAGCCACAGGAAGTCACACTGAGTAAAAAAACGTTTGAAAGTAAAATTTTCCAGCACTGGGCAAGATTAAGAGAGACGAACTCCTGTGACCAGCTCCACTAAAACCAACAGTTTACAGTAATGAAAGAATCAGGACCCGTTCTTGAGCTGCAGGAGCCCTGTATTAGAGAATTCTTTTGTATGAAAACACTACTTTGTCTCAAAGATGGAAGTTTTACTGCCAAAGGAGCCATAGTAAAAGGTCAATGACTGAGCACTTTGCACTTTAAGAAGAGTTTTACATTTTATCCAGCATTCAGCTGCCACAGCCACCAGATCTCAGTAGTATCTCCTGATAAACCTCATTAGGCTTCTTCCTGCTCTATTAAAATCACTGGAGGTTAGGAAAGGATCAAAACTATATTGTGTTGCCTGATAGGTTTTATATTTACATATTTACTAACATAGGATAGATTTAACCCAGCAATTACTATTTTTTAAGAGTCTTCATAATACAGACAGTTCTTAGTGCCCACAAAGTAAAAATCAATCTGACACAAGGAAATTACAAATGTGGATCAACACACAGCTTAGATGCCTGAAAAGCCCAGCAAGCCTGAAAAGAAGCTCAAGACTGGCAGGCTACCCTCACCTCTAATCTCCTCTTCCAACTCCCAGTGGGTGCTACATCCTTCTCCCAGCAAGGCTGCGTTGCAGCCCCTTGTGACAGCCTGCCTAAGCATTTTCAGATGGGTTTTAATACTCGGGTGTGGTTGGTGTCACTGACCTTCACAGGCTCCTCCAACCTCTCCCTTGTGTGCCTGGGCTCGCACACCCGCAGTCCTGGCAGAGGGCCTGAAGGTGATGGGATGGGGGTGGCTACACCTACACAGGCTGGAAAAATGTGGCAGCGAGTTAAAGGATGTAGGAAGCCCTATATAACATATATAACTTGATTATTTAATGTAGATACTCCCTCCTTGGAACTTCTTGGTATTGTCTTCCCCAAATTAGAACAGAAAGGCATTTACCACTCCAGAAATGGTGTTTTAAGAAGCAGAATTTAGAAACAAAGGAGTCACTCCAATCATAACTGTAGTTTGTTTCATCTCTAAAGCCTCTCAGGTGCTGGGAGAGTGTTTAGAGACAGTGTGATAGACCAAGTTAGCCATGCTCTCATGCAGCAGATGTTCTGAGGTCTGAGCAAACTGCTTCCCCCAGTATTCCAGAGAACAGTCTCTATGTAACCCTGGGCCACTGCAAGGTTCACCAGGGAGGAGTCAGTTTCTAGGCATGGCCAATTTCCAGTGCTTCCAAGGAACTAAGCAAACACTAACCCAGAGCACATCTGGCTAATTGTATAGCAAGAGAAAAAAAAATCTTTCTTGACCTCAGTGGTTACCCAGCTAAACCCCTGAAGCCCAGGCTTTTATTATAACCATTATCTTTATGCAAATCATGATCATGCTGAGGACTTATTCTGCCTGTTACATATGAAGGAAAGAGATGAATGAATGATACATTCTGGACAGATTCCTTGGCCAGTTTGAAAGAATATCTTTAAGAAAGATATCCAAACTGCCTCCTAAAGACTCCAAAGGGTGTCAGTCATGCTACCCCCTTCACCTATTGTAATATTCATTGCATTCACTACTAGGACACTCTGAAATCAATGTAAAATTTATCTAGCATGAGCTCTTCCCCATCAGATCAGTTTCTTCCAACCTGAAAAGCGCTGATATACAGCTTGGTTGCATTGCTTTGTTAACACTGAAGGCTGTTTTAGCTCTGCTAGCCCTGAATACTCAGTTTTAGACTTAGGTAGAATTCATAAGGTGTCAGGGAAATTCTCTCTCAGATGCCAAAAAGTTCTGCAAAATGAAAACTGACTCTGGTCTGCGAGCTTAGCACAGAGCCTGGCTGTAAGACACACTCTTTTATCCTTACCCACACCTCTGTCCCTTCCAGTAATATCTACTGGCCACACACAAACACATTGTGTGATCTCAACCTACCAAAATGAAGCCCAGGAAAAAGCATAAGCAGGGAAAGAAAAGTCAATTAGTGAAACACTAAATGGGGTCTGAGAGAGCAGAATGTCTCATGCAGCTATTGCTACAAACTCAGTGTGATGACTCAGAGCTGTGAGCACTAGAAAGGCACAAACCATTACTCTGACTGTAATGAGTAAAACATGGGTTCCTGCCAGCTAGAGATATTGCAACCAAACAGAGCAGGGGCCATCTTAGTCTGTGACTCCTTGTTACAGGAGCATCCAAGGCAACAGAGAGGAGCAGTCACACACAGTGTCTGGCATTATGTAAAAACAGCTCCTCAACAGCTCTGGGATGTGCTCAATCAATAGCTGGAAAATACTGTTGGGTTGAACACTGAGTGTAGCAGGTGCACCTAATAAGCAGCTATTAAAATTCCTGTTCCCCCAGTCAATTCCTTATAGATACTCCTTGGGCTACTGAGTTTTCAAAAGCTCTGTCACTTAAGGCTTCTGTTCTCTGGCTCTGTTGCCACCACCATAGCAGTCACACGAGCACAGGTTCCTCTGGTGGGTAATCACTGTGCTTCCTGCAGCACAGCCTTCATCTCTGCTGCCTGACAAATCCCTGAATGCAGCTTCCTGGCTGGGTCTGGTGCCCTTCTGTGCTCCTTTCCCTCTGCCCTTCCCTTGCCTCAGATTGAACAGGTATAGTTTGTGCTGTTTGCTTAGTCAGCTCACACCTGCTCTGCCAGCTGCACTTCCTTTTAACTGTGAGTAACAGCCTGGAAGCTGGGAGCCAGAAATTGACTGAAAACACTTTCTAGTCCTGCTTCCTTGCTGGTGTCTGGCTCATGTGTTGAAGTACAGGACATATCACCTGAAAAATCTTTTAGTCCCTTAAGTCAGAAGTACAATAAAATCAATTTGACATTAGCCTACTCCACACAGTACTGCTAAAAGTCCTATGCTGAGAGTCCAGAATATGAGTATATATAGAAATAGTCTGCCCAAATTCTTTTTATAGGATTCAAAAGTGGAAAGCATTAGCTGAATAAAGATGTCAGCAAAGTGAAAGTTTCAAACCCTTATTGTGAATCACACTGCATAGTATCATTCTGGAGGTTTTTTTTGAGTTTCTGTTTTAGAGAATGAACTTCAGTCACTGAAGATACACGATTCTTCATGAACAGCTTTACTTGCCCTCAAATGCTCTATGGCTTAATGCAGCTCATGCCTGCATGTGAAAGTCTGTTACAATTTGATTCCTAGACTGTCAGTTCTGGCTATTTCTAAGTACATATGAATGATCAAAAAATACAGAAAGACACAAAAATCCTCAAGGTTAGAACCCTGGAATGCTGCATTAAGTGAATACAAATATAGTTAGGACTCTCATCCTTTGCAGGGACAAATCCAAAATTTTCTGCATTCAAAGAACCTCAGAAGGCAAATTTACATAACCAAACTCTTCCACTGGCTGTGTTGAGGGGAAGCAGCACAAGCTGTGAGGTGTAGGTGCAGCCCTGTGAGGGTGAGAACCAAAAGGGATGTCAGAGCTGGCACAGCACATTGATGGAGATGCTGGCTGCATCTGGTCACACGAGTGCTGTGCTTCTGTGGAGAAATTGGCAAAAAAGTTTGTTCTCTGCCAGGATCTCTCTTAGCAGAGTCACCAAAGCCTGTTTCCAAGGCAGAACAGCTTCTCTGAGGCTTGGTATTATAATTTTGGCAGACAGTCCTTCATGCTGCTTGAGCAGAGGCTGGTATATGTATGTGGTTTTTACGGCACTGAAACTAAATTTCTCATCACTGCTTTGCCTTCTGGTTGGAAGTTAACACTACTGCTCAGCAAAGGGCAACATTAAACTGTAGCTCCTTTATTTAAAACAATAACAAATGTCTCTTGCATAGAAAACTAATAGGGCCTGTCCCCAGATGGCGTAAATTAGCATGGCACCACTAATGTCTGATTTATAACAACTGAAGATCCAATATACCCCATGATTAAATGTGCACTTTACTATCCTGGAAATGTCTTGAGGGCCATGTAATTGTGTGGTAATGAACTAAACTTTTAATTAAGTTCTCATTTTGAATTAGAATCAATAAGTCAATAAATAGCCTTCACTTGATTTAGATGATAAATATGCACAGCTGAGACTGCACTCTATGTCTTCCCTAGTTTTCAGGGTCTCTGTTCTCCTCCATATGTCAGAATCTAATGAAGGAGCTCTGAAGTATGGTCCTAATATATTATTGTCACACATGGTGATAATACTGGTAGAGTTAGGAGACTGCCAGGTTTTTATTATAAATCCTGTTCCCAAGGTTTTATAGCATGTGTGTTTCAAACTGCAGTCAGCAACGTTGTTTTTACAAGGAGCTGTCAGCCCCAGTGTGAATTTTTGTCAAAATAAAATTAAAAATGGATTTGATAGATTCAATCTGTCAATTTTTCAGGATTTCTGAAGCTATTTTTGCTAACCTCTGGCATAATATGCCTTGGATTTGAAAAATGCAGTTTCATAGCAAGCTTTTCAACACGACTAATTACTGATTTTTGTTGGAAGGAGAGAAAAGGAAAATAGATTTTTATGGTGGCAATGACTCTTCTATTTTAAGACTAGACAAGACCTTTCTGACCATCTAGTCAGACGCTTTGAATAGCTAGGTGACAGAATTTCATCCACTAATTAACACATCTGTCCCAGTAACTTGCAGGTTGAATTACAGCAGTTCTTCAGAAAGTTATTACCTCTCCCTGTAGGGAATGTTGCAGACAAACTATATCCGGCGTTTGGAATGGCAGAGCTGAAGTTATCACTTCAGACTTGTACTCTTCACTCTGATTCTGACTCACTGTGTGGTCTTAGGAAAGTAACTTAATTTTTCTGATTTCTCCATTTTTCCATCTTCTGCAATGAGGAAAATAATATTTAAAAGCCTCAGAGAAGAGGTGGTGAGATGTAATAAATTATTTGAGGAATGCTTTGAACTCTTCAGATAAAAGATGGTATTCTGTGAAAGTGAAGAAAGACACTAGCATGTATTCAAATTTCAAAACTGATTGCTTTTCAGAATGTGTTGTTTCTCTCCGTTTGTGTCAAGCTAACAGCCGTTGCTGAACAAATCGGGTTAGGTGAAGAACTGAATCTCACAGTCCATTTTAAAAACAAATAGTGTAGAAGTTGGTATGGATACTTTCATTCCACTTGTAATACTTTTCTTTACCAGAAAGGGTGGTTTTCACTGTGACCATATTTTGTCTTCATTTCCACTGGATAGAGCATCTTTCAGTGGGACTCTCTCAGGGCTACAATAACTGTCTCTTTCTTGACTGTTTAAATATCTGGTAGCAAATTGGGTTCTGGAGAACAATTAAAATTATTGGGGCAATTTTCACTTTGGACTCTCACTGTGGCTGGACACTCAAAAAATAGAGGGTTTCATCTTCAAGAGTCTAATAATGCCTGGCACTGGCATAAAGAATAATTCACACCATTATACCTTAAAAAATATCCAGCTTCATTCAATTGGAATATCCAATTGACTTGTTTCAGAGTGACTTTTACAATTAAGTTCCACTAATAATCCTTACTATTTAGGGTCTGTATTTACCCTGATAAACACACCTGCTTCAAAAAAGGTCCCTTGGCACTTAGGCTAGTCAGGCAGAGTGATCTGCACACGCACACACACACACACACACACTGGGTATTGTGCTGATCTAAATTGGCTCCTCAGTGTCCCCAAGAGATTATTTATTATTTTATCACAGCTTTCTAATTCAAAATTTCTAAAAAAAAAAGGGAGAAGTAGGGCAGTAAAGCGGGTAAGGTCCACAGTCCAGAGTACTGCAAGGTGTTCAGCCAAGTAAAATTACTTCATTGAAGGACCATCACAATGAAAATCCCAGGGATATGTGCTGGGGACATCAGCTCCTGACCCTTCACTATTCACCAGGACATCTCCTGTGCAAGAGACCACAACAGCAGCATCACGGCTCCAGGAAGTGGATCTCAGTGGAGAACAGGGAAGAAAGATGAGGATTGCATGGGAGCAGTCATTGCTGCAGTGTGCTCAATGGTGGCTGCATACAGTGACTTTCTTGCAAGACACAAGATGTAGGGGGAAGACCCAAAACAATGATAAAATTTCAGATATAAGGAAGTGGTGGGTATGAATTACTGGAACTATGTAGCTGGTCTTGTTTCCCAAGATCTGTACAGCCATGTCCTTTAGAAATACAATTTCTATGTTAAGAACCTGTGTTCTTTGCCTCTGTGTTTTTTCCACTCCAATTGAATTAGAAGTTCAACATCAGATGAGGGTTCTCAAGGCCTTGTTAGACTCAATTTCTCAAAAGAGAAATTTCTGTGATGGTTTGGGAGGTTTCAGGTTCTGAATTCTGGCTACAGAGAAAAATGAATGTTTGTATGGAACTCAGCAGCACAATTTTTGGTTAGCTTTGTTAGCTTCAACTACACAAAAATAACAGATAGTATGTTTTTTCTCACATGCATTTTCAATGTTTTTTAGCAGTTTAACTGGGGACCAAAACCAGTGAGGACCAAAGAAGGGTTGGGAAACAACTACTAAAGACTCCACATTAGCAAGTCAAAGTTCTCAAGCTGGGGATAGTTTAGATTCAGGACAGGATAAACAAAAGATTCAACAACCTACACACCATGATTTCAGTAACTACTTAGATACAACATACCAAATTAATTCTTCATTTATGGTATTACAGTGGGGTTGCACCAAGTTATGAATTCAGCATTCTGACCCTGTTCAGTGAAAGATGCAGAGATGTATAAATAAGCATAAAAACCAAATGAAAAGCAAACAAACAAACAGCACCCCAAAAAAAACCCCCAAAACCAAACCAAACCAAAACAAACCAACAAAGAACAAACCCCAAAAAACACTTACAATGTCATTTCACAGAATGCTTTTTTTTCCCTTTGGACATCAGTGGTGACCAGAAGTAGTTGGAGCAGTTGGTCAGCCAAGGCTACCAGTAGAAAAATACTGAGGAAGAAGAACCACAAGCCATTGCTCTAAGTGAGCAACACTGTTTTGTCATGACTGCGTTTGAGTATTTACAGCCCAGATTAGTTCTGAGTGTTAAAAGAATTACCAGAAGCATGTTCCTCTGTGAGTTGAAGCTCACCTTTGTCACAGATAAAGAGTATAAATTGCCATGTAATACTTATTCACTGCCGGCTCATTATTGAGCCAACATTATTTCCCCATAGTCTCTAGAGCTGAAGAGTTTGTGAACAGGGTGGTACAGACTGTGCTGTTGAGATAGAACACTGAAAAACAGAAAACATATCAAAACAAACTTCTGGCTCCTATCTATTACTGCTGGGATTTATTTTTATTTTCTTCATGCATTCAAACTTGTGGATAAGGTGTCCCAAAAAGCTTTGGACTAATGCTAGCTCCCCTTCAACGAGGAATAGATCCTTCTTCTCATTTACCAATGTATTGCAGCCAGAGGTGGGGATCTTCAGGCAGATGTACAGGACTAGACACAAAGAAATAGATGAAAATAACTGGACAGCTAACAAAACATGGTAGCACAGACAAAATTAACTTGATTCTCGACAGTATTTACTCCATTGCCACAGTGGTACTAATCTCAACAGAATTAAAAGCTCTCAACAGAATTAAGAGCATTTTGTCAATGATATGTGGCACAGATCTCTGAGTATGGATAGTCAGCTTTCCACCAGTGTAAACCACCCATGTAGACCAGCCCACCATGAACAACTCGGGTGTTTATAGGGGTTAGCCTATCATGCAGATTAAGTCTGAGTTGAAGCAGCCAAGTGTTTTGATCCTCTGGCAGTGTGCAGAGCAGATGGAATATTAATCTTCTGAAATATCATACCATGCAATTTATAATGATCAGGGGAGTGATGAGAAAAACCCAGGACGATATTATGGAAAATGGGCCATTTTAATAATCTGGCTTCAGCAGACTCAGAGAAAATGGGCAAGAGATTCCAGACATATTTGAAGACTTTGAAGGCACCAAGGAAATAATCCATTTAATTCAATAAAAGCCCATTCTGGAATTGCCTCATTTGCAGCTTGCTTGACATTTGCTGAAATTTTTGGTGCCAGTAAAACAAAATTGCTCTTGGTATAATTAACTCAGTAACACATTATTGAATGAGACATTAAGTGCGTGTCTAAACTTTTTGTCTCAAAACCAAGAACATGAAATGTTTTAACCTAAATGGGACATGAGAATTGACTAGTGACATTTGAATGCAGGGACTGGTCCAGACTCTGCCTCTCAAGAGACTCTGCCATGAGCTCCTACTGTACTTTGCACCATTTCAAAAGCACACTTACAAAAATGTTCTGGTTTTAGCTGGGATACACATAATTTTCTTCTTAGTTGCTGGTACAATGCTGTGGTTTGAGTTTAGCATGAGAATAGCGTTGCTAACACACTGATGTTTTAGTTGTTGCTGAGCAGGGCTTACACTAAGTCAAGGATTTTTCAGCTTCTCTTGCCCTGCCAAGAAGCAAGGCTGGGGTTGCACAAGAAGCTGGGAGTGGACACAGCCAGGACAGCTGACCCCAACTGGCCAAAGGAATATTACAGACCATATGACCTCAAGCTGAACAATAAAACTGGGTGAGTTGGCTGGAATGTGGGAATCCGCTTCTTAGGGATTGGCTGGGCATAAGTCAGCAGGTAGTGAGCAATGAGCAATTACACTGTGCATCACTTGTGCTGCATGTTCTCTTACCTTCATTATTATTTTTCCTTCCTTTTCTGTCCTATTGACCTGCCTTTATGGCAGCCCACGGGTTTACCTTTCTTCTGATTTTCTCCCCCAATCCAGTGTGGGGGAAAGAGGAAACAGCTGTGCAGTGTTTAGCTGTCGGCTGGATGAAACCACGAAAACCCCCTCCAATTCACAGAATTCACAGTGGATTTTGGGTGGGTTCTATTTATTTATTTATTTATTTATTTATTTAGATGGACTGCTATGGACACATTGTGACACGTCTACCATAATGGAGGCTTGTTAGCTACATATAAATCACATCAGCACAGAAGCAGATGGCTCCTGGGTGCATGTCACTGAGCACACACTGCATCTCCCTATGCAGTGGCTGAGCCATAACCCAGCACTAAAGCATCAAACCACTATTTATGACCTTATTTGTCTCCCTAGACCAACAGGGATAACCCAACCTCATGTTGGGGCTGATGGAATGCATCCTCTGAGTGGTCACTGCAAGGAAGTGACACACGTCCTGTTCAACGGTCACTGCCTGCCGAAATTTCACAAACAGTAAGAAAGGTCCACAGCCAATAAACCTCAAGGGCTTAGCATCCAACACAAGCACAAAGCCAAGAGGGACACTCCCCTTTCACCTGCTCAAGGAACAGAGGCTTGTCCATGAGCTGCATCCTGATAGTGTTGTGCAAAACAGGGACTGCACAGAAGAATGGGACAGGTTTTGTGTGGTATAATTCTCTAGCATTTGTTTCCCAGGCCACTTGTTTGCAAATTGGTCTCTTACTTCCTCAGTGAAATTGAAAGGCAAATCAAGATTAGTAAAGAAATTATTGAACCTGCCAAGTATAGCATCAGGGCTATGTGGCATTTCAGGTAAAAGAAATATATTGAATAAAGATTAAAGAATAATTGCAGTACAAAGATAACAAGGAATGGTGCTCTTTTATTTGCCTGAAAGTGAAGTGCTCCTGACAGAGAATGGATGGATTCACTTTTACTTAGAAACACCACCCAGTTCTTGAAATGTCAACAGAAAATAATTCAGGAACTACAAATGTGGTCTAATGTCAAACAAAAGATGCAATTTCAAGTCATGAAACAACAGATTTCAGTGGCATGACACATCCTTCAATTGGTCTGCAGATTGTGCCACACAGCTACAAACAAACTTCGTGGGTGGTAACACAAAGGAGGCATAGAGGCTCTCTGGATATATTACAGTATTATGGCACAATTCTGTTTATTAAATCAATCTTTCATTCTCTGCTTTAAAATGTCTGCAATTATTTTCCTTCTTCTACTCTCCTCCATTCTAGTTGTACAAATGGATTATTTGCACAGGTCTGACCCAGGTCAACAAAGCTGAATCTCAGCTCTGTCCTGGGGATGTGATACAGGACACTGCATGACTGCAGCTCTTGTCCCTTCCTGATTTTGATCTGTGTACCCAGGCTTTGGTAGTGGAGAGAAGGCTACAGAGCTGGCTTCCGTGAGAAGCTCCAGAAGCCTCCCCCATGTCCAGCAGAGCCAATGTCAGCCCAAGCTCCAGGACAGACCTGCCACTGGTCAAGGTCGAGCAGAGATGGTGGCAATGCCTTGGGGATAATGGATTTAAGAACAAAATAAAAGTTCTTGCACAGCTGTAATTGGGTACAGAGAAGAGTGGGATGAGAACACATGAGAGGAACAGCTCTGCAGACATGCAGGGAAGGGCAAGAGGAGAACGAGCTGCTGCAAGCTCTAGAGATGAGATTCTCCTGGGATTCTGTGGTGCAGCCCAAAGAGGTGGCTGAGCCCCTGGAAGGCAGGGGAGTGCAGAGATCCATCTGTAGCCACTGGAGGTGCCCATGCCACAGCAGGCGGATGTCTGAAGGAGGCTGTGACTCTGAGAGAAGCCTGTGCTGGAGCAGGGTCCCGATAGAATCTGTGGAGAGGATCCCAGGATGGAGCAGGTTTGCTGGCAGGACCTGTGATCCTCTGGGGGACCCACACTAGGGCAGCTTGTGAAGAACTGCAGCCTGAGAGAAGGACTCATGTTGGAGAAGTTGCTGGAATACTGTCTCCTGTGGGAGGGACTCCACACTGGAGCCGGGAGAGAGTGTGAGGAGCCCTTCCCCTGAGGAGGAAGGAGCAGCGGAAACAATGTGAGACCAACCCACCACAGCCCCCATTCCTGCACTACTGCAGGGATGGAAGTAGAAAATTTGTGAATAAAATTAAGCCCAGAAAGAAGGGAAGGGTAGAGGAAGGGGTTTTAAGATTTGATTTTATTTCTCATTATCCTGCTCTGATTAGTAATAAATTAAATTGATTTCTCTGAGCCTGTTTTGCTGCTTGACAGTAACTAGTGAGTGATCTCTTGCTGTCCTTCTCTCAACCCAGAAACCTTTAGTTATATTTTCTTTCCCCTGGGAATTTGAGTGAGGAGGGCAGTGATAGAGTAGCTTTGGTGGGCACCTGGGTCAACCTACTACACCTCCCTACCAACAGCCTGCAGGGCTCCTGGGAAGTGCTCAGAACAGAGGAGGGCTATTCACTGGTATATCCGACTCCTACTGGCTTCTAGCTTCTTCCCTGTGAAGAAAATAGAGGCTTCACTGGGTGCGTACCAAGATCTCCTGGTTTCTGTCCCTGGGAATGCTTCTGTCAATGGAAGGAGGCTGGCAAAAAGCTCCAGCAGTACTGTCTGGTTAGCAGGAGCAAAAGCCCATCCCTACAGGAGCAACTTCTCCCTACTTACAGAAATTGCAGCCCCTTAGATGTGTTCTTCCATGTATAAGAGCAGTGACATTTTTTTTTGCTTGTCCTGACGTTTTCCTTCTTACATACTCCAATGTACTGGTTTGTATCCTAAAGCATTCCATTGAGGCATCACTCACTGCCTTTCAGGATACATTCATTAAAGTCACCAATAATGAAATTTTTCTCTTTTGGAATATTTTTGCAGTCACATGCAGCTCACATAAGATTTGTGCAGTGTTTTTTGTCATAATTTTCACAGGAAAATAAAACAATTTGAAAACAGAGTAATAGAATGATGGTGATTGAAGTTTGTTGCTGACCTGCTGTGAGGTGAGTAGTTGCTCAGTAATTAAAACTCCAAAGAAATTTTATATTTTTCAGTCCTTCACTAGCACTGGTACAGCATTTCTTCATGCTCCATCACTGATGCAGAGGTGATAATTATTTGCAGGGCTGCTTTCTAGATCTCCAGACAAGAGCTGCTGGTTAAAAAAAAAGTGCATCTCAAACACCACGCTTGTCTTAAAAAGGCTGTAAAGAATTATTAAAATACATATCAACATTTGGATTGATTCAGGATTATTTCTGGTTATACATGCCAGAGAATTACTGAGTTCTAAACCAAATTGAATCTAAGTGGTTATCCTAAGGAAAGGAAAGGAAAAACCCCAAACACTTTAGACATATGTGCTTCTATACTCCTGGTCTTTTCACTGCCAATACAAATAAAAATAATTAAAGCAGAGATGGCTGTCATTGGCAGTCCCCAATATTTAGGATCAATATAACAATAAAGAATGTATAATGTCACTTTGGGTTAATCATTCTACTTGATGTGGCCAAAAGCCACATTGTTCTGTAAGTAAAATAATTCACTTGTTAGTTGCATAGGCCCAGGATACCCTGCCTCAATCTGTATCTAATATTGATATATCTGATAGAATTATGGGATAATACTAAAAAAACCTACCTGGTTGTTACTCTGTCAAGATCTGACAGCTGTGTCAGCCTCAGGAGACCACTGAGTCCATTTTTCATAAGGCATGGAGCATTGCAGTGGATTATTTGGGGCTCAGCTGCTGAGCTTGGGAGTCTTCCTGGTTTCACACAGGATACAGCAGCTCTGTGGGAGCTGGCAATAGGACACCTTCAGGGTGACCAAGGCAACCACATGCTCTATTTGTCTCTGTTTAGTTTTCAAACCAATGATAAAAAACCCTGATATTGTTTTTGGACCAAGTCAACAATACTGAGTGATGTGGAGCACTCCAAAAGGCAAAGGCCAAATCAGTGAGTATTTGATCAGGCTGCAGATTTTTGCTGCTCAAGTAAAGGCCATGCATTCACTCTCATCTCTTTCTTTGCCACCACCCAAAAAGGGCATTTACACCAAATTAGCCAGAGACACACTGACAGAACAGAACAGAGGATAAGGAGTTTAAAAAAAAGAAAAAAAATGGTCCTTTGTACCTCAGCAAGATGGTCCCATCATAAGCTTCATGAGTTTTAGCTAGGACTGGTGATCTCACTGGAATTCTCTGGGCAGTCTCAAGGGTGTGACATGCAAGACCACATTGAGCTAAAAGCAGAAATTGAGAGAGAGCCTTCAGATAAGAACTGCACAAATATTTGGATTTGTCACTTTACTAATCTTCTTCTTAAACCTATCTGTAGTGCTGCCAGTGCGTGTTACCTTGCTCCTGCAGCCAACTGAGTGATGTTGCAGTCAGACAAGGTGTCATTTCTTCACTGGGTTGTCTCATTGAGGCTGCAAAAATTGGTATTTTTTTCCACAGCTAATTGAAAACCACCATTCTTGTGAATAATGTGGTGAGCTTTGTATTAATTTCACACGGTGTAAATTACAGGTATTAGAATGCAAGAAAATTGCCTTGAACAATTAAGAGATGTCTTTTGGTCAAAAACAAACTTAGGATTGGTCTTTATCTCCAGTACCAAACTTCAAAAACTGCAGGCTAGTGGAAAGCAGCAGAGCACAGCAGAAAATCTGCAAAACCATTAGTCTTCTAGACAGCTGTTACAAACACAGCAGAAACTTATGGATCTACATAATCTCAAATGTAAAAGTCATACCTTTCATTCAGAGGAGTGCTTTACAACCATTAATTAAACCTCATGACACCACAGGGTGTTAGTAAAATGCTAATGCCAGTTTGGCAGATGTGTAAATTAGCCTATTTATCATTCAATATTTGAATGTACTTGATCACATCCAGGGGAAATTGAACTGGAACCTTTTTATCTATTGATTTTCCTGTGCTAGAGGATATGTATGATATCTCAAGAGATTTAGAGAAGGAACGTTCTGTTTTAAAATGAAATTATTTGGAATAATAGAGCCTCTTTAGCTTCTTACCTTTCCATAACCAAATTTAAAATAAATATTCTGCTTCTACTGTACCTAACACTTCAGAAAAAAACATATACAAGTTGAGGAAGGTATAAAATAAGTTACTGTTTCTGTTTTATTTACCTACTCAACATTTTCAAGGGTCCTTTTTCTGTGGAGATAATTAAAGATAACTGTGACTAAATTATCAATCTACTTTCAAGTCAACTTTGCATAGAAGCAAGGAAGCAGCACTAGGAGCACAACACCACGTGACTTACAATTTCCAAGGAGGAGGGGAAGGCAGATGAGAAGTAAGCAAATTCTTAACTTTCAGATAATTTAGAAAACCTTCGGTCCATTTGCTCTGGATGACAAACTTAGTTAACACTGTTAGCTTGCAAAAGATGAGGCACATTGAAAGAATACGTGGAATAAAATGCTTGGTGTTGTGAAGCCTCAGTAGCATGCTTGGTGAAGGGTAATTTAAAATGTCTGGCCTCTGAAGTCAATAGACACTTGAAAGGACTGGTGGTATCTCTAGCATATGGCACTTTTCAGAAGTGTTAAGGAAGGCCTGACCTTGTAATTTGGTGGGCAGGAAAGCAGCTGAAGCTAAGTGGTCTTAAGGCTTTCAGCTCTCTGCCCACTTTCCATCTGTTTCAAAAATCAGGTCCCAGCAGAAAATACATCGCAGAATAATCCCATAACTGGTCACACAAACTTCCATTGTGCTCTTCCCATTGAGCTGTACCTATTTTGGCTGCAAAACCTTTGGAAAACAGCAGACAGATGAACAGGTAACTGAAAGGGACAATGTAATGACCTGGCAAAGCTGCAGAAGCCTGAATATGATTGCTACTAACATTACAGCTCTACAACTTGCTAAGGCAGGGGTAATCAGATCTCCTCCTACGGGCAGAAAGCTGAGTCCTGCACCGCAGAGAGATGCTTACCTCAGTTCTCTCCATCTTTAGTTAGTCATGCTTTGGCTCCGTAAACTCATCCAACTTCCTTGGAAGCTTCGTGTCCTGACAGCTGCTAGGAACAGGATATCTGACCCAATAGGTATAGCAAATCCTAAATTCCTGGAAAGGGCCTCCTTTGAGTGTACTCTTCGGTATTTCCTTTCCTATGGAAATGGGCAGAACTGTCCGCCTCCTTGGAAACTGCAACTAATCCATGGTGAGGAGCTCAGTGCTGCAACGAAGATGCAGACAAAATCATTTTTTCTTCTCAGCATGTCTACTATTCAAACATTCTGGTCAAGCCACATTCAGTAGGTTCAGCTTTGAGCTTGAAGCCAGAAAGTGCTCCAAGGCTGTGCTCCTGACCATGATCCTACTAAAAAGTACTGTGCTAAATAAATATCTGATAAATCTGGGACTTATTCCCTGGAAGGATCACAAAGTATTTTACATGCTATATATAGGAATCACTTCATCTACCACCAAAATGTGGTTACATATGAAGTGTAAGGGAGGGCAGAGAACTGAAACACTACAGCTATGATGTGAAAAATAGATCAGCTAATTTTAAAGGCCGATGAATTTCTTGAGCCTGAATCAGAGCCTTTGAATCTATTTAACAGAAAACATCACAAAAATCTTCATTGATGCCCTGTTGTCAGGTTCTTGGCTCCCTAGTACTGCTGAAAAACAGTGGTCCTATGTTTCTGTGGTCCTACCTGAATTCAGGCCCTGATGTACATTTGCCCTTTAATCATAATATGATTATTTTAAATATAATTGTGAATACCAGGAGGACCTGCCACAATGATACCAATTCCACACACTGGAGAAAAAAGCAGCAAAGAAGGGAAAATTTGTTAATAAATTAATTGACAACAGCCATTCCTATAGTTCACCGGAACAGTGACTAATGCATTCACCCTCCCAGCCATCCTGCAAAATAGAGATCATCAGTTACACTGAGGAGGAACCAAAGGCTCAGAAAGACTTACACCCTCCATGCCCAGCAGCTGTTCTTCCACTTAGATCACAGTATCATAGTCCCATCAATGCCCCTAGGCAGAGGCTGAGGATCATCCCCTCTCTCCCTGAGGACTGGACAGGCCCCACCAGGGTCTGGGACCTAAAGCACTCCCAGGGTCATGGACCAGGACTGACAATCCGGTGGCTTCTTCCAGCTATTGCTATGAAAATTAAGTGTATTCTGGGGTATTTTCCTAACTACTGCTAGGCTCTGCCCAGTCTTTCAGTTCGTATTTATCACTGACCATGGAGCTGGAGCTCTGCTTTGGCTCTTCCCTAATGCCACACCATCCATCTCCCCCTGGGCTAGGTGGCCCTTCGGCTCAGAGTAACAGCTCACACTGGGAATGGGGCACCTCCAAAGCACAAGGAGAAAGGTTAGAGCTGGAGAAGGAACTCAGTGCCTCACCAGAGCCTGACACTACCAGTTATTCAAATTGTATCATCCACCTTCTACCTATAACCGTGTTCCAAAGGGACTGCACAGCTCACAAGTCTGGTAACCAGTTCTGGAGCTTTTCATCTCGAGGTTACAGGTTTACAGTCTCTCTTGGTTCTAATTGTAAGCCACTCTGGTGCTTTCCCTGATTTCTATGTGTTTGTTGCAGGGCAGTTTTCTCTACCTCTCTCTACCTGTTACCTGTTTCACCAGATTTTTTAAATTTTATTTTTTTAAATTTTTAACCCATTGTTTGGGTGGATCAATGAAAAAGGATATGAAGAAAATATCTGTATATGGTAAAAATGCACGAGAATTTTTAAGGCTCTTACCTTCAACAGAATTTTGTAGGACAGAAAAATATTAAATATTCCTGTTCCTTTTTCCTAAGTAGACAGGGGTTGAACAAACCCAATCTAGGACTGTGCTGCAAAGAAATGACCATGAAGTGAGCAAGATCCAATCTCCCGGAGATAGAGAAGAAATATGTCAAATCAGTGAACCTGTGAGAATAGTCTAAAACCCCCAGTCTCACCAGGAACATAGGATTTGCAACCCCAGATCAATTAAGAGACTCCTCATGAGAGCAGTATTTTTGCAAATACATGGAGTAAAGGAGCTGAGAAAGCTTATTTGGGATGTCTCCTGTAAAGTGAAATTCAGAGGCAGACTGCTATCTATCTCAGGACAGTATGAAAAAAAGTATGCTGCTCCTAGAAATGAGATACCTATTCTGTAGATAAAGCTAACAGTTAGAAATTATGAAATAAACCACCAAACCACACAAAAAACCCCCCAGAAAACAAAACAAACAAACAAACAAAAAACCCCAACCCCCCCAACCCCCCCACCAAATCCCAAACAAAACCAAAACAAAAACAAAAAACAACAACAACAACAACAAAAACCCAATCAAAGCAAAAATCTATCTTTTCTCTGAAGAGTACATTTAAATTCAGCAACTTATGACTGAAGCAAATATATAATTTAAATATTCCTGATTTGTCTATTCTGATTTAAAACATTTCTGACTGTCTTTCCTAGCAAGCTACTCTAAGCATATAGGCAGTTCAGAAAAGTTACACGTAGCTGAATTTAGTGAGGATATGAAGTTTTGATATTTGAATTTTTTTTCAAAGTTCAGCTCTCAGGGTCATACAAGCATGCAAAAAAAAATTATCAACTTCCATTTAGAAAAAGGTTAAAAGAAAAATATTTTTAGCCCCCATGGTTGCAAAGAAAGATTTAGAAAATGGAGATCATAAAGTCTCACAAGGCAGAAGACAAACAAAACCCCTATTTGTATAATTTTAAAACTTTCACCTTTTTTAAACCTATAACATAATTAGGGGGCGGGGTGGATATCTGCTCCATGATATTTGAATACCTGCTTTGGAAATACTGGACTTCATAGTATTGTTTTCTACTTATTCTATATTTTTAGTATTGAGTACTAAAATTCCAAGTTTCGGTGGAGTAGAATGCTTTCTTCTCCTGAGGTGATAAATCCCTGAAAATAATGGAAATACCGACAGAATGTAACTACAGTGTCTCAAAAGAGTCACCCTGATTTTTGGTTTCTAATTAAAAGCATATTTCTTTCAAAATTGGCTCTTACATAACTTGTAAATCATTTTGGTGGCAGCTCAGAGGGAAATAAGGGGAATGTTGACCTTGGCAAACTTGATCTTGGCAAGAAAAAAGATTTTCATCTGAACTTCAAATTCTTAAAACCTCTTAATCCAAACAGTATATGTACGGGGTCAAAGAGCTCTTTAAAAGAAGAAGAAAAAAAAGCATCAGCAAGTTTAAAGTTGCAAAGAAATTGACAGGTATTGTGCTGCCTCCCTGTGGAAGCTGGGATGCTTTAACTAGAATTCCTTTTGAAACCAGAATCGAGTGCAACAGCATTTTTTCAGTTCAAACCAATTTACAAGAGTATTTCTAATTATCTGCTGGGTTTAAAAGCACAAAAAATGCACGGGAGATAAACTGATGGATGCGGTTGAAGGATGTGGGCGGGGGGGGGGATGGCCATAAAGGTGCTGTGGGTGCTCCACAGACCCCAAGGGCTGTATCTGTTGCTGGTCTAGGGGCCAAGGCTGTGCTTTGAGTGCTCAAGGAACCACATCCTGCTACACATTCCCATTACTCCTATACTAAGCTCAGTAAGGAAAAAAAAGAAAAAAAAAGAAAAAAAAGTTAATTTTCTACTGTTTTAGCCCCGAGCCTGCTCTCTAGTTAGTGCAGGTAGGGAAGCAGCGAAGTGCTGCCAGTGGGTTCAATTGGTCTGTAAATGGAGCTTCCACTCGGGGTCTCCCTCACCCCAGTGGAGCACAACAGTGTGTGCTTCTGTTCTGTGCCACTTCTGAGGAAAAAGTGAGGGGGTAAGTAACTCTGACCCTTCACTGTGGGAGGAAAACAATACAGAAGACAGTGGCAAACCAAGTCATTCTGGAAAAGGCTCTTGTAAGGAGGGAAGCCCTGGAGAGAGCAGCACAAGGGACTGTGCAGGGAGAAGATGGGGAAGCAGTGGCACTCCTCGGCCAGCACTAGAGGAGATAGGAGCCAGTGCTGACTCAGCAGGCACTGCCTGCCAGAATAAGGTCACATCAGGGTCAGCACTGCCCTGCCTGCACTTTGCCAGCACTGAAAGGACTGATCAGATCTTTGTTGCTCCTTGTCTCATATTTCTACTTCCCAAATTTCTTCAGCAGCTGGCACACTCTGCTATGTGATCCAGATGCAATGTATCCTGGCATTTCTATTAAAGAAGAGATGGTGATCTGATTCCATCTCATCTGAGCCACCTGAGTGAGCTAAACCATCCTCTGGAGATGCACTGCTCCTTACTTAAGAATTGAATTACATTCGGGGGGAGGAGTGGGAGGAACCTTCCTCTAGAGATTATAAAGGAAACTCAGGAGAGCTTCTTGATTTATGTGTTTGGAATTATACAGGATTAACAACAACTGCATGAGCATGGATTGGGTGTTCAGCCTACCAGCTCATTAAACATATCCAAGACAAGACACCCCTGACTGTTTCAGCTTCTCTGGGGCACTTTCCCAAGAATCATGATAAGGTGAGTCCAGAAGAATGCAGTTTCAATGGGGATTGGTGTCATTTGCTCTCTACAAAGTGGACAGTGTGTCCTCCAGGCTCAGGCCAGCACAGACTGTGAGATCACTGCCACTCATTCGAGCTCTAAAATAGATCTTGAAGCCACCAGAACTGCAGAAAGCCACAGCATATTATCTGCCAACAGGTAATGAAATATCATTAAGATTAGGTTTTCTCAACAATAATTCCCCCTAGACATTTTCTGTCACATCTTTCTCATATGGTTTTAAACATATCAGGGCATGCCTAGCCCATTGAGAAATAACACGGGGCAGGACATCACTGAGGTTGGAAGCTGCTTAAGGAAATATCTGAGCAATCTACCTGCAGGAGTAGCTTAAACTTCAAATGATCACAAAATTTTGTTTTATTAGCATTAAATGTTGCTGCAGGCTGAAAAATTATCAAGTCCTAAAAATATAAGATTGCTTTTTTGGCACAAAGAGCCTCAGTCTGTATGTAACTGTCAAATTTCTGACCACGCTGATGAGCAAACATTAATTCCTGATTTGCTTCTACCTTTCCCTGCTCCCTTTTTCATTCCTGTGAGGATGGTATATCCTCACAGGGAGCCCCTTGTTCTGTGTAGGAGGGCTTCATGTCTAAGGCTGACCTGGACAGTCCTAGAACACAGGCTTTACCTAGAAACCACAGTCCCACTGAGCTCCTAATTCCAGAAAGGACAAGGAGGACACAGGATTTCACCTGATTTACACCCTATGTGCCAGTGTGAATTTTCTCATGCAGACCAGATGTCAGTTGAGCAAGAAACAGCAGCACCAGCAATGGCTCCTTTTCCACTTCGTATAACTATGGAAGCTCATCGGCAGGATTTTTGTTCCTGCCAAATTTCTCACTTTTTTTTTTTTCCTGCCTCTGTTGAAACTCTGAGAGAAAATTTCAGTTTTCAGATTTTTGACTAAAAAGTGAAACAACTTAAAATCCCAGCAGACACTTCAGGGAAAGGGAAAATAATCTGTAACCCTAAGAAAAGGACTACTTTAATTCCTAGTACCACCTTTAAAAGAAAACACTTTTGTTATTCACTGTCTTGCATCTGTCTTTCTCATAGGAAGAAATATTTGGGGGAAAAAAAGATTTTTGGAGGGATTTATTTCAGTTCTGTGATCTCTAAACCCCTTCTTCTCAAAGAAAAGGGCACAGAACTCAAAATAAGAGTGTGTGGGAAGAAATGTTCTGTAATCATCTTCTTCCATGGAATAAAAAGGACAATATAAGGAAGGAGAAAGAAGCCCTCTCATTTACTTACTTCTCATCCATTCTCCATTAAAAAAAAAAAAAAAAGATGCAACACCTTTAAAGAAAAACAAAGCAGGCAATTCCCTCTTCCAAGGGAAAATATAAATTATGGAGAAAAACAGGTTTGGTGCTTTCTGTTGTTTATGCTCTTTTTCACCTGTGGGTAAGGAAAAATAAAGGGAAAGCTCTACAAAAGCAGGAATTTTGACCCCTTTGCCAAATAGAAGACTGTGACTGTTTTGAATGAGTCAACTGTTCCTGTTTCTTTTTTTCCCCGAAGAGACTCCAACGCTGTCTCAAAACTTTAAAATAAAAAAGAAAAAAAAATCCATTAAGTATTTGCCTTTTAATGCATCACTTCTGAGGCCACAACAGTGACTAATGAACGACCTGGAAGATGCCACCCAATGACCGATCGATAGATTGAGTGAACAATTTTTGTTATTTGTACACCTACCTACTTATCACCACCTGGACACAGGTGTTTCTTCTGCCTCAGGTCAGATTCTGTTGAGCATTTTCAACAAAATATTAAAAACAAGGGGCATAAGGATTGAGAACTTGGTAGAGTGTAGAGATGAACTACTACAAACGTGTCTGGTCTGGTCTTCAGCAGAAGTACTTCAGTGCACATTTAAGGTTTCCAGGGCTGAGGATTTGAGCAGTGTAATTCCCTTCACTCTCCCAGCTACGACATGGTTACCTGAAGACTTGAAATAGACAAAGGATGCACATATTTCCTTTCTTTGGAAACAGGACAAGGTCCTATGGGACTTCTTTTCACAAGGCCCTATTCCCATATAGGGCAATCTGTTGGACCCCAGCTGAACACAGAGGTCACAGTTTAGGCAAACACCTGACCACATACCTGTGGGAAAATGTCTGAAGCAGGCAGGTTTTCCTGAAAGAAAAAGGGAGAAAACATGTTTAGGCTACAGTCTGTGTGTCTTACAGTTAATTTATCCCCTTTCATATATTTGGGAGGGAAAGGAAACAGCTCATTTTCTTGATTTGCCTACATGGGTAATTTACCTGGCAACCTTCTCAGCCCCACCAGTTTTTAGCTAAGAGGCACTTGAGCAATCAGTTGCTTTGGAGCAGGATGAGCACAACTGTCCCTTGGAGGAAAGCTCAGGAAAGCACAGGGCAGAGAGTTTAGCTCAGCAAGGTTCTCCCTGCAGGGCTGCCGAAGTCAGGAGAGGATGGACAGCAGAGCTGTGAGAAACATGGCAGTTCTGGCCATCTTCTGGTGAGCGATCATAGAATCAGTAAGGCTGGAAAACATGTCCCAGGTCATCAAGTCAAACTAGTAACCTCGCTCTGACAGCCCCACCACTAAAACATGTACCCAGTGAAGTGAAGAAAACGAATGTATTACAAATAAACCATGGGAATCTGCTTGTAGATAGGGCCAGAAACTTACAGATAGGGAAGCAATGGAAGAAACTGTCACTTCTAGAAAATGCTGACACAGACTGCTTCTTAGCCAAGACTGAGTAAAATTCCTGAACTTAGAGAGAAAGAACAAAGACGTAATAGAATTATGAATAGTGTTTTGCTATAAGAGGAAAGAAAGGAGGTTGCATATTAGAGGGGAGGGTGGAGTAGGCGATTTGGGAAATCTGTACATTCCAAGTACCTCAGGCAATGGAGGAAGGAAGAGGGTGATGTGTCTGGGAAATTAGGATAAAAAGGGGGCTGCATCCCCCAACAATTTGAGAGACCCCCTGGCCCTTCCCTTTATTCGAATAAAGTTACAGGACTCCTCTGCCTCCCTTTTGGACATAAATCTCCAGCGCTGTGAATTTTACCGCACACTAAGCACCACATCTACAAGTTTCTGGAACGCTGCGACGGTTTGCAAACCAAACCCTTCCCTGGGCAGCCTGTCCCGACGCTTCGCTACCCTTTCGGGGCAGAATTTCCCAAGCCCAGTATCCAGATGAACGCTCCTTTGGCAGCACTTGCGGCCTTTCCCTGCTGGGAAGGCAAGCCCCGGGCCGGGTGAGGCCGGGCAGGCGCGGCCGCCCCCGCCGCCTGCCACGAGGGGGCGCCACCGCCCCGCCCGGGCCGCCTCGGGAGCCGCCGCGGGATGAGGCCGGGGCCGCGCAAAAGCGGGGGGGAAACGGAGTAAAAAACACATGAAACGAAACTGAAGCTCAGTACCTCACGGGAAATGTCTTCCCAATATCCTTCTCCGGACGAAATATTTTTAAGAGCCTGTTAAAAAAAAATTTAAAAAAAGTTTGGAGGGGAAAATGCCTTAAATAACATGTTTTTTAACATATTATTCTTATTTTTGACCTTGATTCCCGGTATTAGGAAGAACTTGTGGATGTGAGTGCTCCCCGAGTCGTCGCCGTCGTGCAGGAGGACTTAATCTTTTACTTCAAAAATAATGATGAGTAGCTGTTTCCGAGTTCTGATTGAAACAGCTTCTTGTTTATATTTTAATGAAAAAAAAAGAGAGATATTTCATCACTTCGGTCTAAAAAATAAAGGATATCTATGAGTACTGCTGGCTTGTTTTGAAATGATAGGAGTAATATGCAGAGAAATGGAACAGCTGAAAAGTTAATCCTGGGAAGTAGATCCATGCTTTTTTTTTTCCCAGAATGAAAAAGATGATTTCACTCATTAAGTATTGATTTAAATGAAACAGATTTGAGTTTAATGAACAAAATTAGATTTTTTTTTTAAAGTAGTTCTTAAACAGCAAATTTCTGGCCAGAGTGAGTTCCACTGTAACAGATTACGAATTTCTCCATTTCAGGGACTATTCCTTTATTTCTTAACACTTTTGAGAGTCTGTTTCTCTCTACCTAGATAAGAACGCCTTAATTATGGTTATTCTGTAGAGAGTGGCGGAATACAGGTTTCTGTGCCCATGCTTGCTCTCAGCAATGCTGCTTTTAACAACCTTAAGCCATGCTACAGTGAGTAATCACTAAATTCTACCTAAAATTGTTTGGATTTTTTTTGTCGTTGTTGTTCCTTTTCAGAAATAAAAAATTATATTTCAGAGAGGAAAAAAAATTATGTTGCCAGAGGGGGAAAAAAAAATCCTTCAATGCACGGATTTTTCAGCACAATCCTAAAGAATTCTCTAAGAGAACTAGAACTACTGAGTTGAATGAGTTTCTTATCTTCTCCTATTCCTTTTAAATAAACACGTACCTGAAACAAAAGAGTATCTGCTAAAGGAAATACTAAAGAGAAATCGCCTGGTTTTGAACGTGCCTTTGATTTTCAAACCTTTAGAATTTCTATATTCAATCTGCTATCACAAAAGCTGAAACCCAGCCATTTTTGAGGGGGAGGTACAATCCTGATTCCAGCACGTGAGGGCAAGGAAGATGCTGCACGGTGTGATGGATGGCAGGAGAGCAAACCTGAGGCTCACACAGTGGGAATGGGGTCAGTAACATCCTCCACTGCCAGTGGGGAAGGGGCAAAAACCAAGGAAGAGACAAAGGACACAGCCCAGTGTCCCCAGAGTCCCCGCAGGGAGCCCTGGGCAAAGCCCACCCATGGGCAACTCTGAGCTGAGGGAGATGGCCCTGATCTACCTTTTGCTTCTTGGCTACTGATTGCCAAACCACCCTCCAACTTTGCAGGTATTTTTACAAGACCTGCTGTTTTCAAGGGGGCTGGGGACCACTGTTCAGCAGAAATTAATACATTATTTAATTTGGAAAGCATATTAAATTCCTTTTTTAGTTCATTACACTTCACTCCCCAGTGAAAGCAGCTCTGTCATTACAAGTAAGATTGCTTTGATATTTACCTGAGCTCAAAAAAATGCCATTTCTCAATCTTACTGAAGACGACAAGTAATAATTAGGAGGGGGAACACTGTCTGAGGAATAAAGGATAATAACAAAGGCAGCATTGCACCTGTTGTTAAAATACTGCAATAAAATAAGACTAGGCATGTACCATCCCATTTTCTCTTACAAAGGGTATGGATTGAAGGCTGATTAATATCTTGTATGGCATTACCACCAGATTTTTAAAATGAATGTTCTTGCCCGGTCAGATCTGGGAGGTGAAAGGAATATATTTATTTTAAAATTTCTGTCACAACAAAGTTAAAATAGCGCAGGTATGTACGTGTGCACTTTGTAGTGCCTCATGTATCACACTCTTCCAGTAAGGATGCACATCCATTTGGGATCAGGGGAGGCAGCAGGGCAGAAACCAAGCACTGGAATGATGTTCCAGGTATGAGGTGGGCACAGGGTTCCTCCTGTGTGGCTCTGTTCACCCCTCATAATTTGCCACAAGTGTTTTATCGTAAACTCTTCAGATGCAGAGACCCTTCCTCCCCATGAGCACGAGTGCCTAGAGGTGGAGTTTTGATATCAGCCTAGACTTCCATGCTCTACTCTAATGCAAATAATAAATGAAAAGCTTCTTGTGCCTTCATGCTGAAGACAGCACCTCAAATGAAATCGTGATAAATCAAAAACAATCTCTCTCATTTTATCCGGGTCTTTTTTGTTCTGCCAAAGCCACAAACAAAGCAGGAAAGAAAAGGAAGGTAAAAATAGCACATTTAGTCTTGCATTTCTAGTAGGGCTTTGATGACAACCACACACAGTGGATTATATATACTTCATTTTCCAGCTAAAAACATGAACTATTCATTCCTTTCCAGCAGACTACACATTCCAAAAATATTTCATGTATGTTTAATATACTGATTATTTCCTCTATCATGTTACTAAAGGCAAATTAAATAGACCTAATGATCCCTTCCAGTTCTATAATTCCTTTCATCCAAAGGTCCTAAGGCACACTACAGTTGTTAATTTGCCATGAAAAACACCCTGCCATAGAGCTGTGCTAATAAATGATTTTGTTAGCTGAATCTAATATACATTTGGCTTCAGTATGACCCACAGTTACACTTTTAGCTTTAAGGGAAGCAAAAACATTCCTCTTCAAGTGAAAGGAAACATTTTCTTTGACCTGAAATGTTTTATTTCTGAGGAATGAAGATTTGGAAGGAAGTGGCCAGATTCATAAGGAAAGTTGTTCAAATGAAGTTGAGGTTATTATTTGGCCTTGTGTAGTTTAATGGATAGGACAGTTTTGGAGAAAAAGAAAAAATATGAAAGGGAATTTGAAGATAGACTTACTCCAAAAAATCATCTTCTCTCTAATTAGGGCTTTTCCTGGAAAGCAGAGAATCCATAAACCTCCCCAGAATCAATCATCAAAGGTATAAACTCAGGTTTATCTCACAGGGAGTTTAGGTACATGACAAAGTTTAAGGGCACATCTGAGCATTGTTTAGAAATCTTTTGTGTAGCAACTGATATTTCTCAATTTCTCTTCTATTTAGATGTATTTTCCCTTCTCCCAGTAGTTTTTTAATTCCTTTTTTTCATCTTCCCCCTAGAATTGTTTTTTCAGGGCAAAAAAAGGTATTCTAGTCTAGTCTACTCTTCATTCAGTTCCTTTTTGTCCAAGTAAATCAAGGCATAAGATTGCATGACTCAAAACAAATCAGTAAACTCTGAGTTTTAATGTTAACATTGGTGAAAGTTGCATGGCGTACAGAGTCACTTATGGGTGGAACTGACTCTAGAACAAAGAATCTTCTTTTGTGGTGACCTTGCTACAGCACAGATTCCTCAGCAGCTGCAGAGTTAACAGGTCTAGGGTTTTTTTTATACTTTCATTTTGGATAGTGATAAACACAATGCACTTTGTAGATGTTCTTTTATGTGGTTTAACATTGTGGGAAGTAACTAAACAAAATTAAGGAGAGTAATTGGGGAAAAAATTAAGCAAGTAACAAATTTAGGAAGCTGGAAATCATTGCCTAATATACATGCAGAATTTAATAGGATTTTTTTAGACAAAGCACCCAACTTCATGAAATCTTCTGACTAAGCATTCCCTTAGTAGATTTAATTTCAGCATGTTTGCAGCATGTTTAATGACATTTTCCTCTCAGATGCTATTGCTCTGTGATTTGGGTCTCTTGAAGATTAATTTATCTTCTGTTCTCTTGCTCCAGATCCATAATTAGGGTCCTTCTATTAATCTGGGCATGGTGTAAGTGCTGAGAAAGAATCAGAGCCTGCTCCATGGAGCTTACAGGGACACCACAACTTCATCTTGTTTTTTCTTCTTTTACCCTGAATTTTAAGTACCTCACTTGTTATTGCTCATATTTAGACAAACTTAGCTCTAATTCATTACATTCACAATAAAATCCAAACCCATGAAGGTTACAGTGTGGGCACAGACCTCATTTTGCAGTGTCCCATCATAAGTCATGCTTTCTTAGTGCAAGTACACTTAAGGTAAAACCCTAACACCATCAGATATCAAAAAGATATTTTTATGTCACTGTCATTTCATCCAGTTTAGAGAAATAACTCAAATCTTTGCTCCTCCAGCACACTGAGCTCTTGCCTTTTTTAGGATTTACATCACTGAAACTAAGTGGAGGTTCTTCCAACTTCCTATTTCAACAGCTACAGTTCTGCTTCTCACCCTATTTTGCTTTGTGGTTTGAATAATATCCGAATTTTAGGTCTCAGGTGACAGTTTTGGTGGTTGTTTAGCATTTTCTTTATTTATTTTTGTTTAGTCTTGCCTTTATAAAGTTCCCAGCATTATTACTGAATGGATTCAAATTGTGTGAGCCCTGGAGGACCTTAACAGAGTGCCCAAAATCTAAAATTAGAAATGTTACTAAAGCACCCCTATTTGTGAATTGGCCGGCCCACATACCAATGACTGTATTGAGTGCTTGCCACTGTCCAAAATGCAGATACAGATGTGACCTCTGCCACCAGAGCTCTTTGCTCTTTCAAGAGAAGCAATACAACTGAGAGAAGTATCCAGCTTCTCTGTTTATACACATTGGTACGAAGCTATTTTTTCAACTGCCTTGTGCTAAGTTAAAATATCCTCAAACCCACAAACTTGTAGAGCTCCTTGAAAGCAGTTTACATACATTATTTTGTATGTTCAAAGGATATATACACACACTTGGTATTTTTGCAGGTGATGATCTGAACTACAAAAGAGAAGGAAATCTCATTCCACCTGTAATCTTAAACCCATCGAAACTTAAGGGAGTGCTGGTATAAGAATGCATTACATCCAATAAAAGTAGTAGGAAGTGAGGCGACATTATCAGGTATTTCAGTGAGGGGAGATAAACACAGTGTGTAACAATGAAACAGATAAATACAGTGTCCACAAACATTAAAAGCTTCTTTCTATGGTTTTCACTTGTACAATCATGTTCTCAGTGTGCACATGCACATCTATCTCTCCCGGAGTACCTCCACAAGTCATTAACAGTTTTTAACAAATTTGTCAGACAGCAAGGGTTCCAGACTAGTCAAATTTTTCGAGCATTAGTGAATTAAGTGACCAGAAACATTAAATTAACTCTGCTCAGGAAAAGAGGGTTTATTTAGATTAGGATATTTTTAGATGTCAAGGATCCACATGTGCAAGAGTGACCATGCAAACATCTCAACCATGACAAAATTTTTCTGTCAGAGATTGCTCTTCCTTGAGACTCCACAGTGAACAATGAGACAATGAGGTGTACATCTCCATAAAGCACCTGCCTAGTTTTGGCATTTAAGGACTGGACTGTTTATTTTGGACATTTAGTTCCATTAATGGCAAGATTCAGAAGAATGAGAAGATTACTGCTGTGCAGCTGGTAAGTGAGGCTGCAAGGCACAACATCAAGCACAATGTTCCAGGCACATGGGTTTGATTTATGAGAGCAGGGAAGGAGGATGGTCCATACCAGTCTGTAGAAGCAGGGTGTTTGCTGGGTTCAAGCTAACAGAAATGTCACCAGACAGGCACTGAGTGCTGAAAGGCAACTGATGATGTTCTGCTCAGTGTGAAAAGCTGATACAACAATTTAAAGTGGAGAGGGAAAGAGAAACTGAGCTTTCAGACTGACATCCAAGGACTGTGGCTTCTAGTGGCTTAGCTTGAATAAGTAAGGTTGCTGTTATAAAGCCAAAGGAGAACAGATTGTAGTATCTGTGACACAAGACACAGTATGGCAAGGACCCCTATTTTAGCAAGAGAAGAAGCCAGTCATGTTTTGAAGAAATATTTGGCAGAGTGGGGATGAAAAGAAAAGAGGTGTCAGACCATGCCTCTCAAGTTGTGAACCCCTTAGACTTGTTTGGCTTCAGCCTGCTTGTTATCCTCTCTCTGCATATGATATCACCTTTCACATGATTAGCAAAAGCTACGTCACCTCCGCTTGAAGGGGGGAAAGTCAAACATATGGCATCCCTCTCAGAAACAGGAAGGCATTTAAGGATTAATTAATCAGCTAGAAATATTACCAAACCTACCTTTGCTAGGGGGTAAAAGGGCTGTTAGATATTTTAATTATATGGGATGACTGCTCTGCAGAAATGTACACATTGAGGTTTGACCAACAGCCATTGAAAGTGGAGGAAATACAAAGCTGCTTAGAAAACCTAAAAAGTAAGGGTTGAAAAAGATGAGACTGGAGAAATGATCTGCTTTGAGAAGGGTAATTTGTATAAGGAAAAATGAAAAGGGCGAAAGTTAAAAATGTAAGGAGCACATATTTAAATTAGATTTTCAGGGTGAAGTTTCAAATAAACAACCACTGATCTCAAACAGATTGCAGGAAAATATCAGGGAACACAGGTACAGGAATACACACAGTCACAATCTCAGTTGTGTGTGAGCGTACAGGAAATGGGTATATAGGAAAAGTAACAGGGAAAATACCAAGGGTGTTTGGCAGTTGCCAAGTGGGGAAGGGGATGTGAAAAGAACAGCCACAGAAGTTCAGTACTACGAAGATCACTTGCAGGAAGAGCGCCTCTCTTAGAGAGGTGAAGTCTCGTGAATATTGCTACAAGATGTGGAATTCACACAAAGTAGCCCAATTTCCAGCTGGATTTGAGTATGTGCAGCAGTGGAGAGGGATGCTTTACCAGACAATGACAAAAAAAACAACTCAGTCAGAAGGAGCAGACTGGAGAACTGAGACCCTTGGGATCACACAGCAGACATAAGGTAGCCAGGGTTAAAGATAAGAAAAATGCAAAGGGTCGAGTTTCATTTGCTCTAACAAAACCTGTGGGAAAGGGATAACAAAATTAACATCAAGGCAGAAAAAGAGAAAAAAAATCTTCCTGTAAATCATGAAGAGCAACACAAAATTACACCAAAAAAAAAAAGGTGGAGCTGAGAAGACTAAAGCAATGCATGAAGCAGCAAGGGGAGCAATATTTCAAGGTCAGCAAGAAAAGATATCTTGGGGTCTCATTCTGAGAGATAATTTGTGTAGGGAAGATGCATGAATACCTGGTCTGTGAGCAGTTTAAGCAAAGTAACAAGAGCCAAATAAACTCTTCTGTTTATCTTCAACACCACAGGTAGGGTTACCCCACAGCATATTTCATCTTTTTTGAAGCCATTCTTTTAAGAAACAGTATTCTCACACCTGCCTGAGTGTTGAATGTGTGGTATTTTCTGTCAGAAGAAATACAGTTTTCAAGAGTGCAAAAGTGAATTAGCATTCTCCCTTGTAATACTATATAAATAAGGTTAGCTTGCCCTCCTACACATAGAACATTTAACATGTTGAAGACAAATTGACTCAATAAATTCTCCTGTCTCAGAAAATAGTGAGAACAACATGTTGATGACATTGAAACAGTAAAATATTGTATTCTAAATGTTCCAACATCGTTGACACATTATTTCCAAGGTTCTAACATCAGTGGCATGAGATTCCTATTTTCCAACCTTAATAGTATCATCTTTCATGCTTTTTTTTGGCACCATGAACAAAAAAGTTTATAGTGCAGAATTTTCCTTTGTGCATGTCCCTATTCCTTAACTTTAGTGTGAAAGGATCCACGTATCCCTCTGCCAATTTTTTTTTTTCTCCCTACTGTTCATTCGCAAACAGCAAGATGACAAACTGGATCCATGCAGTGAATAGAAGAAACTAGTCCTTAAACTGTCAAAACTATTCTAGCAAGTAACACATGTGTGTTATAACACTTCTTACCTGCTGACTCACAACTTTGCCCATTGCAGGTTGCTCCAGTTGGAGGAGAAACTGGTTGGTCAGCTATTTCTCTAATGACATCCTGTTGGCCTGAGCATAAGAGGACTCAAGACTCTTTGTATCTCTCATTCTGGACAAATAACTTTGTTTGGATTGAAATCTCCATCACTTCTACTGCAGTGTTTCTTGAAGAAGTTTTACAGCTTCCTATGGCTTACTTATAAGAATTGGCTCATATATGGCTCCCTTATATGAATTATAAGGGAGGTGCTAGGATCTGATTCAAGACAATTCAAAGCCATATCTGTTAACTTCACTTACTCATCACCGCAGCTTAGGACAGAAGGTTGACATCTATATGCCACTTTCAAAAGGGGAAAAAAAAGTAGAAGAGTCTTTCTAGAGGATTCATTACAAGTTACATAATTTTAAGCAGCTATCTATAGTATCTATAGGATAGTATCCTATCTATTAGGGTGTTTTCATATGCTACTCCAAATTGTAGCTCAATGCACCTGTCTTTGGAGTTTTCCACTTGCTGCCCACGTTACTTTCAGGCTGCTTACAGGGACACGACTAAAGGCTCCCGAGTAGTGTCAGGTGTATGAGCAGAAATTTCTGGCTGCAGCAGCCCACACATTGTGTCCTAATGAGGGGGGCAGCTTCTTGCTGAAATGGCTTTTGCAGTTTTGAGATTGACAATTACGGTCTCAAACTTTAGGATGAGAAAGGGAGAGGAACAATCTTAGCCCTGGAAATGCTCTCAGTTGGACATGACAATTTATATCCAGGACTGAACCCCAAATTATCTGTAGTGACACTACTTGCATTCACATCAGATCCATGTAGGGCCCTATCCAAGGTTTAGTTGGTCTAAGTTTTCCAGTCAAATTTGGCTCAAAAGCAAGATTTGTAGTTCAATGGAAATTTGAGGGGGCTTTTCAGACTTGATTCCAGTCCAAATCAAATCTAAGTGAGATATTTTCAGGAATTCTTCTGAACTGGAAGTTCCCCAAACCATTCAGCTGCTCAGTGATTATCACAGATAAAATGAGCATTGACTTCACAAAGCAGTGATAGGGACTCAAACTCCCAGTTCCAAGTAGTTCCATCTGTGATGTGTTCTGTGGGGAGGACATGATAATCTCCAAAGTTTGCCAGGAACTTAGGAACTATCTTAGATCCAGTAAAATCAAACAGGGCCTAAGATGCTTTTAACAAATCCTCTTTATCTGAGAAATTACATTGTTGCTACTGAGAAAGAGTAATTTCTGGCACACTCTGCAATCTGATCTCCCCAGCTGAGAAACTCCAAGCTTCCTTTGAATGAAGGGCTCATGTGGTCTGGGTCTTGTCTCAGCACAGCACCCACACCCAAGAGTGGAGGAGTACTTCTGGCTTACATACTAAGAACATCAGTAGTAGACAGGTTTATCACATTTATCCCATTTATCACAGGTTGTCTTTAAACATATCCAGCAAGCATGGGACATTTAGGTTTTTCTCCCTTTGAAATGAAGGGAGACTTAATGAATAACCTCTTCTGAATGGCCTAAATAGCTGCTACTGCACAAAAACTCCAGGTAGAAGATTTCCCAAAGTCTTCAGTCCCCAACCAAGAGTGAGAAGCAGTAGCCTGAACTCCTGCAGCTTCAAAAGGAATACAAAATGCTAATTTCTGCCTCTTGTTGATAAGAAAGTCAGCTGAACTGCCACCATCCATTCTGAATTTCTCCACTATCTTATCAGAAGTTGTTTCACCAGCATGGTAGGCATTTAATAGATTTCCTATAGTCTCACAATCTACACAAACACTTTCAATTCAAAACTTCTTCCCTGATCTGCGTATGAGCCACGCAAAATTTCATATCTAATAAATCCTCTTTGCTACAGTCTGCTCTACTTTGTATCTGTGAGGAAGCAACCTGGGCAGGGCTATTTCCTAAAGGAAGGTGAGCCAAGAGGAATGCTGGGGCCATCAAGGCAGGTGCCTCATTGGCCAAGCTCCATCCCACAGAATTTCAGGATACCTGTAGGTACAAATCCAGAGATGGTGGCCAAGTCCAATGAAGAATCCATGTCTTAAGACTGTGATGATGATGAGGCAGGCTCAGGTCAAGCTAGAAAGTCAGAGCACAGGTTCAAATCTGGATGGATAGCACAGCTCTCACCCATAACTTCTCCAGCAAAGCTTAAGGAGAGAACAAAGGCCTGGGTCTGGGCTTAAATAGAGCTCCTGGTTTCTCAAGGAATGTGGGTAGAAGGCTCTGGTGGGGCTGGTCAGGGACATTAAGACGTATTAGTGCAATCAGGGCCCTGACAATGCCTACACAAGTGATCTTTATGTAATTTAGGGAACTACTGCAAAATTCCCAAGGAAATAATAAATACTAGTCCTTATTAAAAATATCAGAAAGATCTGCTTAGCAAAATCCTGCTCAAGAGAGGCTTTCCTATGTCTTAATGGTGCCTAGCAACTTCTAAATCCATTTGTAGCCCATGCAAAGGAAATCATACCAACACCTCATACAACCCCTCAGATTGCAAGCAGTTATTAAATTATGACATTACACTACATCCTTCTTTTTTTTTTTAGTAGATCTATTATAAAGCTTACAATCTACTGCTTTCCTCTCACCTTTTATACAGAACTTGGTGGTAAACTCTGAGCTGTTCCACTGTGAATGTAGTTTTCACTCAGGTGAAAAAAACTCAGGAGTTTTCACTCACACTGGGACAGATTATGTTCCAGGATGGTTGTTGCAAATGGCACAGTACTCTGGCAGCAGATTCTCTCTGTGGGAATCACTCAGTTTCTTGGGAATCCCTGAAGCAGCTGTTCCACTGGATTTGCACTTCTGAAAAATACAGGAGAGGAGGAAAAAATCACCTCTCCCCAAACGTGCTCATCGCCCTGAACAATCAATTCTTTGCTCCTTGCTTGCTCAGGCTAGCATTTGCAATCAATCCCACAGTGAAGTTATTTGGACAAGACAACAATAGCAATCGATGTTAAGCCTCAGTCCATGTTTTTGGGTTACTACAAAACCATAGCACCAGTTATTCCAGTCTATGGTGGAAGTAAGTTGTCCCTGTGGTCCTGAATCTGAAGAACCACTGCTGGTCCATTCCCATCAGAAACCTCCTTCCTACACGTAGCTATGAACATGTTCTACAGTTTTAATCACTTGCAGAACACAAGGTAATTTTTCCCGTGAGAAGTTAGCCTTTGACTCTTAATAGGCTGTCATCCTCTTAAGTAATTTTAATTCCTGTATCAATACCCAGTCCATAAACAGTAGCATCTGTGTCTAATTGAAAATGAGGTTTGCAGCCCTGGTCAATTAACAGAGAAAAAGCCAAAAGAACCATTTCATCTCTAAATAATAAATTACACAATGACTATTGAAGTAACATTATTTTCCTTCCCTTTTTATGGAAATGTTATGTAATATTGCTAACACAGGAAAAAACCTTCTCTTGTAGGATTAAAGTCCCTCAAAACTGAGCATCAGGAAGTCTCTGGGGAGCTCTCTGGTGTCCAAAGATCCTAAGAGTAGAACATCCCTCCCTGCTGTTAAATGTGCCAGACCTAAATTCATTCTTTTTAACACAATCCCCATTGCTTTGGGTGCAGTTTCAGGCCAGCAGCTTTGGGTTGATCCCAACCTATTTGTAAATATATCCTATTTTGTTCAAAGATACTAACATGTGCCCAGGGTGTTATTTAGGTGCTGTGAGTAAGCCAGGAGTAGTCCTGGACCAAAGCCTCCATTTGCAGTGCCTCAAATGTAGCTGCCCACTACGACAATCAAAGGCCACCACACTGAATGCTGAAAACCTTGCTTGCAATAAAAGCAGTTTGGGTCATTTTTAGGGCCAATTTCTACTGCCAATCTTCACTTAGTATTCAGTCTGAAAGTCAGATTAAATTTTTACAGAGTCTTGGGAATTATCTATGCATGGGAACTCAGAGCAAGCCTTTTAAAATGTTCAAGGTAGTTTCTACACAGGAACCAAATCTGCCTTTTTTTTTTTTTTCCTAACAAGAATTATGGTTGACACACAAGAACAGCTGAAGTCTCACTTATGCCCTTCTGATATGTTTTTCCATGTCCTTTGTGGCCTCTTCTTTCTTTGCTTGATGGCAAAAACAGATGAGGTGGGTGTTTGATGTGCTGTTTCTCCCTCTGAGGGCCTGGAGCTGGCTTGGAACACTGCAGCCTTGATCTTTGCTGAATCAAGTAGAAAATCATGACACTCAACCAAAAGGTCTTTTGGGCCAATTTGCAACTGCCTGTTTAAAGCAACAGTACTACATCAGAACAAATCTAGCGGAAATCTCCAACTCCATTTCTTTGGTGTTTCCCCTATACAACTAGGCTTTTTCTCCAGTGGGTTTACATTTTTATGTTTTACATGCCTCCCTTTTTTTCTTTTTTTCTGTTCACTACAATTTAGCCACATTAGCAGGTATATAAAAAATCACCCTAGCTTCAGACCTACAAAAAATTATAACACGTAACATCCTGCTTTAAACTTTGTCTAAAAGATGATTTCAGCCAAAGTTTTCTTCCTCTGGAAAATTATCATCACAGTGAACTGCTTTTGGTATTGTAAGACAATTTGTACAGAGTTGTAAACGACTTAAGCTACAGAACTTACTTATTTACTTACAGTATGTTCTGAACAGTTCCTCAGAGAATTTGGCACAGGCTGGATTTATAAGGTACCACCTGTCAGCTAGCAGTCACCATTATTCACCCAAACTGCACAAGCAGACAGACTCATTTAGTCTGTTTAGCCAGGCTGGCCTAAGGGTTGTCATACTGGAAGTTGTGTCTACTTCGGTCAAATACAGGCTGGGGAGGGTTCTGGCTTTTCTATTTTGAGTATGGTGCCCCTTGTTTCTGGCTAGGTGTAAAACAGCCTTTATTTTCTTCTGTCAGCATTTAGTCAAACAATTCCTTTGCATTACTGTAAATTTGCTTTGTCTTGTAAGCCAACTGTGTTACTTTTAAGGATGGCTTGAAGGATGAGACAGGCTCTCCTGCCAGCCTCAGAGCTGTGCTAACAGAGCTCATGGCAGGCAGTTCTCTGCCTCCTTAGGAGTGCTTGCTTCCCACCCTAGAACACTGCTGCGAGAAATGAGAGATTTATGGGGAAATTCCGTTGCTTTTCTATGAGCCAGTAACTTCTTCACTGGCCTTGATCCAGGGAAATATATATATATATATATATGTATTTATATTAATCTCCTGATAATTTATCTGCTTCAGTAGTGTATGTGCATTCTACAGATTTCCACAGTGCCCTGCAAGTGAGGTGAGGACTCTGGTTTCTCTCTCTTCCTGACTCCTGGCTGTCCTCTGGCCACTGCAGACATTTAAACAAAGACTCAAGGCTTCCTCAAAGCTCAGGAGAACGCCCTGTCCTTCTGGTGGACAAGGCGTGCAATGCTGTCCAAACTGCACAATCTGACCCCCATCCTTTTTGTTCCTTATCCAGCCATCCTCTGCCCGGGGGAGGACGGCAGAGGAGAAGCTAATTATTCCCTTTATGCTTAACCCAAAGGTGCAGCAGAAGAGGAATCACTGGAGGCCTTTCCCCAGTCCATAAGGGAGTGGTTCCTCAGACGCTGGACTCATCAACTCATCATCTTGCCGAAGGTCGAACACTGCAGTGTTGGAGTGCCAGGAAAGGAAGGGAAGACTCTACTCATGTTTCTCTCTAAATGGTAGATCCACACTTCCCTTACCTCTGAATTTCCTTGTCGTGATGGGTTTATTTGACTGAATTGTGTGCTTCTCTGATTTAATTGTTATGTTATTAGGGCGAGTAAAATAAAGCTGTAGCTTTTCTTTTGCTGTATTAGTGCAGTTTAATTACATTTGGGAAAGGCAAAAAGGAGAGTGGGAGCTTGCCAACATTAATGCTGTCTGTCATTCACAGCCCATTGATGACAAGGAGTTGAAAGCTTGGCAGTTACTCTGGTAATCAGCAACCTGGCTGATGACGAATGGAAAAGATTATGTGAAATTTCCTGAAAGGGGGGGAAAGAAAAAGAGTTCTCCAAAGAAATAAAATACAAAATGAGAACAAAGGGCAAAAACCCCCAAACCCCAACTTCTAAATCCAATACTGAATCCTTTTTATAATGTTTACATGAAAGACCCTTCATGAAGCAGATATAATAAATGAAAATTTTCCAGTAGTAAACTGTGTTTAATGCCTATAAAAGGAATATGTTCCTAAAATAGGAGCACAAATATGTCCACTTGATTGTTGAAATGGACTTTTTCCCCTCAGCTGAAGAATACATATCACTGATAAAAACCAACTAACCAAACACAAAACCTTTTATTGCTATAGATGGCCTCCCAGTCATATTTTTTAATTTATAACACTGAAAAGCAGCTTGTCTTTTAGAGCTGTTTCAAATATATAATTCTACAGCTTTCAAAATGCAAATACTTTATTTTCTTTTTTATTCTCTCTACCTCATTTTCTATTTTTAATACAGGAGAATGCAGGTATTTCATCTTACTATTAAGAACATAAGCAATTGCTATTCAGGCTTTAGAGTTATTTGTAGTATTTCAGCCTCTGACACAGTAGTAAAGTTCAAGAAAAACTCATGTTAAATGAGACTTGGAATTACATCAGTGTTTAAGGAGAAATTCTACAGAACAAATTCTACATTCTACATTCTACATGGTTTTGCTGTGACCTATAAAATGCATTATTTGTGACATTTCTCATTTGTCTTAATTAAAAGCTGAATACCATTCTAAAGCCTTTTTTTTTTTTTTTTTTTTTTTTTTTTTTTTTTTTTTTTGGCAGCTTTGGGAAGAAACAATGATGGCTTGTTTGAGGTTTTGTCCTGTCATTTTTCTGTAGCTGCTGGATATACCTACTCAGTTTCACAAGTCACAGAACTGCACTTTGCTATTTAAGACTTCAGCCTTTCATTTTGCTCACAGTGGGCAAATGAGAAGGTCCCCTGGTATCTATAGTATTATTAGACCATATTTTTAAGAAGAAGAACAACACATACAATTGTACAATGTGCAATTGTTTGCTGGGCATGCAAGCAATTGTGAGACTTTTGTTGCTTCTGTTTTGCCAAACACAGCATAGGACAAGAAAGAAACAAATGGCTTTTAATCACGACATTAAGCAACTCGGGCAATTTAAAGTTTACCAGCAGGCAATGTTGACTGTGCGGGGCTGCGAATAGGGAATTTCTCTTTCACACTGCTAAACAGATAACATCACTATGTGGCTCCAGGCTTTTTCCCCACAGGCAGAGTACCACAGCTCCCTATTCTATGAGGAGTTGCCGGGTACACCTAACCACAGTTGAAAGGAGATCGCTAAGGTTTACTGGGAAATGACACGAGGCTGATTTGATTAATAAGTTTAGTGTTAAGAACTGGCTGTTTATTTATTAGCTTAAAAATAACACACAGGTTAGAGACCTCCTCCCCATTAAGGAAATGACGATGGTATATTAGTCAGTCATCAGACTCACTTTCAAATTTCTGTAGAAAAGATGTAAAATTTAGCAAAAAAACCCTGTAAACTTTTATTTGCGTGTGTGTGTGTGTGTGTGTGTGTGTTAGCAATGTGTCAGCAGTGTGAAGTTCCACTGCCTGAGGAACAGGTCTTTACGATTCCTGGACAATACATCGCTCTGTCCATGTGATAACCATGCTCAGGCACAAGCTGGAGTTCCTCCGTATTTCTCCAGGTTTCGTGGACGTACAGACACATCTCAGAGCTCAGGTACTCCGCACATCCTCATGACCTGGCGAAGACCACCCAGACTATGTAGATCAGCTGTTCCTTGCACACGTGCATTCCATCTGATCGGGAAAGCACCGTCGGAGCGTGAGTCAGACTTGGGAAGCGCAGGCTGGAGCGCACAGGCACAGACGGGCTCGGCAGGGCGTGTGCAGCAAGTCTGACATGTCACACAAGCACAGGGCATGGGGAAATAAGAACCTACAGGAGGATGGATGGCACATTTCAGAGCTGTAGGCTGTCACTCAGCAGTGGTCTACTGCTCCTCTTCTGCTGTGACACTGTGCTGACAGAAGTCTGCACTAACTCTTATCTGTAAAAATCCAACTGCTCAAGAAACATTAAAAAAAAAACAAACCCTAAATCAGGCTGGATTTGTTCATTTAACGGATGGTTTTAAAGCACAGGTTTAATTTAAACTACACATAAATAATTGCCAACCATTAAGAAGCCAAATCAAGTACAAAAATTCAGCTGAAATGATGCACTTTTTTACAGGTTTACATTTATTATCTATTTCTGCGTTCCCCAGTGATTGTCTGAATTTCATTTGCCCAACTGCCTTTCACTTCAGATAAGGGGATCATTTCCTTCCCTATCAGTTGAAATTAATTTTTGTCTGTTGCTACCTAAGTGCTCACATAGAGCATTTTCTGTCTTCAAAACGAATAATTCAAAAATCAGTTATATAGGCCCTTCCACCCTGAAGTAACAATCTGTACAACCCAAGGTAATATTTAGGGGTCCCTTGCTTCAATATGCCAGAATTTGGTCAAAATCCCTACAAATACTTTCCTTGCTGGACAACCTTATTCCATAATATCTTCCCCAAAATATTCATCATTAAAAAAAAAAAAAAATCAAGTAACATTTTGTTGTCTACACCTCTTCAATTGACACAAAGAGATGTTCACTGTTCCTGAGCTTTGGAAGGTGACGCCACCAACCTGACTGAAGACCTTGGCTAAGCAGATGGAACAGAATGCAACTGATGCAGGAAAGCAATTTTTTTTGAGAACTGCAGTTTCTTTTGCAGGCAGGGTGAGTATCTTCTTTGTTTCAATCCATTTGAGTAGTTCAGTTAAGGACTATTAAAGCTGAAAAATCAACATTAGAGAAGAAAAAACAAGATTGCCTATTTTCCTCTGTCAATCTACAGCTAAACCCAAGTGTGAGAGGATAAGATCTGCGTTCTCTAAGACTGTCAAAGCCATGGCTACCAGAAGCTTCCAATTTAATTCCCCTTCTGCAGGCCATTATTTCAGTTATTTCATAAAATATTTTAAAATGCAATGATACTTTCGAAATGCATCAAGCATATTTAAGATTGTTTTAATGAACAATTTTAAATGACCTCAAATAAATTTTAATTGAATGTCAATTTTCATATCAAGAGAACTTGATGCAAATCATAAATAGGTAAAAATGTCAAGTACTATTCACCATTTTGTAACAAGAGGGTGAGAAATTAATTTTTTAATAAAATATTTCAAACCTAAACCACATGTATTTAATGTGTATAGATATTATGCTAACTCTGTAGATACAATGTTAACTCTGAGTTGAAAAATCAAAATATCCAGATCTGCTAATACTGTTCAAGTGATTTCTGTTAACATGTTCACCAAAATAGAAAAACCCATTTCTCTTTCGAAAGACAACTAAAATTTAAAAAGTGAAAAGAAGATCTAAATTACCAATGTCAAATCTTTTTGCTTGTTCTTTTAAAGAACAGTTGAAATTAAGGATTTGCATCCAGCCACCCTTGTCTCACCTGGAATATTTAATCACCAATTTTTAATATTAAAGAGAAAAATAAATAAGAACAATGCATAGCACATTTTCTTTCTTTTTCTTTCTTCTTTTTTTTTTTTTTAAGTAGGAATTTATTACTCATATTTCCCATGGGGAAACCACACAGCCTCAAGATTTCCAAAAAAAGGTGCCTGTAATTACTTTTCTAAGCTTGTATTCACGCATCTGAATAAGTGAATTGATTGTGAATATGTTCTCCACCTCCTAATAGGTCCTTAACCATTAGGCCGATCAAAAATTTCTCAAGCACATTTATATTGTTGCAAAACCGCTGACATGTCAAAATGCAAACTTTCGAGATAAATACATATGTTTTGCCAGCAATGGAAACTGTGGGGGAAGGTTTCCAGGTCCAGTTTTGGGGTTCTGAGCCTCTGCCCAGAGCACAGGAACTTCTCGGCGAGGGCAGCCGAGGGGACCCCCTGCCCCGGGCAGAGCCTGTGTGCGAGTTTGGCCCTGCTCGGTCATTCAGGACCGTGTGTAGAGCTCCGTGGCTCCTTTTATTTCCTGCAGAACATTTCCCAGGGCTGTCTGTTTCATCCTGACCTGGAAGAAATGTGCAAGGTACAATTTTCGTGTCCAGAATGGGTATTTTCCAGCTCGGGATTTTCAGATGCTGTTTGATCAGCAGTAAGTCACCATGTGTACCAAACCCAGATGTAACTCCACTAATTGTTGCTCGATATCCAGCACGCTTTCTTGCCTAGCAGGCGATATGGGAAACATGCGAGCAGGAATTGAATTTATTCTTGTAAGGATTTGAATTTTTTTTTCATTTGAGAATCGCTCTGCAGTTGTGTGGTAAAGCCCTTTACATGTAATTTGCCTCTCCTCAATGCATGCATTTAACTCTCCTGCTCTCTACTCATAATATCATAGGAGTGTAATATTATATATTTATGATTCTACGATGGCCTGATTTCGAAGCAGAGGGAAGCTGTGCGTGCTCGGTGCCTCTGAGAAATACACCAGGCGCTGTCGGGCAAGGGACCTTCCCTCGGCCACCCCCGTGAAGAGCATTCCCCTGTACCCCGCCAGGACCGGACCTCCGGAGTCCCCCCGCCGCCCTTCTCGCCCACCAGCACCTGCGCTGCCGAAGGGACGGGCAGCGGCTCTCCTGGCCGGAGAATGCCCCTGCAGCCCCGCCGCCAAACTTCCCCCTGACCGCTGGGGGAAGGAGGGGGACCACCGGCACCCCCCACCCCCTCCGAAAGGCCGGCGCGGAGTTCCTGCCTCCCGAACGCGCACACACGCTCCCCAAGGATGCCGCCTCGGCTGTGCCCCGGGCCGCGGAGCCCCTCGGCGGGGCCGGGGGATTCAGCCTCCCCTCCCGGCGGAGGCGGCCCCGCGCCTCCCCCGCTGACCCGCGCCCGCGGCGGGAGGGGACAGCCCGCGCTCCGCCGCAGCGCAGCCCGGCCGCGGGCACCCAGCACCGGGGCCATGCAGCGCCGCGGCCCCGGCGCATCACCGCTCCGGCCGGGCGGGGAGGAGGCAGGGCCGGCAGTGGGGGATTCCTGGCCCCCCAAAGGAGGTGGGGGAGGCGGGGGAGGGGAGGCGGGGGGGAGGGGAGGCTGAGCTCCCGGAGAAGGAGACGATAGCTCGCACAAAATCCTGCGTCCTCAAACCAGCCCCGGCGGGCAGGGTAGGTATTTGGGGGGGGGCTCCCCGCCCCGCTGCCCCCGCAGGGATGAGGGTCGGGGCTGGGGTGCGGGCGGGCTGCCCCGGGCGGGAGGATCGCTCGCAGGGCCCGTTCCCGGTGCGGGATCGGTGGAAGGCGGTGAGGTTCGACCGCCTCCCCCGGCTGGGGACCGAGCAGACGGGGGGGATGGGTCCGCCTGTGTTGCCGTGCGAGGGTCTGAAACCCCCCCAGCCGCACCCCCCACCTACCCACCCCCAAGCGCGTCAGGGCTCTGCTTCTCCCAACCAAGCTTCCCCTTGGCTTCTTAAAAGAAAAAAAAATATACACACACACATATATATATATATATATATATGTGTGTATGTATGTATGTAATATCTATGCCCCAAAGCTACGGAGAGTGAGGCGGGCGGGGGGGGGCGAGGGGGGGGAAGGGCTTTTCTGAGGATCGGGAGAGAGGCGGAGGGAGAGGCGCCGGGAGCCTCGCAGCATCCCGTGCCCCGGCCCCGCGGCGCTGCTGCCGCCGGCCGTGCGGAGCGGGGTGCGAGCAAGGTAAGGGCTGGCACCGCGCTCCGGGGACCCTGCCTGCCCCTCGGGGGCTGCTCTCCCCGGCCGTGCGAGCGCTCGCTGGCGGGGGCAGGACAGCCGCTGCCCCGCCGTGCCCCGCCGCCGCCCAGCCGGGAAGTTACTTTGTTCGCAGAGTTGCCGCGGAGGTCGGGCTGGGACCCCCGGCCGCCCCGGCCTCTTGTCCCTCGCATCCCCCCCCCGCCGTGCTCAGTGTCACCAGCCAACAGCGCGGAGGAAGCCCCCGTGGAAAAGCCGTGCGCGCCTTCCCCGATAGTTTCCCCTCGCATAGCCGGGGGAAGGGGTGATGGAAGAGGAAGAACTTCCCTTTGTCGTAGGAGAGGATTGAGTGACCTCCAAAGTTTTGTTCCGGGAGGAAACCGCTCGATAAGTTTGGTAGGATTCATGCCGATTTAATTTATTGCGCTGTTATTTGGTATCCAGCACGCTCGAAGCAGTGAAGCAGACCGGAAAAAAAAATAATAAAAAAAAAAGATTGGGGACGTTTAGATGGAGATTTCAGTTCTTTTTATTGCTTTCTTAGGATTAGCGTTTTCTATCTCGCACTTTCAGATGGGTAGTGTGGAATACATTTATAAATGAGTGTGCTTGTCCGTGGGTAACACAGAGGGTACGGATGGGAAACGTGAAGGAACTGGGCAGATTTTAAACGGTCCATACTCTTTGGTGGAAGATCAATAGTTGAAGATTCCTGCTTGCACAGTCTGTACCTTGACAATATTATCATGGAGAGATCTGCTGATAATGTACGGTATTGATAGCCATTTCAACTTCAGTTTCATGAATTTCGTGGTTAATTTAGACTAGTGTGAAGGAGCTTTGGATATTCTGGATAAATTGATAACTAAGCATGATTATTAAACTTTGCAATTGGCTCGTGATGAAGTGAACTCTCAGTTTTTCTAAGGCAGATATTTAAAATGCAGGGCTACATTTTAAAAGTGTATATCTGAAATCTGACTACCAAAATATCATGCATCTTTTGAGAAGACTAGTTATGGAGTAATTGTAAAATGGCAATCTGTGTTGCACCTTTTCGTAATAAACAGTTTCGTGATGCCAGACACTGTAAATTCTCTGGTAGTGTACTACAAAAATGGGTGGGGGGGGGGACTGATTTCTATTTGTATGTGGATTTCTTTGAAATTATGAAATGTAGCAGTTTTGCCATGTATGATTCATATGTGAACTGATTAATATTAGTTACTACCCTTGAAATTTCAATGGTATGTTTAAACAGTTTAGGTTGGCTCTTGAGATTTGTTTCATTGTCGCAAGCTATCCGAGACATAACAAATCTCTAAAATTTCTTGTTTCTACATTATCCCATCTATCTCCTTTCTTCTTCTTGATCTTCTGTGGTATAATTCAAAGCAGAGTAACTGCAGAGAATACCTGTATATGTTTGTGTGAAGTGAAATGCCCATTTTAAAAATACACAAATGTTCTTGTGGACAAGAGCCATCCCCTCATGCCCTGTATGAAAACCTTCTGGGCTGCTATTAACAAGAGACTTGCTTTGTTGTTAGTTTGTGATGCCAAACAACAAACATTAGAGAATGCAAAGATAAAGCTTGTGCTCTGATCTTTGTTTAAACAGGTCATGGTTTTTTATTTAATGCTGCATGCTCATTATGGGAACTGTCAGCAGGAATGTAAAGCAGACTGGAGTTCTGATCTGGCATACATTCATAGATGACTCTGACATTGATGTTTCTGCTTCTTCAGTGAATGGTTCATAGAGTATAGTGTCTTTTGTGATGATATTTATTTAATTGAATGTACTATATGAAATCAAAAGAAAACCTCTAGGTTAGTCCTTCTAGGAACTAAAAATGTTCAGGTCTGCTGCCTCAGGTGTAGTCCTCCTGACCTGAAGAGTTTCACGGAAGTGGACTTTTTAGTAGAATGAGTAGAAGTGTATAAAGAGCTCATTGGTTTTTAAGTCAGCTAGAGTTCTGCCACTGAATTACAAGGAAGGAGACTCAAAACCCCTGAAACCGGGTAACTGCTTAGTCAATTACCCAGTCAGTTTCTTTTTTTCAGACATATGGAAATAATATCAAATAGTAATTAGAAAGTGCATTCATAATTGAGAATTTTAATACTTTTCATCCATGAGAACAGTTTTCACCTCAGTTGGTTAATAAACATAATAAAAATAATTCAGTGCAGTCCATTTGATTCTTGCTGAATCTTGTTTTGAAGAATTCATACGGGATGTGCAAGGTAAGCTGAAGGAAGAGGCATTTCATATGTTCAGTTACATGAAGGAATATTACAATATTGCAACCTACAGTATGAGCTTTCAAAATAAGACTCAGTGTAGCACTGGAAACTTTAATTTGGGTGTTCTGGATCATTCATCCGTTTCGGTTCTGTGATCATTTTCCATAGGTCAATTTCATCTATCTGAGAGTGTCTGAAAGCAAAGTGGTCTCTAATTATTATTTCTAACTTAAAACAAATGCTTCATTTTAAATCCTGGCTATTCAAGGTTATGTTTCAAAATACAAGCAAAGTTGGTAATGTGAGAGAGTTCTTTAAGGTCTTTGGATTGTTATCCTTTAACTTCCTGTTAGAATATCATCTTTTCAGTCAATGTAATTGCAAATAAAATAGCGTGAGAATGTGATACTTGGGCAAGGTTGCAGAGTGACAGTCCCTGATAAGATCTATTGCAAAAAGTGGCAGAGCTGTTGCAGTACTGGCTGTTCCCTTGCCTCTGCAGTGACCACCTCTGGAGGTAAAGCAGTTCATTCCTGGGCACTGCTCACTGCTTGACCTCATTGTTGAAACTGTCAACAAGTGTGACAGATTTACCGTGCTTTGACAAGGCAGTGGGAATTGTATTAGGATTAACAATTAGCCATCATGGTATAAATGGGGCAACTTGCAGTCATAACTGATTTGGGATTCATTAGAGTAACGTAAACACAAAATGCTTGGCATCTTCCATTCAGTCACGATTTAAAATGCTACGGTTTACTGTGGGAGTAAAGATTGAGTTCATAATATCATTTAAATATGCTATATTCTGTGTCAGACTAATGTCAGTGTAGTAAGGGCTCGTCTTTGCTGTTTGAGAGGTGTAATGCAGAAACACATTTCAATAGCAACTATTAGCCCTCACTTGTTACATATGTCTAATTTGTACATTTCTGCTAAAACCGAGAGTATATCACTTTTCTTTGCAAGCTTACTTTTTATGTGGTTTGTCCTCTTCACCTTTCAAATGGAATTCCTCTGCCTTGCAGTCAGCCCAGCTTCCCTTATGGCACTGAGGGTCTTGTCATTGAACCAAAGACTGAAGCCAGCAGAGCAGCTGCACAAGTAGCATATGAAGGAGGCTGATGGTGACTGATATTTTTGATTGTTTTTTTCCATGCTTTTCTTAATTGGCTGTTTTGCACAAGCCTCCTTTTTTTGCCTGCTCTCCGAATCACATCACTTGGCTTAACGCGCTGTGTAACTCCAGCACCCTGCACGCCACTTTATTCCTTATCACCTTTTCCCTCCTCTCACTGACTCTTATCATATCCCATCTTCTTTCCACTTCTGTCTTTTGTGATGCTAATCTTGCATTATTTTTTCCTTCTCCTTAAAAGAAAATGGAAGGAACACAGTGTGCTGCCATTGCACTGATCACTGCTGTGCTACATTGTTTTCCTCCCATATCTTTTGTTGAGTTTCTGGAGACTGTAATCTGGGGCAGAGACTGTTTTACTCTAGGACTGTACAGTGCCCAGCATCATTTGCTGCTGGATTTCACCTGGTCTGTGGATAATCATAATGTTCAGTAAGAAAGGGATTATTTTGGCTTTGTGGGATAGCCTTTCTTCTGCTTCTTTGGTAGAAAACATTTCTACTTGGAGGTTTTCTATACTGTATTGCTATTCTGAGTTTTGTCCCTCAACACTTTGTCCCTAATATGAGTGGATTTTGGTAGAAGTTCAAGACACCTTGCCTAATGTAGTGGGGATAGGGTAGATGAGAGCTTAGCTACTGACAGAGTTTAACTGTCTTGTACCTTCAACAAGAATGACAATAAGCGTCAATTTCAACACATATTAGTGGAAATTTCAGGTTTGTCAACATCAAAAAACATTCAGATTTCACCACGTTGATCAAATAAAACAGAAAGGAAAAGAAAATAAAAAAATGTACAGCGAGTTAATTTCAGAACCTTGGTTGTAAAATATTTTTACATTTTGATCTCTGTTTACTTTCCATCCCTAAACTGTGTAGTTTTATTTTAGCGGGTTTTTATTTGTGTCACTGGAAAATATTTTCACCAGTGCAAATAAAATTTTTCATGCAAGTTTTTCAAGCAGGCAGTGAATCAGCTGATGGACAGTGCACAGCTCTGGGAGCCACAGTTCAGGGGTATCCTTTCTTTATCTCATGTGGACCATGTAGGGGGGCTCTTTGTGGACATAACTTCAGGGTTAAAGGAGTGGCTGTTGACTGTTCTTTCTTTACATCAGTCCTGGAGGCAATACCTGGAAAAATAAAGGTAACAAACCCAGTGACTCCCCCCCCTGGACATGAATCAGATGACATGAAGGGTTTCAATGGGATAGATGGAGCTAAAAGAGGGAGAAGTGGAAACAGCAAAAGTAATATGACAGCATAGTTAATTTTCAAAGTTTTGTGTGTAAAAGAAAAAAATGTAGCTGTTAAGGATCTGCTTATTTACTTTTATAATTTATCTCCAGGCATTAGTAGAAAAGAGACACTGATCTCAGAAGTAGCACTATAAATGTATTTACATGTGAGCTGTGTTCTACATCCCACCTTTGACATATGTGCAGGTACTTCGGCATTTCATTCATCCTGAACCACGGGGATGGATAGGCCACTTTTCTTTTGTGCTCTTGTCCTTTCAAGAGTTGTTAGCATCAGATTTCTTTCTGAAATCAGATGAGAATATTGGCAGTAGAAATGAATCCACAGCCGAGCGGTGCTGCTGCAGGAAAAGGGAAGACCCTGTCAATTTATAATACACAAATTCCACTGAAATCAATTTGGATCAAGTGGGTGTTCTGGGCAAGTGGCTTTCACCCAGCAGAGCTTGTACTAGGCTAGGAAATGAGGATGTGGCCAGTTGTCAAAAAGAGTATAGAAAATTCTTCAATTGAAAGTTAAACCAAACTGTGTCTTAAATATGTTTTAGTACTTACATAGTCTTCTTCTCAGTAAATAATATTTTGAAAGATTCAGGAGTTTAACCAGATGACATGCCCAAATTGCAAACTGTAGAATCAAACTCTCACAACCCTAATTTATTCCTGTTGGAATGTCCATTTTTTGTAATTTCCCCACATAACCTATATTTTTGGCTTTTTTCCTTTAGAATGAGTATTCTCATTTGGGGACTTCTAATTTTTCCTATATGAAAATATACACATGGTTTACAGTAACATAGCAGATTTTGTGTTACTGCCAGAGATTAAGGCAATTTTTTTAGAGTGAGGAGTGATTTTTGTGACTCTTAGATATTTATTTAAAAATTCCTTCCCTAGAGGTAATTACTTACATTGATTAGCTACCTCTGCAGGTATTTCTAGATAACTAAAGGTAGTATTGAGTGAAAATAGTATATTTTTCAGGAAAAAGATTTGGTTTTACTTTAAGAAAAGTATCCATTTAAATATTTCATCGAAATATGACAATGTTTTATATATTCAGGCACTATCGTATGTAGGATTACAATAGTGCATTTAGCCTTGAAAAATATTCAGACTATTTGTAAATCTTAGAGCACTCCAGTGTCTGAAATATATTGGCTATATGGTAAAGCAAAAATTTAAGGTGAAAACAAAACAACATTACTAGGTTGTGTTGATTTTTCAAATTGAATAAATGAACAGTTTATTTGTATGGATGGGAAATTGGTTCAGAAAATGATACTGCTAATGAGCCAAAATAAAACTAAATCTTAAGAAATAGACGATTCATTTACTGTATAGTTTTGGGAACCAAGCAAGGGAAATGAGAAAAAGTAATTTAAAATCATACGATCGTTCAAAATAAGACTGACAAAGAAGGATTCTAGGTGGTAACTGCTTTAAATAAATACAGAATTGGATTTCTTAGGTAAATGTGCCATTTTTGTGTTCTCTGAGCTCAGTGTCTGTATCTTTTCCTGGATGCCTGGTCAAACTTTGGTGTACAGTAGGTGCAGTGTATTTTTGGATGAAACTTCACAGAAGTCAATGTTACCACATAGTCCCAAAATCCAAATAATTTATCTCATTTCCTGCTTGCTGTGTCCATATAATCTTTTTATTACAGTTAAAGCTCACAAGTATGTTAGTGTTCTTTATAAAGAAAATGATGAGAGGAATGTGCAATATTTATGTTTGAGAGCAAAGGAAGTCATTAATTTGAAGAAAAAAATCAGTCAAGAATTTTCTCATGCTGTGAGTGACAGGTCATTTTAACCTGCAAAGGAGAACAATGATGTGTATTTTAGAATGGTGAGAAATAATTTGGGGGATTTTGCTGCCTTTTTTTTTTTTTTTTCCTAATGCAGGTTAAGGTGATTGGAATTACAGAAAAATAAGAGGTTTTGTTTAAGTCACTGTTTTTTTTTCCATGTTAGAAACCAGATTGCTCAGTGCCCAGTAGATCTGCAGTTAACAAATATGTGAAATATGTGATGAGATACTGAAGTATTCAGTGATATGTGAAATACGAGATTCTGAACAGAAGAGGACAAAGAGAGTAGGATTTTGAGTCTTACAGGTAATTCAGAACTACATTTCCTGGTTTTGCTTATATGGGTGGAAATGGCTATGACTTCCAGGGCAAAGATACGGTCACAGAACTGAGTATTATTTGACTGATAACAGTTATCAAATTTAGATTTGCTGGCATAGGATACCACCTCAGATGTTTTCTAAAAAAGGCTTAGAAGTGCATATTTAGTTTTATTTGTTTATTTTTTTTAAATGCAATGGGAAATGTTCCTATCTCCAACAAATCCTATTCATTTAGTAATCCTAATGATTCCGTCAGTAGAAGTCTGCATGATCAAACCTAAAATCCACAAGTGTCTCCATGACATCTGACTGTACTGCCTTCCGTTTAAAAGTCCTCATTTGTCAGGTGAGCACACCAGGCTGCCAAGGGGAGGATCAGTGGTTTTGCTTTCCTGGGACCTGCATTCTGTTCCTAAAGAAGAGGAGGAAGAGGAGAGTGTATCTCTCTGGAAAGGCTTTCATCAGCAGTGTGGTTTCCCTGGGTCTCCTTTCCCACAAAAGAATGCCTTTTTAGGGTTATTTCAATATTCATTTTCTGGTGGCAGAACTGAGGATAGCAGACTGCTTCCATTGATTGGCCTCTATCTGAACTGTCTGAACATGGGTATTTTAGCAAAAACCCTTGGTATTTTCAGCCTATTTCTTAGTGTTAGTGGTTGCTTTCTAGTCTCAGTATGTTCACTCACTGGTGGTCAGTTTGTAACAAGCATTTTTCAGGAGGTTAAAGCAAAAGCAGGAATTTGTGATTGCGAATCTGGTGGTTGTAAAAACATTACTGTGACGATTCAGACCATTGGTGCAGGGCACTCTGTAGGGATTTTGGGGGGTTTAAATAAAGGCTCTACTTCCCCATGTAAGGGACGATCTGACAGTTTATGAGGGGCACTGCAGTATAGGGAAAGACCTGGGCCCTTGTAAAAGCTTTTGGAAGAGTTTCTGGTGAGCAGTGTCCAAGATTTGCATGAGAAGCAAGTGTGTCACGGTGTAGTCTATCACAAACTCTCTTGCTCCTCTTTAAGATGCTTTCTGCTCTTGTCTTACTGGCTTTCCTGAAAAAAATATAGCTTTGATGTTTTATAGCTGCATGGAAATGCCTTTTTAAAGTTGGTTTTTTTTTTTTTTTTTTGATACTACGTTTTGTTCTTTCATTGCCTTCCCAAACCCAGCTTGCCAGGCTGGCTGAGCAAAATGAACTTGTTTTCTGTAGCTGCCTCTTTGCCCCTGACCTTGGTACTGCCTAGAGTCCCAGCATTCTCTTTTTTCTTTGTCTCACTGGTGGTGGAAAAATCTGGCAACTACCCCTCTTCAGCTTCTTGCTGGGATGTGCTACAGTCACATTGTGCTTCTTGACCTCCAGATGTTTGCAGCTTAGCAAAGTTCATTCCTCAACAGAGAACAGTTTTATAGTTTTCTCCCAACTCATGACTTTTTTTTTTTTTATATTATTATTTCATTCATTAATATTTTATCTTGGCTTCTAATTGTTATTTCAGTGACATCTTCTTGAGCCATGTTGCTTCAAGTCTGGGCTCATATTGTGTGCTGCTGGAATTATTTTCAAGAAGTGTCAGTGGTGTTTTTAGACTTGAGATGAAGGGTGGATGATGGAGAGAACAGTGGGGTCAGTGGAGTGAGATATGGGGAGAGCTGGTGGACATGAGAGTGAACCTAGAATAAAGCAAAATCTGTGAGCGGAGAAGTGAGATCAAAATAAAACATTGTTTAGTAATGAAAAAAAGTTAGGATGCATAAAAAGGCTGGGAAGTTCATGCAGAAGGGGAAATATTTATGCTGGTGAGATAGAACATCAGAAATTTCAGGCTGAAAAAGTAAAAAAATCCCCAAAACTTAATACAAAGATTTATTGAGGACCTCATAAAGTACTTAAATATCTCTGGGTAGTCCTACCTGCCTAGTCCAGT